>NC_080067.1:10532020-11153597 GCF_949987535.1 Balaenoptera acutorostrata
TCAATAAAACTAAAAGCTGGTTCTCTGAGAAGATAAACAAAATTGATAAACCATTAGGCAGACTCATCAAGAAAAAAAGAGAGAAGACTCAAATCTACAGAATTAGAAAAGAAAAAGAAGTAACAACTGACACTGCAGAAATACAAACGATCATGAGAGATTACTACAAGCAACTAAATGCCAATAAAATGGCAACAAAAAGAATAAAATACCTAGGAACAAACCTACCTAAATGAGACGAAAGACCTGTATGCAGAAAACTAAAAGACACCGATGAAGGAAATTGAAGATGATACAAACAGACGGAGAAATACACCACGTTCTTGGATTGGAAGAATCAACATTGTGAAAATGACTCTACTACCCAAAGCAATCTACAGATTCAATGCAATCCCTATCAAACTACCAGTGGCATTTTTCACAGAACTAGAACAAAAAATTTCACAATTTGTATGGAAACACAAAAGACCCTGAATAGCCAAAGGAATCTTGTGAAAGAAAAATGGAGCTGGAGGAATCAGGCTCTCTGACTTCAGACTATACTACAAAGCTACAGTAATCAAGACAGTATGGTATTGACACAAAAACAGAAGTATAGATCAATGGAACAGGATAGAAAGCACAGAGATAAACCCACGCACATATGGTCACCTTATCTTTGATAAAGGAGGCAAGAATATACAATGGAGAAAAGAGAGCCTCTTCAATAAGTGGTGCTGGGAAAACTGGACAGCTACATGTAAAAGAATGAAATTAGAACACTCCCTAACACCATACACAGAAATAAACTCAAAATGGATTAAAGACTTAAATGTAAGGCCAGATACTTAAAAAACTCTTAGAGGAAAACACAGGCAGAACACTCTATGACATAAATCACAGCAAGATCCTTTCTGACTCACATCCTAGAGAAATGGAAATAAAAACAAAAATAAACAAATGGGACCTAATGAAACATAGGAGCTTTTGCACAGCAAAGGAAACCATATACAAGAAAAAAAGACAACCCTTGGAATGGGAGAAAATATTTGCAAATGAAGTAATCGACAAAGGATTAATCTCCAAAATATACAAGCAGTTCATGCAGCTCAACATCAAAAAAACAAACAACCGAATCCAAAACTGGGCAGAAGACCTAAATAGACATTTCTCCAAAGAAGATATACAGATTGCCAACAAACACATGAAAGGATGCTCAACATCACTAATCATTAGAGAAATGCAAATCAAAACCACAATGAGGTATCACCTCACATCAGTCAGAATGGCCATCATCAAAAAATCTACAAACAATAAATGCTGAAGAGGGTGTGGAGAAAAGGGAATCCTCTTGCACTGTTGGTGGAAATGTAAATTGATGCAGCCACTATGGAGAACAGTATGGAGGTTCCTTAAAAAACTAAAAATAGAACTACCATATGACCCAGCAATCCCATTACTGGGCATATACCCTGAGAAAACCATAATTCAAAAAGAGTCATGTACCGCAATGTTCATTGCAGCTCTATTTACAATAGCCAGGACATGGAAGCAACCTAAGTGTCCATCGACAGATGAATGGATAAAGAAGATGTGGCACATATATACAATGGAATATTACTCAGCCATAAAAAGAAATGAAATTGAGTTATTTGTAGTGAGGTGGATGGACCTAGAGTCTGTCATACAGAGTGAAGTAAGTCAGAAAGAGAAAAACAAATACCATATGCTAACACATATATATGGAATCTTAAAAAAAAATGGCTCTGAGGAACCTAGGGGCAGGACAGGAATAAAGACGTGGACGTAGAGAATGGACTTGAGGACATGGGGAGGGGGAAGGGTAAGCTGGGACGAAGTGAGAGAATGGCATGGACTTATATACACTACCAAATGTAAAACAGATAGCTAGTGGGAAGCAGCTGCATAGCACAGGGAGATCAGCTGGGTGCTTGTGACCACCTAGAGGGGTGGGATAGGGAGGGTGGGAGGGAGACGCAAGAGGGAGGAGATATGGGGATATATGTATATGTATAGCTGATTCACTATGTTATAAAGCAGAAACTAACACACCATTGTAAAGCAATTATACTCCAATAAAGATGTTAAAAAATAAATAAATAAATGTGGCTAGTGATTATGGTATTGGAGAGCATAGTTCTAGAATCTACCATGGTAGCAGACACTATAATGCAACCTGCCAAAGCCCCTCATTCCATGTGACCCAGTGAAGCTGTGGTGGACAGTTCCACGCCTAGGAGCTGAGTCCCCATCAAGGACACTAATTGTAACCCTCTCGTCTGCCTTCTTTTTTTTTTAAATTTTTATTTATTTATTTTTAAAATTAATTTTTATTGGAGTATAGTAGATTTACAGTGTTCAGTTAGTTTCTACTGGACAGAAAAGTGAATCAGCTATACATATAGTCAATCTTCCTTGGATTTCCTTCCCTTTTAAGTCACCACAGAGCATTAAATAGAGCTCCCTGTGCTATACAATCTGTTCTCATTAGTTATCTATTTTATACATAGTCGTGGATATGTGTCAATCCTAATCTCCCAGTTCATCCCCCCACTTCCCCTCTTGGTATCCATACGTTTGTTCTCTATTTCTTCTTTGCAAATAAGTTCATCTTTACCACTGCCTTCTTTGAAGTTGTCAAGTCTACACAGCCGCACCAAGAAGCTCAGAGCTGTTATGATGAGGTGATGCTGCCAGAGGGAGTCTTCAACAGTGGAGGACAGAAGTCAGTGGGGCATTGCCCCAGCCTCCCTGTCATCCCGTGGGTAAAATCTGAAACCTGTGTGACATGGGTTTGATACGGTTTCTTAGAGAGGTGCCTGAGAAATGAAACCGCTCATTCACACGTCTTTTACCGGCCTTTCTCACTTTCTCTCCTCCTTGAGTTCTGCTGTCTAGGATCACCTCCCACAGAAGCTACCTGCACCCCAATCCTGGCGGCAGAGTGTTTTCAGCAGGAATCCAAACTAAGATGAATGGTTCTCATTCCCAAAGAACCCCACAATGAAAGCTGATAATTCATTCCCTTTGAAAAATCTTTTAAACTTTGACTAATTGTCCCATAATGGTCTGTCTTTCCACATTTCTGAGCCTGCCTCTGTGACAGGGGAGGGTGCTGGGGGCTGGCTACCAAAGGCAGGTCACAAGAGGACTCACAGACTGCACCACCTGCCTTAGGCTTTAAAATGCAAACAAAAGACAGCGTATCCTTATTAAACGCCCTCTGAAACACAGATCTTAGTTTTTATCAGCTTTGGGGGAAAGAGACAATTCAATCCCAATGTAATATTTAGAGAACAAGCTAAACATTTCAAAACTCCAAATACCATTTCTCCCAGCCTGCAATTTAAAAAATGTATCCTAATGGTGATGCCTTCACTCAGGGTGCTGTCTCCCAGGCCCCCGCGGGAGGGGGTTGTCCCTTGAACCCATGAACTAATTTGCCATATAAAAGGGCAATGTTTCCCCACTTGCTAAGGGAGAACAATTTGTGGTGAGAAGGAAGGCCAGCAGAAGTGGCTGATTCTGTGGAAGAGCCCTGGTCAGGGAAATCTTCCATGGATATAATTATTATGCAATTCATATGTGTTATTTTAGGGCCCGTGACATCCTGCCATTGGTGTATACAAGCATATATCCTTGTGAAAGGAAACTCAGTTTTTGAGGGTGCATCATGGCCACAGACTCTGTACTCTGTTTATATCCAGGATCTCACTTAATCTGAGAGACAGAGATTATCAGAGCCATTTTGTAGCTGAGAACTGAGGTCCAGAAACAACAAGGAAGTTGGGATTCAGATCCAACTCAACTTGATCCCAAATTTCCCATGTTCTCCCACTGTCTTTTATACTATATTTAGGATAGTGGAGCTCCCATCACTCTTTGGACAAAACTGTAAAACCAAAGAATGGCAGTAACCAGAGGGGCTTTTGAATTAAGGAGAAAGGCTTAGGAAGAGGTAGGAGAACGAACACTGAGTTAGGAAATAGATGTGGGTTCCAAACTTGGTATTCGCAAGACCTGATGTGAATGCCTCCTTCCCTCTGGGCCTTGGTTTCTTCTGTAAAGTGAAATGGTTTGATGGTGCCCTCTCTATGGTTTCTACCAGCTCAGTATTTCCACCCATCCAGCCAGGCAGCCCTTGAGACTGCCAACATCAACCTCCCTGGAAAATCACCCCAAATTAGATTTTGTTTGTTTTAGCTGCTTTTAGACTAATAAGGTTCAGGGTCAGTGTTGGGGGTACTATAGTCACAACCAGTCTAAATCAGGTGAGAATTTTATGGCTCCCCTGGGAAAATGGTTCAATTCGAATATTCGCTATTCATTTTTTTCTTAACAAACTTTTAACTTTAGATTTAAAGAAAACTTACAAGGCTAATACAGAGAGTTCCTGTATACCCCACACCCGGATTACTCTATTATTAGCATCTTATATTACTATGGTACATATTTCACAGCTAATGAGCCAATAGTGATTCATTACTGTTAACCAAATGCCATGCTTTATTTTTATTTCCTTCATTTTTACCTATGCCCTTCCTCTGTTCAGGGTCCCATTCAGGATACCTCATTTCATTTAGCATCTATGTTTCCGTAGCCTCCTCTAGACTGTGACAGTTTCTCTAATTTTCTTGTTTTTGATAACCTTGACAGTTTTAAGGAGTACTGATTGGACGTTTTGTAGACCGTCCCTCAGTTTGGGTTTGTCTGGTGTCGTGGTTAGACTGTGGTTATCCATTTGGGGGAGGAAGACCAGAGAAATAAAGTGCCCTTCTCATCACATCATCTCAAGGGTGCATGCTGTCAACGTGACTTATCACTGTTGGTGTAACCCTTGATCCCATGACTGAGGTAGAGTTTGCCATGCTTCTGCACAGAAAGGTCATTTCCCTCCCTTCCATACTACACTCTTTGGAAGGAAGTCACTAGGTGCAGCCCACGTGTACTCCACTTCCTTGATGGGGGAGCAGGCGTTTTTGTAAAGTACGTCCAGACAGGCAATTTCTGCTAGGGAACAGATTCAACGCTAAATCTTACTGCCCCAAAACGACTGAGCCAAGATGTGGGTGAAAGGTAATCCTTGTGTCAAGCCTTTGAAAGAGGCATTCCCTAACAAAGGGGGTAAACTGCTCTCTCAACGTAGCACCCACAGAGCACCGTGCACAAAAGATAGTACTGCTCAGTAGAGGGTCTATTCCTATTCCTGTTTACACAAGGCTTGTTTACTGCTCATGACAGTCTCTCTCTTACCTACAAATCTAATGCAGCTAAGTCTTACATATAAAGAGCTCTTAGAAATCAATAAGAAAAAAGTACAATTTATCTTTTCAAATGAGCAAAGGAGATGAATAGTAAATTTACATAAGAGACACAAATGGATAATAAACATACATACGTGCCTACATGCCAAAGAGTCTAAGCTGGCTATTTCTGAGGTGGGTGTGGGGATGGAGACATGACAGAGTACTCTCACTCTCTACTTTATGATTTCTGAGTATTAAACAAGGAACATTTTGCAATCATTTTTGAAAAGCAATAAAATAATTTAAAGGTAATAATATGAAAATATATGTGGTGTGGTTTCTAATCCGATACTGGCTATAAAACCTAAAATTTGCTTTAGACTTTCTCTTTCACTTAACTGTTTCTTGCAGTGAAGAAGAATCTGCAAGGCTTTGGGAACAGATGGCTGGTATTGTGAAACAGGATGTGACTATTTATTTGCATCTTTTAATTGGAAATTTAGCATGCAAGGTCACTTCACCTTATATGTTTATAATAAGAAATTACAGATATTTTTCTCTGCTAGGTTTACAAGATTCATCAATTAAGCCTATGATAGAGGAAGACCATTGTTCACTAGGCAATTTTAGTTCTACTTGTCGTTAACTGGAAAAAAAAAAAGCAGTCATGCAATTTCTGAGGAAGGATTATTGTTATTATTATTCTGCACATTCTTGTTTTGGTTATATTATATAAGTATGTGTGTAGACGTCCTTCCGAATGAAGAAGATGTTAAACTAAGACCATTTTGATAGCCCAAAGGAATCAAATCTGTCAGCTCTATTTAACTTGTATCAAGAAGAAGAAAAATTAAGAATAACTGGATCCAAAATTTAAGTATAAATTTATGTTTCTGAAAAAATGATCCCTAAACGAACACACTGATATTTGGGGGCATCCAAATAAGAGAAAAATGATGTGATGTTAAAACTCATCCTATCACGATGGAGTACTAAGCTTGTGATGTGGGCTTGTGCTATTGAAATGTTGTAGCAGAAAGAAATGTGTTTGACTTGTTGGCCAGGCAAGGACAACACTACTTCTGCGTTAGCCCCAGAGACAGAGCCAAAGATAAACGCAGACAGGAGCAAGAGAAGTCAATGCCCACTTATTTTAAGGTGTGATTTTATGTGCAGAAAAGATGCACATGGAAGGGCTATGCATTTGTTTGTCTGACAAAGGCTAGAGCCCTCGTCAGGAGCCTTGACCTGTGAGGGATTGCATTAGCTTTGACGATATTGTTCTGGGCCTGTGGATACCTTCGAGTCTGCCATTCACTGATTAGCTGAAGAAAATACGTTCGTGCCCATAATGAAACCTCTTCTATCATCCAGTTTCTATTTAATGGTCAGGCCAAAATAATTGAGCAGCCAAAATAACTTGAGAAGCTACTGAGGGTGTGAGGCAGCTACATTTATTGAGGCTTAAGGGAGGCATGTGACTTAAGCCACCTTGGATACATCCAAAACTTTTGAAGCGTTCCTTCAGGAAATCTTACTGGAAAATAGTTGGGGTTTTTTGTTTTGTTTTTTGTACTCGGTGCTGACTCCATTTGGAACATTTAAATCTTTTGGATGCTATTTTTGAACAAAAATTTTCTCCTGCAAATTTTACTCAGAAAGAGTTGAGATGAAAGGAAGGAGCCCCAAAATTATTTTACCAATTCCAAACCTTCAAACAACATTGGAATATTTTTATTGGAGATCCACAGGGCAACATTACCCAATTTGGTTACAATCTTTCCACTGCAGTGGATTGTCAGGCTGAAAAACAACCAGGGAAGTGATGGGAAATTTTTTTTTTTTTTTTTGATCTGGCAGAGACTAAATACAAAATAATATTCTGTAAAGTGTCTAAATCAGATCTTCAACATCTCTGAAGTTCTGATTCATCATCAGAACCCAGTCTAAGACAAAGCCTCTTTAATTGTTGGGCAGTTTGTTTTGGAGAATGACCTCCTCAGATGTACATTCCGTATAACCAAATGTTCCAGTGATTCATTTTCCAATCTCTTGCACCAGCTCCTTCCAGAAAATGGTCTTAATGTCCCACCAGGCTGGTGGGGTTTCTGTTGGTATATCTGCTAATGTGGAAAATACTCTTGCTATTGGGAATCAAAGAGAACCAGAGATGTTCTCCCTACAAAGACGAAAGGTCTGCCAGCTCTCCCAAGTGTCTGATTTGCAGCAAACCTGGAAGTCTATGATCCCTTGGGCCAAGGAATGTTGATGAATGGATATGTTCAACAGACACCTGACATGTTGTAGCTCACATCAACCGTTTTCCAAACCACTTCCACCAACAACAAGACAAACTGTCCAAATAAGCGTCTTCCATATTTTGGTCAAACAAAGACATGAAGAAATGAAAACTACCAGAAGATAAAATACTTCAGTGAGATAGTTCCCAGTTATCAGCATATCACATTAGAAACTTTCACCATATTATAGAACCGCTATACTATTAGGTTAAACCATATACAATTACCAAAATTTGGGCATGATCTACAAAATCAGAGATATCGTATGGTTCAATCTAATATTTTTTCCCTAAGGTTTTTCGAACTTTAAAACCTTAAATTCTATCCAGCAATTGTGCTCCTTGGTATTTACCCAGAGGAGATGAAAACTTCTGTCCACACCAAAACCTGCACACAGGTGTTTATAGCAGCTTTATTCACAACTGCCAACACTTGAAAGCACCCAAGATGTCCTTCAGTAGGTGAATGGGTAAATAAACTGTGGTCCATCCAGACAATGGAATATTATTCAGTGCTAAAAAGAAATGAGCTATCAAGCCAGGAAAAGACATGGAGGAAACTTAAATGCATTTTGCTAAGTGAAAGAAGCCAATCAGAAAAGGCTACATACTATATGATTCCAACTATATTCTGGAAAAGGAAAAACTATGAAGACAGTAAGATGGTCAGTGATTGCCAGGGGTTAGGGGGATGAATGGATGAATAAATAGGCAGAGCATGGAGGATTTATGGGGGTGAAAGTACTCGGTATGATACTATAATGATGGATATGTGTCATTATTCATTTGTCCAAACCCGTAGAACTACACTGAGTGAACTCTAGTGTAAGCTATTGTCTGTGGGTGATTATGATGTGTCAGTGTAAGTTGATCAATTGTAACAAATGTACCACTCTGGGGGGGTGTGTACGTTGATAATGGGGGAGGCGATGCATTAGCAAGGGCAGGGGGTATATGGAAAATCTCTGTACCTTTCTCTCAATTTTGCTGTGAACCTAAAATGCTCTTTTAAAAAAACCCTGTCTATTTAAGAACAAAACAAAACCTTAAATTAGTGTTATTCTGGACTTTAAGCATACTGTGGTAGAAAGTATCCAAATGTGGTCTCGATCAATTCCTTCCCTGCCTGCACATTCATGCTGCTTCTCTCACCAAAAGTAGAGTCTGTTTCTCCTCCCCTTGAATCTAGACGGGTTTTGTGACTGTCTTTCACCAAGACAGTACGGCAGGGGTGAAACGGCTTCAGTTCCGAGGCTACCTTCCAAGAGGCCTGGCAGCTTCTGCCTTGCTCACTGAAGAGAAGTCAGCAAACGATGTAAGAAATCTGACCACCCTGAGACCACCAGGCTGTGAAGAAGCCCAGAAGTTAATCACATGGGAGGTCACATGGGGAGAAACAGGAGAACCCAGCATATGGTTAGAACAACGCCCCCAGACCTATGACTCCAGCTGAACAATCCCAGCCAGCTCTCGGCAATTTGAGTCCTTCCAGCCAGGCCCTAGACACGGTGAAGTACAGATGAACACCTCTCTGCTGTGACCTACCTAAATTCACGGCCCACAGAATCAACGAACGTCCTGAGATATTTGTTGCTTTAAGTCGTTAAGTTTGGAGATAGATAAATGAAACACTCTGCTTGAGGAGATTTGCCTGGTGGTTCAGACCACAGATTCTGGAGCCAGGCTGCTCCAGATCCCGGTATGGACACTTACGAGCCGTGAGGCCATGGGTATACCATGACTGTGGAAGATTGCTACACTGGTGGCCCCCAGTGGACCATACCTTCCAGCATTCACACCCTTGTGCAGTCCCTCCCACACTGACTCTGCACTTGGCCACGTGACTTGCTTTGGCCAATGGGACTCTAGCTAGTATGGCGTAAGCAGAGAATTATCACTTGCACAATGGGACTTGTCCTTTTGGAACACTTGCTCTTGGAGCCCACCATGTAAAGAAGTCCAGCTGCCTGGCTGAGATCATGCAGAAGGAGAGAGATTCCCAACGAGCCCCAGCTGTTCTAGCCATCGCAGCTCAGGTGCCAGACATGTGAATGAATACAAGCAGGACTGACTGGCTGAGCCTAGCCCAGTTCACAAACCCAAAGAAATAATAAGTTATCGTTGTCGAGAGCCACGAAGTTTAGGGATGGTGTGTTATACAGCAATAAATAAATAGAAATAATATGCATGAAATCATGAATGTGACAAAATAATATTTTTCCTAGCACGCATTAAAATTTTTAAAAAGTCAATCAATGTACCTCCTAAAATTACCTAAATAATCCACTTACTAGACTCTGGGAAATACTGGTTTAATGGGACAATAATAATGATATGAAGTATAATAGGAATCATTAATTGAATATCTACTCTTTTCTAGATTCTGGGCTAAATGGTTTATACGCATAATTTAATTTAACCCTCCCAACAACCCTACTGGGTTGGCACTGTCATTATTCCCATTCTGTGGATGAGGAAAGTGAAGCTCAAAAAGGTTAAGTAACTTGCCAAAGGTCACCGGAGACATTTGATGACATTTACAACTTTTTCTTTTATAGAATAGAACCTTTCCTTGATCTGGAAGCAAATGAATGAGACCTACTCTCTATATGTGTCTTCTACCTTTTGGTTATGAATTGCTGATATCTTCCTTGTATATTCAGGGTCTACTTCAGAAATAGAGCTGCTCTATTTGACCAGAAGCTTGGGCTACAGATGGGCTTCCTCACCTGTCTCCACCACTACTGGGGAGCTGTCAGGACCAACATATCGTCCTCATCAGAGCACTCTGACTCTAAAAACCAACAGTATTTATTGGACATTTAGCATGTGCACAGTTTGGTGCAGAGTGTTGAGGTGGGAAGGGAGCGTTAAGAAGAGATTCAGGGTAAAATACGACTCCAACCCTCAAAGAAGACTAGTTCACACACCCAAAATAGTCACCAAAGTAAAGCCATTTAACTTATATGCTACGCTGCACAGAACAGGGATGTTACAGTTATTGGGAGGAAAAGGAAAAACCAGGGGAGGTGGAATAGAAAAGGCAACTCTTGCAAACCTCAGAAGTGAGCATAGGTTTTGCAAAATTGGAGCTGAGAGGAGAGGGTACCTTGGGTGAAGAAAACGCCATAGGAAGAGATGGTGGTGACAGTAGTCATGGGACAGAGAGACAGGCTGGGGATAGGAAATAAGTTTCGATCTACAGACCAGAGAACTGAACAGAGCCCATGCTGGCTTCACCTCAGGTCCCCAGCCCAGCACAGGGCCTGGCACATTGTAAGGGTGGTACCCATTGAATAAACATGAGTCAGGGTCCTCTCCATGGGTACAAGGAAAGAGTGACCCATGGAGTATTTGTGGGTGGAGGGCTGGATAGGAGAGAGGAAGACTGTCCGGCAAGGACGTATGTCCAAGGACTATGCAAGGAATGATGTCCGAGGCCACGCCCATGTCTTTCCAGGAGGGTCACTGGGGGCTGTGCAAGGAGCCCAGGTGGATCAAAGGCCTAGCAGAGAGCATCCTGTCCTCCAATGGGACCCTGCTGGCCTAGGACAAGGTCTTCCCTGCCCTGTCCCAGCAGGTGTCTAAAACACAGAGGCTTACTCCGCCTACAAGAGACATGGGAAGCTCCATGGCAGTTTCCTTCACTGGCCTTGCACAGAGCTCAGGAACCGCCCTCTCCCTTCAGAAAATGACCTTGGCTTCACAAGGACCCAGTTCTTCCCTCCAGCAATGACCACCTCCTTCGTCCCCCATCTTCCTCCTGGGCGTGACCAGTGGCCACTGCCTGCCTCCAGCCTGAAGAGGGTAGGCGATCCCATGGCTGCCTCGAGGGGACTCTGAACACCCACTGTGCTTTGGAAGTCTCCAAGTCTCCATCAGCCCATGGCTCTATGTGTCTTCTTCAAAGTCCTCTGACCTGGCAAAACTACATGCCACACCCAACGCCCATCAAAGTGAGACCCTTCTGGTGCCAAGTCAGCAAAATCCAAACAGGCCTCCTGACTTCCCGGCCATCTGAGTGCTCCCAGGCACGGGCACAATGTTCTTACTCTCTCTTTGTTCTTCAGGGAACAGTGAGCTTTGGTTTGAGGTTACCTCAAAAGAAAAACAATCTGATGTGTGATAAGACTCTTTGGCCGCCGGCAGAACAAGGAGGGCCTATTGGAGGGACCTGGCTCCAATTAAACAAAGCTGGGCTTTTCCTTGCGGGTTAGGCTAAACCGTAGCCCTAGTTTTTGGTGAAAAGAAACCAGCTGAAACTCCAGCCAAAGGCTGACACCTGGGAAACCTGCTAGGCGAATTATAAATAAGCAAAGGAAGTCATTCTTGGGGAACTAGAAAAGCAATTTCATAAGTGTACACATTTCCAACAGCACCTCTGCAAAAACAGCTCAATTTGAAATATTCATTTGCATCAGAATAGTCATGAATATTCAAAAGTCAGCCAGTGTTTTAGAACCATTGTCTATTCCTGGTGCTTTTGTCTTCCCCTTGAAAAGCAGATCATGGGTTTTCAAGAAAGGTGGGTTTGGCTGGTCTTTGCACTGCCTTGCTTGGCAGGAAAGGGGATGATTATTTTCTGTTTCTTAATATTAAAAAAAAAAAAAGGCTCGGCTGGTGTTACATCTCTGCTCTTTGTTCTGGCCAGGATACGAATTGTGCCACAGACCTTGAATCTGGCCTAGGGTGCATTTTTCAAGTTGCTAGGCAGAGCTTTCTGTTCAGAATCCTGGACATATTTTCCTACATGCAGGTTTCTCAAACAGAAAATCTTGCCAGGGTCATATTCCAGATCCGGGGAATGTATACAGCCCTAAGATTTGGAAGACTCCTGTCAGAGAGCTCAGAACTCTGGGTTACTTTGGCCAAGCCACATATGTATCTTCTGCATTTTAACATTCCCATTGGTCAAATAAAGACCCATATGTGTCCATCCTCCCTCTCTTCTTTTGCCTCCATTTTACAAAGCTAAATAAGATGATACTGCCTAAGTGAAAGTGCTTTGAACTCCTTGGAGGAAAATCAAAAGCTATGGCCAAGTCAGTGGCTGTATGTCAAAGCTTTCTTTGCCAGAAAGTGATACAATCTTATGATTCACAAGGGACTATCTAAACAGTTTTGATGTTAAGAAAACAAATGCCATTAGAAAAAAGGAAGATACTCACCAGTCCATCATTTGCTGAGATGACTGACAGCTATTTATCTCTTTCATGCTGAAATTTGATTTTCCCAACATGTCTTCCTTATGCCCCAAATTGATAAATGGGTCAGTAACAGGTTTAAGGTAGATTATGAGAGAAGAAGATGAAGGAAGGTTGAATTGGCACAGGCTTGATTTTTGAGGATTTATTCCTCTGCCCCCACCCCAGTCCAGATGAAGTTCATTCTATTGTCACCTAAGCTCTGTCTAAATGGTTCAATTTATGTGACAGAGTCTTGATGGTATCTCTTGAAGGCTGTCAGCGAAGCCACTGCAGTGTCAATGCAGAAGTGAAGTCACGGTTACAAAAGCGCCTTTAGCGAGAATTGACAGTGTGGGAAGGCTTACCTGCTCTCTGGCAATTGTTTCCATATTCAATTTGCAAGGCAAAGAATGAGCACCTCTCCACCCACCCCCCTACCTTGGATCAGGCTGTGCTCTACTTATTCTTCAGCTTCCTCAGGGTTGGCCTCAGATCCCCAGGTAGAGTCCTTGAATGCCGGTGCTGGGAGGACTTTGGAAATTTCCTAGCCTAGCTACCGTAGAGCTGAACATCCAAAAGATAGAATTATTCAAAACAAATACTTACATTAACCATGCATTAAAAAAAAAAAAAAAGATATGCATTGCTATCAAAAGGCTAAAAATGATCTGAATCAAAGGAAAAATCTGGGGATGGGGTGAGTCAGGGGAGGACGCTGACACACCGCCCCTCGCACAGTGTGATGCACAATAAATACCGCAGCTTCGATGGGACCGTCTGTAGGTGTGTTCTGCACAGTCCCAGAGGCCCCCAGTGAGGCTGACCCCTCCCCACCCGGAGTAGTAGTAACCTGCTCATTAGCACACGCTTTACTGGCTCTCCTCCCTCCCTGACTCACTTCCCCAATCCCTCACGATGCTTCCTGAGAGGACCCCCTGGAACCTGCACCCAGTTCTTTGTCTCAAGGACTGCTTTCGACAATGCGAAAGTCCATATATGCAGAGGCTGATTTTGCCCCCGGGTGACATCTGGCAAAATCTGGACACATTTCTGGTTCTCACAACTGGGGGGAGGGGTGCTACTGGCATGGGATGGGTAGGAACCAGGGATGTTACTAAATATCTACAATGCATGAGAAAGTCCCCCACAATCAGGATTATCCAGCCCAAAATGTCAGTAGTGTCAAGGCTGGGAGACTCTGCCCTAGAGAACCAGCTCCATGGGTCTCATACCATCAGCTCAACTTATTACCCTAAAAACTGTGTAAACGTCCACTCTCGGAGGATGAGCTCATAGAAGGGAACTGTCCAGGCCATCTCAGCTCCTCCTCTGCTTGTAATAATGGAAAATATTTTCTGGGGGATGATGAGGATGTGTCTCGTGCAGTTACACACGCGAAAGGGCTCAGAGCTGGCATTTAGTTAGGGCAGCGTGGAATGATTGGCAGTTTCAGGGATACTATTGAGGTCCTATAGGCAAGGCGCCAATTGTGATGATTCTTGGGCAGGTCCCTTCTCTTTTAATTACCAAAGTGCAATTGAACACATACGTATTATACATGCTAAAATCGTTTTGGGGTTAATTGTGCTATTTTGAACTCAATTTATCTAAACTCCTAAAATAGTGTTAGATACACCTAAATAGGTTCCAGACATTCTAGGTAAATGTGATCTTCTAGTGCAGCTCATTGTACAGATGAAGAAACTAAGGTTCCCGATCAAGGAAGCTGTTCTTCATCACACATCTTGCTGGGCTGGGTGCCAAATCAGGACTATAACACGGATAACTGAACTCCCAGCCCATTACCCCTTCACCCAGGGCCAGAGAGGAGCATCTGGAGAGCCTAGCGTTTTATTGCTGGGTGGATTATATAAGCCCAGCAGATGGCTAACACGGAAGCCAGCAGTTTTTCAAAATCCCCCAATCATAGTAAGTAAGCATCAGTCTCATTATGGTGAACTGTGCCCACCTTCTAGTGAACCTTCAAAAGGGAAACCGCGACAATACAACACACACACACACAAACACACAACCTACACACACCCTATATGCCTTAGCCTAGAAAGCAATATAGGAAATTCAGCCTTAAAAAACTTCTAAATTCCAGGTGAAGATCAAGAGAGAAAAGTGAAATCAAGTTGATGTGAGGAATCCTGAGGAATTTTGTCTTTGATTTCTTAAGAAGATGTAGTCAGTAGCTAGAGGAAACAGCCAATAACCAACAAGAGCTCTTTCAAGAACCTCACAAATTCACATCTGGGGAAGATTGCAGTTATCATCTCATCCAGTGGCCTTACTTTACAAATAAGTAAACTGAGGCACAGAGAAGGCAAGGAACATGTCCAACTTCACTCAGCAGGGGCTAGAACATTCCCTCCATTATTGTGAAACACTCCTCTGAAGGCAATTTTCTAATATGGTTCTTATTAAAAAAATGATAGTCATCAAATACGGACATAGTTCTAAGCTAGACTGTTTCTGCACAATCCAAGAGGCAAAAAAACAAGAGGTTGAAGGAAACCTGTTGCCTTCCAGGAATTTCTGAATTATTTTCTTCTAGGTTCATCTATAATTTGAATCTTCTTTTTGGTTCCATGAAGAGATAAGTTCCTACCAAGTTCTGGATTGCAAACTTTGGAGAGTAATCAGCATTTACTGGAAATGAAACAAATGTGTGGTGTGTAATCACATAGGCATTGGTCATATAGGAGATTACAACTTAATTTTTGCAGCTCTATCACTTTAATTAGAAAATCAACTCAAAGCAACTTTTTCTTCAGATCATTGATATTTTTTTAATTTTGGAAAAATGACTAGTAAATTCATATGCTGGGATTTTGTTTAATTTTCTGTTCTAACTAGACTACACAGTACTTGAGTGTTAGAAAAGATCATATTTGTCTTCCTGGAAATTAGTACAATGCCTGGCACTTAGTAATTACTCAACATGCTTGTGTTGAATGAACGAACGTCAGTCATTGCTTTAGAAGGCATTCTGCCTTGACAGGAATGATTAGTCAATGCAAGTCTCTTTATTTTTCACAGGTCTGTTTGAATTTTCCCATCCTCATACTTCTTATAACCCAAGTCAATCTCAGAATATCCATCTTTTATACAATAATAATTCAAGGAAGGAATTATTGAAACAGAAGGAATGCAGGTCATCATTTCAAAAATCATTCCTCCCTTCTTGCAGAAAGTAATCTTTAACTAGGAAATAAACACAGAAAGCAAGAGTTAAAAAGCTTGAGTGTTACTTCCCCATCTCTGTTTATCCTTTATTACTTTGTGTTGGTTCATTCTAAGTGCTGGTGGCAGTGTGGCGGTGTGGTCTTGAGCAAGGACTTTGGAATCAGGCAGACACAAAGTCAAGTCTCAGACCTGCCACCTACCAACCACGTGACCTTGGGCAAGTTACGTCACCTCTCTGTGCCTTGTTTTCCCCAGCGATACAGTAGTACCTATAGCATACCGGTGTTAGGAAGATTAAATGAGTTATATACATAAGGTGTCTGATAAATAAACTCTCCATCTACTTGTTACCTAACTCCTCAACCATCAGAGTGCATTCAAGACCTTGATTTATATCTATTTCAGTTGTCTATTGCAGCATAAAAAACTACTCCAAAACTTAGTGGCTCAAAAGAATAAAAATGCATTATTTTTTACGATTCTGGGGATTGACTGGGTGGTTTCTGCTGGGCTCACTCATGGAAAGTCAGCTGGGGACTAGGCCCAGCAGGAATAGTGAGGCTGTTGGCCTCCCTCCCCACGTGGCCTTTCATCTGGGCTTCTCTGTGACACAGTAGCCACAGGGCAGCACTCCAGATGTCCAAAGGCCGAAGCTGCAAGGCCTCCTGAGGTCTAGGCTCTGCAGTTTGCATGACATTCCTTCCACTACATTCCATTAGTCAAAGCAAGTCACAGGGCCAGCCCAGTTTCTTTTTATCCTTAAAAAAAAGAAATAGAAGTATAGTTGATTAACAATGTTTCAGGTGTACAGCAAAGTGATTTAGTTATACATATACATATTCTTATATATACATATATGATATGAATACATATATATACATACATACATATATAAACACACACATACTTATATACATACATATATATATTCTTTTTCAGATTCTTTTCCATTATAGGGTTATTACAAGATACTGAGTATAGTTCCCTGTGCTATACAGTAGGACCTTGTCATTTGTTTATTTCATATATAGTAGTGTGTATCAGCTAATCTCAAACTCCTAATTTATCCCTCCCCAACCTTTCCCTTTTGGTAACCATAAATTTGTTTTCTATGACTGTGAGTCTATTTGTTTTGTATATAAGTTCATTTGTATCACTTTTTTAGATTCCACATATAAGTGATGTCATATGGTATTTGTCTTTCTCTGCCTGGCTTACTTCACTTAGTATGATAATCTCTAGGTCCATCCATGTTGCTGCAAATGGCATTACTTCATGCTTTTTTTATGGCTAAGTAATATTCCATCTTTATCCATTCATCTGTCGATGGACATTAAGGTTGCTTCCATGTCTTGGCTATTGTTGATAGTGCTGCTAGGAACATAGGGGTGCATGTGTCTTTTTGAATTATGGTTTTCTCCAGATATATGCCCAGGAGTGGGGTTGCAGGATCATATGGTAGCTCTACTTTTAGTTTTTTGTGGAACCTCCATACTGTTCTCCATAGCGGCTGCACCAATTTACATTCCCACCAACAGTGCAGGAGGGTTCCAGGGCCAGCCGGGTTTTAAGAGGGTATAGACTCCGCCTCTGGATGGGGGAGCAGCCAAGTCACATTGCAAAGAGCCATGCAGCAGGAACGGGATGACTTTGTGCTGGTAACACCATCTGCCACGTCATCCCTTCAGCTGGCCTCAGGTACCTCTTCTTGGACTGTACCTTCCCAATCCTCCACACTCACTTCACAAATCTCCCAATCACTGCATGAGGTAAAATAACCTTGTCATGCAGCCAGCTCCTACTGGAGAATCATGCAGCAAGGCAGTGAACAAAGAGCTTGTATTCCAGAGTATGGTGGAATCTGGGGACACTCAAATCTAGGGACACATTCAGAAAGAGCCAAGAACCCATGTGCCGTGATCGGGGCCATCTAGTTTCCCTGAAATAATCCAGACTTGGGATTTCAGAGTTGTTTTACTTATGGACTCACACAGTGCTCTTGGTATGAAGAGTAACCAGCAAAACTGCAGGTATTAAAAAATAATCCATACATTTGCAGATTGAACCTGGCATGAAAGTTCTTAGAAATAAAAAGGGAGAGATGAGGTGGTGACAAATAAGGCAGAAATTGCTTTCTCAGCCTCCTTTGAGCTGGGCCAGGCATGGGACCCAGGCTTCCCTCACCAGAGGCCCCCATGGAGACTTCATAGTGTAGGCTGGTGATGCTGAGGAGGTAGAAGCACCCAGAGGTCTTGCTGGTGAAGATATCCCGCTGCCAGAGCCTGCAGGGGTGGAAATTCTAGAAACAAGTGGGGTAGCATGTGGTATCTGTGCCTGCTGTGATTTCCACTGCAGCAATCCTGAGGCGGGGTCTGGGGGTTGTGCAGACTGCGTGGCCACTGCATTAGACTCTCTAGTCCTCCTAGCCATTCGGTGAGCTGCATCTATCTCCTTGAATAAATTCCGCGCCTGCTTAATGGGCTGAAAAGCGTTCTGTACTCTGTGAAGAAAACCCTTCCTGGTACATCTGTCTAACTAGGGAGTTTGGTCAGGAGAGTGGCCTGCTCAGGACATTTTACTGGACTTTATCAGAGTACACATGAAACCAGGTCAGGTCAGCCCTGGCAGGTGGCAGCCGTGGGAACGTGCCACTCAGATCGCCCCACAGAGAGAACCTCGCGGGGTGAACATGCCACGTGTCCTCGCCGAGGCTGTGCTCCCCCAGGGCTGCTTCCAGGCAGAGACTGAGCGTGGAAGGGGTGCCAGAACCGGGACGTTCCGGTGCCGGGCTTTCCCGTAGGCCTGGCTGAGATGTTCTCAGATCTGTCCTTTCCATGTCTTCTTTAAGAAGTCCTTTCTTTCCCTGAAGGTCAGAAAAATACATTAACCTATATTTCTTGCTAATAACTTTAAAGTTTTGCTCTTATAATTATAGACTGCAATTCATCTGGAGGTATTGTGGGCTCTGGTATGCGTGGAGGCCAGTTTCGTCTTTATACATGTGGACAAGCACGTTTTTAGCTCCACTTACTAGACCTTTTCCCACCGCCAGGCTGATCCTATCTCACACATCAAAGTTCCACAGGTACACGGGTCTGTTCCAGAGCTCTGTACTGTAGCCTATGGGTCAGTTTATCTACTGTGATGCCAGCGCCACATTGTCTTAATTACAATAGCTTCATAATAAGTCTGGTTATCTGTAAGATAAGCCTCCCCTTCTTATTCTCCTTCTTCAGAAATGCCTTCACTATTTTGGCCTCTTACTCTTCCAGATAACTTTTAGAATCAGCCTGCTAATTCTATGAAAAACCCTAATGAAGTTTGTTGGCTTGGAATTGCATTGAATCTATAGACCAATGTGGGGAAACGTGACTTTTTTTCTTTCACTTTCTTGGGAGGGTGGAGGGGTGGTCCTGGGATTAAATGCCCGGCTGCCTGCTGGGCAGGCAGGGGAATTCCAGATGTGGGGAATCCACGACTCCTTGTACAAACCCTCAAATAATTTCTGTTTTTAGCCTCCTTTCTCACTCCCAGGTCATCTGATTCTGAGTCCGGAGACCCAGAATCAGTTCCAGGGATCACTTCTCTTCTTTGCTGTAGAGGCAATTTTAATTTTCTCACTTATATTTTTAGAGTTTTTCGACAATGAACATGCATTATTACTGCAATAAAACAAACAAAATAATTATCGCATTCTTGTGGTGATGACTCCCAAGTCCAGCAGTCAACTTTCTCAGTTACTTCCACAGAATTAATACCCACACGGCCAACACGCTCTCCCAGGTCAATGGCGCATACTGATAATCAATCACGCCCACGGCCTGATGCTCCCTGTCATCAGAATCCTTCTTAACACAGCCCCACAGACAACCACTGCTAATTTATCAAAGTGGCGAGAGAAGACCTGTTTGCCATCCTAGGCCGTGACGAAGATTCACTCTTCCTTCTAGGTCTATAACCTATGAATAATTTTGAAGGGGACAGTCCAGGGAGGTGGAAAGAGCCCCGCACATGGAAACAGATGTCCCAGTGCAGGTCTGCCTTTGCCACCCCCTAACAGAGGATATTTTTTTTCCCTTGAGACAGCCACGTTCCTCATCCTCAAGGTTCCTCTTCTGTGAAATGGAGATGTTGACCCAAGTGCTAGCTAAGGTCCCAATCTGCTGTAACACGCTGGGATTCTCAGTGCCATGTCTTCCCCAGGCACTTGACACAGGGAGAGACAACAGTAATGGCAACACCACCATATATCAAGGGCCTCCTGTGTATCAAGCATTGTGCCAAGCACTTCACCTGTGTTATCATCTCATTTACGACTCACAGTGTCTCGTGATGGTATTGTTCTCCACGTCACAGAGGATTAGAGAGGGAAAGTAACTTGTCTGAGCTCATCCAGCAAGTCAATGGATTCCGATTTGAACCCAAACCTGACCATTTGCTGCTATGCTCTGCCCGTATCCCCCATAGCACATGTTGTTCTGATGTATCTATTGCAACAGTAGGTCACTCTCCACTTGAGGGCCTTCTCTTGCCCCAGTGGCAGAAGTTCCAGACGTATGGAGAAGTCAATACCCCTGGAAGCAGCTCTCGCATATAGTAACAGATCAGAGTTGGAAGATACACACCCCAACTCCCTCGCCTCTTGGTTGGGATACTCTGAGGCATGTCTTTTCCCTTCCCTGCCTCACTTTCTCTCTCCTCTCTCTTCACTTCATGGGATTACCTCCCAAGAAAACTCCTTGCACTCAGATTCTTGTCTCGGGGTCTGTTTCCTAGAACTTAAATCAAGATAACCTTGCACCATGCTATATTGCCATGAAAAACTGAACAGGAATGTTGTAGAAAAATACATTTAAAAATTGTTTCTCAGGTCTTACTGAGTTCCCTTTGAGTTCAAACTCTATAAACCAGTTATTTTAAGGTCTGCACCCCTTGAGTGAGAGAGGTGAGTTAAGGGCACTTGGGGTTTGTAGAGCCTTTAGGTCCATGTGGCTTCGTAGACTAAACCTCTGGGTTCCTGTTTTGTCTTCAGCCACTTCTGTGTCCTCAGACAAGTGTGGAAACTCCGGAGGCCTACTTCTTCTTCAGTAAAGAGAAAGCTCTGTGACTCTGACTGAGATTTTAGATCTTGGACTCAAGGTAATCCAGCATAGATTGACAGACCCACAGTTAAGGCTGGAAGGCCTCACTTCACGCAGCTGCCAACTTTGCATAAAGGAAATAAAGGCCCTGGACACTGGCAGGCAGGAAAAGGCACAATAGTAAACAAGGAAACAAGATGGGTAGAGATAAAGGGCTGTGCAGTCAGTCCCAGGTGAAAATGTTAATTACAGTGCAGCCTCTTGGATCAAGATGGAACGAAAAATCCCACAAACTACAATGAGCCAAGAGCTAAATATGCAGCCATTATGATGGGGTTTTTTTTCAAAGGGCCATGATACTCAGTTATAGCTCTGAGATGTTTCTTTTCATCCACATAACACTTTTACACATTAATAACTTCTTTTTAGCCTCAACCTCAGTTTTTAGTGGCAGTGGCACTACTGAATGCCATGCCTTCCAGCCTTGCCTTGATGGTGGTGGTTGTGGAATCGGCTGAAGTAATTCTTGCTATTTTATTAGAGGAATTTGTGAAGAGGACAAGGTCCCCAGTGGACTTGAAAATAAAGCAAAGAAAGCATCCCATGTGACTAAAGTTCTCTGCGACTCCCTGCCTGCCGTCAAGCTTGGGCTGTGATGTTAATTTTTCCATCTGCTTTGGCTGCAGGTAATTTGGAGATACCAACGTCATCAGACCATCTGTTCAGTAAAACCGCAGCAATGCTTTTCCTCCTGCGTCATTTATGCCTCGACAGTGACTTTGGGCTATTTTCAATATATGCTGGGCAGAGACGAAACTGTGTTCCGAGTAGTCCCTTAGCATCGCATCAAAGGGTAAGGACTGAATACTAATTCCATTTGCAATTATTTGTATAAGATGCAGGTATAAACAGAGTTACTAAAACTCATGGTTAATCCCAAGACAAGGGAATGCAGGTAGTTGGCATGTGAGTGGTCACACAACATGATTTGCTTTCTTCCTGATGGTTTCCTGACAGACTCAGTTCGTACAGTCTGATCATTCTGGCGTTGTTCATTATTGAAAAGCTGTTCTCAGAATGACATTGTTCAATGCCAGGCATGTCTTTCCACTTTCCACTGTGACTGAATCTTCTGAATAATCTGATCCAAGTGACATTTATTGAGTACCTACTATATGCCAGTCAGTGTGTTGGAAGTGACTGTACAAACAGCATAACACAAAGGTCATGCCCTTCAGGGGCTCATGGTCTGGAAGCAGAGATAAGCAAGCACATAAACACAAAATTAGTTAATCTCTCTGTGACTCAGTTTTCTTGTTATTAAATGGGAGTAATTATAGTGCCTGCCTCTTGAGTTGTTCTGAGGGTTGAAATGTAAAGCAGAAACATAAAATGTGCTTCATAGATGCTAGAAAACAAACAAATATGCAGCCATTAAGGCTACTGTGAAGGGCTTCATCAAGTGCCATGTGGGCACTGGCAAGGGAGAGGTTAATGGGAGAGGTCAGGTGGAGGACGCAGTGTGGGTCAGTCCACCTTGAGTCCACCTGATGCCATGGTGGATGTTTTCTATGCATGCGGACAACTTCTCTCCTCAAGTCCTGAGCCCTTCTGCTTCTATACATGAGCAAGAGCTTTCTTTGGCATCAGTGTGGGTCTCACTGAACCTGTGCTTGGGGTAACTGGGAAGCTCTGGGATTGACTGCCCCCAGGGGCAACTCTCAGCCAAGGAGGGATGGAGTCGGCAGATAAATATCCAGCCTCCCAAATCCATGGCGGGCCAGTTCCAAGGCACACAGACAGTCCCTCAGAGGCCCCAGCAAGACTGAGCCCAGGTACCCCCAGCAGGGACCCTTCACTGGTTTGTTTACCCCCCTTCAATGGTTTTGCACCCACCCTTCCCTATCTCACATCTCCACTCCTTTACTTGTGCAAACAAACTATCTGCACCCAAGTCTTGTCACAAGTTTTGCTTTTGAGGACACTCAAACTTCAAGGAATTGGAGATGGGGAAGGAAGCTATGGAAAAGAAGTGACGTTTGAGGGAGGCCTTGAAAGACAGTTAGGAGTCCAGCAGGTGGGGAGATGGAAAGGCCTGAACCAGGAACACAAAGAGGCAGAGGCATGGAGGCCTGTGGACATGTGGAGTCTGGACCTGCCAGAGTTGCTGGATCCCCAGGTTCACAGACGGCAGGGAGAGCCAGCAGCACCGAGAGGCTGTCCAGGGGCAGCTGAAGTAGAGCCCTGCCTGCAGAGTGGGTCAAAGAATAAAAAGCATTCCTTCTTTGCACAATAAGATCTATTTAAGAAACAACAGGCACACGAAAAGATGTTCAGCGTCGCTAATTATTAGAGAAATGCAAATCAAAACTACAATAAGGAACCACCTCACACCGGTCAGAAGGACCATCATTTAAAAGTCTACAAATAACAAATGCTGGAGAAGGTGTGGAGAAAAGGGAACCTTCCTACACCGGTAGAGGGAATGTAAATTGGTGCAGCCACTATGGAAAACAGTATGGAGGTTCCTCAAAAAACTAAAATTAGAGTTGCCATATGATCCAACAATCCCACTCCTGGGCATATACCCAGACAAAACTATAATTCGAGAAGATACATGCACCCCTATGTTCACAGCAGCACTATTTACAACAGCCAAGACATGGAAACAACCTGGATGTCCATTGACAGATGAATGGATAAAGAAGATGTGGTACATATATATAATGGAATATTACTCAGCCATAAAAAAGAATGAAATAATGCCATTTGCAGCAACATGGATGGACCTAGGGATTATCATACTAAGTGAAGCAAGTCAGAAAGAGAAAGACAAATACCATACGATATCACTTATATGTGGAATCTAAAACATGACACAAGTGAACATATCTACAAAACAAAAACAGACTCATGGACATAGAGAACAGACTTGTGGTTGCCAAGGTGGAGGAGGGGTGGGGAAGGGATGGACTGGGAGTTTGGGGTTAGCAGATCTATATATAGAATAGATACACAACAAGGTCCTACTGTAGAGCACAGGGAACTATATTCAGTACCCTGGTAAAAACGATAATGGAAAAGAATATGAAAAAGACTATATATATATATATAACTGAGTCACTTTGCTGTACAGCAGAAATTAACACAACATTGTAAATCAACTATACTTCAATAAAATTTTAAAAAAGAAAGAAAAGAAACACAATGTCTTATCAAGATCTATTCCTTTGAGTCCTGCTCCTGGGACAAGCCAATTCAGTCCTAATGATCCCAGGATTCCTCAGAAACGCATACGGGAAGACAGATGTAAAGGGAATTAGAAGTGGCTCACTGGCTAGCTAAAACACGGCAGATAAAAGAAGGTGACAGGCAGAGATAAGTAAAGATGGATTTTCACTGAGAGAAGAATAGTCTCTCAGTTATCCCTTCTCCAGAAGCATGGCAGAAATGTTAGTTACTTTTACTTGCTGACAAAATTTCATCTTTGTTACAGGGGTGATATGTCCAACCACAAGTGATGAATCTTGATTGATTTAAGTCAACTGTGACAATCCTGTTTCCTTATTACTTACCTTGTGCAGCTAAAAGTTGCCATGTGACTAGTTCTAACCAGTGACATGTAAGGAAAAGCTCACTGCAGGATTTGAGGAAGGCTTTGCTTTCCCGATAAAAAGAGACAGAATAGGTTGTCCCTGTTCTTTCCTCCTTTTTTGTGAGTTAAATGCAGACGTGATGCCTGGAACTGCAGCAGGCACATTGCAACCATGAGGCAACAAGCCAACACACTTAAGAATGACTGAGTGGATAGAAAAGAAAGTCAGAAGGATCTTGTCTGCATTAAGCATTATCCTGGGCTGCTGATATATGCAACATCTGCTACAGAGAAAAATAAACTTCTATTTGTTTAAGCAACTTATAGTTGAGTTTTCAGCTTCTTGTAGCCTAAAGCATTCCTAAATCCTAAAAATTTTCTCTGTCAAGCTAAATCCCCAAGTCCTTTAAAAGATACTCTTACATGTGATTTTGTGGCAGTGACAACTAATTAGAAGTATCATTAGATCAATAAAATCTTGGTTAATTAGAATTTAACTCAGTTTTGAGAAGATCCACTAATCAAAGTTAAGTGGCAGAAAGTATGGCAATTAGTTGATTCATTAATTAGGAAGAACTAAATGTTGAAGGACAGGTATTAGAAGTCAGTAATCCAATATGAAAATAGTCAATTTTCAGGGACTATTTGAAGATAATACTGCATGTATACATATATAAGCATGTATGTAGTTTTCCTAGATAACACAGAGTATTTTGCACCCTGCTCTTTATCAGTTAAGAATACATCTTGGATATTTCCCCACATCAGTTCAGAGAGAGTATCCTTGTACTTTTTCTTTTCACAGCTGCATGGTACTCCAACACGTGGCTATCTCATGGTCTATTCAAACACTCTCCTATGGATGGGCGTAATGGGCTTAGCTGTGTCTCCCCAAAACTCATCTGTTGAAGCCCTAACCCCCAGTACCTTAGAATGTGACTGTATTTGGAGATAGGGACTTCAAAGAAGTAATTAAGCTTAAATGAAGTCATAAGTGTGGGGCCCTAATCCAATAGGACTGGTGTCTTAGAAGAAGAGGAAGAGAAACCAAAGAGGCGAGCACACAGAGAAAAGGCCACGTGAGGACACAGCCAGGATGTGAGCCTGGGAGCTGGCCACTGCTGAGAATCCCCTCAAAATACCAGCATCACAATGAGGTACCTCCTCATGCTGGTCAGAATGGCCATCATTAAGAAGCCTACAAATAACAAATGCTGGAGAGGGTGTGGAGAAAAGAGAACCCTCCTACACTGTTGGTGGGAATGTAAATTGGTGCAGCCACTGTGGAAAACCGTGTGGAGGTTTCTCAGAAAACTAAAAATAGAATTACCGTATGATACAGCAATCCCACTCCTGGGCATATATCTGGACAAAACTATAATTCAAAAAGATACATGCACCCTTATGCTCATAGCAGCACTATTCACAATAGCCAAGACATGGACACAAGCTAAATGTCCATTGACAGATGAGCGGATAAAGAAGATGTGTTACATATATACAATGGAATACTACTCAGCCATAGAAAAGAACAAAATAATGCCATTTGCAGCAACATGGATGCATCTAGAGATTATCATACTAAATGAAGTCAGAAAGAGAAAGACAAATACCATACGATATCACTTATATGTGGAATCTGAAATATGACACAAATGAACCTATCTATGAAAAAGAAACAGAATCACGGACATAGAGAATAGACTGGTGTTTGCCAAGGGGGAGGGTGGGTGGAGGAGGGAAGGACTGGGAGTTTGGGGTTAGCAGATGCAAACTATTATACATAGAATGGATAAACAACAAGGTCCTACTGTAGAGCACAGGGAGCTATATTCAATATCCTGTGATAAACCACAGCAGAAAAGAATATGAAAAAGAATGTATATATATATACATATATAACTGAGTCACTTTGCTGTACAGCAGTAATTAATACACTATTGTAAATCAACTATACTATAATTTTTTTTAAAAAAATGGAAAAAAAAAAAAACCACGCCAGCATCAAGAGGCCTTTGCTTCGGGACTCCAACCCTCCACCTGGTGAGCCCTCGCTCTCTCCCCAGGCAGCTCTTGTGACAGGTGTAGCTGATCGTGCTCCCAGGTTTGGCCCAGGGATGAACCCATGGCTGCTGGCTCTCCTGCAGCTCCACAGGTGGGTGAGGGGAGCACGGATGTCTGAGAGTGGTAAAGGGGGGGAATTGGTACAGCTCTGCCACAGGCTGTCTTCCTCCACCGTTTACTATCCCACCTCCCAGACTAACTCTGTCTACCTGGTGACTCCAGGCTTCCAGCATCCCTGGGGCTCCTGGGGGAGAAGGGCTCCAGGC
This sequence comes from Balaenoptera acutorostrata, assembly GCF_949987535.1. Taxonomy (NCBI): domain Eukaryota; kingdom Metazoa; phylum Chordata; class Mammalia; order Artiodactyla; family Balaenopteridae; genus Balaenoptera; species Balaenoptera acutorostrata. The sequence goes on from NC_080067.1 coordinate 10,558,950, forward strand.
TGAGATGCAGTCTTCAGCCCAGCAGTGGTGGGTTCCTCCGTATGCTCACCTGTCAATGTGCTCCCCGTTCACCGTCTGCCATCCAGACAGTCATTAGTAACTGTCATGTGATGATTAACCTGCTCCCAGTCTCCACACTTTCGGGGGTTTATTTCCGCTGGAACTTCTGTGTCATCATTCCAGTGGGATTTGGAGAGAGAATGGGGAGACAATTGCATGTGGTCCCCTCACCTTGACCTAGAAACCTGCATTATTATAGCATAATGTAGTGTCAAGGGCACTTGACCAGAAGGTTAGAGACGAGAGTCCTTGTCCTAATCTGATCATCATCTCTGTCCCCATGTACTTACTCTCCTTTTCCTCATCAGCCCCTTACAGCTCCAACATCCGAGATTCTTTAGGGAACACATTCCCATAGAGCTGACCCCTACCAGCTGACTCTATGAGCCTTATACCCTTGACATTTCTTCCTGTCACCCCAATGCATCACAAATGAATGTTTGTGTCACTTGCCTTTTTCCCGCTGCTCAAGAACCTTGAAAGATTTCAACCAGAAACAAAATCAGAAGCAAATTACTCAGTGAGAACTGAAAGCTTAGGAGTCTCCAAATGAGGCAGAATCCTTTTGCTCCTCTCTTATTTTACAATTCCCTGCTAACAGTAGGCTCTGTTCTGTCTTACGACCTATCCTCTCCAGGAATGAGGAGACACTGAAAGGGCCTAAGTGAAAAGATTAGGCAAGGGAAGTAGCAGAAGTAAAGCTAACTACTGCTTCCAGAGTGGTGAGAATGTATTCATTCATCCAAAGAGAAGCTGTTGGGACCCAAGGACACTTAAAACACAATGCCTGCCCTCCAGGAATCTATAGCTTCATCAATCAGATTTTCCATTATGGAGCCAAATTGGAAAGGAGCAGTCAAGTGTTTGCTGCTCTAGATAAATGTGAGGCCGCGTGAGAATTCACTTGGCGGAGTCTGCAGCCTAGAGGGGTGGAGTCTGCAGCCTACAGGAGTGCATTCTGTTATTGCCAACAACATGCCAAAGACTGAAATGAAAGACGTAAATCTCATCAAGAAGGAGTCTTTGGAGCATACGGCACGGAGATGGTCCAGCTCAGAGGGAAGGAAGTGTGTCGACATGGCATTGCCAAGGTGATGCAGGGAGAACGGATGCAGGGATTCAGAGGCAGCATCTCAGCTCACCTTGCACTGTTTGCCCATCCAGAAGAGGCCTGCTGACACTAGGCAAGGGTGGCATAGATCTTGTGTGGAACACTTATTTGGTGATGGGCTACTGTTTATATCGGTGAGTAAAAAGATTAGGATGGTTTATTTAGGTCAGTTTCAACATTCACCTCAGATAGCTCTGGCCTCATAACAAACTACCCCAAATGCAGCAGCTTGACGACACAACCATTTCATTATTATCCCGTACAATTTTGTGGGCCAGGAATTTGAACGTGACTCAGCTGGGCAATTCCGCTGTTCAATATGGCCTCAACTAAGATCACTTAGTGATTTCAGCGATGGCGTTCAGTTGGCGCATGAGCTGGTCTGGAGGATCCAAGACAGCTTCACTTACACGTCTGGTGCCACGGTGACGGAACGAAGGCTGTGTCCAGCTGTTGACGAGAGTGCCCACATGTGACCTCTTCAGCACGGCGGTCTCAGAGTAATGAGACTTCTTACATGGCGGCTCAGCGCCCCAAGAGAAAGTGTTCTAAGAGATGGCAAGTGCAAGCTTCCGGTGTCTTAAGGCCTGAGCTGGGAAACTGCTACAGCATCACTTCCGCCGTATTCTATACAGTCACAGAGCTGCCCAGGTTCAAGGGTAGGGAATACAGACCCCACTTTTCAATAGGAAAGGGGTCAAAGAATCTGTGGCCATCTTTACTCCACTGCAGCATTAAAGAGGAGACTGGAGAGCAGAAGCCTGCAGTATACTAGTCGTAGGGTGACCAACCATATGGTTTTCCCAGGACTGAGGGATTTCCCAGGACCATCCCAGGCAAACGCAGTCAGTTGATCAACCCGCCTACTCAGCTCATTCCTGTCACCATAACTTTGATAACCACAGCAGTTTCTTCCCATCTTTGTATGCTATTGTCTTCTTGCAGGAGATTTGTGTTCATGTGGGTTGTAGCTAAGGAGACAGCTCAGGAAACAGCTTTCTGAAGCTGAGGTTGGAAAACATACAGGCATTTGCAAGTAAGGAGAAAAAGATACACAGTGGTATTAAGCGGAGGTTAAGCAAAAAATGTCTTGTGTTATCTTTCCCACAAGTCACTGTCAGTCACTGTCTCATTTTTCTCATTCTAGTGTCATTGTATTTAGTCACAACTTATTTTTTGTTTGCTCTTCCCTCGACCCCTCCTTAGGTGAGTGCCCAGGGCTGGATGAATATCTCAGCATAGCAGAAAGAGCGGAAAGCACAGGTTCAAGTTCCTCCTTTGTCACATCTCTTCTAATGTGACTTTGAGTACCTCCCTGGACCTCTCTCAGTCCTGGTTCCCTCATCTCAAATGATTTTGCCTGATTTTCTGATGGCCAGTGTCCACAGCAAGTGAAAAATCACATGTTTATTCAACATTTTGTATCAATGACTTGGATGTGAGCCCTGAGGGTGTAAAAGAAATTTTCAGGCCACGTGCAACTTTGGAGGGAGAGCTACTACACCAGATAATACTCAATATCCAAAAAGATTTAACAGGCTGGAATGATGAGATAAATTTAATGAGATGAAGTTGAACAGAGAAAATGTAAAAGTTTGAACTTTGGCCTATTAAAGCCCAACTCAAGTACAGAATGAGGAACAGGGATTAGTAGCAACGCATATGAAATTATTTGGGAGTTTTAGTTGACTGTAGGCTGGGTATGAGTCAACACTACCATGTGACTATGAGAAATAAAAGCAGATTAAATGGAATCAAGATCTCAATTGAGAGCGGGGAGGCTCATCCTTTTCTAAACTGAAATGGAGGAATCACATCTGGGGTATATATTCATTGATTTGGGATCCCAACACTTTAAAGGGGTTAAAAAAACAACTTAAGCTTGTTCAGAGAAGAATGTACAAGATTGAATGAGAACCCCAAAAGTGGAATGGTTAGCCTAAGGGGCCAAAAACCCCTGGAGTACTAAATAGATTTCTTGAATTCACTGGAATTAACAGACTGCCCCAAGTACAGAGAATTAAGGTCTAAGTGTAAGAGTTCCAAGGAAATCGGTTTTATTCATGAGAAAGGAATATTGACTACAGAACTGTGTCCATGATGGTGTCCATGTCACAGGGCTTCCCTGGGGGCAGAGCATAGAAGGACAGCCATCGCGCACTTAGGAGGGTGTATTTTCCTAAGACGGTCATGCCAATACACATCCTATCCCATATGTTCTTACAACGTGATGTTGCCACTCCTCCATCCAGGGATGGGGCCTATATTCTCTCCCCTTGAACGTAGGCACATCTTTGTAACTATGTTGACCAGTAGAGAAAATAATCCTATGTGACTTCTGAGGATAGGTCATCTGCCTGGCGCTCTCTGTCTCCCTCTCTCCCTCTCTCTCTCTCTAGGTACCCTCGCCCTGGGAACCCAGTCACCATGCTGTGGGAAAGCCAAGCAGCCACATGCAGATGTCCTAGCTATTTCCTAGCTATTTAAGTCTACTCAGCCAAGAGCCAGCATGAACCGCTACACATGTGAGTAAATGAAACTTGAGATGATAATCTCCCATCCTTTTAGACTTTTCAGCTGAGGCCCCAGACATTATGGACAGGGGTCAGCCAGTTCTGCTGTGCGCTGTCTGAATTCCTGACCCTGAAGATCCACGAGCAGGTAATGGAGCAGATAATCCATGAGCAGATATTTATGTTACTATACTTTGGGATAATTTGTTATAGCAACCAAAGTGCCTGTAATAGAGGGGTCCTACCCAAGGCCTACTATCTATGGTCCCCTATCCAGGAAGAGGGAGAGGGAGTCTGAATGATGGTTCGGACTGGAAGGATGGGGCTAGGGGGTATTAAGAGACAGGCAAGGGTGTTGGGAGAGTAGAGAACAAGGTATTGAACAGATGGGATCAAGGGCTTGGGGAACTAAATCTGAGAACTGGGGACTCTAGGCATGTAGTTAAGTAGAAATTTACTTTACAAAAGTTTGCTTTGTAGCAAAGAGTGGCTCCAGATCAAGGAAGTGGAGGAGCTATCTTAGCAGGCAGTGGGGGGCTTCAGCATATGCTATAGAGAGGATTTGGACATCAGATGGGTGGCTGGCTGGACTAGATGACGACCTTTAATGTTCCTTTCAATCCTGAAATTCTATGAAGTTCTTAGAAAACTGTAAAACACTATGTAGAAGTATGTACTATTATTAATGCCTATGCTATGGGCCCAATAAGAAGAGGCTTAATACGAATTGGTGGGAAGCTGAAAGTCGAGGCAGGAAGCTAAACTATTCTCATAGGTTTAATAGAGGCACAACTGGAACCCCCTCGTGGGGCAAGATAAATGCCCATTACTCCATCCACCCTGCTCTAACCTTCAGTCACGCATTAGATTCCAGGCCTCAAGGAATTAGCTCCTAGCAAAGATGAGGAAAAGTGTGGAAGAAGAAATAAAGCCATGTGGAAGCAGGTGACACCACAGCCAAGCATTTACCCCCGGGGAAGAGGCAAACCCCACTCCGGGAGCCATGCTTGTGAACAAATGATACATTGTTGAAGAACAGGGGTAAAGGCAAACAGCAGAAAGTACCTGCTCCTGCCCAAGTTCTCCAAATAGTTAATAATATCTCTACTGATGCATTTATTGCAATAGCTTTTAATTTCTTTTTCAATTGGACTGACTTTTAACTTCTAAAGGGCAGGGATCAGATATCTTCATGTCTCCAGTGATTAGCATAATACCTCAAAGAGAACAGGAGCTCAATAATTTTTTGATGAATGGGTAGATAGAGGGAATGGCTGGCTGGCTGGCTGGCTGAGATATTTGAAGGCTGGCAACCTTACCACCCAAGTGTGGGCTTGCTATTCTGTTACTGAGTAACTTTGGCCCAGAGCCTTTGGAGATGGTTAGGTGAGGAGTACAAAGAAATCTGGACTTTTATCAGTGATTACCTCTGCCTCTACTCCTCCTCCCTACAACTGCTCTATATACCACCGTAGAGCCCTAGGATGGGTCCTTTACCTTTTAAGCATATTGTTCATTTAATAAATATTTATTGGGTACCCCATCCCTGTGCTAGGCACTGGAGGTAAGGATATAAATAAGCTGTGACTCTGACCTCTCATAATTAAATAAGCAATCACATACTATTTCATATGTGCAATGATGGTGGAAGAACAGGGCACTGAGGGAACATAATAGCAGATATCGACCTCGATCTAGGGAAGATCAGGGAAGTTTTCCCATAGGAAATGACATGGGGAGTGGGAGCCAGGCACAATGAACAGGGTGAGTATTCCAGGCAGAAAGAAGAGTATACGTTCGAACGTCCAGAAACGAGCTGAAGCTAAAAGAGTTTCAGAAACTGAGAGACATACCCTGGGACCAAAGCTTGAGCCATCAACAAGTGTGAAGACTCTACGAAGATCCCTTTTTATTAGAACTGAAAGAAAGGACTATTAGCTAAAAAGCCTTTTTGCTGTCCTGAAAGAACCAAATGACAAGCCCCTGGCCAGGTAGGACTGTGTTTTTCTCATCTTGGTGGCCACAGAGGAGTAGCTTTCTTGCACAGAGAAGGAACTCCGCACCTATTGCACACCTAAAACTTCCCCTGACACATGAGCAAGGTCCAATTTTCTTCTAGAAGACGCTCTGCTCCAGGGTGGTCAGACTGAATGAAGGGAATTTCCTTGTGGTCCTGAGCATTGGTCCTGTGTAAGCCTTTGGCTCTCTCCTAATGACTGCATATCCATGTGGTTTTGTCTTCTTCTGAGTTTCCCAAGAGGCAGACCCTAAGACAAAAAGCTGGGTATCAGTAGCTCATTGGAGAGATGATCTCAGGAATCACTGGTAAGAGAGAGGGGAAGTGAGACAGGCAAGGAATGAAGCCAATAAAGGATGTGTTGATGAGTTTACTGCTGTGGGAACCAAGGGCTCCATCCTGTGTGAACCTATGGGAAACCGTGTAGGAAACAACTCAGAGTTGGCTCATCCGAGAAGAGAGGGAGAAGGAGTATTGACCCACCGCCTCCCATCTCTCACTGGTTGGGGGAAGCTCCTGAGAAGTTAACTGCCAGCATTTCTGGCCTGCCCCACATGCAGGCAAAGGAAGTGAGGGGTTATGGGCTGGCAATGATAACATCTGCTACTGGTTCCCTCCCACTCAGGCCCTAAGCTCTGCTCACATGCTCGGGGAGAGAGGAGATCAGGACCCTGAGTTCCAGACCACCATCTGGTCTTGGGCTGAGGGGGGATTCCCTGATGACAGGGAGGTTGAGGTCAATCCTGTATCATCTTCAGTCTGCTTGATCTCCTGGGGCACTGAAGAAGTCACTCAATTCTTTGTTGTCTTTTTTTAAGCTTTATACTATCTTCTTCCTACCCATACTCAGATTGTACTTACACTTTAATTTTTCATCTTAGGTACTGCTATAATTTTTGTTTTCAATCAAAATGTTCATTAAAATCCTTTCACTCTCGCAAGCTTCCTTGTCATCTGCCTTACTCTTCCAAATGGCATAGAATTGAACAGACCCGGGAGGGTCCCATGGTGATAGAAAAACAAGAAATAACGAGGTCACCTGGCGACATAAAAACAGAGCTAGGACTCGAATTTGAGTCTCTAGTCTCCTAGCTCAGAGGCTAATGAACTTTGACCCTTGGGCCAATTCAGCCCACTGCCTGCCTAGTTTTATAAATAAATGTATATGAGGACATTAAATTACATATTATTATATGGTTTCTTTCAAGCTACAATACCAGAGTTGAGTAGTTGCAACAGAGACAGTCCCAAAGACAAAATGTTTACTCTCTGGCCCTTTACATTTTCTGCTCTCCCCCAGGCCTAACTCTCCCATCATCTGTAGTCCCAATACAATCTGTCATTCGGACTGCACAAGAACCCAGAAAAGTGGGGAGCTGTTGTTTAATAGGTACAGAGTTTCAGTTTTGCAAGATGAAAAGAGTTCTGTGGATGGATGGTGGTGATGGTAGACAACAATGTGAATGTACTTAATGCCACTGAACTGTACACTTAAAAATGATTAAGATGTTAAATTTTATGTTATGTGTATTTCAGCACAATTAAAATTAAAAAGAAGCAGAAAAAAAAAGAACCCAGAAAAGTATGTCATGTTTCCCACTTTATAGATGAGAAAATTAAGGCATAGTAGGTTAAGTGACTTGCCCAAGATTACGCAGCTGGTTAAGAGGCAGAGGCAAGACTCAAATCCACATCTCCTGACTGTGTGTCTATGTGTTTTTTCTACCCAGCCTCTGCTGCCCTGGGCTCCATCATGCCTGTCCTTGGTTTAACTCCTAAATAGCTATCCATTCAGGCAATGGCCTCCCTCAATTGACGTGCAGCTTTCTGTAGAGTGTGAGTAGTCTAGGTATATATCTTTATGTTCTTCTTGTTGCCTTCAACCCAAACAAACATAGCTCTGGTACATGATAAGTTACAAGAATCCAGGAACAGGACATAAATTTTGATAATGTAGGTGTGTTTTCTGTTTTTTGGTTTTTTTATAAACTGTAATTTATTGAAGTGGAAATGTAAGCCTTTCAAATGCAGAGGACTGGAAAGATTTGTAGCATACCCCGCGGGAACTCAGTCTCGCTGGTTTGAGAAATATTCCAGAAGGTTTGGCACACCCAGTTGTAGCCATTCTAAGCAACAGCATTTTGTCTGATATTCCAGTGGGGCCCTATGATTCAGATAACTGTCTAACAAATATATCAATGATAAAAGAAAAGAATTATGAAAATTGTACACATGTTTCATCGGAAGTATGTGTGTAGGTGAGTAATATCAAGAATCACTCTTATACTCAAAAACTTTTGTTGTCCCATCATAATTCATCTGTAGCCAGTTTTTACATTTAACCATTTAAATAATAAATTCAAATTATCTTATGATGAACAATGAGTTCTCGATTTTATACACTTTTGGGTTAAAACTGGCAAACTAAACTATCATACCACACATGTCTTACCATGTGAATTTGCTCAAAGTGGTCCATACCCTGTTCAATGAGACAAGTCTGCTGTTGGTTCCGTCCCGCCTCTGCTCCCCAGGGCTCAGGCCTGTCTTTAGTTTCATTCCTAAATACCCACCCATTCCTCATGGCTTTCTCTGTGTCTTAAGTGATCTTAGGTGTATGTCTCCCGTGTTATCTTATTGCTTCCAACCCAAACAAAAAGACAGCTCTGGTACAAGATAAATTATAAGAGTCCAGGACCACACTTGGACATTGCAGCAATATCAAATTCTTACCATCTTTTCTAAATGCTTTCTCTAAATCTCTGTGTTTCTCACATTGCCAACCAGTAGCCAACAGTCCGCAGACCAGCACCAACCCTCACTTTGGGAGGCATTCGTAGAGATCCTCCTTCTTTATTTTCCAAGGTATGCTGGTTTCCTCTTGTGTGCTCCATGCTGTGTTCTCTCGCATCCTCTCAGTACTGGCCCTGATTCCTTCCTTATTTCTAGGTGTGAAGCAGGACTGAGCTCTCATCAGAATATTGTTAAGGAGGTTTTGATTTCTCTGATAAGCTCTGCCTACCAAAAATACTAAGTCCCTAACTTTACCTACTTTCCCAAGAGTGGCAGCACCGTACTAGACTTTCTTCTATTCTGAGCACTCCACCTACGTTTGGGTGGTATCTGCCAGTTAGCCAAGGCACAGGGAGGGGCTGTTTAACATCTATGTGACAGGAAGCATCACTTCCTCATTGGCATCCAAGCCGAAAATAGATTTCCCCACTGGGCAGACACACGATAGCCATGACACTACCTGTATCCTGTCATTGCCCTGGAAAAGCCTTCTCCCCACCCCTCACTCTGCCCCCAACTGGAGCCCCATTTGATTGACTGCATCCCTACTTGATCACATCATACTGAATATTAAGTAGCAAGAATATTCATGGACTGACAGTTAGCCTGCCTGAATCCCCATCAATTCAAACCTCCCTTAAAGCTACTAAGATTAGGTCCACAGGCTTTCTCTTAACTAGAATAGATGGGTGCATATTTTAAACTACACCAACCCCATCTGAAGTGTTAATTGCTGATATACACTGTGAAGTAGCATTTTTAAATGGGTAACATTTTAGCCTTTACTCCTGGTTAGTGTTTAGACTTTGATGACTAAATTTCTCTAGAAGATAAATTATTTTGAGAACAGTTTGGGACTAGAACAGGCTTCTGTTCAAATTAAAGTTTGTCACCATCATACACTTTGCTTCCACACCCTTTCATCTGCTCCTTTTAGCTCCTTGATTTGTTTATTCTTCTGCATTTCACAGGCGAGAGGTGCCAGTATTGAGGAAGGCAGTGAGGTGCTGGGGAAGGGAAAGGAGCCTCTGACCTCGGGGTAAATACAGACCAGGTAAAAAGCTATTTTAAACACTTAGAAAGAAAACGTCCATTTTTAGTTACAGGGAATTAGAGGAAAAGATTAAAAGTACAAACTTTTTTAAATGAAAGACATACCTTATTAAATTAAAATCTTGGACAAATGCCATAAATATACTGTAGTTTGAGGAAAGGTTCTGTTTCCTCCATCTATCAAAGTCCCATATCCCAGGACAACTGAGACTCACAGCTTTCCAAACAACTTACCTTCTTAAATCATGACATTCTGTGACAACTCTGGGCCATCACCGGGATTCAGGGTATTCCAAAGATCGCCTTCCTTCTTCCTGGCCTCTCTCCTTTAGTGTTGATTCTAGCCGTTGATGTTTAAAGATCAGGACGACAAGAAATAATGCCATTTTCCTCCGCTGCTTTAAACTAAGAATTGTTGAACTCACACATGACTGTCACTCACAGCCCCAATATGCGACTGACACTTTTTACAAAGTTATTTTTTCTTTCAAAACAAGGGTGACAATTCCTGCATAAAACAAATCCTTCATCAACTGGGAAACACAATCACTAGAATTTTTTGGCACAATACATTTGGGAGAAAGAGGTGACTGAGAAGAAAAGAGTCGAATGTTGAGCACGTTTGTTTAAAGCAACTTTCCAAGCTGTATCCCAGACTCAGGCAGGCCCCATGCAATCTCTTTCTCATTCTGCATCTGTGGTTTCAGTCAGTGTTGATCAATGTTTATAGTGTTGACCCTCGGGCACACTAAGACCCTAACCGTCAAAGGAAGAATAAATACTGTTTGATGCACTGTCCTTCCCAAAGGAAGAAATTAGAGCAGAACACTTTAGGAAGATTTGCAACATTAGCTGAAACCTTCATTTTAACCAACTGATTAAAGAAATTAGAATCCAGACTCCTCAACTCATGTTTAAACTATTACCTCATCTGTGAAGTGAGAACATTCCATTAGAAAGTTTATGAATTTATTTAGCAAAGACTTATTAAGTGCCCAATCTGTGCCAAATGCCTTTAGGATTCTGGAAATAGAGCCATGAACAAAGTCCCTGCACTCAGATGAATTACAGTTAGCAGGAGAGATGGAGATAAAACAAATAATTACATAAATAATTTATAATTGTAATTGTGGTAGGCGTTACAAAGAGCTAGTAGCAAGATGTTATGAGAAAGTATGGGGACAGAGAAACCCAATCTAGGATTCCTAAATCCCAGCGATGAGAGCATGTGCAAAGGTACTGAGGTGGAGTGGAGCCCCCCACTCCTTCACAGAAAATGAAAGTAGGAAAACAGAGCTGAAATAGTATAAATAAGTAACCAGGGATGAGGCCAGAGACCAAGCAGTGATGATCAGAAAGGTCAGAACGATGAGTTTATACTTTATCCAAATAGCAATGGGAAATTGTGGCTAAGAAACCTATTTGTCCCACAATATCTGTTCGAGCCTTCTTATTTCAGCAACAGACCCCCAAAATCTAGCCAGACGCACAGCTGCCCAAAATAAAGACTACATTTCCTAGGCTCCCATGTGACTGAATTCTGGCCAATGAGGTGTAAGCAGAAGTGGTAGAAGCAACTTCTGGGAAGTAAGTGTCTTTAAAGAAGAGGGTGTAGTCTTCCCTTTTCTCTCAGGTGGGAATGCTGATGTGATGGCAGAAGTTTGAATAGCCATCTGGGACCATGAAGGTGGAAGCCACACACTGAGGATAGCAATGCTGCAAGGTGAAAAAGCCCAAACGCCTGCCACCTGAGGGGTCACGCTAGCCATGGATGGACACCCCTGGGCTTCTACTATGTCAGACAAAAGTACACTGAATAACACACCTATCCAAGCTGCTCTGATTTAGACTTCCTGCCAGTCTCTGCTGAGCCTATTCTTAATTGATATAGAACTCGTTTCTTAAAGATGGAATTTGTGATTGACATGTACACACTACTATATTTAAAATAGATAACCATAAAGGACCTACTGTATAGCACAGGGAACGCTGCTCAATATCCTGTAATAACCTAAGTGGGAAAAGAATTTGAAAAAGACTAAATAAATAAATAAATAAATACTTTTAAAAATTAAAAACAAGAAAGGTCTTTCTTTCATTGTGGGATTATGAGCTCTTAAGTTCACAAATTTCTATGACTTTTATGAGGAACCTGAATATTCAGTATAAGAAACAAAACTGTAACAAAACTTTGGTTTGCTTATTCATTCATTGTTTTATTCATTCACTTAATCATTTTGGTCCCTGCTATGTACAAAGTACTGGTCTTAGGTGTTGTAGAGGAAAAAATCACAAATAATTTGATGCCTACCCTAAAAGGATTTATAATTTGGAAATACAGGAAGTGGTCACTGGTAAGATGTAGATGACCAAAGAAGAGAGTTAAGGAAAAGCTGATGTTAAGAACATGGACAATTCATAGAGATAAGAAAACCATCACACCCTGAGTGTAAGAGCACTTACAAAGCTATCATCACATAGCTTAAGCTCGTGTAATGCCTCCACTCCAATTCAGAAACTATCTAAACGAATACTCTAAGGCACAAAGTCTCAGAACAGCAGGAAACTTTAGAGGAACCCAGTGTTTGCCCAATTCAATAATTAATAGGATTCTACTGACCTCAGCAGACCACTCAGGCAAAGTAAACAGGCAAAAAAACATTTCCTCCTTTGAAACCAGGGATTAACAAAGAAAACTCAGCCCAACACTGGGCTTCAAACACCTGTTGACAAAATCTGTTTTGTCATTGTCATGGCCCAAAGCTAGTCCCCAGTCATATCATAGTTGCTGAGATCTTAAGAGTTAATGCTGTGGATTTACAAGAGAGAAACCCGATCCCGTGTTTAGAAACAGAATTGAAGAGCCATATGCCTCAGCAAACAGCCCTTTTGGACCAGTTATGAGCCCGCACCAGCTGAAGGAGGAAGCACAGGGAAGATGGCGTGTTATGGAATCTTGGGTAAACAGGCAATAGAGGGAGGGAAGGACTATTTCTGAGCACCTCTGTGCCAGGAATTGTGTAAAGCACTTTATATAGAAGCTTGTTTAATGTTTATACCAGCTCTGTGGGATAGGAATGTTATCTCCTTTTACAGGTAAGGAAACTGAGGCTGAAGAAGATCTGATTTACCCAGGACATGCAACCAGGGCACAACCAGACTGCAGTCCAGATGTATTCTGTCCATTAAGTCAGGCTCCATGAAGCTCTCTGGGAGATGGTGTCTTCAGCTGTAAGTTGGAAGTGAGGGCTGTTAGCAGACAACCTCCAAGGGCATTTTCCTTGTAAAAGGCAAGTTATAGTTCTCCACCTCATAGCCAGTAAGACCATTTCTAAACCTCAGGGATGCCTTCCAGTCCCAGTAATAGCAATCTTCCCTTTGTACTAAACTGATAAATTTAGCATAATAAACCAACTGTCTCTACAGCTATTATTCACCCTAAGACTTGAAAACATCTTAAGATATATGGAAACTGGCACTTTCAAACTTTTATGAGGAAAAAAAACAAAATGAGAAAAATTTGACAATATCAACATTTAAAAATTTGGATTCCAGGTAGCTATTTGCTGCTGGGTTATTTCTCTCTCGGGTAAAAGTCTGGAGGTAGGCATTTAAGCTAGTGTAACAGCTCTGTTTCATGAAGTCTTCAGGCACACAGGATTCTCCCAGGCCAGGGCCCTGTCACCCCCATGATGTGGTCCTTGTCTTTGTGGTCTGAGATATGTGCTAGAGCTCCAGACACAACATCTGCATAAACCACATTTTTATTTTTAAACCTATGTAACTGCTGAGGGTTGGCACTCACGTGGTGAAATACATGCTCTTACACACTGCTGGGGGGGGTGGCGCTGGTTGTATATTGGTAGAACCTTTCTGGAGGAAAATTTGATAATTTGTATTATGAAGAGTAAATATATACAATCTTTCACCCAGCATTTCCATTTCTAGGGGTATATTTATCCCTCTCTCCCCTTGAATCTGGCTGGCCCTGTGACTTGCTTTGACTAACAGAAAGAAGCACAAGTAATAGACTGGGACATCCAAGCTTGGACCTTAAGAGATTTAATGGAGAGCTTCCATTTCTCCCTCGTGGGAGTCAGCCAATGTGTTGTAAAGAAGCCCAGGTTTCTGAGGAATGATAAGAGGCCACGTGGAGAGGGGCCTCGGAGGAGGAGACACTTGTCTTTTTTTTTCCCCTTTCCTTTTTCTTTTTTGAATTGAAGTATAGTTGATTGACAATGTTGTGTTAGCTTCAGGTGTACAGCAGAGTGGTTCAGTTATACATATCTATCTAATCTTTATTTTAAGATTCTTTTCCATTATAGGTTATTACATGATATTGAGTCGAGTCCCCTGTGCTATACAGTAGGTCCTTGTTGGTTATCCATTTTATATACAGCAGTGTGGATATGTTAATGCCACCCTCCTAATTTAAGGAGAGACTGTCTTTGATGATACAGTCTCAGCCAAGCACTCAGCCAAATGCAGCCACATGTGTGACTCCAGTTACAGCAAGTGGACCAGAACTTCCCAGCTGAGCCCAATCAACCCACAGACTCGTGAGAAATAGATCACTGTTGTTGTTTCAAGCCACTAAGCTTTTTTTGAGGTGGTTTGTCATGCAGCAACAGAACTGAAACCATATCTTAAAGAAATAATGAGAGATATCAACAGATATTTATGTACAAGGATGTTCACATGAGTAACAGTGAAACATTAGAATTCATCTAAATGCCTGTGTTGGTCTTCTGTTTTTTTTCTTTGGCTATTCAGAATCCATTCCTACTTTTATTTCATAAGAGAACACAGAATTTCCTTTATGAAAACCTTCTTCCTCATTTTCAGTCAGTGTGATTCCAGTGAGGTTTTTCCCCACACCAGGAGTGGACATATGACTCAGACCCGTCACCAGATCCCCCTGGGATTGGTTGAGGGATGGGACATGACTCATACAATATGGTCACAATCAGTGGATCCCAGACTTGTACAGGAGCTACAGGAAAGAGTTCTTTCTTTCTTTTGAGACTGTTGACAGAATGACTGAAGACAAGAGTTCCTAACAGGCTGGGAATTAAATGAACTCCCCATGAGGTAGAGCTGAAAGATGGAGCGAACCAGTTCTAGACAACATTTTTGAATCCCAAGGCCAAGCTATACACTAGACTTTCTGGGTATAGGAACCAGTAAAAGTCAGTGGGTATCTTCCATAAATAATTTTTATAAAAGTTCCCATATGGATAAAAGTCACAGCAAACTTGTAGATGTCTTTTCAAGTACTGTGGTGGGTATCAGCTGTTTTGATCTGCCCACTTCCATTCCCTCAACTTCTTGTAACAGATCCCATTTTTCTTTGGGGAATTGCCTTTCTCTATTCCATATGGTTTTGGTGGGGCTACAAATCGGAGTATTCTGTTACTCTGGCCACGGTAATCAGTCCAGGAGGAGAGCCTCTGATCGAAGCAGAGCTAATCAAATTCCTTGCATGTGGTTTTATACACGGATCATGGGAAAGAGAAGATCTTTCTTTGCCTGAAGGTAGTTCCCTGAGACACAGGAACCTGGACTTCCCTGAAGGCAGACTACCCCTTCCCTACCACCAGCAGGGAGCCCCCTTAGGGACAGAAAAATAAAATCAGTGAGAATGAGACCACTGCACAGAGAGAGAGCGAGAGAGAGAGCAAACTAATGACATCACTCAAGTCACTGGATTCAGCCCTGCCCAAAGCAATAGCCACCCCTGGACTTCCCAGTTATATAATAAATTCCCTATTGGAATTGGGTTTCTGTCTCTAGTCATGGAAAGACTTACTGTGTTAGTACATTATCCAGCTTGTTTTTACATCTGATATCAGAACCAGATTTCTGACTGGAGGGCTGGTGGCTCCAGTGTTCTAGTTAGTGTTAAAAGAGAAGTGCCCCCTCCCCCGCCCCATGCTCGCATACGTGCAGTCAGCACAATTCACACAGTCGCTAAACACCTAGTGGCTGTTGAACTAAACTGGTTCCCTGGTTTCCTAGCAACCAAGCTCCCTTTCCCCTTCTTCACACACTAACACCCTTTGTGACATCTCCTTTTCAAGACTGCCCTTAATGTGTGTGTTTGGGAGGTTAAAAAGGAGAACGCAAGAAAATACACACATATATTTCACCCCAAAACTCGAGACCTGAGACCACATGTGAGGTGGTCTAGCTTACAGATTCAGCACATTCACTGGCAGACTAAAAATAGCAAGAGATTTTGCCTTGCTGTTTATTTCTTGCTTGCTTATACCTAATTACTTTTGTAAAATTAATAGTACCTATTTTAATCTGCTTGGAATGTCGTAAGTGGAATAGACTGGGTGGCTTTAGCAACAGAAATTTATTTCTCACAGTTCTGTAGTCTAGAAGACTGAGATCAGGGGAACAGCATGGTCAGGTTCTGGTGAGAACTCTCTTCCTGGCTTGCAGACAGCCACCTTCTCACTGTGTCCTCACATGGCCTTTCCAATGTGCATGTGTGAAGAGAGACAGACAGAGAGAGAGAGAGATCTTCCTCTTCTTATAAGGCCACCAATCTCCTCATGAGGGCCCCACCCTCATGACTTAATCTAACCCTAATTAATTCTCAAAGGCCCTGTCTCCAAATACCATCACATTGGGGGTTAGGACTTCAAGATGCGAATTTTTGGAGGATGCGAACATTCTGTCCATAATAGAATCTGAATATTATTGAAGTATTTTTCATATTTGTAATTCACACAATATTCATAACAGCCACATAATAGGACAGGCTACATTTATATCACATTTTACATAATCAAGGAGTCATTAAGGGACTTGTCCAGAGTCACACAGTCAGAAGACCAGAACACAGTAATCCTCTCGCTGGTGGACTAATTTCATTGTCTTCTGAATTTAGAGGCTTTTAATAATTTTCTCAGTGATATGCAATGTCATCCTAGGCACAGTGATGCTAGGACTGCACAGTGTTTATGCCACTTTTATTTGGCAGTGTCCAAGGCCCTTTCCCCATGTCTCAGGTTCCACAGCAGATTATATTGAAATTGGTTAATAAAGAGGTAAATATTGGGATTTCCATGGTGGCGCAGTGATTAAGAATCCGCCTGCCAATGCAGGGGACGTGGGTTCGATCCCTGGTACGGGAAGATCCCACATGCCGCGGAACAACTAAGCCCATGCACCACAACTACTGACCCCAAGTGATGCAACTACTGAAGCCCACGCGCCTAGAGCCCATGCTCTGCAACAAGAGAAGCCACTGCAATGAAGAGTAGCCCCCGCTTACCGCAACTAGAGAAAGCCTGTGCACAGCAACAAAGACCTAACACAGCCAAAATTTTTTTAAAATAAAACAAATTGAAAAATAACAAAATCTCCAAACAAATAAAAATAAAGAGGTAAATATTGTAATAAGCATGGCTACATAGGGTGCACAGCTTTACAAGAGAGTAGCAGACTGGAATGTCAAAACTAATGTTATTCCCATTCTGTGACATTGGCTGGACTGGCACTTCTGTCCATCCAAAGACTCCCCTGGAATCTGAGTCACCCTTGACCCCAGACAGTCTCCCTCACCCACCACATCAATCCATCACCAAGAATCTACCTCCACAGCAGGACTGGTATCTACCCCGTCCCTCCATCTGCACCATCACCAGTTCCTGCCATGGCATCCTAGCTGGGTTCTCTACTTCTTCCCCTCTTGCTAAGGTTGCCAAATAACATGCTAAACACCCAGTTAAAGTTGGGTGAACAGATAAGCGATGATTTCAGATAAACAAAGAACGATTCTTTTAAGCATAAGTATGTCCCATATGATATTTGGGACATGCTTATTTGTTGCTAATTTGAATTTCAAATTCAACTTTCAAATTTCAAATTCAAATTCAATTCAATTGAATTTCAAATTCAATAAAAATTCCTGTATTTTTATTTGTTAATTCTGGCAATCCTACCTTTTATCTCCCACCACTCCTGTGGCTGGCAGAGTAAGCTTTTTTTTTTTTTTTTTAATTTTATTTATTTATTTATTTATTTATGGCTGTGTTAAGTCTTCGTTTCTGTGCAAGGGCTTTCTCTAGTTGCGGCAAGCGGGGGCCACTCTTCATCGCGGTGCGCGGGCCTCTCACTATCGCGGCCTCTCTTGTTGCGGAGCACAGGCTCCAGACGCGCAGGCTCAATAATTGTGGCTCACGGGCCCAGTTGCTCCGCGGCATGTGGGATCTTCCCAGACCAGGGCTCGAACCCGTGTCCCCTGCATTGACAGGCAGATTCTCAACCACTGCGCCACCAGGGAAGCCCCAGAGTAAGCTTTTGAAAACGCTAAACTGATCTGTCATTCCCCTGCCTAAACTCTTCAATATTGTGCCATTGCTCTTAAGAAAAAACCCAACATCTTAACATTAAGTCCTGCAGGATCTTGTTCTTGAAGGTAAATAGTTTGGGTTCTGAAACCAAATTGCTTGGGGGCTTGTTTTTAGTGTCGCACTCAGAGGAGCCTTCCTAGTATCCAGATCCTAATTGAGTCATCCTCCTATATCCCTCGTTGATCCTTTACTTTCCTATTATAGCCCTTGTGTGTATGTGGGAGGGGGGGATCACTTATGCCACATGCCTCAGGTTTCCAAGTAAGGGGACCGACCGCCACTAGAGTAGCACTCCCGACCTCCTGCCCCACCCCTAGCAGAGGAGCAGCGACTCCTCTGATTGGTGGGTTTGGGAGAAGGAACACCTGCTTGGCCAGTCCCTCCACCTGCAGAGGTTGCTGGTCTGGACATCTTCTACACCAGCAAGGTAGGCTTGATGGGACAGGCTTAGCCCCTGTGGCCTGAGGTTTTCAGGAGGAGGGGTGATAAATCCTATTCAGGACATTAACAAGCCCAGCTCACCATACCCCAGCCATACCCTTCTCAGCAATGAAGATGATATTTTTATCTGCATCTCCTTCTGTGCCTCTTCAGTTTCTAAACCAAGGGGAGAGGGGGCTAGTGATGGCGGGGGTCGGGGTGGCGGGGGGAAGCGTGTTAATTGTTAGTCTTCCAAATCTTCGGTAGCATTCATTACAATTTGTATTTATATGTTTAGGTTTATTTATGGCTATTTAATGTGTAGGGGCCATGGCTGTTTTATTCACTGTTGTATCCCCATGCTTTACTACAATGCTAGGCACAAATTTCTATCTTTTCAATCTTGTCAATATCAGGATGACTGAATAAATAAACGGGACCTTGTTGCCTACACAGTGCTGCCACCCACATCACTCTGAGCATAATTAAGGCCAGGCCTGGGATGGTAATTGAGTGCTACCTCTGATCCCTTGGTGGTAGCTCTTGGACGCTTTGTGTTGTGAAGCGACCTGAGGCTGTGCCCAAGCTCATCATAAAATTGCACCATGATTGATTAGTGATGTCTGGCCACACTTGCCGGTGTCATTAGTGTAGGATGGCTGGCATAGGTTTGTCCACCTTGGCTTAGAAACATCTGGGGCTATGATGTTCCCACCAGATGCACTTACTCGCAGCAAAGCTAATCTGGGTGGGACTGAGCTACTCTTCTCTTATGGATACAGGTTTGGCTATTTGGTTCCCTCCTGCTGGGCTAATCCTACAGCTGAGCAGTCCTGCAAGTACAGCCGTAGTCTACTTGCTCCTGACTTCCTCCTCTTTCTTACTGAGTCAAGTGGAGGCCAGCAGGCAGTGCCCCCAGGAATTATGAGAGGGTTTCATGGCCCATAAACCTCGCTGCAGTGGGAGGAAACAGGGTGCACACTGGCTTCAGTTGAGGCAAATTGCAAACAGGATCTCTCATGAGACAATTAACTGTAATCCAAAGACCTTCTTTTTTTAACACTTGGATTTCTAAGGGAAGCCTCCTCGGTGTGACCTTGATCTTGAAGTTGGGGCTCTTCTGGCTAATATGGTCTGCTTCCATCAATTCAGGCCAGGCTACTTGCTTTTGTTTCTGAGATTTTTATTTGTGTGTGTGTTTGTGCCTGGTCTTTAGGGAAGTGTGAACTTCACTGGCTGCGGTCCCAAGGACACATATGTATGTAGCTCCCACCTGTGACGGTCACACCATCCTCCATCACCTCTCAGCCAGTCTCTGCTCTCACACAACTTTCCCCCAGGCTCTCTAGGGTCCTTATCGGCATCCTCACCACATGTCTCCTCTTTCTGTCTTTCCCAGCCCTGGTTATCACCCGTCCCAGCTTAGGAATCTTCTCCCAGCCCAGTGTTTCTCAACCATGGCTGCACATCAGCATCACTTGGGGAGCTTTTAGATGCTAAACCTAATGCCCAGGTGGCACCCAGACCAACTAGATTAGGATCCCTGGGGATGCAGCCTGCGGCTCAGTAGTTTTTAAATCTCCCCAGGTGATTCCAACGTACAGGCAAAGATGAGAACCCAGCCCTAGTGTGGACATTCACCAATCACCATTCAGGGATTCAAACTATATAATTGCATGTTAAAAGCAACCTCCATCCTACTGACCTTCATTAGACATGGGTGGAAGGAACCTCAGAGGCGTCCACCATTTATAGAACAGCAGTTATTGAAGATGCTCCCCAGCAAGGGAAAAAAAGATTCTGCTGTCAAATTTGGAAAATACTTCATCCTATATATTCCTTCAGAATTACAACACAAATGAACTCCAGAGGTTCTGATAAATGCAGCAGGGAGAAAAGAGACAGCAGGAATCTATTTAACTTGACCTTAGGTTTCCCAAATTTATTTAAGGACAACTATTAACACTTCTAGGAACCCACTTGCAAAACACTTAGTCCAGCTCTTTCATTTGACCAAGGCATGGAGGGGTTAAATGATTCAAATACCCGAATACTTACACAGACCACCCTGGGATGCATATTTGTGTTACCAAGGATTGGATTCAGTTTTCCTTTAAATATCTCCCATCACAGGAAGCATTGCCTCCCCACCTGCATTTCTGCATTTCTTCACCTAAGGCAAGGTAATTAAGATTCAAAGGTCCTAAAGGTCCTAAGGTGACAGCGTTAGGAACCGCTGTTTGAATATTAATCTGGCATATAAATACTTTAAATCTTCGAATTTATTAATTCAACAAATACATATTGAATGCCTTTCACTGGGGAGTAGCTCCTACATGCATTTAACAGGAGTTAGTACAGCTATGGAGTAACAACAGTAATAACAGCTAAACCTTCCATAGCACTTATCATGGGCCAACCACTCACAGGCTTTACCTGTATTAACTCGTTTAACTCTCATCACAACCTCGCTAAGGTTGGGGCCGCTATTATCCCCATTTCACAGCTGAGAAACTGAGCCACAGAGAGATTATACACAATAATTTGCCCAAGGTCATAGAACTAACTAGTCAGTGACGGAGCAGGCCTTCAAACCC
This sequence comes from Balaenoptera acutorostrata, assembly GCF_949987535.1. Lineage (NCBI taxonomy): Eukaryota > Metazoa > Chordata > Mammalia > Artiodactyla > Balaenopteridae > Balaenoptera > Balaenoptera acutorostrata. Next base: position 10,579,883 of record NC_080067.1, read on the forward strand.
AGGCAGTCTGGTTCCAGAGGTCAGGCTCCTAACCATTTCTCTAGACCATATACTTCATCGTGTGTGGATGATTATTTAAATAGTGAGTACATTTCTACCCACCAGTTTATTTAATGAGCTTGGCGTGAGGGGTTCCCTGTGCCTCCCACAGTAAAAGTATCTTGCTGCACTGAACGTGATCTATTACTTAAGGATCCTACTCTTGAAACACTACAGACCCTAGTGCAAGCTAGCTAGTTCATCTGCTGAAACAGTGATCTCTTCCAATGTTGGGGTAAAAATGACAGTGTGGGCTTCTAAAGAGATGGCATGTTGACCTCCAACCTAGCAAAATCCCAAGGAAGCGTTCAAGGGCAATTTTAACTATATGCAATTTCCACCTTAAATCCTGGCTTTAGAACTGAATTACTATTTGAGATGTGTGTAGTGCTGAGTATTGGATGTAGAAACCCGTCGTTATCCCGGTTCACTTACACACTTAGTGATTCCCTTCTTCCCTGCTGACACCACCCTGGTTTTTGTTCAGGGCAGCAATGTAGCCAGTCCTCACTGATGAATCATTGCTGGTCTCTGACAATCGAGACAATTCTCTTCCTCCCCTCCCAGCCTCCCTCCGCAGCAAGGCTGCGCGAGGTAGTTCTAGCCAATGAGCTGTGAAGGAAAGTCTGTTGGAGGAATTCTGGAAGAGCCAAGACTTTCCTAATAAGGGGAGAGAGGACAGACACAGCCTGAGCCATACCTTCCCTTTCTTTCTCCCTTGAATGCAGATATGATGGCTGGAGTAGTGGTACCTATGAGGGAAAATAACAGAGGCACCATCCCTGATATCACGGAGCTGTGAACCAATGTCAGCAACTGCCCTCTACTGAACTTCTTATGTGAAAAACACAAACCTCAAATTCTTCACATTTCTGTGGTCATATTTCCTTTTATTTGTAGCCAAAAACATTCCTTTACTGATACACCTGCTCCGATGGAGCTCATCATTCAGTTGAGCAGATAGACATTAATTATGTAGCATATAGCTATACAGAGAGAGCTCTAGCTATATATCTGTTATAATTATATTCAGTTTACAAACTGAAGTGTGCAAGATATGTCTCTCCATAGTCTTCATAATTCACTTTAACTTTTTATTAAAAGGTCTTCTTTTGCCAGGCAGTGGAAACTTAGTTTCATCAATTCAGGTAGGTCTCCTGCTTTTCCCTGCAGTTGTTTCTAAGGGAAATGGAGGGAGGGTAGGTCATACTGGGGTCAAGATATTGGTGAACATGGGCATCTAATCTCAGCCATCATCTTTCCACGCTAGTTTCCATGGAGACATATTTATCCCGTCTGGGCCTCACATTCCTGACTACAGGCTCCTCTGGGCTCAGCTGTCAGTAACCTCCAGGAACTTCTTAGGTACATAGGGACCACCTGCAGTTCTCATGGTATACGTGGCCTCGGGAAACTGTGGAGCTGCCTAAATCTTCTACTTCTCTGCTCCACCTGGGGCTGTGCTATCCAGTGCAGTAACCAGTGACTGCATGGGGTTATTTAAATTTAAATTAACTAAAATTTTTAAAAAATTAAAAATTCAGTTCCTCAGTCACACTAGCCATATTTCAAGTGCTCAAGAGCCACGGTGGCTAGTGGCTACCATATTAGACAGGACAGATATAGAACATTTCCATCACGCTGTAGACAAATAGGACTGTGCACTGCTCCCAGGCCCTGCCAGGCCTTTGTGAGGCCCAAAGACCTCGAGATCTTGCCCCAGGCCAAGTTTCCAAAGGGAGACTGCTCCCTCCCTTGCCCCAGGCCTTGGTTTAGGAGGAACTGGACACAAGCCTGGTCTAAGGGGCCCACCTGGACCATCACTCTCCTCCTTTCTCTCCTCACCCATGAGCTGCTAACCTGGGCAATCCCAGCTTGTTCTGAAGGTGGGAGGCCTTGCTGGTCCTCATCACGTATGCTTCCAAACCTATTGCCTTTGCCAGGCCCTTCCAGACAGGACCTAAACTTTTAAATCTCAAAATCAAGAAGAAGAAAAAAAAGATACAAATAAACTTATTTACAAAACAGAAATAGACTCACAGACATAGAAAACAAATTTATGGTTACCAAAGGGGAAAGGGGTGGGGAGGGATAAATTAGAAGTTTGGGATTAACAGAAACACACTACTATATATAAAATAGATAAACAACAAGGACCTACTGTATAGCACAGGGAACTGTATTCAATATTTTGTAACAACCTATGAGGGAAAAGAAGCTGAAAAAGAATAAATATATATATATATGATATATATAATATGTGTATGTATAACTGAATCACTGTGTTGTACACCTGAAACAACACAACACTGTAAATCAACTATACTTCAATTTTAAAAAGGAAGAAAATAAATAAATTTAAAAATAAATAAATAAATAAATAAATAGATCTCAAAGTCCAGGAAAAGACTCCTTTTCTTCAGAGGTCCACTCTCCCTGAGGCAGAAAGTCCACATGAATAGTTCCAAATGTTACCCCACCACATAATCACACAAACACTATAGAATTCCCGACTGAATGAGTGCCAGATCAATGGTTCAATGGGAAAATATGACACGGGGATCTGACCCAGTTTTGAGGGAGGGGTTCAGAGAAGGCTGTCTGCTCTCCCTTTGAAATACATGTAGAATCTGATTACTTCACTGCACCCCCAGCACCTCAGCCCCACCCACCTCCACCTCTCACCTGTGCATGTCCTGTAGGCTCCCCACTGGCTCCCAGCTTCTACTCTTGTCTGTGCTCCACACAGAAGCCACGGGAATCCTTCAAAGGCAGAAGTCAAATCATGTGACTTGTCTGCCGAACACCTGCAGCAGCTTCCCTTATCCCCTGGGGGAACAGAGTCCTTACCCTGGCCTGCCAGGCCCTCATGATCTGTAGCCCCTTCCCCGTTACCTTGAGGACCTCATCTCCCTCACTCTCCTGGCCGCTTACCCGGCTCCAGCCACCCAGCCCTCCTTGCTCATCCTTGAACAAACCAAGGGCACTCCCGCTTCCAGGGCCTTTGCACCTGCTGTTCATGCCCTCACTTCCTTCCGGTCTCTGCTCCGATGTCCCCCAGCAGAAAAACCTTCCCTGCCCACCAGTCTAAAATAACAATCCCACCCCCACCTTGGCTTCTCCCTCCTACCGTGCTTTAGTTTTCTTCTTCTTAGCACATCTAGCCTTGTGACATATTGCATATTTTCACACATGTTCATTTTATGCTTCCCCCAACTAGGATATCCACTCATTAAGAAGGAACATTTTCTCTTCGCCCAGAAGATTGCCTGGCACATAGTAAGTGACATACACAGGAAGGAAGTGACGTATGGGTTGAGAACTAAAGGGTGAGCAGGAAGATGAGAGTTGGGGGTGGGGGCACTGTTTCAGGAAGAAGGCAACACGTGTGTAAAGGCCTTGAGGTGGAGGAACGTGGATGAATTAAGAGATGGTTGTGGCTGGAGTACAGAGTGATTAGGACCACAGAGTGCAGTGAAGGGTGGCAGGAGGCAGCGACTAGGTCATAAGGACCTCCCAGGTCATGGCTAAGAGCAAGATGAGGCCAGTAAAGGATATTAAGGTAGACAGATCTGTAGTATACACAGATCTGCTTGTTGAAGGCTCCTTCTGAACGTGCAGGGGAAGGGGCAAGATTCCATAATATCCTAGCGAGAGAAGATGGTGGCAGAGAACATTTGATTCGCATTGCTAACATACTCTTTAAGCACAACTTTCTAGGAACACATATTTCACAAGCATCTTTGCATTGAAAAACAGAAGATAAATGTCTACATAGGTATCAGATATTACAGTCATCTTCATAGCAGTGCATTTACATTTTATGAATAAAAGGGTGTCTAAGGGATTCAAATAATCTACTAAGGGTATGTTTCACGTGAATGTATATATTCATAAAAATTGCTACACCTTGGGCAACCCCTGCCTGGAGATGGATTTTCTTGATTTGTACCTTTGATCTTCCAGTTAAGATGTCTAATCATGCTGACTTCTAAAACCTACTTGAAGATCACACATTCATTATCCACAAACACAGACCCTATATTTCTACATAATTGTGCAGCCCAGGACCAGATTATCTCTGATAGTTCTAGTTATATCTGCCAATTACATGACCATTAAACCGCTTCCTTTGCTTTTTCAGATAAAAGATGATTAAAATTTAAAAGGACATCTGTTTTCTTAAGGGTTATTCTATCTTTGGGTTATGGAGAGACACTTGAAAACAGTGCTTTTTTTTTCAAAATTATGTTTTCAAGGTGATGAAACAGTAAGACTACTTCATGCGTAACATTTTTTTTTTTTAGTAAAAAAAGCTGTACAGTTGACCCTCGAACAAATGGGTTTGAACTGCACAGGTCCACTTATATCCGGATTTTTTTCAATAGTAAATATTAATAATACTACGCTGTCCACAGTTGGTTGAATCTGAGGATGCAGAACCATGGATACAGAGGACCCGCTTATTGAGAGGGCTGACCATAAGTTATACATAGATTTTCAACTGCACGGGCATTGGCACCCTTAAATCCCTGCCTTGTTCAAGGGTCAACTGTAATTACATACGAAGAATACGTGTCCCTCCTCCTTCTTAGGTTGGGCCCCTACATTCCTTACCTGGTAGTACTTTGTACACTCAGTTAATTACCTGTGTTTTAGTTAATTACCTGTGTCTGTCTTTTTCACCATATTGAGCCCAGAGCCGAGCTGAGCCCAATGCCTAGCATGCAGTAGGGCAACAATACAAACTTGTGGCCTGATTGGCTACCCCATTGGTCCCTTCCTGTCCCATCTCACTGGCAGCACGCTGGTCAGTTTCCCGTCAGCTCACACTGACATGAGTGCACTCTCCTCCTCACAGACTGCCTACAGTCTCTGCCCCCAGCAAGCCATTCTGCACATGTCTGGCAAATCCACCTGGCTAAAATCCCATGTCCATTACGTTGCTCACTGAAGGAGCTTCAGTGCAGTGGTTAAAAGGTGGGAGGTAAAACAAACTTATGGTTACCAAGGGGGAAAAGGGGGAGGGATAAACTGGGAGATTGGGAATGATATAAACACACTACTATATATAAAATAGATAACTAATAAGGACCTACTGCATAGCGCAGGGATCTCTACTCAATACTCTGTAATGGCCTATAGGGGAAAAGAATCTAAAAAAGAGTGGATATATGTATGTGTATAACTGATTCACTTTGCTGTACACCTGAAACTAATACAACATTGTAAATCAACTATACTCCAATAAAAAATTTTTTTAAAAAATGTGGGAAGTCTGTAATCAGACTGCATGAATCAAATCCTGGCTTCCACGTTAATAGCAGTGTGACACTGGGAACGTTACTTGACCATTCTTTGTCTTATTTCTCTCATAGTTAGAATAAGGGTAATATTACAACCTATGCTACAGAGTTGCTGTGAAAATTAAATGAAATAAAACATAAAGCACTTATAAAAAGTTTTTTGACATATAGTAAGTATCAGTAAATGTTAGAATTTATTAATCTTATTAGTGCTAGAATCAAGTCTAAACTCCTTAGCTTTATCCAAGACATTCTACCATCTGATTTTTAATCTTATCTTTTTCGATTCTACCCCATCCCCAACCCTGTGAACCATCTGCTGAGGCTGGTATGTTCTGTCCCTTGTATCTTCAGCTTTCCTCCTTCTGGGACTTTGGCCATGTCTTTCTGTCCCACCAGAATGTCCTCTTACTTCTCTCTGTTTATGGCATTTCCATCCTTCGGGGTGCATGAAAGTCCCCCTGCTTCCACAAAGCCTTCCCTGATCTGATCAGGCCCCACTGGTCTCACCTGTAGCCCTTAGGAATCTTGTCCCATATCCCCCAGTTAAGCAAATACTGCCCAGGGACAACTCATTTTTTTTTTTTTTTCTCATACAACTGAACTGAACAAAATCCTCAGTTTATAACACACTATCATCACAGGTCCATGGAAGAACCCTTATTTTATCTTACTACATTTTATTGTTCACTTGTTTTTCTTAAAAACTTTTCTCCTCTATCCTCCATTCCCAATCTCAGTATTCACACAGTATTATACCCTGTATCTCATCCTGTTTATTACTTTTCCACCTTAACTGCTTCTCTTTAAGATCTATTCATGCTGATATATAGATGTAGATGGATCTCCTATCTATCTATCTATCTATCTATCTATCTATCTATCTATCATCTATCTTTTATTCCTTGTAGCAGCTGAATAATATTTCATTCTTTTTGCTTAGACTGCATTTTATTTCTCCATTCTCTCATTGAAGGGCATTGAGGTTGTTTCAAGTTTTTTGTTATTATGAAAAATTCTGGGATGAAAATCTTTTAGTTCTCAATTTGCGTGTCTGTTAATTCCTTTATTCAACAAGTATTCATCAGGTGTCTACTCTATGCTCCATACTACTAGGTTCTGCAGATACAGCATGAACAAAAATAGACAAAGTCCCTTCCCTTCTTTTAGTAGGAAGAGAGAATAAACAAACAAATATATAATGCTAGGTTATGATAAGTGCAAAGAAGAGAATAATTCAGGATAAGAGGACAGAGAGCAATGAAGCATGCTGTTTCAAATCGAGGGGCAAGAAAAGGCCCCTCCAAGACTGTGGTGGCATTTGACAGAGACATGAATGAAGTGAGAGAGCAGGCTGTGCTGATATGGGGGGAAAGAGCATTCAGACAAAAGGAACAGCAAGTGCAAAGGCCCTGAGGTGGGAATGTGCAAGGCTGTTCCAGGGAGAGCAGTGGGTGCAGACAAAGCAGAGCGAATAAGCAGAGGATGATAAGACATGAGATCACAGGGAAGCCAGAGTCAAATCAGATGGAGGAGTCCTGTGGGCCACAGTAAGGACTTCAGCTTCCATTCCGAGTGAAGTGGGGAGGGTTTTGAGGAAAAGAATGACAAGATCTGACTGACTTTTGAAAGACACCCTGGCAGGGACTTCCCTGGTGATCCAGTGGTTAAGACTCATGCTACCACTGCAAGGGGCATAGGTTCGATCCCTGGCTGGGGAACTAGGATCCCACATGCCGTACAAGGCCAAAAAGAAAAAAGAAAAAGCAAAAGAAAGACACCCAGCAGCTGGGTGGAGAACAGACTGGAGAATAGTGAGGGTAAGAGGGAGAGTCCAGTTAGGACGTCATTGCAGTGGTCCTGGGAAGAGACCATGGTGCTTGGGCAGGGTGGTAGTGGAAGGGGTAGGGAGAAGGGGTGGGAATGCCGCAGCATATTTAGAAGGTGGAGCCGGTAAGATTTGCAAATGGCTTGGATGGGGGTGTGTGAGAGGAGGAGAAGAATCAAGGGTGACCCTGAGAGCTCTGACTTGAGCAGCTGGAAGGATGGGTTACCATTTACTAAGAAGAAGAAGACAGGGATGGAACAGTTTTCAGGGGTAGATCAATAGTCTGGTTTTGAACGTTTTAAGTTTGAAATGCTTATTAGACATCCAAGTAGAGCTGTCAAGTAGGTAGTTGGCTTCTGGAGTTTGGGATCAAGGTCTGTGCTGGAGATAAACTTGGGAAGTCATCCTGGCATGATCCTTAAAGCCAAGATTACCTAGGGAGTGAGTGTAGACTGGAAGGAGAACAGGGCAACATATGGAGTCTGGAAAGGCTATGAGGACCAGCAAAGGAAAGTGAGAAGCGGAGGCCATGAGACGAAGAACCTAGCAAAAGAAAAGTGTCCCTGGGGCAGTGAAGAAAGGGCTTAAGGAGGAGGAGGAAACCATCAATTGTGTCAGATTACATGGATGGGCCCAGTCAAGGGGAAGGCTGAGAATTATAGACAATTCTTTGGAGAAATGTTGCTGTAGAGGAGAGCATACAAATGGAGCAGAACATAGAGGGGAATGTATAAAAGAGGGAAGTTTTCTTTACTTTTTTCCTCCTTTTTCTCCCCCTCCTTCTCTTCTCCCTCTTCCTCCTGTAGGAAGTCCACATACAGTACTCATACCAGCATAAGGGCTTCAACAGCATGCTGACATGAATGATCCCACAGGGAGGGAAAAAACTGACAATGCAGAAGAAACAGAGGAAAATCCAGGTTCTTTTTAAAAATTATTAATTTATTAATTTATTAATTAATTTAGTTTTGGCTGCGTTGGGTCTTAGTTGCTGCGCGCAGACTTTCTCTAGTTGCGGCGAGCGGGGGTTACTCTTCGTTGTGGTGTGTGGGCTTCTTATTGTGGTGGCGCCTCTTGTTGTGGAGCATGGGCTCTAGGCATGCGGGCTTCAGTAGTTGTGGCACATGGGCTCAGTAGTTGTGGCTAGTGGGCTCTAGAGCGCAGGCTCAGTAGTTGTGGCGCACGGGCTTAGTTGCTCCGCGGCATGTGGGATCTTCCCGGACGAGGGCTCGAACCCGTGTCCCCTGCATTGGCAGGCGGATTCTTAACCACTGCACCACCAGGGAAGCCCACAATCCAGGTTCCTGAGGAGGCGAGAGAGACGGGAGGAGTTAGGGGTAGGAAGGGAGGAAGGCAGAGGATAAGGGCACACTTACTGGTCAGTTGATAGATGCGGTGATGGGAGTGCATGGAAATATTTTCTGTTTGCTTCTGTTTTTTCAGTTCAGTAAAAGTGAGGTCATCAGCAGAATGTGAGGAAGCAAGAGAGGGTATCAGAGGAGAGAAGTTAAAAAGGAGAGAGATGGACTTGGGGAATGTGGTTGGATTAGCAGGAGCACTGAAGACTGATTCGTAGAGCAGATAGGATGGGGGTGTGAGAGTCTGTGCGGGGCATGTGCAGAGGAGAGCATCTGTGAGACTGTAGGGTGTGCAGGTACACAAACCCACGGAACACTGTGAATTGTTCTCCAGAATGCCTGCATAGCGTGTCCGTTTCTCCACATTCTCACAAGCACTTTATAAAATCCAGAGTTTTAATGTTTGCCAAATGTTTGGGGGTAAAGTGGCAGCTCCCTATATAGTTTTCATTCCTCTGATCACTTTAAGTTGAGGGTCTTTCCCACGCTTGTTATTCTTTCCTATTTCCCCTTCTGTGAAATGCTTATTACATCCATCCTGATTTGGGTTCCCCTGAAAGCAGACCCTCAAAGACTTGAGTGCAAGTCATTTATTCAAGTGAGGGAGTAAAGATGGTGAGAAAAGGAAGGAGAAAACCGAAAAAAGGGTGGGTTGTGAGGAGTTGCTGCTGTGGGCACCCGAGGCTCAGTCCTGCTGGGGACCCTCTGAGGAACCATGCTGAACACTCTCGTCAGGATTGTCCCACCAACAAATGGGGAAGCTGCACTACTTATAGGCTACCCCCTGGTCCTCACTGGTTGAGGGCTGCCTGTGGGCGGATTCAGCCACCAGCCCTTCCAGTTTGCAGGGCACCTAAATTGAGCATCTCCCACAGTGCCTGAGAGAACCTTCAGACCCAGAGAGAGAGTTTCCCACACTGAGGTGGGAAACCACTGTCCAGCACAGCTGCTGGTGAACCCAGAGGAGGGCCGAGGGATGTGGGCAGGATATTACTACAATATCCTTTGCTTTATCTGACTTTCAGGAGTTATCTGTATTTTCTAAATAGTTCTGTGTCAGTTATTACCACTTTGTCACCTCCAGTCTATCACCTGTCTGTTTACTTAGTTTATGGGATCAGAAATTTTTAATTTTGTTATCATTAACTCCATCCACTACCTACTTCATGATTTTCACTTTTTGGCATCTTACGAAATCCTTCTCCCTTCTGATGTCACAAAAAATATTCTACACTTTCTTCTAATAGATGTGTAGCTTTACCTTCCATATTTGACTTTTAACTGACATAAAGTTTATTTTTTTTGTTTATAGAAGAAGGTAGAGGTCTCATCCTAGTTTTCCCCATATGGTGAAACCAGTTTTCTAGAGACTATTGATGAATAATCCATCTTCCCCCTCCAGGGCTATGACGCACATACATACAGCAAGCTCTCATGCACGGAAGGGTTGGTCTAGAGTCTATCCATTTGGCATCCGTTCAGCTCTTCAACCCATTCTTTATTTTGGCAATTATATTATATCCAGTATCTTTGGTTGACTCTCCTTCAAAACCACCAATTCTTGTTTTATACTTGCTATGTCTTACTTAAGATTAAGATTCCTGTTTATGTCTGTCAATAGGTCTCCTCCTTCTGCTATAGGTTGTTCTGCTTGTGGTTGTTCTCTCACAGTACTTGTTTTCTTAAATTGTCCCATGATTTTTGGCTATGGGCTTATCTTCAGTCCTTTGAGACCATTAACCACCTCTACTTCTGAGGTCTAACTGGGAGAAGTAGCAAAAGCCATGGCAGGTGGGTGTGGGGAATGGGTGAGTTACATCTCACACATGACTGCTCTTCCCACCGATGGCCAACCTTAATAACACTCAGTTTTCCTCTGGGTACCTCCCTCCCCCTCATTCCAAGCACCAATATCCTCCTGGGACAGCTGCCCCATCTGCCCATAGCGGCAGTCCCCCTCCCAGCCAAACTGTCTCTTAATCTGTCATCTCTGACTACCCATGCCCCACTCCTACCCAAGACTTCTTTCTTCCAAACAAAGCATCCCAGGATCCTTCAATCATTCCTCATGTCATGGTTCTCAAACTCCTGATTACTCGCCAGGGGGCATATTTTAATTCGTCACTGTCCTTCTCAAGATGTGGTATCCAGACTGAAACACAATGCTCTGGGTGTTCATATGATAACATTTGGTCAGGTAAATATCAAGGTGGTAAAAATTCTTTGTGTCCTTTCTTTAAACCAGGAAGTTTTCAGTGAAATACTTTAATTGTTAAGTCTCTGAGAGGATATCATAAGATGTGAGAAAATTATCCTAGCAAAGAAGAATGAGATGATTCTAATCACAGAATGGACAGCTAGGGAAGAATGGATGGAGATGGAATGATTAAAAGAAGAATATGAAGCAACCTCATTATTGTCAGCCACCCTGGGACAGAGAAATCATGAGGATGCCAAGGAGAAGACACAGTGAAATCCAAAAAAAGAATGAAGGGTGTGGGTTTATGAATGGGGAAAAGGAAGATTCTGGAGTTTGGAAAATTCCAGAAAGACTTAAATTCAGAAATGTGAAACTCTGGAAAAGAAAAGTGGAAACATTCATGAAATTTCCCCATTCATTTTTGAGGGCAGTTTTAAAAATGAAAAAAGGATGGATTATCTTTTCAAGTGAGTAAAATTCATAATATAAATTATTTGCATATTGCTATCTAACTTCTGTTCACTAAAAATTACTTTTAAAAGCTATATAACAAGGACATTTCCATGTAAAACTATTTAGAGTAATGTCTGCAACTAACTGTGCTTTTGACAGATAAAACCAACTTGTTTTGAAATTTAAGAATATTTCCATTTTCAAGTATAGGAGAAGATAAAATGAAAAATTTTATTAAGAAAGGGAAAGAATTTTCCTGTTGGCTAATTCACGCTACACTTTTGTGGATCCTCGTTTCAAAGGTATGGGGGCTTATACGTATTTATGGAATGAAAGGGGAAAGAACAAGTAAATAAGTGAAAAAGAAGATGAAAAAAGAAAGAAAGAGGAGGAGGAAAGAAGGAAGGAAGAAGGGAAGTGTGCAGGTCGTACTACCGGGATTCCGGACATCAGTGCCATGAAGATGCCTTCAGGAGTGGCCCTGTTGAATCGTGGTGGTTAGGAGGAGTTTCCAACAAGCACTTGCAGACTCTTACTTTAACCTTCTTTTGGTCCTCTCTTTCCCTCCTGAAGCCACTCCGGCCAGGCACTCCCCACTACCACGCCACCAGACAGGGTACCCAGTGATCTCCACCTTGCTAAACCCAACCCGTGGCCGACTCTCAACCCTCATCTCTTTGACCCGTCGGCAGCAGTGACATCCAGCTGACCACCTGGAATTCCACACTTGCTGCCTTTCCTCCTCTCCTGCCTTGCTGGCTGCTCCTCCTGGGGCTCTTTTGCTGGTTCCTCCTCATCTCCCTGATCTCCAGCTGTGCCCCAGGGGTCAGGCCTTAGACTTTTCTTTAAAAAAAAAAAAAAAGTATTTTATTTATTTATTTACTTGGCTGAGCCAGGTCTTAGTTGAGGCATGCGGGATCTTCGTTACAGCATGCAGGATCTTTAGTTGAGGCATGTGGGATCTTTAGTTGTGGCATGCGGGATCTAGCTCCCTGACCAGGAGTCGAACCTGGGCCCCCTGCATTGGGAGCTCGGAGTCTTAACCATTGGACCACCAGGGAAATCTCTTAGACTTTTTTTTTTGTATCAACATTTGTTGCCATCTATATGTTGACTCCCTACCTTTCACCTGACTGTAAGTCTTTAGAGAATGCTAAAAATGAAAAAGTTATGTATACTGTGGTAGATAGAATAATGCTCCCCCCTCATTGTCATAATCCTCAGGACCTATAAATATGTTATTGCTATGGACTGAATTGTATCCCCTCCACAAAATTCATATGTTGAAGCCCTAACCCCCGAGTGTGGCTGTATCTGGAGATAAAGCCTATTAGGAGGTAATTAAGGTAAATGAGATCATAAGGTAGAGCCTTGATCCAACAGGATTAGTGCCTTTTTAAGAAGAGAGAGCTTGCTTCCTCATCCATGTGAGGACACAGCAAGAAGGCCGCAAGTCAGAAAGAACTCTTACCAGGAGCCAAATCCACCACCACCTTGCTCCTGGCCTTCTCACTCTCTGAACTGTGAAAAAATTAATTTCTGTTGTTTAAGCCATCCAATCTATGGTATTTTGTTATAGTGGCCCAAGCAGATGGATAGTCACCTTACAGGGCAAAAGGGACTTTGCAGCTATGATTAAGCTAAGGATCTAGACATCACAGATTGTCCTGGAGTATTCAAATGGGCCCAATGTAATCACAAGGGACCTCATAAGAGAGAAGCAGGAGGGTCAGAGTTAGAGGAGATGTGAGGATAGAAACAGAGATCAGAGAGAGGTCTGAAGATGCTGTAGTGCTGGCTTTGAAGATGGAGATGCATCAAAAATGAAAGACAGCTTTACTGGACAGACAGAGGGATGGATAGATACTTAGATGTGTGATGAAGCAAAGATAGCAAAATGTTAGTGGTAGAATCTAGGTGGTGGTTATGTGGGTGCTAACTTAAAATTCTTTCAAATTTTCTCTGTGTTTGAAATTTTAAAAAATAAGATGTTGGGGAAAAGCAAAAAAAAAAAAAATTAAGTAGATATTATGATTTTTCCAAAATTTCTGTTATTTTGCTTTCAGAAAGGAAAAACATATTGTCTTCTCCTTGCCTCTTCTCTCACAAAGGTCTTGAATTTCTCTGGAAGTTATATTTCTACATATTTACACTGCCTGGTCCCCCTGATGCTCGTATTTTAGAAAGGGCCTCCACACAGCAAAGGTAATCAGACCCTGTGGAGGCTGAAGATTTAACCTTGACATCAACAGCAACAAGCAGTAATCAACTGGGTTAACTAGTCTGAGGACAAAGGTATGTAACCCATGGAATGCTAACATGTGGGTTTGCAAATGAACCAGCTTGTAATTCCTCAAACCTGAACTACAGGATATACTCTGAAAATTGATAACTATCCTGACTTCAATGGAAAAAAGCCAGGGGAAAAAAAATTGATGTTACTTTTGAGAAGAACGATATCCCACTCCCACCTTTATGAGAAAATTCTTATTTTCATAGGGAATACTGTTGGGCAATTAAGGAAACAAGCAGCGTCTGTGGGCCTTTTGGTCCATTAGGGAGTGAGATCAGGAGAAAATCTGTGGATGTGACTTCTTGAGTTAGAAGTCTGCCCTTTTGTGTATCTCAGTAGCTACAGAAGCCATAGCGTGGAGAATGTCTTCTTTGGAATGTTTTCTGATACAGGAGTGGGGGTAAGGGTCAGGGTGGTCATATTTTCATATATTAACTGCTGTCTCCTATACCCAGTAATGACTTCTGTCAGTGAAAAAATGTTGCCTGCCATATCAGTAAACAAATGATGTTGCAGCCATCAAGCCATCACATTACAGCTGCCCCGACGGTGAGCCCTGAGGGAACTCAGGATGGAAACAGGATGCCCTCCATCTAGCAGTCAACTGCTGCAGCCACCCTGATGGTGCACCCTGAGGAGACTCAGGATGAAAAAGCACAGGATACTGTCCCCAGAGAGCTGAGGTGCACATCAAAGGAATGATTTCAGTGAGCCCAGACTCTTGCATCTTCCCATACGTAGAAAAGCGCTAAATTCATTAACTTGCGATGTCTGGTTTTCTTTAATTAACGGCAATCTTCTGATGTTCCGACTACCTGGTCTTTGTTCCAAAAACTCCTGTGTATCCTGGTTCCCCACCTGCCTCTTCTGAGCAGTCCCTCAGAATGATCTGAGAGGCCATGTCCCGGGCTTAAGTCCTCAGTTTTGTCCACGAAATAAAACATAATTCTCAACTTTTAGGTTGTGTAATTTTTTTCAGTCTACACTTCTTTTTCTTACTCTACAGTTTCCCCCATCATCACTGCCTGGTGAGGGCAGGCTGAGGCCTGTGGGTTTCCGCCTGAGAAGGCAGACTGCAGAGTATTTCCAGTCCAATTCCGGGCTTTTTGAGTTGCTAAGCAGGCCTTTGAAATTCATGACAGAAAAACAGAGGTTCTCCTTTACAGAAGCTGTGCTTTTTGAGAGCGAAAATAGTTCTGAGTTACAAAATGTTGGAGTGTTGGGCTTCCCTGGTGGCGCAGTGGTTGAGAATCTGCCTGCTAATGCAGGGGACACGGGTTCGAGCCCTGGTCTGGGAAGATCCCACATGCCACGGAGCGGCTGGGCCCGTGAGCCACAGCTACTGAGCCTGCGCGTCTGGAGCCTGCGCTCTGCAACAAGAGAGGCCGCGATAGTGAGAGGCCCGTGCACCGCGATGAAGAGTGGGCCCCACTTGCCGCAACTGGAGAAAGCCCTCGCACAGAAATGAAGACCCAACACAGCCAAGAATGAATAAATAAATAAATAATAATTAAAAAAAAAAATGTTGGAGTGTTAAAAAACAAAGGTCTGAAGCAATCCGGGCATATAGTGTATACAAATCATTGCCATCTTGCCAGGAGCTAAGACAAAGCCAGACCACTCTTTGGATAAGGCTGAGTCTTCACTACATGCTTCCCCTCTCCGCACCTCAGTTTCCTCATCAGGAAGTGGAACGTAAAATACTGACCTTGCTGCCTTGTTGTCAGGATTAGGGGACGTTCCTGGCACAGTCTCTGGCTCCCATTTTTTCCTTCTTCCATTCCCCTGCGTGCCCAGGGCACTTCTGAAAGAAAGAAAAGCAGAGTCCATCTTGGGTATTTTATAATATATATGTAGACAGATGAGAAAATTGCATTCTCTCAGCCACTGGTAACTAGAATTCATCTTAGAAAAAGAATTTTATCTTTTTGTTTGAAAAAATAGTTTGATTAGTTCTTGGGGTGTGTGGTTCCTGGTTCTCCTCCTTCTGGCAGATGGTAGGATATGCCACCCCCCTCTTGAAGTCAGGTGTGGACATGTGAGTGGAAGTGACCCATGGAGGACCTTATGAACCAGGAAACAAGTTAGTCACATTCTCTTTTCCCCACCATGTTGACAGTAACATTTTCAACAGCGGAGTGTCCATCAGCTCATGGCCTTTGAGGGGAGATGATGTAGAACAAAGCCCCCAGCTGACCTATAATGAACTATGCCATGAGCAAGAAATAGCCTTTGTTGTTTTAAAGCACTACTTTTTGGGGTTGTTTGTTACCACAGCATAACTTAGCCCATCCTAACTACACATTACCTTAAGGTGTCAGAGGAGACCCCAGGGACTGGGTGTAGATGTGATGGCTCTGCATGGGACCAGAGGAAAGAATGTTTTGCCCCGTTGATAGAGGAAGAGCAGGAATACAGAGGTGGAGCCAGCAAATGGGGAAAGGCTGTGTGATCCAAGGGCATTGGCATATGCTTTCTGTTTTTGCAACAGTCTCCACTGAAATAAGACTTCAGCTTGGCCCTCACAGCAAATTGTTCTGCTTTCCTTGGGCAACACCAGATTCAACTGAGAGAATGATATTGTCACAGAAGGGGGACCCATTCCAGAGCCTGAGAGTGGGATCTTGTCTAACACTCAGAAATGAACTGTCCAAGGAGACACTGACAAAGCAAAAGACTTTATTGGGAAGGGGCACCAGGGCAGAGAGAGGAGGGTAAGGGAACCCAGGAGAACTGCTCTGCCACGTGGCTCACAGTCTCAGGATTTATGGTAATGGGGTTAGTTCCCAAATGGGTTGGTTAGTTCCCAATCATCTTGCTTGGGCCATATTTGGTCTGACTCAGGGTCCTTCCTGGTGGCTCACGCACCTATCAGCCAAGATGGATTCCAGCATGAAGGATTCTGGGAGGTTGGTAGGACATATCGTCTCCTCCCTCCTGCTTTTGGCCCCTCCCGAATTCTCCCAGTTAGTTTTCAGTGGCAGCACCACGTTCCTTATCGGGACCTCCTGCTGTGAGGCAACTCGGGCAAGTGGTTATCCTTGTGTCTGGCTAAGGTGGGCAGTTTTGGTCAACGTTTCCCTAACAATATTACCCAGAAAAAGCCAAGGCATTGAAGAGACTTTCAGATTTGTAAAATATTCCATTCTGATATTTAGCCCCATTGATGAAAATAATCCTTTGGTATGTATGAGGCCTTTCATTTTTGTAAAGGTGCCACAGTTACATAATTAAAAAGTCATGATAGGTGACCCTGGCGTAACTTCTCACCAGTTGATCAGATCTAAGTTAGCTGTAAAATGAAGTAGAAGGGGTCCCCAGCCCTCTTCCACACCAGGGAACTTCATCCCTTTGTGCCCCTGCCAACTCCAGACTCGCAGGCTGTGGCTTCCACAGATCACCAGAGACAAAAAGCCCAGGGGTTCAAAGCCTGGATGCTGGGATCAGAAGGCTGGTTTTGACTCCTTGCCATCATTTAGCTGGATGGTTAAGCCAGTGACTTAACCTCTCTGAGGTTCACTTTCCTATCTTTAAAATATGGAAACTACTGTTCACCTCATAGGGTTGTTATAAAGAATGAATGAAATATTGCATGTAAATTGCCTACACTTAGTAAGTGCTGCCTATCTTGTAGTAAGCTTTCAATAAATGATAGCAATTACCTCTTTGAAGAATTACTTTTTATGTGATTCAGGTTTGTTTTTGTCTTTGCTGTAGGATATAACATTTCTTTGTTGTTGCTGTTGATTTTATCATGATATCCTTATTATGATGGACTTTTATTCCTAGGGAATTAACTAATTGCGGTATTAGGTCCATTTTTAAATTGGTATAGGAGCCACAAAGTGAGGTTTGGAGAGAAAGAAGGAACTCATGTCCTGAATGTAACAGACCCTCTACACTAAGTTAGAAGTTTTGCTTGTCATCCAGTTACCCCACTTTCCCCAAGTGTACCCTCTGAACCCTGTATGTCCTATGTGGGCCTGCACAATCTAGCACCTTCCTATCTGCCACCGCCTTACCTTACACACAGCTACTCATGAGCTGTGCTCAGTGCAGACTGGTGTGTTTAACACTGACAGGCTTCAAGCAAGACTTGTTCCTTCCCAGGCCTCTACTCTGTGTCTAGAATGTTCTTCCATATTCTCTGCCCTTTGCTAACAACTACACATCCTCCAGAATGCAGCTTAGCTCCTAGCCAGGGTATGTGGGTACCCAGAGGCTGACAGATCCAGAGACGAGTGGAATTGGACAAATGATGACTGTCAATCACAGAGCCTGGTGACCCCAGTGGGGCCAGTTCCTTACCCTCACTAAGCCTCATTTCCCCATCTACAAGGTGTGAGAACAATGCATCTACCTTCCTTGAGCAATTATGAAGATTAAATGAGATCCTGAGGGGAGCAAGCCCGGCAGTGCCTGTCACACCGTAGTTCTGTCCCCTCCCCATTCTCCCATGGAGCTGACCCTCTCCGTCCTGAGTGGACTCATGGTGGGGGACAGAGGCAGAAACCTCCAAGCAGTCAGGGCTCCCAGCCTGATGCGTGGTCTGTGCTCCCAAGAGAAGCCCGTTTGCCGACCAGCTCTGCAGCTGCTCCTCACTTGAAGTGTTGCCCTTTGTCACCACAGCAGAGTATCCTTACCCTCCCTTGTGACCCCACTGGGGTCTTGTCCTCTCAGATGACCACAGGGGTTCATTACTCACAGTAATTCTCACCACAGCCACTAGAAGGCAGCACAGCTAGGCTTTCTGGTGGCCTCGGGGGCATGTCACTGCTCCTTTAGGGAACTTCATCAGGTGCTCTCGGGAGAGCTCCATCAGAGTGTGGTTCTCAAACTTAAGTGAGCATCAGAATCACCTGGAGGGCTTGTTAAACCACAGATTGCTGGGCCCAACCCTGATTCAGAAGGTCTGCATTTGCCAGGTGGTGCTGGTGCTGCCGGTCCAGGGCCACAGCTCAGAACGTCTGCACCGGGGAAGCAAGCCCGGGAGGGCTCACCCCGCAGCCACTTCCTCCTGCCCTTTCCGCTCTCCTGAGGGTCTGAGGCAGGGCCCAGGCTGCTCTCCCGTGGCTTCTGCTGTGTTCCCCTGCTCCTAGGGCCTTCCTGGAGCCTCGTACCATCTGTGTCCTCTTCCGGCTCCCTGACAGGAACTCCTCTCACCCCACTCCTGTTCTCTTTCCTCTTCTCTTTCTCTCCCCCTGGGAACCATGTCTGTCTTGCTCACCACGGTGACCCTAGCACCTAATGCAGTGCCTGGAGAACAAGCACTCGTAAATAAGTGCTGAACCAACCAGATGACCTCCTTGCACATGTGGTTCTTGTATCAGTCAGGACAGACCAGGTTATGCTGCTGTAACAAATAGCTTCCGAGTCTCAGTGGCTCAAACCTCAAAGGTTTACTTCGTTTGCACTGCGTGTCCATTGCAGGCTGGCAGGGTGCTGTCCTTGCGCTCACTTCAGGGCCCCATCTGAGATGCCTGTACCATGTGGAATGCTACTGGTGAGACGGCAGGACTAAGGGCACGTGGAAAAGTTCACACCAGCTCTTACGTGATTCCACCCAGCAGTAACGGACATATCTGGCTCAGATTTCACTGGCCAGTCCAGTCACATTGCCGTGTCTGACTTCAGAGGGGTAGAAAGTGCAGCCTTCCTACAAACCCAGCACTGCCACCGCAAGCAGAGAAGGAGAACGGGACTTCAAGAGAGCAGCCCCGTGCCTCCCACCCCTACCTGTAGCCCTGATTGCTACCCTGGTGTCCAGACTTGTATTTCCAAATGCCTACTAGACATTTATACCTGGCAGACCCTCTAGATGTTGTTTTTAAAACTGAATATGCCCCCATCAAGCTCCCTTTTCTTCATTTGTCTGTATTACTGGGTTTTGTCCCAGGAAAAACCTATGGGTTCTAAACTTGGCCTTGTCTTTGCCGTCTCCTTGCCCTTGCACAGCTAATCAATTGCCACATCCAGCCAATTATATGCCTCTTATACCTCAGTGCTTGAATCCTATCTTATACCCTGCCCTAAGTTACCCACTCCTATTCATTCGTCCCACAAACAGGTATAAATACCCGCCATGTGCCAGGAACTACACTGGGCTCTGGAGATACAGCAGTATGACAGAGTCCCAGCACTGGCTTCATGGAGCTTACAGTTGGAATGGTGACAACTTGACTATACAAGGAATCATGTAGTTATGGTTGTAATACAGGCTGTAATGGAGAAGAAAGGAGTGTGGGGAACATGTTCCAGGCAAAGGAACTCCAGTGTAGAACCTCATTGCCTCTTTCCCAGAACTGCTGCAGAAGCCTCCTCTGTGGTCCTGCCTTCTCCCTCTGTCTGTCCAGTACTGCAAAAGATTAGGAAGGGTAGGAGTAATCCTCCTCTGCAAAGGACTTGTCATGCCATCCCTTACTGAAATGTATTCAATGAGTCTCCACTGCCTCAAAATAAAGTGACTCACAAGGTCCTCCAGTTTCAACCTAACCTGTCTTTCTGCCATTGTTTCCCACTTTTCTCCCCTCACTGATGTCAAGCCAAATCAAATTGCTTACAGGTCTCTTCACACACCGTCCACACTTCCCAGCTTCCAGCCCTTATCTCTGCCTGGAATATCTCCCCATTCCTTGGGTAAAGATCCCACCCATTCTTCAGATGCCACCTCATCCATGAAGCTTTTCCTTGTAAACCTATCATAAGTAACTTCTCTCTCCAGTTAATGCCAATGACACTTGATCTGACTTTTTCTAAGTATCTTTTGTGACTTGTGTCAATGTGCATCCCCCAGGAGACCATAATTTTCTCAAAAAGGAGATATGGCTGTGACAGCTTTCTGTTTCTCACAGGACTCACCACAGGGTTTGCACAGAATAAGTTGCAGCTGCATGACTGTAGACTCCATCACTACCCCCATGGTCCGGTCCCAGGAATCCAGGGAATTTGCTACCCTCTGCACCCTTTTCTCCCTTTCTCATAGCAGGAGCCCCTAGAATGGTTTGAGAGATCCCCTCACTTCTCAGAGGGAGATCCATAAGCTATATTCTATTGCATCTACTCTCTGGAACTTTCTTCAACCTCTCAGTAAACTTGTGCTACCAAGCAAGATACATGTTCCTCCCTCCCCAGCCTAGCCCACCCACTATTTGCTGGTTTTGAATGGATGTATTTCCACTTCTCTGCAGGGGTTAAGGGGATAAGGACTGGAGGGTGAGCGTGGGCTCATCGTGGCTTTGGAGACTGCCTGGCTTTGTTTAAGTCCTAGCTCTCCAGCCTTAAGCTCAGGGAGACTCTTTTCATTCATCTGCGTAATGGGGATATATCCATGCTCCTGCTCCAGACAGAGTGGGAAAATATATAGGAAGTGCTTTGGGCATTGACTCCTCCAACAAATATCTTAATAAATGGTCATTGTTACTCCAGTGTGTTCCCTCCCCATCCCCTGCCTCTTGACCTCTCTATCCACACGGAACTGCTAGCCTGTGCCCATTACTGCCCCACCTCCAATTCCTCCTCTCCTGCCCACCCCTCCCCTCCTTCCCATGGCCCCCACTGTGCCCTCCTGAGGAAGGGAGGAAGCAGGTGCTAGAGCGAGAGTGAAATGGACAGACCCCAGAGCAGCCTGGCTTCAAACTCAGCCATTTCAATTTGCAGCATCTCTTGTCTGGAGAGCGGAGGGCTTTCAGTTCAGGGCCCACGAGCATGCTCTTCGGCTCCCCTGGGCCACATCTGATCTGACCATCACTCTCGCCCCTCCCGGCCCCTCCGTGGACTCCTGTTCCAGGCCGGCTCGCTCCCCACAGGGGCCCACAGGAACAGGAATGAAGAGTTCCTCTTTCCCTTGTCCATAGTGGTCCGGCCAAAGCCTGAAGATTTGGGCCTGGCCACATTGCAAATGTCCTGGTAAGTTTTCTACAGCAACAAGGATGATCCCTGGATAGTCACAGCCAAGGTTTTAATGGGTGGACTGTAAACCACTCCGCCGCGTTCTAGGCCTGAGTTTGGCAGGCACAGACTGTGGGACCTCAAACGGCTAGACCTCCGGGGGGCCTGGGTTAGGCCAGCAGGAAATGTTCTCCAGTTCCCTTCAACACAAGCATTCTGGGAGTCTAGAAGTAGGCACAGAGCTTATGAAATCTTCAGACCCAAGCTTTCATGGGTGATGTGGGGCCACGTCAGGACCATGACCCAACACCAAAGATGCTCGTTCCAGAGGCCCTCGGGTCCATGCAGCTGGAAGGCACCAGTTATGATCAGTCAAGGGTTTCCACTAGCAAGAATATTAGGAATCATGGATATCATAGGCCAGCCACTGAGCTAAGGTTCATATGCATTAACCCTTTAATCCTCACAACAGTCCTAGAAAGCACTGTCACAGAGGAGGAAACAGAGAGGGCCTTACTCCGAATGGATGCCTGAACAGTTCTCCCTCATCCCCGGCTCCAGAGGGGAACTGACTTTTAGATCCACCAGCAGCAGCCAGCCACATTGTATACTATATACAAATGTTAGGAATCACTGATTTATTATATTAATGCTCGCTATTTTAGTAGGGGAAGGGGATCTTGTTTGTGTGTGTGTGTGTGTGTGTGTATTAAGAAGCACGCTGTCCCTGTTCTTGGTTATCACACCTAAGAAATGACTCATTGATGATTGGTCTCCATGGCCAACAGCCAAGCACCTGATACAGACTGTTGAGTGCCTTGCACCAAGTAAGTCCAACTAAGTAATGTGACATTCTGATGTCTGTTAACTACAGACATGCTTATTTTACAGTTTGTTCCTTAAAACTGTACCTGATCTTGAAAATGATAAAAGAGCTAACATTTCTGAGCACTGGCCATGTGCCAGACCCTCACCCCATCACACAGATGCTACTTCACTGCCTCCCACAGCCCCCAGGGCAGAGACCATCGGCAGTGCTCTCACTGACAGAGGAGGAAGGAGGCTGGGGCACGGACGCGGCTCACTGAGGTCCCACAGCTAGAAAGTAGCGGACCTGCGTTAGACCCAGCGTTGTCTGCCTCCGGAACCCGTGCTCTTAACCACGCAGCACACTGGGGTAAGAGCAGCCGACATACTTTAAAATGTTGATTTAAAAATAAAGAGTATTAGGGGCAGAGAGAGCAAAAGGAGGAAATCCTTGAGCTAATGGGGATCCGGTCTTTCCAGCAGAAATCCTCCCTGATTCCCCTTGAGAATGAAAGCCTCAAGCCACAGGGAAGCAAAGGCATGAAAGGGCCGGGAGGGGGTAGGGAGCTTTGTGTCTCACCTCAACGCCTTTCCTTTCTTCAAATTCACTTGTCTTTCCTGAACCCACACCATTCTGTTTCAACAATGCCCTTTCTCCCTGTTTCAAAAACCGTCATCTGTCCTAGGGGATGATTTTTATTGACACCCTCTTCTCTTTGAGACTCTTCACTAATAGGAATGCATATTAGGAATTTATAAACTTGCTTTCAAAGACGCCACAGGAAGTATACAATTTTTCACACGTCGCTTTGTCCCCTTCTAAGAAAAAAATAAGCCTGCAGTGGAATATAGTGAGTTAAAGAAAAGGTCTTAAGTGATAGCAATTGATTTTCTGTGAAGTCTTCCCTTAGAATGCCTTTTAGAGAACAGCAGGGGTCCCCCCACACTTCCTGGGGGTCCTCAGAACCATTCTTCCCTCTCATCTTGCAAGTCTGAGCTGGCATGGAGGTGTCAAGCCACACGGGAGAGCGGTGGGGGGCTCAGCCCAGCCTTCATTATCCATTCAGGGAGGACGGCACGGGGCTGAGCTGCCTGAAACCAGCTCTTGTGTCACACACCAGCAGCATCAAGTCAGACAATGTGGACATAATCACCGCTTTTAATTTCAAGTTGGGGGTGGGAGGACTAGCAGTTTAAGACCTTGTAATTCGGCTTCTCTGTTAGGACTGATTTCAGAGCCTCCTGGAGGATACAGCCCATGTCACTGATGATTTCTGGATCCTTTTCTTCACAATGGAGAAAGCATTACAAACTACAGGCGTATCCAGGTTCGCCTGTACTTTCTTCCTAAGAAAAGCCATTTGTTTTCAAAAATGTAAGCCTAAGAGACGTACTTTAGACCAGTTTTGGTCAATAGAGATATAATGGGGACCACATCAAATTTTCCAGTAGTCATGTTAAAAAAGGTGAAAAGAAATAGGTAATAAATAGGTGCATAATTTTAATAATGCATTTTATTTAACTCAGTATACCCCAAACAACATCTTAACATGTAATCGATATTTTGAAAATTACTAATGAGCTATTCTGCGTTCTTTTTTTCATACTAAATCTCTGACCTCAGATGTGTATCTTACAAGCACAGCACATCTCAACTGGGACCAGTCACATTTCAAGTGCTCTTTGAGTAGCATGTGGCTCATGGCTGTTGTACTAAAAGATGTTGCTGAATCTATATGTGTCCGTCCATGTATACGTGGCTTTAAGCAGATCTTAATAAAATTCAAGATTCACCTAAAAACAGAACGTGTAACTCCGTACTAATCTTTCCACTTGCTCTCAAGCAAACTGCAAACACCTTGGAGGAAAGGATCCAACCCATAGCCAGTTGTGTATTTCTTTGTTTATAAGTGATGTTGATAATTTATGATGATCAGACTTATCTGGTTTTATGGTTTCTAGATCCAATTACTAGTCTGTCTGTCAAATTTTATCTTACTCTATTTCCAAACATTTGATTTTTGCAGGGATCTCCACACTCTTATATCCAGCCATCTATATCCAACCTCTCCACTTAAAGATCTCAAACTCAACATGTCCAAGACTGAATTTTTAAAAAAAATTTTATCGAAATGTAGTTGATTTACAATGTTGTGTTAGTCTCAGGTGTACTGCAAAGTGATTCATTATATATCTATTCTTTTTCATATTCTTTTCCATTATCGGTTATTACAAGATATTGAATATAGTTCCCTGTGCCGTAAGTAAGTACTTGTTGGTTATCTATTTTATATATAGTAGTGTGTACATCATAATCCCAAACTCCTAATTTATCCCTCCTCCCTTCCCCTTTGGTAACCATAAGTTTGTCTTCTATGTCTGTGAGTCTATTTGCGTTTTGTAAATAAGTTCATTTGTGTCACTTTTTTCGATTCCACATATAAGCAGTATCATATATTTGTCTTTCTCTGTCTGACTTACTTCACTTAGTATGATCATCTCTAGGTCCATCCATGTTGCTGCAAATGGCATTATTTCCTTCTCTTTTACAGCTGAGTAGTATTCCGTTGTATATATACCCACCACATCTTCTTTATCCATTCATCTGCTGAAGGACATTTAGGTTGCTTCCATCCAAGACAGGGTTTCTGATCCATCCTCCCCTCCCCACCGAAAAGGAAAACACCGGCTCCGCCTACAGCCTTCAGCATTGGTTGACGGCAAACTTTGAAGTTACTCAGGCCAAAAACTTTAGAGTCATCTTGATTCCTCTATTTCTCTCACGCCATGCATCCAATCCATCAACACATTACGTTGGCTCTCCCTTAAAATTTACCCAGAAACCACCACTTCTCACCATTACCATTCTGGTCTAAGCAACCACTCTCTCAACTCAGTATGCGGAAGACTTTCTAAACCCCAAGTCAGATCCAGCTGTCTTGCTCTGAACACTCTCTGCTGACTCTCTGTCCCACACCCAGTAGAAACCCGTACTAACAATGCCCTATAATAGACAGCTAGTGGGAAGCAGCCGCATAGCACGGGGAGATCAGCTCGGTGCTCTGTGACCACCTAGAGGGGTGGGATAGGGAGGGGGGGAGGGAGGGAGATGCAAGAGAGAAGAGATATGGGGATATATGTATATTTATAACTGATTCACTTTGTTATAAAGCAGAAACTAACACACCATTGTAAAGCGATTATACTCCAATGAAGATGTTAAAAAAAAAAAGTTAGGATAAAGTGGTTTTCATAGAAAAAAAAAAACAAACTAAATGTGATCTGCCCCTCCCCCATTACCTCTCAGACCTGTCTCCCTCACTCCCACCTCACTCTCTCTGCTCCAGGCACCTCGGCCTCCTTGGATATGCCAGGTGTGCCCTTGCCTCAGGACTTGTGCTCCTGCAGGCTCTCTCCCTCAAGGTGGCCACGTGGCTCAACCCCTTATCTGCTTCAAGTCTTCTAAAGGGGTGCCTTCTCTCACCCATCTGCTTCCTCCTACCCTCTCTTTCTAGTCTATTTCTCACCTCCACACTCCTGGTCCTCCTCATCCTGACCTGCTTCTTCCATAGCTCCTCAACACTCCCCCTGCAGGTATCCACACAGCTCACTCACCCCTCACCTGGCACAGGGGAGGCACTCAGTATATATGTGATGAACGAGTGAATCTCTGTTAGGCAAAATAAAGTACTTCAGTAGAATTGTCAAAAGCTTAAAAATACCTATTGAGCTTTCCTTCTCACATCCTCCACAGACAATTTACGGGCAATTTTGTTCAGTGTTTAGTGGTTTTATTACAGAAAAATGCAGGACCAGTTCTTCACAAATTGACGGAATCAATAAAATTTCTCTTTACCTTCCTACCTTGCTTTTCAATACTGTCTGCCCATCTCCTTGACTTTCTATCTTGTGTTTATTGAACA
The DNA here is from genome assembly GCF_949987535.1 of Balaenoptera acutorostrata. Lineage (NCBI taxonomy): Eukaryota > Metazoa > Chordata > Mammalia > Artiodactyla > Balaenopteridae > Balaenoptera > Balaenoptera acutorostrata. The sequence continues at coordinate 10,605,977 of NC_080067.1, forward strand.
CCAGTTTCAGCCAGTTAGCGTGAATACAACAGGACAGTGATGGATGTTCTATATCTTCACTGTCCAGTGTGGTAGCCAGCAGCCACATGTGGTTATTGAGCACTTGAAATGTGGCTAGCACAAGCGAGGAACTCAGTTTTAATTAAGAAACAACTGTCATTGATTAAAATTTAAATAGCCACATGCAGCTAGTGGCTAACATATTGGAAAGTACAGCTCCATCTTTAAAGAACATGTATAACCTCTGTGAGGAAAAATATATCTTACTACAAAGTGCCCTTACAAATAACTCATTCATCATTATATGAATTAGCAAGAAAATCAGTGTTTCCTCTTTTAGTTTTATTTTTGTTGAAGTATAGTTGATTTACAATGTTGTGTTAATTTCTGCTGTACAGCAAAGTGATTCAGTTATACATATATATACATTCTTTTTTTATATTCTTTTCCATTATGGTCTATCACAGGATACTGAATATAGTTCCCTGTGCTATACGGTAGGACCTTGTTGTGTATCCATTCTATTTATAATAGTTTGCATCTGCTAATCCCAAACTCCCAATCCATCCATTCCATAAACCCCCCTCTCCCTTGGCAACCACAAGTCTGTTCTCTATGTCTGTGAGTCTGTTTCTGATTCGTAGATAGGTTCACTTGTGCCATATTTTAGATTCCACATACAAGCGATAGCATATGATATTTGTCTTTCTCTTTCTGACTTACTTCACTTAGCATGATAATCTCTAGATCCACCCATGTTGCTGCAAATGGCATTATTTCATTCTTTTTAATGGCTGAGTAGTATTCCATTGTATATATGTACATCTTTATCCATTCCTCTGTCAATGGATATTTAGGTTGTTTCCATGTCTTGGCTATTGTGAATAGTGTTGCTATGAACATAGGGGTGCGTATATCTTTTTGAATTATAGTTTTGTCCAGATATGTGCCCAGGAGTGGCATTGCTGGATCATATGGCAACCCTATAGCTTTTTGAGGAACCTCCATACTGTTTTCCATAGTGGCTGCACCAACTTACATTCCCACCAACAGTGTAGGAGGGTTCCCTTTTCTCCAAACCTCTCCAGCATTTGTTTTTTGTAGACTTTTTAATGATGGCCATTCTAACTGGTGTGAGGTGTACCTCACTGTACCTCACTGTAGTTTTTTGGGTTTTTTGGTTTTATTTATTTATTTATTTATTTATTTATTTATTTATTTATTTATTTATTTTTGGCTGTGTTGGGTCTTCGTTGCTGCACGTGGGCTTTCCTCTAGTTGCGGTGAGCGGGGGCTACTCTTCGTTGTGGTGCACGGGCCTCTCATTTTGGTGGCCTCTCTTGTTGGGGAGCACGGGCTCTAGGCGCACGGGCTTCAGTAGTTGTGGCACATGGGCTCAGTAGTTGTGGCTCGCGGGCTCTAGAGTGCAGGCTCAGTAGTTGTGGTGCATGGGCTTAGTTGCTCCATGGCATGTGGGATCTTCCCGGACCAGGGCTCGAACCCGTGACCCCTGCATTGGCAGGCTGATTCTTAACCACTGTGCCACCAGGGAAGCCCCCTCATTGTAGTTTTGATTTGCATTTCTCTAATAATTAACAATGTTGAGCATCTTTTCATGTGCCTTTTGGCCATCTCTGTGTTTTCTTTGGAGAAATGTCTATCTAGGTCTTCCGCCCATTTTTCAATTGGGGAGTTTGTTTTTTTGTTGTTGAGTTGTATGAGCTGTTTGTATATTTTGGAGATTAAGCCCTTGTCAGTTGCATTGTTTGCAAATATTTTCTCCCATTCTGTAGGTTGTCTTTTTGTTTTGTTTATGGTTTCCTTTGCTGTGCAAAAGCTTGTAAGTTTGATTAGGTCCCATTTGTTTATTTTTGCTTTTATTTCTATTGCCTTGGGAGACTGACCTAAGAAAATATTGGTATGATTTATGTCAGAGAATGTTTTGCCTATGTTCTAAGAGTTTTATGGTGTCTTGTCTTATGTTTAAGTCTAAGCCATTTTGGGCTTATTTTTGTGTATGATGTGAGGGTGTGTTCTCACATTATTAATTTACATGCAGCTGTCCAGCTTTCCTAACACCACTTACTGAAGAGACTGTCTTTTTCCCATTGTATATTCTTGCCTCCTTTGTCAAAGATTAATTTACCATAGGTGTGTGAATATATTTCTGGGCTCTCTATTCTGTTCCATTGACCCATATGTCTGTTTTGATTACAAACGGCATACCATGCCATTTTGATTACTGTAGCTTTGTGGTATTGTCTGAAGCCTGGGAGGGTTATTCCCCCTGCTTTGTTCTTTTTCCTCAGGATTGCTTTGGCAGTTCTAGGTCTTTTATGGTTCTGTATAAATTTTAGGATTATTTGTTCTAGTTCTGTGAAAAATGTAATTTGGGTAATTTGATAGGGATCACATTAAATCTGTAAATTGCTTTGGGTAGTGCGGCCATTTTAACAATATTAATTCTTCTAATCTAAGATAATGGGATATCTTTCCATTTCTTTGAATCATCTTCAATTTCCTTTATTAATGTTTTATAGTTCTCAGCATATAAGTCTTTCACCTCCTTGCTCAGGTTTATTCCTAAGTAATTTTTTTTGGGGGGTGTGGTTTTAAAAGGAATAGCTCTTTTACATTCCCTTTCTGATATTTCACTGTTAGTGTAAAGAAATCCAACCAATTTCTGTATGTTAATCTTATATCCTGAGTATTTCCTCTTTATTAAGGATTTGGGAAGGTATTATAGGAAGACATGGCTTGAGAGTCAAATTTTAAATCAAATGCAAAGTTTTGAGTTAAACCCAAGATGGCCAGCATTGGGGGGAAGGGAGTATGGAATGGGATCAGAGGTTTCCTCCCATCTCTTCCATGTTTCACTGCCAAGAACAGAGATGACAATAATTATAACCTTCCTTCCTTAAGCACTGTACCAGGCAATGTGCAAGCACTTTTTAAAATCAGTTATCTCAGGAATTCCCTGGTGGTCCAGCGGTTAGGCCTCTGTGCTTTCACTGCTGAGGGCACAGGTTCAATCCCTGGTCAGGGAACTAAGATCCCACAGGCCATGCTGTGCAACCAAAATAAATAAATACATACATACATACATGAAAGAGGCTGTGACAGAAGAAGCAGAGCTGAAAATTAAAGGAAAAAAATTTAAAAAGAAATCAATTATCAAGTTTTCACAATAACCCTGTGAGGCTGGTTAAACTATTTCCATCTTCATTACACAGATGGAGGAAAGGAGACTCTCAGGGTACGACTCCCTGCACAGCTGGCCTAAGATGCTATCTGCCTAATCCCGGAGCCTGGCCACACTCCTCTCCCAGCGTTGCTGTTTAAGCCACAGCACAACAGAACGGTAACACAGCATACTAGAGGGAAGGAGCTAGACATTCAGATAGTGAACTTGAGATTTTGTAGGGTTTATATGGTAGCGACAAGGTCAAGGGTAAAGCCCTGTGTATATAGTCTGAGGTAAGGTAGTCAACCAGATAGTTGGAAGAACACACCTCACAGAACTAGTCAGATAAAACCAAAATTTTGTCATGGTTTCTATATGTAGGTCAAAATGATGTGGCAAATTGTGAATGTATTCGAGGTTTTTGTTTGTTTTTTTCACTAGCAGGCATACCCAGCAGAAGATGTGGCCCTCCCCTTTCCTGCAGCTGATCTTTATTAGTGTTTACTGCTCACTAGTATAAACTGTGCTACTCAGAATTGGATTAGGGGGAGATCTGGTCTAAATTAAAGCTGTAATAAATGAGCACTGTTTACATTTCCTCACACCCGGCATTCTCCACACACACGTCAAATTCCTCTGGAAATGAAATGCAAAATAAAACGAGGAAGGATTCTGTTCTTCATTAACATGTAATTATAAAGTGCTGGGGCTCCCCTGCTGGGTGGAGAAGGAAAGCCCACGGCAGGGGTGGGATGCTTGAGGATGGGACACTCCTTGTTGCTCTTAACTATGGATGGAGTATCATTTTCACATCTTTACGAAGAGATGAATAACAATGAGGACTCTGATGGATCTCACCAGGCTCAAATCAAGATACTGGCAGGCAGTGTTCCTTTTGGTGGGATCTGGGTGGGGTCTACTTCCTGCCTTTTCCAGTTTCTAGAAGCCACCTGCATTCCTTGGCTCAGGTCTGCCTTCTGCCACCTTCAAAGCCAGCATAAGCAAGTTGGGTCCTTCTTAAATCACATCACCCTGACCTTCTTCTACAGTCACATCTGCCCGACTCTTCTCCTACATGCTTCCATTTTTAAGGGCCCTGTGACTACATTGCCACCCCCCCCCCACAGATAAACTTCCTATTTTAAGATCATCTAATTAGCAACCTTAATTCCATTTGCAACCTTAATCCCCCTTTGCCAGGTAACCTAACATATTCCAGGGATTAGGATGTGGACATCTCGGGATGGGAATGATGGGAGGAATTATTCTTCCTATCACATATCCCAACTCCAGGAATCCTTCTGCCCTCTGGGACCTAAGATCCATTGTTCCCACGGCTGAGAACTTTCTGTCACCTTGCTTCATATCATCACTTCTGTCTTTTCCCAGCCAGAATTCCATGATCAGTTATTAAAATCGTGTCTTTCATACACCTTCAACTCCCTTGTTCCCCTCTCTTGCTTCATTGTTCTTACCTGGCAAAACCTGAAAGAGTTGGGTTAAATCCAACTCTCTGCATGCTCTGCACCTGCATCCATGCAGCTAAAAAAATGGACAGAGAAAATATACTACCAGTAGGACCATCATGCTGCCCACCAATTGTACAACATCTCCCTGGTCTGTTCATTCTCCTACATGACAATTTCCCACCTTTTTGTCCTTCAACTCTGGCCACCCCCCTCCCATTCACCCTTTTAGCCAATGACCTTTTTCACCAAGAAAATAGAAGCAACCAGAAGAGAAGTTCTGCAAATTCCCTCCATCACAGCTACCGACCCACAGCCCATGTCCCCATGTCCTCTGCCTTCCATCCTCATTCTCCATGAACTCTATCCAAGGCCAGCACCTCCTCTTGTGTCTAAAATCCCAGCCCCCTACCTCATCATTCCCAGCAGCACAAAAGCATGCATGATTTCTCTTATCCTAAAAACACACAACAAACTCTCTCTTGACCCCCACTGACCTTTCCTGCTACCCTCCCGTTTCTCTGTTACCCTTTAGAGCAAAACTCCTCAGGAGAGCAACCTGATTTGCTGTGTCCCGTCCTCTCTTGCAATTCTCTCTTAACCTTTTGCAGTCAGAATTTAGACTTTACTCCCTAATCCAACCTGCCCTTGTGGTGGTACCAAATGACCACCATGCTGGCAAATCCAAGGGTCCATTTCCAGTCCCAATCTTACTTTGCATACCAATTGTTCCATCGTCTTTGAAGCGCTTTCCTCACTTGACCTTCAGGACTCTCCTGGTTCTCCGCCTACTTCATTGGCCATTTTCAGTCTCCTTTGCTAGTTCCTCCTGGACTGAAGTTCCAGATCCGTCCTTGGTCCTCACGTCTTTTCTATCTACACTCCCCTCTGAATGAGCTCATCCACTTTCATGGCTTTAAATACATCTATATAGTGGTGATGCTCAAATGTGTATCTCCAAACCTAACATTCCCCCGGACCCCACACTCAGAGCCAGCCACGTACCTGACACAGGCACTTAAACGTCTGATAGACATCTCAAAACCCACCATGTTCAAAACCAGCTAATGATCTTCTCAAAACTTGATCTACCCACAGTCTGCCACATTGCAGTTAATGGCAGGTCCATCTCCTTGTTGCTTAGTCATCACATAGTTGCAATGCTTGCAAACATTCTTGACTCCCCTCTTTTTCTTATCCATATCCCAACTACCTCGAATCCTTAACTTAGCTTTCAAGGTATCTCCAGGCTCTGTCGACGTCTCACCAGCTCCACTGCTACCATCCTGGTCCAAGCCACCATCGTCTGGCCTCAGTTATTATAAGAACCTCCTAACTGTTCTTCCTGTTTCCACCCTGGTCCCAGCTCTGCAGTCTATTACAGCACAGCAGCCAGAATAGTCCCTGTAAAACCCAAGTCAAATTATGTCCCTTGTATACTCCGTGGTTCCTCATTTCACTCAGAGTAAAAGCCAAGGTCCTTAAAGGGCATACCCGGCCCTCGAAATTCCAGCTCCTACTCACCTCCCACTGTCCTCCCCTTGCTCTCTCCACTCCAACCACACTGGCCTCCTTGGAGTCTTTTTTGACTCACTAGGCATGCCACCGCCTCAGGGCTTTGGATTTGCTATTTCCTCTGTCTCGACTGCTCCCTCTCCCTTTCCCTCCGCCTCATATAACTGTGTGATTTGCTCCTTTGTTAAAGCCATTTCCCCACAGAATCCTTCCTAGTCACTCAGCTCAAAATCACATGCCCTCATCACTCCCTATTCTACTTCCCTGCCTGATTGTTTCCCATAGGATTTATAGCCTTTAAAAAGACTGTAAGATGTATTTATTTTGTATATCATCTGCATTCACTGGAATCTAAGCGCCATAAGGGCAGGAATTTGTTCACCGCTCTATGCCCAGAGCTTGGTACATAATAGGTGCTCAGAAAATATTAGTCAGGTGTGAATGAATGTGTGGCTCTTTTTAAAAAGATCATTCTCCGGGACTTCCCTGGTGGTCCAGTGGTAAAGAATCTGCCTTGCAGTGTAGGGGATGTGGGTTAGATCCCTGGTCAGGGAACTAAGATCCCACATGCCACGGGGCAACTAAGCCCGTGTGCCACAACTACTGAGCTCGCACACCTCAACTAGAGAGCCTGCGTGCCGCAAACTACAGAGCCCACGTGCTCTGGAGCCTGCGTGTCACAACCAGAGAAGAGAAAACACGTGCACCACAACAAAAGATCCCGCGTGCCTCAACGAAGATCCCATGTGCCGCAACTAAGACCCAACACAGCCAAAAATAAAATAAAATAAATAATAAATAAATCTTTTTAAAAAATAAATAAAAAGATCATTCTCCATCAGAAGCTGGACTGTTAAAAAAAATTCAGGGAATTTTAACCTATTATACACCTAAGCACATCACTCTAATAAAAGAAATAAATTTAAAGGAATTGTAGTAAATATTATTCATTACCTACAAAAGCCATTCTCCTCTCTCCCCTCTCCATCTGTTTTATGCTAATACAACTCTGACTTTGTTTGGGATGCGTGTCCCTACCTCCAGGAGTTGAATTACAATGGGTCTAAGCCAGTTCTGGCGATTTTAGAAACTCATTTTTTTAGTCACTTTGCACCTACATGTGGTCATGTACTCTTACTAAACGTGAGGAAGTTAGCTGGGGCACATCTGGGAAAGATTCTCCTCTCTGATAAAATGAAGGTTCTTTTCATCCTTTTCTTTCCTGCTCTGAATCTCCAGATATTTGGGGATATAACTTTTGAAGCTACGGCAGCAATTTGTGACTGTACATTGACAAGCATAAGAAAGCAAACCTTCACTACAAGGATGGCACAGCAGAAAGACACAAAGAGCCTGGGCCTTTCTTTGATGATACTATTGAGCCTTTGGACCAAATCCTGGAAATACTTACTTTCAGACTTCCCGTTTTGTGAAAGACTTAAATATCTTTTTGCTTAAGCCTCTGCTTGTCAGGCGCTCTGCTGTTTTTAGCCAAAAGCATGCCTAATGGATACAGACCTAGGTGAATCTTGGGGTGAACTGTGACATCAAGGGACACCATACCCAACTGGATGTACGCAGATTCACAAAGGTTCTCAAACCTCAGGGTGCATCAGAATCACCTGGCAAGCCTGTTAGAGTGCAGGTTCCAGGGTCCCACCTCCAGAGATTCCAAGGCAGGAGGCCCAGGGTGGCCAAGGGGACACTGGCTGTGGAGAGGAGAATCACTCTAATGCCCTCCAAGAAAGAGCCTGCCTGTCAGCTGTGAGGAGCACAGTCAGCTGACGACCTCCAGGGGTTAGCACCTGCAGGATCCACCTTAGTTTCTGAGCCAAAGCCACACTCTTCCCCCCAACCTACTAGGACATGGCCATTTCTGCCCATAGTGAGGCTCTAATGGGCAGTCTTTGCTCCGAAACTCCCCACTGGGTTGGCTGAGATTTTGTCAGATCTGTGTCATGCTCTGGGCACGTTCTGCCCAATTCCACTTCCTTCCCTCTTCCTTTCGCGGGTGTCAGATGGGCACTGTGGTGTGAAGGTTCCGTGCCCAATACCGCTCTCGCAGGCGTTGCTGCCCGATAAACCTCTTGTGCTCCTAATTCCTCCTTAGGGTCTGCTTCCCGGAGGACCCTACTAACACAACGACATTTTTTAAGAAGCACCTAGGGATGATTCTAATGCAGGTGATCTGTGGCTAAAGTTTGGGAAATGCTAGTGTAGGATTTGGGGTAAGGAAAAATCCTTACCCCAGCTCAGGGGATGGTGAGGGACGTTGTCTCTCAGACTCTGCCTCTGTGTCCTAGCCTTTTTATTCTTCTCTGGAGAGATTTCATTTTTTCTCACTGGTACATCTAGCATAAACATTGGGCAAATGGGTCCAACCATAGTACCCATGAGAAAACTTTGTTGTACAAACTATTCACTCGTTGAGCCACTTTACAAAAATTGTACGAAATTGTACAAAATGATTATGTGTGCAAGTTCACCTTGTTCCAGTGTTCTAGCACCTGTGTGGAGTACTTGGCGATGCCTTTGCTTTTCACTTTCTGCAGCTTGGAAGGCTCATCTACAGTTCCAGTTTTCTTCTGGACACTCTTCTTTCAATCTTTGGGATAACAGGGGCTGGATAAGGGAAGCGGACATGCTGTGGGAGCAAGCATATCACAGAGGTCCACCACAAAGAGGACCCCCAATGTGGCAAATGAACTTTACCATGTTTCCTAGAACCAGCCTTACCTGAAGCTCACTTTTCAGGTGTCCACCTTTCAAAACTGACTTTTAGGGCTTCCTAGGACTCTGTACTGATTCTTTATAGACTTGACCATGTGATTATTTGTGTAACATATGTTTTTTCTACTCTATTTTAAGCTCATGAGATCTTGGTTGTCTGGTTGACCACCAGACACCCAACATCAGACACAGTGCCAGGGTCATAACACTTATTAAAAAATGAAAGGGCTTCCCTGGTGGCGCAGTGGTTGAGAATCTGCCTGCTAATGCAGGGGACACGGGTTCGAGCCCTGGTCTGGGAAGATCCCACATGCCACGGAGCAGCTGGGCCCGTGAGCCACAATTGCTGAGCCTGCGCGTCTGGAGCCTGTGCCCCGCGACGGGAGGGGCCGCGATAGAGAAAGGCCCGCGCACCGCGATGAAGAGCGGTCCCCGCACCGCGATGAAGAGTGGCCCCCGCTTGCCGCAACTGGAGAAAGCCCTCGCACGAACCGAAGACCCAACACAGCCAAAAATAAATAAATAAATAAATAAATAAATAAGAAAATCCTTTAAAAAAAAAAAAAAAAAAAATGAAAAAATCTTAATGAATTAAGATTGATCACAGCTCAGTCTTACTCTCACCAAGTTTTCAAGAATTTCTTACTCTTTTACCAGGGAATAAAGGCTTTGGTCCTAGTTGTTGATAATTTATACTTGGCTATATAAAACTTTCTAGGTTTTCTGGAACTAGAGACTAGGTGAACAGTAAATTATTTTCATTGGTTCAAATATACAATATATTTCTATACAAAAATCATTCTGAAAAAGATATGTAATCAGAATGTGTTGGAAGGCTATAAAAACAAAGCCTGTGACTATGCTCTCTAGGCTTAGGTTCTCAACAAAGCAGTAAAATCCCCAGTGGCTCTGAATCCCACTGAGACTGTCCTCAGCTCCGCCTCAGCTCCGCCAGCTCCTCGGAGGCCCTGACAGCACGGAGGTCAGAGTTTACACGTCCCTACAGCAGGGCTACATGTAGATTCTGCGCAGGCATACAACTGTCGGTCTTTCAAGGTTGTGCGTCCTCACTTGGGGTGGGGGAGAGGGATGGGGTCGGCATGGGAGCTTGTTGGTGTAAAGGGAGGTGGAAAGGGAGGGAAGTGGTCTGAGAGATTCAGGAATATTCAACCACTAATCCACCAATGAGGATCTGATCAGAGAAGCTGAACCACCGGGAGAGAGATAACCAGTAAGGAGTTTATTTAGGGATATGACCTTTTGCAATTTGGGGATTGGTCCTACAGCCTCTGTAGGGCTCCACGTCTGGTGTTAGAACCTGAAGATTTCAGCAGGTTGTTGGGAAGGGAAGATGGAGATAAAGCAGCAGTTCTTTATTAGGGCCTGTCCCCCCCACCCCCGTGCACCTGACGTTTGACAGTGTCTGGAGACATTTTGGGTTGTCACAACTTGGAGACAGGATACTGGCATCCAATAGGTAGAGGCCAGGGATGCTGATACACATCCTACAATGTAAGGAAAATTCGCCACAATGAAGAATTATCTCACCCAAATGTCAATAGTACTAAGATTTAGAAACTCTGATGTTGAGTGAGGACCAACTGCAACCCGTGCGTGTAACCTGGAGCCCAGGAAGATGGGTTAGAACCAATGTCCCTTACCTCTTAAAGCTTCAGGGCTGCAGGCGCCCTGTGGTAGCAGTGGGTGCCTTTACTCACAGAGCTAACCATGCACTTGGTTCATGTGTCAGGGAAGCCAAAGACAGCTCCAGGGGCAGGTGGAAACGCTGCAGGCCCAGCTGGCACTCCTAACCAACAAAGTGGGCCCGCCCATAGCGACAAGGTACGTGACCTACAACAGCACCTGGGGCCTCTGCTCCCACCACCCCCACGATCCCCCAGCTCCACCCCTCCACCTAAAAGCAACGTGGCCACTGCTTCCAAATCCTGGGCAAAACGTGTTTGCGGCCCACCTTCAACATAGAGGGAAGACAATTCTGGAAAATGTAGTTCAGCATTGTCAAGTTGACACATTATAAAGCCACCACAGGGGACTTCCCTGGTGGTGCATTGGTTAAGACTCCGTGCTTCAATGCAGGGTGCCCAGGTTCGATCCCTGGTCAGGGAACTAGATCCCATATGTTGCAACTAATAGTTCACATGCCGCAGCTAAAAAGGATCCCACACGTGGCAACGAAGACCCCGCGTGCCACAGCTAAGACCTGGCACAGCCAAATAAACAAATAAATATTAAAAAAAATAATAAAATAAAGCCACTGCAGGATATACATGGAAGAGTTATGTGAGGGTTCTCCAGAGAAACAGAACCAGTTGGATGTGTGGATGGATAGATGGATAGATAGACTAGATAGACAGATAGATAACAAGGAATTGGTTCATGCAATCATGGAGGCTGACAAGCCCCAAGGTCGATCCTCAGCAAGCTGGAGACCCAGAAGAGCCAGTGATGTAGTTCCACTCTGAAAGCTGGCAGGCTGGAGATCTAAGAAAAGCTATGTTTCAGTTCAAGTCTGAACACAGGAGTAGACCAGTGTCCCAGCTCAAAGTCAGTCAGGTAGAAGAAATTTTCTCTTACTCAGCCTTTTTATTCTATCCAGACCTTCAACTGATTGGATGAAGCCCATCCACATCAGGGAGGGCAATCTGCTGTACTCAGTCTACAAATTCAAATGCTAATCTCACCCAGAAACACCCTCACAGACACATCCAGGATAATGTCTGACCAGATATCTGGGTACCCCATGGCTCAGTCAAGTTGACATATGAAATAACCCATCTCAAATTGCTTAAAGCATTTCCTAGATTGTGTATCAGTAAACACGGGGAATTGAATAAGGGGTGCCTCTCTTCAGACTTTCTATAGAACCTTGAGTATATACCATTTATTGACTTTTTTCATTGCCTCTCACTGCTGTTCAACTATTATCAGATCTGCTCTACTCACTTTTTAATCCTCAGCTCCTAGCAAAGGCCTTGGGACACAGTAGGCACTCAATTGATATTGGTTAAATGAATGCCTGCTTTTAAGGTGGAAGAAACCCGAACAAAATTGTAAATAATAATTTACTTTAGGTGGATTTTGTCCTCACAAAGAATTTTTGTTTTAGGAGTTGTGTTGTTGTCACCAGACTTCTAAAAAGATTCTAGTTCTCCTATAGCGATATCTTCTTAAATCTTCCCTGGGTTTTTCCACAATAACCTACTAGAATGTTGTATTAAAGTAAAACACAAATTAGTCATTTCTCTCTTTGGGAATAAAGTAATATAGAAATTAAAATTTGAAGAGCTAACACTTTAAGTGCAATCAACTCTTCGAAATAATTTTTCACCTTCAAAACATGACAATCAAGCAGCAAAACAATAAATCCTAAACTCTGAAGCAGTGAGAATCCATAGGAGGTAAAAGGAGCAAAAGACAACCTCCATTTTTACCCTAACCACGGTAAATATCACCACATTCAACCGGAAATGATAAGCTTATAGATGTGAGAGTCCTGAGGAAAACAAAATCATTGCTTCCTTGCTTTTTCTGAAGGAGAAAAATGAAACTCTTCTGAACTTCACTGGTCACCAGGAAGAAGCACATTATATCAAAGAGGTTTCTAAAAATCATATTATGTTAAATAGGTTAAAGGGCCAAAACTTCAATCTCTGTAAACTTCATCTTTCCAGGATATTAATAATTTCTGATGTTACTGTGCTCCTTAAAACCAGAAGGTCCTTTGGCAACCCTTAAGTTTCCAATTAGGCTCAGCCCAGAATGTTAGTATTTTTTATAAGGAAGTCACTTCCAGGGAAGAAATGTTCTCGAATCCAGTTTCCACAAGAGCCAGGTAAGCGAACAGGAAAACACCATAATCTCCATTTAAAGGGAATCTATCATAAGAGGTATCTGATATAACAGGTAAAGGCCCTGACAGAATTAGTTTCAACATCATGTGAGATACCTCTGGTTTTAGGGCAAGAATACAAGATTTGGAGTTGGAAAACTTGGATTTAGTTTCTGGCTTTGCCACTTGTGAGCTACATGACCTTGAAAGGGGGAAGCAGTTCTATGGACCCTCAGATTCTTATGTGGAAGGTCTAACCCCAGGGTGACGATATTTGGGGATGGGGCTTTGGGGAGGTAATTAGGTTTAGATGAGGTCATAAAGGATTAATGCCCTTATAGGAGACACCAGAGAGCTTGCTCTAGCTTTCTCCCTCCCTTCATTCCCCCTCCTTCTGTCTCTGCCATGTAAGGACACAGCAAGAAGGCTGCTGTCTGCAAGCCAGGAAGAGAACCTCACCAGAACTCAACCATGCAGGCACTCTTATCTCAGACTTACAGCCTCCACAAGTGTGAGAAAGTAAATTTGTTGTTTAAGCCACCGAGTCTATGGTATTTTGTTGTGACAGCCCAAGCTGACTGTTACAGGGAGGCATTAAACTTCTCTGAGCTTCAGTCCCTCATTTGTAAAATGGAGATAATTATACCTAAGTCACAGCATTATTAAGAGAGTCAATGAAATAATACATAATGAGAGTTTTTAATAAACTGCAAAGAATAGTACAAATGCATGGTATTATTCCATGATTACTTATATAAAAGTAATCAACATCTGTAGAGTGCAGTTTAACACTAATTTGATGGTTAAAACAATTGTATTAGATACACAAAACAGATAGTATGCTCACCTTGTTAATGAGGAATTGGAAACCACAACTAGAAAACCAGGTCTTCTGACACCAAATCCAGCAGTATTCCCACTCTGCTCTTAAAAGATCTGTTCAATTTTAACAATACAGCAAGAAGGTGTGATGAAGGCTCTACACAAACATAAGAACTTTTCTCCCTAGCTTGCCCACCATCTTCTTCCATTCAGTGTTCATATGGTGCGTGGTATTGATTTGTTTCTGGCACAAGTAAGAAGTGTAGGTACTCAGATTAAGAAAGAGGGTGAGAGACTCCCAGACTTCAGACTATAATACAAAGCTACCATAATCAAAACAGCACAGTACTGGCACAAAAACAGACATATAGATCAATGGAACAGAATAGAGAGCCCAGAAATAAACCCACGCACTTATGGTCAATTAATCTACAACAGAGGAGGCAAGAATGCACAATGGAGAAAAGACAGTCTCTTCAATAAGTGGTGCTGGGAAAGCTGGACAGCTACATGTAAAAGAATGTAATCAGAAAACTCTCTAACACCATATACAAAAATAAACTCAAAAGGGATTAAAGATCTTAATGTAAGACTGGATACTATAAAACTCCTAGAGGAAAACAGGCAGAATACTCTTTGACATAAATTGCAGCAATATTTTTTTGGGGATCCGTCTCCTAAAGTAAAGGAAATAAAACCAAAAATAAACAAATGAGACCTAATTAAACTTAAAAGCTTTTGGACAGCAAAGGAAACCATTGATAAAGCAAAAAGACAGCCTCCTGCACGGGAGAAAATATTTGCAAATGATATGACCAGTAAGGGGTTAATATCCAAAATATACAAATAGCTCATACAACTCAACATCAAAACCAAGCAACCCAATTAAAAATGGGCAGATGAACTGAACAGACATGTTTTCAAAGAAGACATGCAAATGGTCAACAGGCACATGAAAAGATGCTCAATGTCGCTAATCATCAGGGAAATGCAAATCAAAACCACAATGAGATATCACTTCACATCTGTTATAATGGCTACTATTAAAAAGACAAGAGATAACAAATACTGACCAGGATGTGGAGAAAAGGAAACCCTCGTATACTGCTGGTGGGAATGTAAATTGGTGCAGCTACTGTGGAAAACAGTATGGAGGCTTCTCAAAGAACAAAAATAGAACTGTCATATATGGCCCAGCAATTCCACTCCTGGGTATACATCTGAAAAAAACAAAAACACCAATTCAAAAAGATACATGCACCCCAATGTTCATAGCAACATTATTTACAATTGCCAAAATATGGAAGCTACCTTAGTGTCCATCAACAGAAGAATGGATAAGAAGATGGGTGTGTGTGTGTGTGTGTGTCTGTCTGTGTGCGTATATATATATGTATATATATATGTGTATATATATATATATATATATATATACACACACATATATATATACATATATATATACACACACAGACACACACACACATACACAATGAAATACTGCTCAGCCATAAAAAATAGTGAAATTTTGCCATTTGCAGCAACATGGATGGATTTGGAGGGCATTATGCTAAGTGAAATAAGTCAGACAGAGAAAGACAAATATTGTATGATATCACTTATACATGGAATTTAAAAAATACAACAAACTAGTGAATATAACAAAAAGACACAGACTCACAGATATAAAGAACAAACTACTGGTTACCAGTGAGGAGAGGGATGGGGGAAGGAGCAATACAGGGGTAGGGGATTAAGAGGTATAAAATAAGCTACAAGGATATACTGTACAACATGGGGAATAGAGCCAATATTTTATAATAACTATAAATGGGATACAACCTTTAAGAAAATTGTTAATCACTATATTGTACCTCTGTAACTTATGTAATATTGTATATCAACTACAATAAAAAAATAAAAATTAAAGTTAAAAAAAAGAAAGAGGGTGAGAGAAGACCCTTGAATGACTGTAACAGTTACTAGAAATCTGGAAATTTGGCAGGCAAAGCAGAACGAGAAAGGGAAATATAGAAGGTGGTTAATGACACAGATTCTCGACTCTAATCTCGGGGTTGCCATTTTTGACCTATGAACTGTTGGGCAAGTTAACCTAATTGAGCTTCAGTTTCTTTATCTGTAAAATGGGGATAATAACAATACCTACTTCATAGGGCTGCTGTTAAGAATTAGATGAGTTGATCCATGTAAAGTGCTTAGGGCAGCTTCTGACACAAAATAAGTGTTCAATTTATGTGGCCTCATGAATAAGTTGCCAGTGGCAAGAAAAAGATGGATGATAAGAACAGCTCTTTCCTGCCTTCTAGGGAGACAGAAGCCTGCATCCCTTCGCAGGCTACCAGCGCTGGGTTTGCTGGCTGGGGCCATGGGTGAAGGGATCATGTAATTTATAGTTTTTGAGTGCAAAAGAATTCATATTAGGTAATTTTGTGAAATATTTTAAAGCGACCATTTGATTTCATTATATTAATAGATCTATAAAAGAGTTTTATTCAAAAACTATTTTCAAAAATAATTTCTCCCAAATAAATGCATCATATAGTTTGTTCATTAAAGCAAAATTTAAAACTTCTTTATAGTGATTATTTGAGTTTTAAAATATAACCAAGTAGAACAGTTATTCTTGATATATGCTCATTTACTTTAATGAGTTTCTTAGCTGACTCTAATACTACCGTTGATATTTTCCAAGGTAGTCTCACTCTTTTCACAAAATAACCTGTAATCTGCTTTAAAGGTGCATCTTGTAGTTAATAATTTTGAAACTGTTGATACCTTCAATGCTCCTTTGTTGTAAACCACACTATTTTTAATTGAGAAAATATTCTCCCAATAGATGCTGAGGTACCTGGTAAACTCACAGTAAATTCTGCTACATAGAAGATACTCTCGTTCTAATGTTTTAATGTAAGTATTTACATATTTCAGCGCAAATATTTTTATACATATTGTCTCCATTCAGAATACCTTTCTTCAACACAGAGTATTATAAAACTTGTCAAATAAATTATCTGTTATCAATCACCACAGATACTGCAAAATACTGCCTTCTCAATCTCATTGCCTTCTAATAATATAAATTTATCCAATTAAAAATGGGAGCTCAAAAGAAAAGGAGGGGGGCTCCATCCAAAGAGTTAACCCCCCTTTTGGAAAATTCTTACTGACCCTCAGGTCTCAGCGTAACCATCTCCCCCTGACCTGGCCACCACACTTCCCTCCTCCCAGGCTAGTACAACCCCTTGTTATGTGCTTCTACTCCATTCTGGCAATATTCTGCTTAATGTTTCCTCGCACCAAGTTCCACAAGGCAGGGACTGTGTCTGTCATGTTCACGGTGGGATCCAGCACAGTGTCCGACACACAGTAGGTCCTCAGTAAATAAAAACTGAATTAATGTACAAACAGCCCATTGTTAAAAAGAACACATAATTAGGTTCAACGTGTAAGAACCCAATAAGATCCCATGAAATATGATTTAAAACATTTTCTTTTCCTAATAATAACTTTACAGTGGAGAAGCTTGGCAGGTCTACCTCGGCCATGTGATCAAAATTAACATCACCAGTAATAAAACATATCAACATCATGTACCCAATGACAGGATGCCCTGAGAAAAGCACATCATCACTTCCATGGTATTTTTGCCAAAAAGCCATAACCTCAAATGGAACCATGAGAAAACATCAGACAAGCCCAAACTGAGGGCTGTTCCACCAAATAACTGACAACTGCACTGGACTATTCCAAAGTGTCAAGGTTATGAAAGACAAAGACTGAGCAACTGTCACAGATTTGGAGGAGACCATGGAGACATAACCACTATATGCAAAGTGAGGTCCTGGAACAGTTTAAAGGACATTAGTAGGGAAACTGGAAAAATCTGAATAATGCCTGTAGATTATTTAATCATATTTTACCAGTGCTAATTTGGTATTAATAATAGTACTGTGTCTATGTAACATGTTAACATTAGGGGTAATCAATGAAAGTTAAAGTTTCCCCAGTTATTTGTTCAAAGACCAAAAACCTTAAGCACCATATTTACAGTGTTTCCTCTTGCCTGAGTACCTTGCATTGATCCATTAGTGCTGACTTCTGAAGCCCATCCACTCTGCCCACTTGTCAAGGCCCCTTCCAGCCTGACTGCCCATGGAGCAGACTGAAGCAGGCTCTGGGGTCGTCAGCACCTTTCTTGTCTTTGCACTCACCCAGTCTCCCAGGGACCAATGTCTTCCCCTCTACTGCTTCTGCCAAAGGCAGGGTCCCTCTCTACCTTTAACGTGGCTCAAAGGTCACCTCCTGAAGGCCTTCCGGAATTTGCCCTTCCCAGGGCTGATGATTCCCTCCCCTCTCACGGCCTGGCCCTTGGATGAATATGTGCTCCAAGGCACGGCTTTATCATGTCCTGTTGAGTCATACATTGCTTGTATGCTGTGACCCCAGATAAATTGTCAGGGAACCCTCTGATGGCCATGCCCCTCAAGGGTCTCTTCAGGCCCTGTCATTGTAAGACGCATTCTAGTCTATAATGAGGAGTTGATGAATGTCAACTCAGACGGCCCAGAGAGGCTAAGTGACTTGCCCAGGACGCTGCAGTATGTGAATGGTGGGGCCTACACCACCCGGCTCTCTCGAGTGGCTGTGCAGTGCTGAGCTCATGTCTCAGGATGCACTGGGGGAGATGAGACAGGGGCAGGCCAAGTCGTGGCAAGTCTGGACAAGGAGTCTGGCCCTCAGCCCTGTAACAGCAAGCCACCATTAAGGATCCTAAGCCTGGCTCAGCTCTGATAATGTCACTGTTACTCAAAAACTTTCAGCGGCTCCTATGTAATAAACTCTGCACAATAAACTCCAAAATCCTTATGGTGACACCCAAACATCCCACCCAACCTGCTTTTGGTTTACTTTTCCATCCTCATCTCTCTTGCTTCCCTTTCACGTTATCCAAATGCAAGTCAGACATTATGGTCACCCACATACTCACGTGGTCTCTCCAGCACCTAGCAAAATATCTGACACACTGAATAAAAGAACGCCAGTTTTCCTCCCAAGTCTTGGGCAATGATGTTCCTCCAGTTGGAAACCAGTGATGACTTTCCTTCATCTCCTCATATACGTTTCTGCCTCCTTTATTAAGGCCTAGCTCAAATGCTTCCTTCTCCATAGAGTCTGTTTTAACAAAATCCCTCCAGCTAGAAATGGCAGAAGGCCCCCCTTCTCTGATGACTCATGCGTCTCATCTCCCTTCGAGTATGCTGTCTTTTGTAGGGAAGGATCTGTGTCTGTTTTGGCTCTGTGGTAGGAAATGCTGTGCCCTCTGCCCCCAGATGCCCGCTGCCAGGCCCGTGCACCCATGTCCCAGCTTCTCTGAGGGTTGACTGCAAATGGCTCACAGACGCCTCCCCTGTGCTGAGAATAGACCTCAGCTGGCAGGATCCCCCTTGTCTCTGGAAGTGACTCCCCCAGTCCTACAGGGGCAGCCGAGACAGCCAACAACTGACTAAAATGAGGTGCGAAGGGCCAGCCCCAGGTCTCAGTGGGGAACAACTCTTGTGGAGCTGTGGGTACTCCAGATCCCCCATGAGTCAGGCCAAGGCTGCTGAATCCACGTCTTCGAGTGGCTTCTTCCGCTGTCTTATCTTGCTGCACACCCTCCCTTATAGGTTTGCCCTGAAGTACGTTCCCTCAATAAATCGTTTTCCTGAGAATTCCCATTTCAGGCTCACTTCTCGGAACCTGACCTAAAACATACGTGAAACCACCAACACCTAGCTAAAGGCAGGTGCAGACAGTTACGTCGTGTCTGCAATGTGTCATGCACGGCAGATATTTTACAGGCATCGCCTCATTTCATCTTCTCAACAATCCTATGCATAGGAATTGTTACCCCTCTTCTGCAGAAAGGGTAACTGAGGCTTAAAGTTAAAATCAGATTCATGATTTCAACTCGTATCTGTTCTTTCCACCACAGCCGGTCGCTCACTAGCATAACCTCAACCCTCAGAGGAACTCAATACGTGTTCCTGAGAAAATGAATGAGCCATAGTTAGGTTTTCTCAACTCTGTCTATGTAGTTTAGAGTTGGTTGTTGCTTTGTCCAACTTTAAAAAAAAGAAATTAGAGCCAGTGTTGTGCTAAGTTGTAAACTGAGGGAAACTTAGTAAGACCTGTTCTTTCAGATTCCTCTTGGAGTCCCTCTGTCTGGGAGATAAGGATTCTCCCTTCTTCCAGGTATAGGGAGGACACTTCTCACATGCGGGGCTTATGACCTCCTTCAGGGGAAGGTCAAAGAGTTCCTGCATTTGCCATTTCTCATATTCCTTCAGCTTAAAATATTTGATACACCAAGTTGCCATATTTGGGGGTGGCGTGTCCTGAACGCCCCCCAGCACCCGCTCCCTCATCAAAACCAGGTGATAAATGCTATACTAGGGAGAGAAAGATACTGAGTCTGCTTTGAAAGCACAGGAGAGGTGGCAGTTACCTCTGACAAGGGTGGTAGGGATGGGAGCAGGGGCTTTTAGAAGAACTTCACAAAGGGAGAGAAACTCAGGTGGGGTCTTGAGGGACAAGGAGAGAGTCATCTAGCAAGCAAGCGAAGACGGAGTGGAAGATGATCTCAGTCAGAGAGGACATCAAGAGTGACGGCGTGGGCGTGAGAAAGTGCACAGCGTGTTCGGGACAGCCGCAGGTGTCAGAGGTGGCGGGCAGCCGAAACCAGGGGCGCGACAGACAGGAAAGGCAGGAGGGGGTCAGGAGCCCACGACGGTCTGAGAAGGCACTCGAATCAAGAGGGGCCAGGCCTGCAGAAGACTGGAAGTCACCCTCAATGATTTCAACCCTGCTTCCACTGAAGGAGGCCCTGACGTATCCCCCTCATAAGGTTGTCCACGGGTGATGGAGCAAGAATGAGAACAGGTCAACTCACATCAGATGCTCAGCCCAGCACCAGCCCACTCAACAGTACTGCTTGGCAGAGAGAGCCAGAAATAAATATCCAGCTGTAACAGCACCAAAACACGGGTATTTTTTTCAAGTAAACAGCCTCACTTCACCTCACCTGAACTCACATGAACTCTCATTTTGTCCTGCTCGCTGGAAATTGATCCAGGAATGTAGGAATTTACTGATAAGATGTCTCAGTTGGAAGGAAAGCTAAGCGGCACGCTCTTTTGTCCTCCTTTATCATATTTTTTAAAACATGAGGGCCGTTTCTTAAGGGGAAACACAAAGGGGTAAGAAAAATGTTGAAGGTTAGCTTCTGCATAAAGCTTCAGGAATCAATATGCTAGCCCAAATTTTGGAGTCTAAATATTCCTATTTAAGCAGGCAGTTTTCAGTTCCTAATTTCTTACCTCCTTGAGAAGAAGGGGGCCCAACAGTTTAAATCAGAGATTCTCATAAAAACAATGTGTATTTTTACATGGACTTGAAGAAACTACAAAATACCGTATGTATTCAATTACATATGATAAAGAACCATTATTAATATTTCTAAATAAATGATTTCTCCTGGCACACTAGTAATGAATTGTACTCACTAGTCACCTGGTTCTAAATTCTTTATTCCCGAGTGCACATGTGACAGTAAGTGAATTCTGCTAATTAAGCCCGGTGCCTTGTCTGAGATGAGATTTAGAATACAGGAACTAAAATTTGCTTTGTGAGTGAATTCAGAGCAGACCACAGGAAGACGCTTTTGTTTCCGTTGCTGCTCTCAGAATTTGTAGGAGTAAAGGCAAGGGGCTGAAGACCATCTCGGGCGGCAACGGGAGGGTGTGTGAAGTCTGTGCCCAAGGCCCTTCGCAGCATTATCTCCCTGCACTGAGATCTGTCCACAGTGTACCTGAAGCCAGCACAGCCCCTGGGAAGTGCAGGCCCCTTTGTCCTCAGTCAGACTAGTTCACTGCCCACGGGCAAAGCAGGAAGGTTTCACTCTCCTCCCCTTTACTGTTCAAATAAGTACTCGGGCTTGCAAACGCCCTATGGATCATTCATCAGTTATGGACACTGAACTTTTTCCCTGTCTTGAGGTGAAATGCCCAGTGGGACTCCAGTGGCAATGCCGGAAGAGGGAATGCTTTATGGGTACCCACCGCCACCAAGGTCTTGATTTCAAATCCCTAAACCTAAAGCAACTCTCAGAAGCTCCCTGTGCCACACAGCCTGGGGGACTGCAGGACCCCCTTTTGCCAAGGGCCGCTCAAGAATGATAAAGTTTAGACGGCTAACCACTGGGGGTAGAACACAGCCATTTCCTCCTTGGAAAAATTGGCCCCAGGATAAACAACAAGGTCCTACTGTATGGTACAGGGAACTGTATTCAGTATCCTGTGATAAACCATAATGGAGAAGAATATGAAAAAGAATGTGTATATATATGTATAGCTGAATCACTTTCCTGTACAGCAGAAATAAACACATTGTAAATCAACTATGCATCAATAAAATAATTTTTTAAGTGGACCCAAACAGGTTACTCTACAAGCACTACAAAAGGCCGATTTTTCTTAAAAAAAAAAAAAAAATCCAGCCCTTGCTATGATAGCCCATGTTATCCTAACTAGAATCTCAGACATTGAGATTTTAAAAAGTGCTTTCAAGATGATCTCACCTAAGCATACCAGCTTACAGATGAGGAAACTGAGCTTGGCCAGTCCACATGACTTACTCAAGGCCCTCCAACGAATTAGTATTCCCTAAAACTGGAACAGAAATCTCCAGGTCCTGGTCTGGTCCTTCTGGGGTTGAAGGTGATATGCTGGCGAGAAGCAGAGCAATGGGCTTAACACGGCCCATCCTGCCAGAGCAATTTTCATGCAATAATAATTCATTAACACATGATTTTTACACTAAAAGGTACGTGTTAATTTTAAAAAAATTAAAACAAGTCTCTTCAAGGAAATTCCATGCTTGTGGTGGTGTTTAAGGCTATGTTCCCAAGCCATAAACACTACAGATACTCTGTCAATATGGTAGCCACTAGCCACGTGTGGCTATTGAGCACTTGGAATAGGGCTGGTACAAGTTGAGAGAGGCTGTAAGTGTAAAATACACACCTGACTTCAAAGACGTAGGTCCAAAAAAGAATAAAATTTCTCAATAATTTCTTATGGTTACATGTTGAAATGATAATATTTTAGATGAATTGGTTTAAATAAAATACATTATTAAAAGTAATTTCACCTGCTTTTTTCCCTTTTTTAATGTTGTTTAGTAAACTGGAAATTACATTTGGGGCGTGCATTATCCTTCTATTGGACTGTGGCTGTAGAGGGTGGATAGAGGGTGGATATTAGGGCTGCTCAATAGTCAAGTTCTCTTCCCTCCAGGCACACACTAGGATTGCAGGTCCCTGCCCCCTATGAAATGAGGTGTGGTCATGTAGTTGGCTTTGGTCAATGAAATGTGGGTGGAAGACACGCGTTCTTCTCGGCAGTGCCTTTAACTGCCCATGCAGGACACTGTAACGCCTTCCAAGGAAATCGTGGACGTGAATGTGGAGGCTCATCGCAGTCAAACTGTGGTGAGCTGAGGCTCCCACTGACTCGCCTTAGATGTGGAATGTGAGCTCAGAATCAACTCTTTAAAATCAGCATTGAGATCTGGGGATCGTTCATTCCTGTAGCATCAGCTAACATATTCTTAAATATAAGGTGTACAGAGAACTATGCCACGGCAGCGTTCTCCCAAACTTGCTTAACCACAGAGCACTTTGAAGGTGTGATTTATTGACAGGATAGTAATTAGAGTTCATGAGATAGAATGCATACTCAGATTTGTGAAGACAGCAAAAATAGACCACACAGATCAATTAATTGAGCCAATGATCAAAATCTGACTTGCATGTCTTACTAGTCTTAGAATAAAACCAAAAATTAATCATTTTTATGTTAAGAATGAACAAATCAAAATCGTTTATTTTACTTGTATTATTTATTATTATTTTTTTAAAATTTATTTTTTGGCTGTGTTGGGTCTTCGTTTCTGTGCAAGGGCTTTCTCTAGTTGTGGCGAGCGGGGGCCACTCTTCATCGCGGTGCGCGGGCCTGTCACTATCGCGGCCTCTCTTGTTGCGGAGCACAGGCTCCAGATGCGCAGGCTCAGTAGTTGTGGCTCACGGGCCTAGTTGCTCCGCGGCATGTGGGGTCTTCCCAGACCAGGGCCCGAACCCGTGTCCCCTGCATTGGCAGGCAGATTCTCAACCACTGTGCCACCAGGGAAGCCCCCAAATCGTTTATTTTACTTTTTAAAATACATTACATTTCATCAAAAATTTTTTATAAGAATAATATTTTGTGACTTTTTAAAAATTGTGAGCCTGGTCAATATCAGAAACACGGTTGCTGATTAAGGATAGCACCTAGTCTGTTTCCTAAATTTTGTCTTTACTACATTATGATCTGAAAAAATAACATTTTTCCAGAAAATGAAGAACAATATGATCAGTGTGCTCGGCTATATTTGGGGACTACTGAAACGGACTTCTCCAAAATTCAATTATTTCATCCCGAATAGCTCACTTCCTTCTTTTTTTAGAAAACAAAGTCTGTGATTTATCATTTTTACTTTGAAGGATTCACTTTTTGCTTGCTTTAGATTGATACAATTTGCTAACTATCAAGACTGCTTTTTGTTTAAAACTTTCTTCTTTCAATCTCAGATCCACAGGGAGCAAATTTATGTAGTATAAATATTTTTACATGAAATCAGTACTAAATGTTATTACAAATTAATTTTTTATTGAGATATAATGTATCACTATCTCTTAAAGTGGTTTTTAGTATATTCACAAGTCATGCCACCGTCATGACTAATTTCAGAATATTTTTATCACCCCAAAAAGAAACCCCATTCCCATGAGCAGTCACTCAGTACTTCCCCTCTCCCCCCAGCTCCTGGCCACCACTAATCTACTTTTTGTCTCTATGGATTTGCCTTTCCTGGACATTTCTTACAAATGAAATTATACAAGATGTGGTCTTCTGTCTGGCTACTTCGCTCAGCATAATGTTTTCAAGGTTCATCCATGCTGTAGCATGAATCAGCACTTCATTCCTTCTCATGGATGAATTATATTCCATTGTATGGAGAATTATCACATTTTGTTTATCCATTCATTAGTTGATGGACATTTGGGTTGCCTCCACTTTGGACCTAACGAATAATACTGTTAGGAGCATTCCTATACAGGCTTTTATGTGAAAATATGTTTTTAATTATCTTGGGTCAAATTAAAATTTTAAGACAAAAAATCATTTTTAAGACAAAATGCATAACATAGATTTGGGTGTCCTTATAGCAAAGGGCAGATTAAATGTCCTGCATCTGTGCATCAGGCCAGGTGACTTCCTGGGGAATAGGGGCATGCTGGGAGACTGCCGGCTGGCCTGTTTGGGACCCAGCTGGTACAGGCAGGAGCTTTCTCTTCAAGCCCCCATTACCACCACTACCCTCTACTAGGTATCCACACCCCACTCTGTATTTCAGGGGGTTCCTGAGCATCCTGGCTGTCATCCACTTGTGAGGAGTTGGGGAGGGGGCCCTGAACAAAATCTCAGAGCACAGATGGCATCACTCACGTCGGATGATTGATGAGCATTGTGCACTCCTCTCTGGACCTCAATAGGTGGCATGGATGGGCCCGTGCTTGGCTTTGAGAGGGCCTCCTGGCATGGGAAACACACCACGCCGATTCTGGTGGGAGCTCATGGTCCTTCACTTGTATGCTGCACCCCTTTCAGGTGCTTCCTCCCAATCCTTCCCAATATATTTCTTCCCACCCCCTGGGTTCTTTTAAACTATCCTGCCTTTCACCACCTCTGCAACTGTCTACCTTTCACCAGCATATGTTGAATTCAAGACTCAAATATGCCACCTGTATTGTGCTGTCTTCGGGGCCTCTCTCCACCCAGAGGAGAGGGTAACTCATGTCTGGCTACCTGGGTTGGGGGAAGGAGGAGGTGAAAAGCCCAAGTAAAGGAAACTCATTTTTATATACAACTTCGGAGTAGAAGGAGGAAGAAGAACTGATCATTTTCAACATTATCCCACACAGCAGTGCACTCAGTAATGCCATACCATTTCTT
The DNA here is from genome assembly GCF_949987535.1 of Balaenoptera acutorostrata. Lineage (NCBI taxonomy): Eukaryota > Metazoa > Chordata > Mammalia > Artiodactyla > Balaenopteridae > Balaenoptera > Balaenoptera acutorostrata. The sequence goes on from NC_080067.1 coordinate 10,631,657, forward strand.
AACGATAAATTATCCCAGGAGACTAAGAATAACCATAGGTTTGATATTTTTCTGAGACATTTAAGAAGAAAGACATTCACTAGTATCCCTGTGAATTTCCCCCACCTGGCACAACCTTAGCCCTTTATGGAACCCAGTTTTGGAAATGAAGCACCCCAGAGCGTGCGGCCACACAAAGGATCTATTTTGAGCCTAGATGTCCTCAACTAGTCCCAACTGAGGAGTTAGGATAGCTAGGTATGCTGCAGAAACAAAAGACCCCAAACTTGAACTGGCTTACAATAACCAAGGTTTATTTCTCACATAGTTATATGCCCACGTGGGTCTGCTATGGCTCTGTTCTGTGTCATCCTCACGCCAGGATCCCCATGGAAAGCAGCCACTATCTTGGAACACTGCCAGCAAGAGGAAAGAGAGAGCAGGCTGAACCAGGCCCTGGCTCCCTGCCTTGCCCAGAAGTGACACACATTACTTCCTCCTCCATTTCATTGGCCAGAGCAAATCAAGTCCCACAGCCATGGCCAAATTCATGGGGTGGGGATGTACAACCCTCTCATGGGGAAGAGCATTACAGTGAGGAGCCCTGAATTTCAGTGAACAATAAAGAAGTCAACTATGGGACCAGAACCAGAAAGCCCCACAAAATCTGGACCCTCGTGTAGGTCCTAAGTCACCAAGCCATACATTCTGTTTCCCTCAATGAGTCCTTTGAGATCATTTGGGTCCTTCTCTACTGGGATCACACCTCCTGGTCAAAGCCATCTCATTCTACCCCATCTCTATATCTGCCTCTCACTTTGAATCTCAGAAAGTAGGGGTTGGGGTCTCAGACTCTTCCCTCTGAGCAGGCGCTTGGCTCCTTCCTCCTTGGCAATGGGCACAGCATTCTGCTGACTGCCTGTTCTACTCCCTACTCAGAGGCAATGTCAGGGGCAGGAAGCCACCTCAGGAATGGGCTACATAGCGAGCTCCAATCCCAGGCCAAGTTGTGGAGGGCTCTGGAAGTGTGAGCCACCAATTTTCCCTGTTCATGATTTCCTCCATACAGTCACATTGACTCATCAAAGAATAAGTACCACATCTTGGATATAAAACCATACAATGAATTAACTAAAGCCAGCAGGAGATGTAACAAGTCCAAAGCACTCAACAAGTTCTCTCAAACATGCACGTTTTTATTATCCTAAATCTAAAACCCTCCCTTGGGGCTTCCCTGGTGGCACAGTGGTTGAGAATCCGCCTGCCAATGCAGGGGACACAGGTTCGAGCCCTGGTCTGGGAAGATCCCACATGCCGTGGAGCAGCTGGGCCCGTGAGCCACAATTACTGAGCCTGCGCGTCTGGAGCCTGTGCTCCGCAACAAGAGAGGCCGTGATAGTGAGAGGCCCGTGCACCGCGATGAAGAGTGGCCCCCACTTGCCACAACTAGAGAAAGCCCTCGCACAGAAGCGAAGACCCAACACAGCCAAAAATAAATTAATTAATTAATTAATTTAAAAAATATGTACTTAAAACCCTCCCTTTCTCTGATCGCTGTATCAATTAAGATTGCATTCACTGCAAATAACAGATCCCCCCTCCCCCTCCCCCTGCACGCATTGGTGACTTAAATAACTCCCATAAAGGAGTATGTTTTTTTTCATTTAACATGACCTTGTAAGTTAAGCAGAGCTGGTACTGAAGTTCCACGGTGCTATCAGAGACCCAGACATTTTCTCTTTTTCTACTCCTTCATCTTTAATATAATGATGTTCACGTCGTGTTTGTCAATTCATGGTCCTCTGTTGGTTGCTGCCCCTCCAAGCCACACAACCGTGTCCAAGAGGGAAAAGAGCAAGAATGGCGGGCAAGGGGCTTTCTCTTCAGGAGGCTGTGCCTTTTTATGCAGGAAGTGACACAACAGGGGCTCCCTCTCAAGAGCTTCTGCCTGTATCTCACTGACCTGAAGTGTGTCATTTGCTCCACTGGCCATAATAGAGGCTAGAAAAGAAAATGTTCACCTTTTACAGCCTCTGTGGTTGAGACAGGTAAGGGAGAATGGAGGTTGAGTTTGAGTCAGCCAGTCTGCAACGTCTGCTGTGTCCGGGCTGCACAATTTCCACAATGCCACCTACTTCTGTGCCCAAATTAGGAATTTGATTAGATTACATTTATCTCCTGAGGAACCGCATGATTATACTCCTGGGAGTGGCTGGTGGCCCCAGCTTCCTTGTTTGATGCCTCTGCAGTCCTTCCTTGGTAAATACCCTAATGCCAGTTGGTTTTCACCCAAGTGTGTATAACCATATTAATCTTGGGTGATCAAAATTATACAAAGAAATAGATGCTTGCTTTCTGTTATACATTAGAGATGCTAGTTGGTATTAATATGACCTGATTTTCACTATCCTTGTATTTTTTTAAATAGATCTTTATTGGACTAAAATTGCTTCACAATACTGTGTTAGTTTCTGTTGCACAACAAAGCGAATCAGCCACATGCATATATATATCTCCATATCCCCTCCCTCTTAGGCCCCCCTCCCACCCTCCCTATCCCACCCCTCTAGGTCATTGCAAATCACTGAGCTGATCTCCCTGTGCTATGCTGATGATTCCCAACAGCCAGCTATTTTGCATCATTCGGTAGTGTATATATGTTGATGCTATTCTCACTTTGCCCCAGCTTCCCCCTCCCACCCCGTGTCCTTAAGTCCATTCTCTATGTCTACATCTTTATTCCTGCCCTGCAACTAGGTTCATCAGGACCTTTTTTTTTTTTTTTAGATTCCATATATATGCGTTAGCATATGGTATTTGTTTTTCTCTTTCTGACTTACTTCACTCTGTATGACAGACTCTTAGGTCCATCCACCTCACTACAAATAACTCAGTTTCATTTCTTTTTATGGCTAATAGTCCATTGTATACATGTGCCACATCTTCTTTATCCATTCATCTGTCGATGGACATTTAGGTTGGTTCCATGTCTTGGCTACTGTAAATAGTGCTGCAATGAACATTGTGGTACATGTCTCTTTTTGAATTATGGTTTTTTCAGGGTATATGCCCAGGAGTGGGATTGCTGGGTGGTATGGTAGTTCTATTTTTAGTTTTGTAAGGAACCTCCATACTGTTCTCCATAGTCGCTGTATCAATTTACATTCCTACCAACAGGGCTGGAGGGTTCCCTTTCACCACACCCTCTCCAGCATTTATTGTTTCTAGATTTTTTGATGATGGCCTTTCTGACCGGCGTGAGGTGATACTTCATGGTAGTTTTGATTTGCATTTTTAATTCTATTTTTGGTTCAAGCCCATTTTTCCTCAGACTGAGGCTACTGATTTCTAAAATACTAATTGAACCTGATCACACTTAAATATTTTATTCTGTTTTACTCCTACTATTTGACTCCCTAACATGTACCAATATAGCCCATGTTCAGGGCCTGATATGAACAGGGCATAAAAAAATTCCATTGCACTCTTTCCCTAGAGAAGTGGGTGGCTCTAGTTAGATAAGCGAGGAAGACGATTATAAGTGATTCTTCCCTAAATAAAAAATCTGTTTCAAAATAATTTGTTGTGTCTCACCTAGTAGAGTCTTTCAGTTACAAGTAGTCTAACAATTTAGTTGTAAAAATACTACCACACTTTCAAAAGGGGTTGGACAAAGAAGAACCTATAAATTCAAATAGTCTGTGTGCTAAAGCCAATAGTAAACACAGGTTAAGAAGAAAAGGCAAAGGTAAATACAATTACTGTCAAACTATATGTGACAGATATTATTATTCTTTGGATTTAGTGAGATGCAGGAATATATGGAGAAAGAAGAATCTACGCACATTTTTAAAATTGAATGTTCCATCCGTTCAATGTAACAGAGTTATCTGCAGTATGTCTGTCCTCACCTAATTTCTGCAGCACCATCATGCCCCTTCGAACTTCTGGGTGGCTTGCAACAAATACATTGATGGCAGTGCTGAGGACAGCAAAGAGAGAGTGACTGAGGATGCCCTAGGGCAGCTTTTTTTTTTTTTTTTTTAAATAAATTTATTTAGTTTTGGCTGTGTTGGGTCTTCGTTGCTGTGCACAGGCTTTCTCTAGTTGCAGTGAGTGGAGGCTACTCTTCCTTGTGGTGCGCGGGCTTCTTATTGCGGGGGCTTCTCTCGTTGTGGAGCACGGGCTCTAGGCACACGGGCTTCAGTAGTTGCGGCACACGGGCTCAGTAGTTGTGGCTCACGGGCTCAGTAGTTGTGGCTCACGGGCTCTAGAGCGCAGGCTCAGTAGTTGTGGTGCACGGGCTTAGTTGCTCCGTGGCATGCGGAATCTTCCCGGCCCAGGGATCAAACCCGTGTCCCCTGCATTGGCAGGCGGATTCTCAACCACTGCGCCACCAGGGAAGCCCCCTAGGGAAGCTTCTGAAAGTTTCCTTACAAGCCGGCTGACATTCACCTGTTGCTCTTCGTCTTCTCTTCCTCCTTTTCTCTGGCCAGAGTGCAGACTGATAGATGGCATTGGAGCCTCTATCTTGGACCACGAGGTGCCCTTGAGATTAGATGTCACACATGGTGGACCTACCAGACCCAAGCAGCCCTGAGTCATGGGGGACTTCCTGGAGCCATACTGCCCTGGACTGCCCACCTCCAGATTTTTTTTATTAGTTTTTATTAGAATATAGTTGCTTTACAATGTTGTGTTAGCTTCTGCTGCACAGAAAAGCCTCCAGACTTTTATATGACAAAAAAGTCAACTTCAATCTTATTTATGTTGTTATGCTTTGAGGCTACACTCCACACAAACGTAACCCTGATATACTTAGGGAACATATACTTAGGGAACAGTTGAAATATCTAAACACTTACTCTGTATTTTTATGTTCCTTTCATGGGTGATGTGGCTTTCCCCCATCCCCATTACCTCTGCAGGAAAGGGCAACAGAGCCTCTGGAAATTGACAAGATGAAGAAAAGATAAGGTGCCCCTGGTTGTACAGGTGCATTGTGGGAGAAGAAAGGGGAGCACGGGCTGTGAGACCCATGTATCCTGACATCCCCACCCCAGGTCAAAGCCCCAGAGGGCCAGGATTTGCCTGAAGAGGGGAGGAAAAGCCACTAGCTGAGAGGTGGGCTGCTGGGCATGCGGAGTAATGGTGCTGGAGCTGGGCTGGGCAGGGGTCAGGACGGGGCTAGCCCGAGCCCTCCTGCAGCCCGCCCACCCCTTCTCCCCTTGCTGTGCTTTGTAGTGTGGACTATGGTAGAGCTCGCAGAGGCATGTTGGGGTGGCCGCTGCCCAAACCCACCGCTACAGGAGTCTCAGGCCTGGGATCCGCAGCCCAGCAAGGGATTTACCCACACCTAAGGACGCAGCCAGGCCCCTCAGGCGTCACGAGCACAGAGAGCCACCCTGGCCACTCTACAGCCACAACCAGTGAGGGCCCAGCATGGATCAGAGGCCCTTCGTCCCCCTCCAGCACGAGGCCTCATAAAATCTCCAACTACCAGCTGCCGGGTTTTTTTAAATTTTTTTATTTATTATTTTTATTTTTGGCTGTGTTGGGTCTTCGTTTCTGTGCCAGGGCTTTCTCCAGTTGCGGTGAGTGGGGGCCACTCTTCATCGCGGTGCGCGGGCCTCTCACTATCGCGGCCTCTCTTGTTGCGGAGCAGAGGCTCCAGACGCTCAGGCTCAGTAGTTGCGGCTCACGGGCCCAGTTGCTCCGCGGCATGTGGGATCTTCCCAGACCAGGGCTCGAACCCGTGTCCCCTGCATTGGCAGGCAGATTCTCAACCACTGCGCCACCAGGGAAGCCCCCAGCTGCCATTTTTGAGAGAAATGGGAGGGAAGAAAGCTTCCCTAGAAAGAAATCTGATCCCGAGACACAAGTGAATTCACCCCAAAGGGGACTGCTCACACTAAGAGAGACTGAAATGTTACTGACAGGCCAGTAGGAGCTTTTGCGTCCACCTCATTCACACCCTCCTGTGTCCTCCACACCCTGGGACCCTAGGGGGCTCTACCGAAGAAAGTTAAAGAAGCTGCCTTGTCTCTGCACCTCTGAATGTAGCCTAGGTGAACACTGGACCCTGGTGACTCTGGTAACATCAACAGCAGTGGATTTTTAAAGATTGGGAGCCTGTGTATCTGCTGCCAACCCTGTGATAGGAAGGTGTGGTCCTTATATAACATCACGTCTTGAAGCACTTTGCTAAAACAATAGTGTTTATTTACTGGGTAAAAGAGTACTTTTTTTGTGGCCCTAATGTGAATTCATAAGTGGAGATTGTTTCTGCTTGGAATCAAAACCAAAAAAAATGTATTCCCCTTATTGTTATTGTGGATACATCTGTGGTCCAGTTGCGACATCTGGAACCTGTTGAATCCAGCTCTTTTTACAAACAAAAAGAAGTCTAATATTAATTTTGTTTTTTAAAAACATGGATATTTACTTACACAGGGTCTGTATGATATAAAATGTTCAGAGTGTTAGGAGAAAAACAGATTTGTCTAATTTGTGGCTTGAAACAAAAGATCTTGTGATACTGAATTCTGGAGAAATTTTGTTTTTACTTGTCAGACTTTTGCACAAATGCCCATTAAACATTTGGATGATCTGATAACAAAGTAGCATTCCTTTTAAACAATGGGCAGAGATGTCAAGAAAACTCAAATGATTTTAGACTTAAAACATAGCCAAGCAGACTTTTGTTCATTTTTAAAATTGTTTTCAATTAAATAGGAATTTTTAAAAGTACTTTAAGGGAAAACTTATGATTTGGTATCATGTGCTTTAAATTGTGTTAAACTTTTCTATGAGATTAATGTTATTCTGAGTTAAAAGGAAGTCAAAATCCAAATTTTACACAATTCAATGAAGGTCAAAGTGTCTCTAATGTTAAAGTTTATTTGTAGCATACCCTTAGACAAAAGAAGGAAATTAAAAAACATGTACTAAGTGGCCAAATATATTTTTTCCTGATTGCCTCTTTTGAAATTAACTTATTTCTTTTCAGATTCTGAAAGTAATTCATGGCCGGTGTGGAAAATCTGAAAGATTTAGATTAGTATGATGATGACAGATCCATAATACTATGTCTTAGAGATAACAATTACTGTTTTTGTATTGGTTTATGTCTCTTTGTTCTTTTGTCAATTTGCTATATTTTAAAAGATTTTAAATTCATCAAACCAGCAATCTGGAACTGCATTTTGCTAATCTGATGGATTATATACCACCATGTTTTTCTCTTTATCTACTTCTGGAACAGTTAAAAATATTAACTAAAAAAGAGTAGAAACCAACCAAACAATTATTCAACAAGTGTTAAGGGAGCTCATCACCCCTTGTGGTTAATACTATGGGAAATAAAATACACAATTGATTTCTGCCTTGAGGGATTTATAGGCTATGTGCAAGATGAGACTAACATGCATGAAACCATTAAAAAACAAAATAGGACAGTAAATGTTATAGTAATTATCTTAGTGATTATTAATTGAGACCATTTAATTGAGCCTCTGGCTTAATCAGGCTCTCTGATTTCAAGAAACAGAAACCCACTAAAAGGAGACTTATTGGAAAGATGCCGAGCTCTATCATAGAATGTAAGGCACTGGAATCAGGAAATACTGATTCTTGAGTTCTTAATTCAAATTCTAATGGGAGAGAATCTGATTGATCCAGGTTAGGTCAATGTTCATTCCCATACAATCAGTCATGGCTGGAAGAACTCAGGTGGCATCTTGAGTTGCCCAAAGGACAGTCATGGTTGACACCTAAAATATAGCCATCCCCTCTTCTTCCTTGACAATAGAACCCACTTCCGGTATCAAGCAGGAATGTGCCCAAGCCCAGAGGATGAATCACAACTAGTTCAGGTCAATTATTATAAATGCATTTCCCTTTGGCCAGATATGCACTTACCCAGACTCCCTTTGAGCTGGAAGTGGATACATCACACAGTTCTGGCCAATAAGGTACAAAAGGAAGTCTATTAGGAAAGATTTTACTCCCAAATAAAAGAGAGATGTAAGAAAGTTCCTTCCTTCCTTCCATGAGGGTAAGTCATGCTTTACGGTACTAACCAAAGAATCCCAGAGGTGCCAGTTCAGAGTCCTGACATCATGGAGCCTCAACACCAATGCTAGAACTGCTTATGTCTAGACTTCATAGTTATTAGGTGTTTTTTTTTAATCAGTATTATTTAATCACTTTTTATCAGGCATTTTTTAACCTATATCCAAAAAGCATCCAAAACAATGGGTATCTCTTCTGGGGCTGTGGTAGGAAAAGGTCCTCTCAGAAGGGGGTATGAGAACAGGAAGCAAAATATTGGCTTATCTGGTGTGTTTTTTTTTATTGGCAAGGCATGGTGTTAAGCACCAGATACCTATCCTTCCACCTGCCCTCTCCTTCCACTGATCCTCTAAGGTAAAACCATATTACCCCCTTTTACAGACAACAACAGAGCTTCAGAGAGGGTAAAGAGCTCCCCCACCCCCAACCATTAAGAGACAATGCAAACCCAGTGTAAATCCAAAGACTTGCTATACTCTTTCCCCAGTTTCAGAGGTTTTGCCATCCAAAATTGCATGTTACACAATTTGGGCACTGAAATGTCTAGGAGAGGAAGATAATGGTGGAATTGACAGAAAATTTCAAAGAGAAGGGGAAACTTGACTAGGCCTTCAAGTATAGGTGGAATTCAGGGAGGAAATGCACAGCTTGAAGGGCGTTCTAAAAGGAAGGAATACATGGGCTCCCCTAATGGCACAGTGGTTAAGAATCTGCCTGCCAAGATGACATGATACTATACATAGAGAATCCTTAAGATACTACCAGAAAACTACTAGAGCTAATCAATGAATTTGGTAAAGTAACAGGATACAAAATTAATGCACAGAAATCTCTGGCATTCCTATACACTAATGATGAAAAATCTCAAAGAGAAATTAAGGAAACACTCCCATTTACCACTGCAACAAAAAGAATAAAATACCTAGGAATAAACCTACCTAAGGAGACAAAAGACCTGTATGCAGAAAACTATAAGACACTGATGAAAGAAATTAAAGATGACACAAACAGATGGAGAGATATACCATGTTCTTGGATTGGAAGAATCAACACTGTGAAAATGACTATACTACCCAAAGCAATCTACAGATTCAATGCAATCCCTATCAAACTACCAATGGCATTTTTCACAGAACTAGAACAAAAAATTTCACAATTTGTATGGAAACACAAAAGGCCCTGAAGAGCCAAAGCAATCTTGAGAAAGAAAAATGGAGCTGGGAGAATCAGGCTCCCTGACTTCAGACTATACTACAAAGCTACAGTAATCAAGATGGTATGGTACTGGCACAAAAACTGAAGTATAGCTCAACGGAACAGGATAGAAAGCCCAGAGATAAACCCATGCACATATGGTCACCTTACTTTTGATAAAGGAGGCAAGAATATACAATGGAGAAAAGAGAGCCTCTTCAATAAGTGGTGCTGGGAAAACTGGATAGCTACATGTAAAAGAAGGAAATTAGAACACTTCCTAACACCATACACAAAAATAAACTCAAAATGGATTAAAGTCCCCAGTGTAAGACCAGACACTATAAAACCCTTAGAGAAAAACACAGGCAGAACACTCTATGACATACATCTCAGCAAGATCCTTTTTGACCCACCTCCTAGAGAAATGGAAATAAAAACAAAAATAAACAAATGGGATCTAATGAAGCTTAAAAGCTTTTGCACAGCAAAGGAAACCATAAACAACACGAAAAGACAACCCTCAGAATGGGAGAAAATATTTGCAAATGAAGCAACTGACAAAGGATTCATCTCCAAAATATACAAGCAGCTCATGCAGCTCAATATCAAAAAAACAAACAACCCAGTCCAAAAATGGGCAGAAGACCTAAATAGACATTTCTCCAAAGAAGATATACAGATTGCCAGCAAACACATGAAAGGATGCTCAACATCACTAATCATTAGAGAAATGCAAATAAAAACTACAATGAGGTATCACCTCACATCAGTCAGAATGGCCATCATCAAAAAATCTACAAACAGTAAATGCTGGAGAGGGTGTGGAGAAAAGGGAACACTCTTGCACTATTGGTGGGAATGTAAATTGATACAGCCTCTATGGAGAACAGTATGGAGGTTCCTTAAAAAACTAAAAATAGAACTACCATATGACCCAGCAATCCCACTACTGGGCATATACCCTGAGAAAACCATAATTCAAAAAGAGTCATGTACCACAATGTTCACTGCAGCACTAGTTACAATAGCCCGGACATGGAAGCAACCTAAATGTCCATCGACAGATGAATGGATAAAGAAGATGTGGCACATATATACAATGGAATATTACTCAGCCATAAAAAGAAACGAAATTGAGTTACTTGTAGTGAGGTGGATGGACCTAGAGCCTGTCATACAGAGTGAAGTAAGTCAGAAAGAGAAAAACAAATACTGTATGCTAACACATATATATGGAATCTAAAAAAAAAAAAAAGGTTCTGAAGAACCTAGGGACAGGACAGGAATAAAGATGCAGACATAGAGAATGGACTTGAGGATGTGGGGAGGGGGAAGGGTGAGCTGGGATGAAGTGAGAAAGTGGCATGGACTTATATATACACTACCAAATGTACAATAGATAGCTAGTGGGAAGCAGCCGCATAGCACAGGGAGATCAGCTCAGTGCTTTGTGACCACCTAGACGGGTGGGAGAGGGAGGGTGGGAGGGAGACAGCAAGTGGGAGGGAATATGGGGATATATGTATATGTATAGCTGATTCACTTTGTTATAAAGTAGAAACTAACACACCATTGTAAAGCAATTATACTCCAATGAAGATATTTTTTAAAAAACCTGCAAGATGAACAACGGATTTTAAAGGAACAGAATAAAAATTTCACTGAGCTTTTGCATACAAGGTGCTATTTAGAAATGACCAAAAATGGATATTTTTGCCAGTGATGTATGTAAACCCATGTACAAATTAAATAATAGAAATCATATAGATTTTGTGATTCTAAAGTGTCTCCTATATCAGGTAGTGCAGAGTATAAGTTCTCATGTCACCCTAGCTTCACTAATTTAGTAATAACATAAGCCCAGGCAAGTCATTTATGCCCTGCAATTCGCACTTTATTCATGCATAAAATGAGAGAAAGTACTTATTTGCAGAGTATTATCAGTACTGAAATAGGTAATACATGTAATAAGCTAGATAGAGTGTCTGACCCTCAATAAATTTTTTTTTTTGGTTTAAAAAAAAAAAAAAAGAATCCGCCTGCCAATGCAGGGGACACGGGTTCAAGCCCTGGTCCGGGAAGATCCCACATGCTGCGGAGCAACTAAGCCCGTTAGCTACAACTACTGAGCCTGTGCTCTAGAGCCCATGAGCCACAACTACTGAAGCCCACGCGCCTAGAAACTGTGCTGTGCAACAAGAGAAGAAGCCACTGCAATGAGAAGCCTGTACACAGCAATGAAGACACCATGCAGCCAAAAATAAATAAAGTAAATAAATTTATTTAAAAAAATAAAAGGAAGGAATACAGAAGGCAGAATGAGAAGGGAGTTGGTGAGACAGTCTGATTAGGGCTATGTAGGGCGAGGTCGTATAGTAACGAGATCTAATTGCCAGGCTGAAAAGGTAAAATTTGATATAATAAAGCTAGCACTAGGGAATGCTGGAAGGTTTGTGAGCAGAGCAAGAGAGCAATACACTGACAGTAGCGTCTGATGGAGATTTAGGTGGCATGGATTCCAGTCACAGAGCTATTGGAATCATCCAGGCACAAAAAGAAGAGAACATGACCTGATTTTTTTTTTTAACCAAGAGTATGTCCCATGGTCTAAAAGAAAGTTGTAGGAACAGAAAGGAAGCTCTGTTAGAAAATCAGTTTGAAGGAAAACTGACAGAACTTGTTGACTGACCAGATATGGAAAATGACAAAAGAATGTTTCCCTCAACTATTTCCTTTCTTTTTTTAAGTATGTGCATTTTCTCCTTTTCTATGTCTTTTCTTTCTTTACTCTCTGATTTTCTTTCAATTTGTGTTCTATTCTGCCCTTTCACTTCCGTTTCTTTGTCCAGGTTGGCTGAAATGCTAGCTACAGCTACAAAACACAAAATGTTTGCCAAAAGGGAGCTCTAAAATTAAAGACAGATTTTTTTTCAGTCAATTCCACATAGGACACAGGAAAAATCCTTAGTAGGGAAAAGGAAACAGTTTCTCCTTTTTAGGGTGATCAGAGATTAATTTATGTTTGTGTTAATCAAGTTGTTTTCTGAGCCTTTCCTGCTAGGCTCTAAATGCTGGTCCTGTGAACGATGTATTTATTCATCTGAAGTTTCACCTCTTTTCTCTACAGGTACTCTCACTCTAAACAGAGGGGACCAGGGGCAAGAACAGAACTTCAAAAGTTGTTGGATCTTAGTACGTTGTTGCCCTGAACAGATTTCTCTGGGGTTTTTTAGGCACTTTCTTTGAAAGTGAGGGACTAACTGATTTAAATAAGAGCTCTTATCGGGTTTTTTAGGAGGATGTCCAGGAACGGGTTGATGTTCAAAGGCACTGAAAGCGGGCTTCCCTGGTGGCGCAGTGGTTGAGAATCTGCCTGCCAATGCAGCGGACACGGGTTCGAGCCCTGGTCTGGGAGGATCCCACATGCCGCGGAGCGACTGGGCCCGTGAGCCACAACTACTGAGCCTGCGCGTCTGGAGCCTGTGCTCCGCAACAAGAGAGGCCGCGATAGTGAGAGGTCCGCGCACCGCGATGAAGAGTGGCCCCCGCTTGCCGCCAACTAGAGAAAGCCCTCGCGCAGAAACGAAGACCCAACACAGCCAAAAATAAAAATAAATAAATTAAAAAAAAAAAAAAAAAAAGGCACTGAAAGCTTCAACAGTTGATGTTTACACCACAGATTTCCTTTCCTCTCTTGTTTGTGGCTTACATCTCTTTAATTTAGGGAAAGAAACTCTTGGAAATGAAGGTAACTCTAATGCATTACACTGGACTAGAATTTCAAGTAAAGCACCAATACCACTGCAACCTTTGCCCAAGGGGCTGAGGAGGAAAAGAAAGAAGCCAGACTCCCACAAAACAATATACAAAAGACAAGCAACCCAAAAGAAAAATGGCCAATGGCTAAGAACAGGCCAGAAGAAGAAACTGAACAGTCAACAGACAGCAAAAAGGAGGCTCAATTCCATGAACAATCAGGGAAATGCAAAGTAAAATGAAAATTAGATGCTGTTTCTGTGCCATTGGGCTGACAAATTCAAGTGTTAAAGTATCAATATTGGCAAATGAATTGACTCACACTCACAGCTGTAAACTGGTATATACTGGCACTGCACTTTAAAAGGCAGTTTCCTGCTACCTATTAAAATTTGAAACGTGCATATCCCATGACCCAGCAGTTACACTTTTTGGTGTTCACTGCAGAAAAATACTCATGTGGCTCCAATTAGACAGGCTCATTGTGTATATTTGTAGCAATGAAAAAGTGAAAACAGCCTAAAGGTCCATTGACCAGGGAATGGCTAAGTAACTATGGTATATCCATATTATGTAAAATTATGCCACAGTTAAAAGGTATTGGGTAGATCTATATACTGACATGAGAAGTCTCTTAGTCATGATGTTAAAGGAAAAAAATCAAGTTGCAAGATGCATACAGTATGATACCATTTGTGTTAACAACATACAATAAAGTATTACATATTATAAATATACATATATAGTCTATAAGTATATACTATAGCATATAGTACATGTACTCTATAAACTATATATAGTACATATAGCGTAAGTAGCATAAGTAGTGTATATTTTCTACAAGTATACTAAAAGAAGTACATATTTTCCATTAGCATAAGTACTTTCTATAAATACAAACAGAAAATATTGCATATAAGTATACAAAAGGGAAAGCCTAGAAAAAGGTGTGCAAGTATTCACACCAAACTACCAACAGTGGTTATTACCTCTGGGGAAGGATCTGGGATGGAGAGTTGGCGGTCAAAGGGAATTTAAACCTTACCTTTAATGTTTTTCATTTCTTTAGAAAGGGAAACGTATTCTTGTATTCTCAAAAAAATGGATAAGGAAAAGAAAACATTTAAATACAGAAAAACTATGGAAATGAAGGTGAAGTTGACTAGGCCTGAGGAAAAGGAGACGAGCGAGTTCTACCAGCCTTTTCTCCCTGCTCCTCCACGGTGTAAAACAGCCTCTGCTTCTCTGATTTGCAAATGTCTGCTCAGTGATGCCTCCTGACTCAGAAAAAAGCAGTTTCAAAGCGATTGGGAGGAGTATAAGCATGAGTAGAGAGCCAGCAGTGGGAGCCAAGGCTGGAGATGAAGTTGTCAAACAGTATAGTTGTGACCCCAACACCTGGAAAAAGGACGAGAAGATTTTCTGACCGGCAAAGTTCAGAGGGAAATTTCTATTAATCGGGTAGCCTCCTCAAGGGCCAATTGTGTTGGAGCAATTCAATGGTGTAGGTTGGTTTGAACGTAGATTTGGGGGTTTTCCTTCATTTTGATGGAACCACTGAAGTCCTGGTCCTGGCCCTACTTATTAATGTGAATATATCAGAAATGACTAAAAAACCTTTTTTAATAGTGAGAAAAGACTCCCAACCTTCCTTCCTCTTTACTTGGCTACTCTCATGGAAGTCAGGGATTTAATTTGTCCCACTACATTAGCCCTTTCATCTTCCACGAAGCTTGCTAATACAGCATAATGGTTAAGAATTCAGACTCAGAAGCCAGACTGGATCAAAACTGCCACTCTGATATTTACCAGCTGTGTGATCTTGGGCAAGTTATTTGACCTCTCTGTGCCTCTGCTTCCTTCTGTATAAAATGGGGATGATAATAATAGTACCTATTATTATTATAAAGATTGGATGAATTAACAGAAGTAAGACGGTTAGAATAGTGCCTGGTACGTAGTAAGCACCATATCAGCATCAGTGATTTTTGTCATTGTTGTTACTTTTAATAAGTCAATCACTTTCACGGTCATGTTTAGGCAGGTCTTTTGAAGCCACTGTGAAGATTAGGTCAGCGTGGCTCAGGCCAACCCCCAAATTCAGGCAACCTGCTTATGAGATTAAGTGTTGAATGAACAAACTATTATGCAGGTACTTGGGTTAAAGGTGAATAAATGGGGCTTAAGCAACATTGCTCAGTGGACAGACATCTCTGCAAGTACACATAAGTGCCCTTGAGGTGTGTGTTGCTATGCTGGGCCATGTGAATATAGGCCCAATAGAAGCTAAGGTACCATACCTTGAGATTTAAATGGCATTGGCTCAGACTTCAGTGTGCAGTTGATATAGCACACATCTCTTTCTATATCTCTGGGAATTCTGAAAGTATGATTTATGGCTTCCAGGTCACTTCTGGCTCCAAGCTTCTGTCCCTGATGAATTATTTCATCTGTGGATCATCCTGCTGCACACCGTGCAGTCCCTGTCTATACTATGTTGCTCCGGAGAGGGAAAAGAGACACTTTCTTGAAAGCCCTCACAAAACGCCACTGGCACAAAGCCTTTGTGTATGTAGTAGAACCTTACTTAAGGTTGGAAGCAATAGAGCAGTATTGTGTTATGGAGTCAGAGCAAAGAGCCATAAATCTTTTGGCTGTTAACCATCTACTTAAAAGTACTTTGGCTGACCTCACTCTCCACCTATTTCAGTCAAGGTTTTTTGTTGCAAGCAATAGCCACAGTACTTTTGGCTGATTTAAATAGAAAAGGAATCTCAAAAAGGACTGAAGAACAAGGTTGGAAGTCTGTGTCTCCAGGAACAACACGTGGAATCATGCTGCAGAACTGGTCCAGTGAAGGAGCTTCAGCTGCTACTGCTGGGCACTGAATGGCATCACAGCTTGCACAACTGACCTCAGTGGATATCGCTGCTCTGACTGATGCCAGGGCTGCTGCTGCTGTCACTGCTTTGTGGCATTATTAGTCCCCTATTCAAAATTTAGGGTAGGTGCATCTCATTGGTGTTGTTTAGGTCACATGCCCAGGTCTAGCTGTAAGAGAGGCTGGGAAAGCAGTCTCTCCCTGTAAAGTGAGGGATTCTCAAATCCAAGAATGCAAGTTGTTTATGGCAAATATTCTCTATGTCAGTGCTTCCTGAACTTAATGTGTTTGTGAGCCATCTGGAGAGCTTATCAAACTGCAGATTCTGATTCAGGAAGTCTAGGGTGGGGCCTGAGATTCCACAGCACCCAGATGATGCAAAGCTGCTGGTCTGAGGACCACACTTTGAGTAGCAAAGGTCTATACCAAAGATTTTCAAATTTAGTTGCATATTAGATTAACTCGAGAAACATTTTTTTTTTTTTTTTAAATACTAATGTCTGGGTCTCATCCTGAATTAATTGGTCTGGGGTAAGGCCTGGGAATGTGAACTTTTAAAAGCCTCCAGATGATTCCAATGTACTCAGATAACATCTTTCATTGCAGTCTCCAACTTCTCACTTTGCAAGGTTATTCCTTTTTTCCAAATTCCCAGATTCCCACTTTTCCAGCCTTGCTTGGTTTCCCTCTTCAAATCGAATTACTCTCACTTATTATGAAGAACAATATGACACTCCACCCCCTAGTTGCTGGGACCTAACTTTGCATATCCAAAGACTGGATAAAAAGTTCTCCTAGGGGCTTCCCTGGTGGCGCAGTGGTTGAGAGTCTGCCTGCCAATGCAGGGGACACGAGTTCGAGCCCTGGTCTGGGAAGACCCCACGTGCCGCGGAGCAACTAGGCCCGTGAGCCACAACCACTGAGCCTGCGCGTCTGGAGCCTGTGCCCCGCAACAAGAGAGGCCGCGACAGTGAGAGGCCCGCGCACTGCGATGAAGAGTGGCCCCCGCTTGCTGCAACTAGAGAAATCCCTTGCACAGAAACGAAGACCCAACACAGACAAAAATTAATTAATTAATTAATTAATTTAAAAAAACAAAACAAAACTGATTAAACCCTTTGTAAGTTAAAAAAAAAAAAAAGTTCTCCTAATCCAGTATTTTTCTATTGCTCTGGGAAAGTGTGATCTGAAGTGATCCACAGACCAATATTTTTTTTAATGTTAATAATTATATATTTTAACATGCATTGCTAAAAAAATATAACTAACACAATAAATGTGATTTCATAAATATTTTTGTTATGACAAGTCAGTTTTTAAAAAGTTAGGTAAATAATGAAATAGAGATTCAGAGCAGATACAACTTAAATTATGAAAATGGTTTGCAAATGAATGAAGTTTGAGAGTGTTTTTACTGCTAATTGTAAGCCTTCTATCCAAAGTCACAGGCTTTAAGAGCACAAAAGAACTGGCAGAGGAGTTTAAAAATATCAGTCTTTTTTCTTCTCCCTTCCCTATCAGTCTTGGAGGATAAGGAAGCAATATAGAGATTTATTTCTGAATTTATGTGAATTATGCTACCAATCTTAACACATTGAAATACAGTCAATCTTCACCTTAAATCAATTCTTTTTCTCTATGTATATGACGATTCCATAAGGTTTTAAGAAAATACTATCATCCTTAGAAAAAGTCATGAGCTAAACAAAAATCACCATAAGAATTGCTTATGGAATATGAAATATAGGTTAAATTCCCTAACCAGTTAATCTTTGACAAGAAAATGGATGAAATTTTTTAGAATTCTTGAAAGCTAATCTACAAATCCAGAGAGCCCAAAAACTCCTAAGGTGAAGAAATTTTAAAAACTGTACACCTTGTCACATCACTGAAATTTCAGAACACCGAAGAAAAACAGATCTTAACCAGCAATTAGATTGATAGCAGATTTCTCAGTAGCAACAGAAACCAGAAGATAACAGAATAATATGTTCAATATTCTGAGGAAAAAAGACAACTGCTAACCTAGAATTATATCCAGTAGAATTACCTTCAATGAAGAAGGGCAAAATAAAAACATTTCGGGTGGGAAAAACCCTGAGTTTACCACACATCACACTTATTAAAGGAAATTCTATAGAACTTACTTCAGGCACAAGGGAAACAATGCAGAAGGAAGATCTGAGATATGCAAAGAAATGGTAAGCAAAATATTTTTACACATGCAGGTGGCTTTAAAAAACATGATGTCTAATTCGTAGAAGGAAAACAGGATAGAACTAAAGTAGTGATTAATAATAGCTTATAAATTGGGAGGTTTGTGCCAACTTAAAACATCCTAAGGTCTTTGAATTATTCGAGAGGAGAGCAAAGATATTTACTGGTTTGAGACTTTGCTTACAAGTTGTAATATAGTAGAAAAATCACCTTACAATATACATAGAGTGTATGACTCCAAATAAGAGAAAAAGACATGTGCCCAGGCGTATGCACACACACTCCAAAAGAAGTTTCTTTTGTTAAGTTTTTGACATTTTAATCTTCACTGTTTGCCATTCTTATTCATGGTAAATAGTATGTTATGACTTTTCATTCTGAGTTTAACTTTAAAGGGTTCTTTTCTCATGAGAATCCCTTTCAGCCTTTTACGGAAGCATCCCTCCAGGTTGGTTTTTCGTTTTTTTCTGCTAAGCATTCCAGTTGCACCCTGTCTGGGATCTCTTTTTGGGGAGGAGGCGAAGGTTAAGGGGAATCAATTTCTAGCTTTTGAAATCCCAACGCCACATAAGTGCTCCAGATTTAAACTCCAAACTCATGAAATGCAGGTCTAGGATTTTAAAATTTCATTGGAGTTAAATAATTTTCATTTTCACCCAGAAATGGGATAAGCTTCCTCACTTGCTTGTCCACTGGGTGTTTTACATTGTCCCTAGTCCACCCTTTTCCTGAGCTGATGTCTCGCAGGGACAAAGGCTTTTTGTAGCGTATTCAGTACCAGCTCCCACCCTGAGCTATTCCAGACCCTTGCCTCCTGTCCCTATACTTTCAGGCCTCAAGTCACAGAAACTAACGTTTTGCCCACACCTAAGATGACCAATTCTCCTGGTTTGCCTTGGACCTGGTCTCCAAGAATTTGGGGGTTTTCAGGGCTAAAACCAGGAAGGTCCCGGGCAAACCAGCTGCTTAGTCACCCTACACTCCAGCCCTCACACCCAGGGGCGGAGAAGAATCTGTTCAACAAGTCACTGCTCTCTGATTTTCAGTTTATTTTGATTTCTGGCCTCTTGGGATTTCCCTTCATTTCTTGAGTTTAACTGCACATTGAACTCAGGACATGAAATTATTATATTATCCAGTAAGGCTAGCTGTTTGTGGTCAGTTTTCCGGTTACAGCTGACCACCATTTTGCCAGCTCACAAAGTAACATTTTCTAACTTTTCATCAGTACCAAAGTGAAGTTGGAGGATAAAAGTCAGTCAGTTACCCCCTGTGGATACAGGGTGCTGGAGTGGTTACCAAAGTTATGTGACTTGCTCCACCAACTGCCCCACAGCTCACCCTTGCTCTAGACCCTGTTTCTCCGACCTTGAGAAAGTTCTAGAATTCTCTAGACAGGCCTAGCTTCCTGTAAGGCCTAGAAGAAAAATTCTCCCCCTCACAACTTGAACTCCCCGAGCGAAGGAATGTTTGGCTGTTTTGTTCACTCCTACACCTTGGGTATCCGGCAAATCGCAGACCTAGATAACTATTTCTTGAAAGAATGAACGTCTTGAGCACCAAGTTGGCCTGCCCTAGCTGGTGTTCATTCCAATCCAGCCCCATCTCCCTCAGACTTGACAGAAAGTCGTCCAAGTTTCTGGACTTTTGATGTCTCCCTCCCTGTTCTCCATATACGTGTTTCTAGTTTCTATTTCTGTTGGCATTTCAATTGATTCTGTGGCCGATGATAGGAATAATCGCCATCGATCGGGCTAATCCTGTGACTTAAGGACGCCATTTTGATACCAGCGCCTGGACACATTAAAATTTTGTTTTTAACTTTAACACATATTTGAGAATGCATACTTATTTCAGGCGTGCCTCTAAGGCACTTTTGGGGTGATGCCTGTCTCTGTGGGTCGGTGGGCCCCTTCGTCTGGGGCCTGTGCCTGGGGCGTGGGGGGAGGGGCACGATGCCGGCCCGCGCGCACCCCCTCCGTGCCCCCCGGCCGGCGCAGTCGTGCCCCGCGAGTCCCCCCCCATGGGGGGCGGCGGCGCGGCCGCCCATTGGCTGACGCGTCTCTCCGACGAGCCCCCTCACCCTGCGCAGGAGCCACGTCCGGGCGCTCCGCTGGCCACGCCTCAGTCCGCCTGCGCCCCTCGGCCTCGCCGTGAGGCGCTGC
Organism: Balaenoptera acutorostrata; assembly: GCF_949987535.1. Lineage (NCBI taxonomy): Eukaryota > Metazoa > Chordata > Mammalia > Artiodactyla > Balaenopteridae > Balaenoptera > Balaenoptera acutorostrata. The sequence goes on from NC_080067.1 coordinate 10,651,925, forward strand.
TTCTCCTCGCTCGTCCATCTCTGCGTCCTCTGCCCAGTCAAGCCGGGCGGTGGGTACGAGCAGGCCTAACAGCAGCCCCGGTGCCTGAAGCCAGCCTCAGCTCCTTCTCGAGCCCCTCTGTGGGAACACTGGCTGCCGCCATCATGGTGAGTGGAGGAGGCCTGAGGGGTTCCTCAGGGCGGCCGGGGCGCTGAAGGGGACGGGGACGGGAGCCGAGAGCGGGGCCACACGGCTTTCCTGTACTGGGGCCCGGCCTGAGGGCGAGGGGGAGGCGGTCCAGCACGGCCTACAGGGCGCTGAGGGCTGGCGGAGGGGCGGGAGGTCTGGCTGTGGGAAGGGAGTGCCCGGGGCCCCGCCCAGCACGTGCAAGGCCCGCGGCCATCCCGGCAACGCAGCCAGGGTGTGGAGGGGCTTCCGGCCTCCGCCGGCCGGACTGGGGGGCGGGGACCTCACTCCGCCCCACCCCCATCCCACTCTAGAAGCCTCCCTTCCCAAGCTTATTCTGAGGAGACAGGCGGGGGCGGCCTCCGCGAGATGGCGTCGGGCCTGCCGAGCGCCACATAGCGCGGCCTCGGGGGCGCCTGCGTGCAGACGCGGAAGCCGGGCGGAGCCACTTCGGGAGGCGGGGCCCCACGGGTCTGGCGCGGGGCGGGGGTCGGGGTTCCTGGGGGGCCTTTGGGGGTGTGTCCAAGCCCAGAGTGGGGGCGGGGCGGGATCTGGAGAGCTCGAGCCCACGGTGCCCCTGGGGCAGCCTCGTGCCTGCGCGGTGGCGGCCGCGGGGGCCTCGGGGCGGAAGCTCACCCGACGCCATCATTTCCACACGAGGTCGGCGCTGTCCACGTCTCTGAGCGGCCGCAGCTTGGGGAAGTCTAGCAGTTTTTAATCCGGGGAACACTTTTTCCCAAGAGAAACCAGAAACCTTCAACAAAATGTCCCTAGAGTATTACATGCTCTGTTGGGTGACATTTATGTGAGTTTTGTTAAGTGCATTTAGTTGATTTCACCACCTCAAGGTACAATTCTGAGAACACTTTTGACCAACCATCAAGTCACAGGTGTATTATATATGTGTAGTTGTCGGTAGTGTAATAACTTATTTTCTGTATTTTTAGAGGTAAAGGGAGGAAATTTATATACAATTTATTAGAATGTATAAATTTTAAAGTAAAAATTTGATTGTAACTATTTGTAATAATTATGTCATGTACGTATCCATATCAATAATTAATAATTGGAGTTACTGTAATTTCCAACTTTGTCCTCTCCTCTTTTTAGAGGAAAAGGGGGGAAATGCTAATAACTTTACTGATTTTTTTTTTTCTGATACAAAACTAATACGTAAACTCATTGGAAGATAATCAGTGTAAGAAAGTAGAGGTCCATCTTAATCCCAACATTCAACCACTGTTGAAGTTTTGATGTACGTATGCCCTTCCAGGTTGTTTTCAAGCATGTATTGCATATATATAGGTACATTTTATTTTATAAAAATTTTACCGTGCTATATAATACTATTTTACAACCTGTATCCTTCACTTAGTGTAGTGGGCCTTATTCCAAACAGAAATGTAAAATAATTTTGAATATATACTTAGTTATTTTACCAAAAATTATGTATTTCTATATTACCATTACTTAATTTTACCAAATTCCCTTATAATGAGTAATTTGTTTACATTAAAACAATACCATAATGAGTATGTTTGTGCAAATGTTTTGGCATGCTTATTCTGTTAATAACTTGAAATAAATTGCCAGGAGTGGAATAACTGGGTGAAAAGGTTACGCTCATTTTGTAACAATTTTGAATTATGATACATTTTTCTTAGTAACTCTTGATAAAGCACATACCACTATATATTCCCACTGATGGTGTGTAGTGTGACCCCTTCTCCACACACTTTCCAATGAAAGGTATTGTACTTTTTAAAGTTGCCAGTCTAATAACTGGAAAATATTTCACTGTGTTGATGTACTTTTTCTTTTGTTTATCATTAGTGAAGTTAAAGTTTGTCATTAGCTTTTTGCATTTCTTTTTTTTTTTAATTCTTAATCTACCTTTCTATTTGCATATTTATCTTTTGTTGATTTATAACAACTATTTTAGTACATTAGTTATATATAGGAAAAAATTTATAGGGGTGATAAGGAGAGACCCTTATTTCTAATTTTAATGTAAATTACTATCATGTTTCACTTTAAGCTTGATGATAGCCTAGATTTAGATCAATAGAAAATAAGATGTTTTTATTTTACTTGGGTTTTTTAAAAATTAAGAAATGGATGCTGTATTTTATCAGATGCTTTTGCAGTGATGAATTGCAGTAACACATTTCCTAGGAATGAACCATCCTTGAATTTACAATGTAAACTGTTCTTAATTGTATATTTTTTGGTATACTGCTAGAATGTAGCATCTCAGTGTTGGGGGCAGGGGTGGACCATCTTAACCAGATTTTGTTATTTAGATGGTGTTAGTTTTATAAAATGCATTGAGAAATATTCTTCTTTTCTCTGAAAATTTTTTTAAAACATTTGAATTTTCCTTCTCTTCCACTCTCTCTCCTGTCTACCGTTGTTTCTGTCTAGGTGCGCCCCCTCTTAACCACCCCGTTTGCCCTCCACACACAAATTACCTGTTTCTTTACAGTTTGAGAAAACTCCCAGTGAAACTGACCCAGGAATTGAGTGCTCTTTGTTTTCTTAAGATTGTCTTTAAAAGTTTACATTTTTCTGGAAAGTTAGTCATATTATCAAGATTTCCAAACTTATTCCTACAGAGCATTCTAATCTGTACTCATATCCCAATTTTTCAGGACTAATGTGTATTTTTGTATTCTTGCCTTTTTCTTGCTTAGCTTTCCCAGGATTGTTTGTTGTTTGGATTCCCCTTGCCCCCCCCAGAGTCCATTCTTTGATTTACTTAAAGGGTTTTATTCTGATTTTCATTTACTATTTCCTTAATAGAATTTCCTTTTCTCTTTAATAACTACTTCCTTCTGTGGATAGGACACTGATGACTGCAAATTATTTCAGTTTGCTTGCATGTAGACGTAATAGTTGAATAAAATGTCAAAGAGCTGACATCCCAGAAGCTTTAGTAATGATAAAGGTTTTTTTCCAGCTTTTAGTTATCTTTGTCATTTGGTCATCCAAATATAAAAGGGAATATATTACTGAATAGCAGTGATGAGAATTTTGTATATGATGCCCTCCAAGTTCACCCCTACTTAATATTCCAGAATTACTCATTTCAGACCCATCAACTCTACTTGAAGGTGTAATTAAGAAAAATAATTACTTCTTTCATTCAGTTTATTTTCTACATGCTGTTGGTAGGTAAGATGAATTTCTTCACCAAACTTTTTGCTTTAGCCTAAGAGTTCATTTGTGAAGTATTTTTGGCAATAGTTTAAAAGTAACCAAAGGTTGTGTATGGTTCTGGATTTGTATATATAAGTTATAACTGTATGTAAATACACATACAGGCGAAGTTTTAAAATCCCTGTTGTTCAGGCGTCTTAAAATGGAGTACTTTCCTTACTTTAGCTTTGAGCACCATCTGCTGGCTCAGGACTAGGATGGACATAACGATGCCTTCCTTAAGACATTATGATACTAGTGAAATGATTTGATCAATTTTATACTTAATACCTCAATTAAGCAGACAGTCAATTTGTACAACCCAGCCCGAAACCAAACTTTCTATAATATCTAATGGCTTTTTTCTGTTTCGCAAATTACTGTTTAGTTGTCTCAAATCTCCATTTTACTTTTGTAAATAGGATATAAGAATTAGAACTTCTCTCTTCAGTTCTGGCAACACTATCACAGGTTTCTCAACTGTGACACTACGCAAATTTGGGGCCAGATAATTCTTTGTTGTGGGAGGCTCTCCTTTGCATTATAGGATGCTTATTGTATCTGTGGCCTCTGCCAACCAGATACCAGGTACACCCCTCAGTTTTGACAACCCAAAATGCCCCTGGGCCACAAAATCTTCCCTGGTTGAAAATCAATATATTATCATAACTCTTTATAATTTGGCACAGTTTTCTGGCCTAACGTTATACCTCTAATTTAAAATACATTTATCCATTGTGGTTCACAGACAGCTAATACTATAAATAGTTTGTCAAATAAAAAGGTATCCAAAGTTCATCCACAAACGAAGGGGAAATTGAGAAGGAGAAAAAGTCTTATAAGAATTTCAGAACTGCTATTTTTGTTTTATTCCTGTTTTGGGTTTTTGAATGTGAGCTAATTGAAAGAGATTGGTGAATTGTCTGTCACGAAGGGAAATCTAGTCAAATTTCTCGATAGTTCAAGGTATGTGACTTACGTAATATAGTCCCATTTAGAAAAAAAATAAAATTATAAAACATTTAAAAATGGAAAAGCTTTAGAAGTGGTTTTTACTTTCTCTGATTTTATTGTCTTGGAATATCACTGTACCATAGTTAAAAGAAAGAATCAGGAACTATTCAAACAGAAACACTGAATAGCAAGTATGAACACAAATTAATAGAGAAAAGCCCAAATACTCAAATTTGGTAATTTAACAATTTTGATTTCATAGCTAATTAGTACAGCAGTTTATAGAATCTTAAATTTATCAGTAATTTCTAACACCTAACAAAGTAGGAACTCTACCTGCTTTTCATTATTGTAATTAATTTCTGTAAAAATTATTTTGCTTATCTTTTTAAAAATATGTATCAGTTGGTTTCTTTTGTCCTTGTTTTTGTTTTCCTTCATAAGCTGAAGTATAATATCTATATCTGTCTCCTGCAGCCTTTTGTATTTGCTACTTATAATCAGTAGGCACTTCATAAATGAATTTCCAATGAGCAAATGTGCCATAAAGTAGTTTCCTGAGGTTCCAACTCAAATTCGTTGTTAATTAATAGAGCATCTACAAAATAAGTACATAAATCGTAAAACCAGGAAAGAAACCTTTCTTTAACCTATTGAAAATAAATTCAGATACCAGGATGCTAACTTGTATTGGCATACCACTTTATAGTTTACAAAATGAATTTACAGATGTTATCTCACTTCATTCTCAAAGCAGTTTTCCAAGAGATAAACAACTGCTAAGTAAGTGATTTATAACTTAGTAAGGGACACGAATGTCTGACTAAACCAATTTTTAGATCTCCTGGCTAAATCAGTTTTTGTTTCCGAAATACGTATTACCAGTAAATTCTGATTCAGAAAAATCTACATTAATCTTAGTGTGGGAAGCCTAAAAGACAGAGTTCTGACCAGAATTCAGAAAAATAATAAGTTTCTTGTGTGGGTCTCTGAAAATAAAGATGATATCATTTGTATTTTTCAGCTCATTGTGAAAATTAGAATTATCAGTAGGCCTTACTTGGTATTATTCAAGAAGAAAACATTATTTTAAAGATGCTATGAACACCCTACCATTAGGGAAAAGGATTTATAAACCCTTTTTTTAAAAGCAGGAGCTATGATATGTGAGCAAAGGATGTTTTCATGATCCATTTCCAAAGTAAAGCAGGCATACTAACACAAGGAGTGTTACAATTATAAAGTCTGTGTTAGTTTTGGTGAAGAGGAAGATGAGTGAGGCAAAATAAATTGGTTTAAAACCTTCTTGTTTCCGTTTTGATGCAACTTATAAAAAAAAATTGGTTATCCTTACCATACTTTTGAATAAGGTACTCAGAAAAGTGAGAATTTGCTTATTGACGTACAACAGGATGATTTTAGTAACTTTACTTTTTACAAAGCTGAACTTTCTAATTACTTAACCAGTTCACGTAGTATTTCACAAACTCAATATAAAATCAGTATTCTGCCACAGCACTGTACCAGGGATAGTGGTGAGTGACACTGGGTTTGAGAAAGTACTATATACCCTTCTGTTAAAATTTCATGCTGGTCTACTCTGATTACCCTAGACCTTGAGCCTGAACTAAGCTATATTGATGACTAATTTACAATGAAAGTAATTTATATGAAAATATTTTGTATTTTAAAAACATAAATTATATTTCATATCATCTGTGATTTTAGCCTGTATATCTAGTGGTGATATCTGCTTTCCAAATTACAGTCTGCTGCAGATCCTGACACTCCAAACTCAACCACCTCCAGAGAGGCCAGCACCCAGTCTTCATCAGCTGCCACCAGCCAAGGCTATGTTTTACCAGAAGGCAGAATCATGCCAAACACTATTTTCGTTGGTGGAATTGATGTTAGGGTATTGTATTCATGTTTCATTTATTTTTAAAAGTATTCTGTGAATAGTGGGATTTGGGCCCTGTTGTAAACATAAGGCTTTTTTTGGGGATTGTTTTTATGTTTAACCTATAGGGACTAAAAATATCTTTGACAAAGAACTACAGGTAATTTGGGGATACATGGAGGAGATACTTCCACATCATCAAATCTTCTTTATAGTATAATTGAAAATTTTGAATGTTGAATTTTTAATCTTGAAGTCAAATTCTTCTTCATAGATGGATGAAACCGAAATTAGAAGCTTCTTTGCTAGATACGGTTCAGTGAAAGAAGTGAAGATAATCACGGATCGAACTGGTGTGTCCAAAGGGTAAGTGAAACATATGTTTAATATAAATTATAATAAATATCTGAACTATAGCATCTATAGAGTTTCAGAAAAGAAAAATTCAAATCTGGTATTCTAACATTTGTATAAATGTAATTTGTTGCTTTGTAATTTTTTTCATGTAGAGAATAAAAGTTTGCTGCCAGTTGTTTTATTTAATCATTTGCCTAGTGTTTGTATTTAAATGTTTCCCATCTTCATTTGTTTCACTTAAGTGGATTAATCAGTTTTATTGAAGAATTGTTTTCTTCACACATTTCACAGTATCTTAAATTTTGACCATCTTGCCATAGATAGTAAGTTAAATTCAGGTTCATAGGTATGAATTTTTTGTTAATCTTTGTGCGTTCTGATACAGGTGACGGTAGGAAAATAAAACAGTATTTATAGAGGATCTATCATGTACATCTTACAGTTATTTATCTCAGTATATTCTTCATCCTTTATCATTATTACTTCTGTCAATTATTTCATGGAATACTGAAGTTTCAAACCACGTACTGTTACGGTAGTGATTTTATACATTTATCTGCCTTTCTAGCTATGGATTTGTTTCATTTTATAATGACGTGGATGTGCAGAAGATAGTAGAAGTAAGTAATCTTCTTTTGGGAAAAAAATCTCTTAATTACCTTATGGATGCAGTGTTCAGTATTGTTTGAGTCCTGAATATTTACTCAGTCTTGTATAATGTATAGAAATAAATGTATTTTCTGTTTGAAATCCAGACTTAGAATAATCTTACATAACTTGTCAGAACCTGTTTATTTTTGATTGGGCATCCAGCCTCATGATCCAGAGACAGGAAAGATTAGAGATAGAGAGTAAAAGTTTTTGATCAAATTCCACACCACCTCTCAACATTTGATTAGAGTAGTGAAGGTAAGTAAGGTAACTTCAGGCTGATACATTTTGATTTGGTATGTTCTTAGCAATGATCTTCTCCGATAGTAGTAATTTTAGAGAACTTGGGTGTTTACCAAAGTCTTGGAAGTAAAGATTTAGACATTGATTCTAGTTTTGTTACTGTCTTATTTTCAGTCACAGATAAATTTACATGGTAAAAGGCTGAAACTGGGCCCTGCAATCAGGAAGCAAACTTTATGTGAGTAAAGAAAGGAATTGTTCTTGTTGACACGTGTAGCTTTTCAGAGAACTAAAAATAAGTTTTGTTTTCTTTTTGTTCTTTAAAAAGGTGCTTATCATGTGCAGCCACGTCCTTTCGTTTTTAATCCTCCTCCTCCACCACAGTTCCAGAGTGTCTGGAGTAATCCAAACATGGAAGCTTACATGCACCCTCCAACCATGATGAATCCTCTAACTCAGTATGTTCAGGTAAGAATTACCTACATTCCTGGTTTTTTTGTGTATTCTATTAGAAATCTTATACAATAAGATGGGGGCACCTTAAAAATTAAGCCAGTCTCACTTCTTACCCTCTGTGGAATTACGTCAACAATTTCCATAATAAGTGACGATATTATTCCTGTTTGAATATTTTTGAGTGATGGGACATCTGTTACTCCTGTTAGAAATCTGTCATTCTTAGTGTTACTTCTCATACTAAGCTAAAATCTGCTTCTATATATAGTTTGTAAGCCTTTATCTTAGAACTGACGGCTGTAGCCACATAGAATGTATCTTTTTTTTTTTTTTCCCAAATAACTCCTAGAATATTTGAAGGCAGCTTTCCTCATGTGTTTGCCTGGTTTGTTCTTTTCTAGGGTCAGCTATTCTTTATTTGCAATGATTTCCAGATGCTTCCTCATATAGATTGTTGATTTCTGGATGTATTATGGTTCTAGAATGGATAAATTTCTGATGACTTAACTATATTTGTAAACTCTGTGAGTTTCTGGCATATAATTTGTCTTGTCTTGGTTACTTTAATATTTGAAGTGGGATTTGGAATACTTATCTCCCATTGATAATATTTATTTTCTTAGTTCAGTTTACTTTCTTCAGTTTAAAAGACATTTTATTTTTAGGAAAAGAAAGAAACAAAATAATAGTGAAATAGTTCTGCAGTGTCTCTCATTTGTTTACATTTTCCATCTACCTGAAGTGTAGGAAATATCTTTTTTTACTTTTCTTACATAAAACACAGAAGAAAAGCCGTACTTGTTCCTAACATTTACCATGAGGTGTTATTACCTATTCTGGTATATTTATGTATGCTACTACCTAGATATTTTCAATCAGTAAATACCTTTTGAAAGATATAAAACATTGTATTGTCTCTTTTCTAGTTTGGGGTAATATACTGCCCTTAACTTTTAGAAGTGAAATACAGAAAGAGCCAGAAAGTCTGTAGGAGGATTCCACGTTACCCCGAAATACTGTCAAAGGAATACAAAACTGCTTAAAAGTATTTTTACAAAAGAAAGAGAACACATGTATTAATATAACTCTAACATGGAAATCTGTTCTAATAGAGCCTTATCATCATGTAAGAAAGAACTTCTGGGTGGGAATAAATATACAGATAAGATAAACTTAGGCTGGCAAAATCAGTCACTTACCTTATTTATGTCTTCCTTCTCCCAGCCCAAAAGACTAACATTTGACAGAGAATACTTATTTCTTCATGAAGCCAGTCACTCAAATAGAATCTTGCATTGTATATGAAAAAGCTAAGATTTCCTTATTTTCATATTTTAGTTACATTGGGAATAATATTCCTTCTTTCTGATTTTTAAAAATATATCTCGTTCATTCATTCATTCTGTAAAATTTGTTTTCAGGCTTATCCTCCTTATCCAAGTTCACCAGTTCAGGTTATCACTGGATATCAACTGCCTGTTTATAATTATCAGGTAATTTAAGAGGGATCAAAATGATTTACATTGGAATATTATTGAGGCCTTTATGTAAATTTCCCTAATAGTTTGTCGTTTAAAGTAGTTTAGTGTGCTTAAAATTTAAGAAAAAACTTGGAATTAGTCTAGGATTAGGGCTTCTCTGTTACTTAGAAATAAGGGAATGAGCTTAGCAAGAAGCTTTTGACAGGAATGAGTTTAGGAAGAAGCTTTTTCTTGTACTGTCTTACAAGATTTGGTGTCCCCTTCTATATTTCAGCATGTATTCTTTATCTTTTCTGTCAAATAGCTGAAACATCCAGGCTGACTTTTATGAGTTTTTCTAATGGCATAGGTTGAAATAAAATGACTACTCAGTTCTTAGAGCATTGAATTCCAATTGTTTGATAGTGTTTATTTCAGCTGGTTGCTACAAGATAGTAGTTCTCTGAATTTCTGTCCATGGATATGACCATATCTGTGATAATATATTCACAGAACTGTATGTTTGAGTTTTCCTGTAGACCAACTCCAGAAAATTGAGAAAAAGATGGAGTTTATATATGAAAGTAACAATAAAATCCTTAGGTATCAGAAACAGGAAGTACTTTTATTCTTCCATTTTGTTTCTTTTATTATAACAAGGTCAAGGAGCCAGCATGACAGATACCTCAACATTGTCTATCTCATATCTCTGTGAAAATGTGAAGGTATATTTAAATAATTATTTCCTATTTTTTCCTAAGATGCCACCGCAGTGGCCTGTTGGGGAACAAAGGAGTTATGTTATTCCTCCGGTAAGGTGAATTAGCGAAACATGTACTTCCTATTTTAAAGTATTTTATTGTTTAACTATTATATATTTTAAAGTATTTTACTGTTCAGCTATTATATATTTCTTGACCTTTTGCCATATCAAATATGCCTAGAAATATTTTAAATGCTCTTTTACATTATGTGTTATTTCTTGTCAACCCAAGTATATACTCCCGTGGGAGAAACTGTGCTTTTTGTTTCTCAGGTTGTTGTGTGTGTACTTAAGCAATGGCTGCCCTGCATACAACAAGTGCTCAGTTACTTGTTGATAGAATATGTAACCAAGAAAGGTAGTATTAATAACTATGCTAATTCTAACTCCAGGGATTTAGAATTAGTATTGAATCTGCCTCTAGTTTTCTAGCCATAAAAAATGTGATGAAGAGAAGCAAAAATGTTTTGCTGTCAATACTGTTATATGTTATATAAGAAAAGGAAAAAAACAAGAGAGGGTGCTACCTCTAAAACACCTGAGCCTTTGTTATCTTCTGTCTTTCATCAGGATTGGATAGTTGAAGGATATAGTATGAGCTGAAATTCTCAGGCACTAGGAAATTCCCTTCTCATTCCCTTACTATATGTTGGAGTTTCTTTTTCTTAGGGAAATTCTAATTCTGATTGTGTTGACATTTCAAAATAAAAAATTGCCTTATTGCATTTCAACTCTACAGTTTGAAATAGTTTCTGAAATAATTTAATTGAACTTCACAATCCACATTTAGACTTTCAGTGTCAGCTCACCATTTTGAAGAATAGATTGTTTAGAAATGTATGTAATGTACATCTCTTTAATTACACTTTTATCATTTTAAATGTAGGCGTATACAGCTGTTAACTACCACTATAATGAAGTTGATCCAGGAGTTGAAGTGTTGCCAAGTGAACGCTCAGTTCTTGAAGCTACTGCATCCTCTGGAAATGGCCCACAAAAGGCAAACATCTAATTTTGCTTATTAATATTTATATTTTTATATTTATTTTTTCAAGTTTTAATGGCCATTTGAGAAGCAAGCATCTTTGCCCTAATTTAAATACATAACAAAGATTGAGTCATTGGCTAATAACTTTGCAGTTTACGTAAAAGTTAATGAAATTTTAGGCATCCCCAAACTTTCAGTGTGTATATATAGTTGTTGATTCAGTAGTCCTTCCCTCTGTTCTGTTTTCATTGGGGTTTTTTTGTTGTTGTTCTTTAACCGTAGTTTAATAAATATTAACGTGATTTGGCAGAGTGCAATGGGTTGGTTTCCTCAAGAATCCTACTCTTCAAAAGAGGGATTAGTATGAATTATATCTACTTTGTTTTTTGCCAATTTATTTAGCTAAATAGTAATATACAGTTTTTTATGGTATTCTCTCCATAACATTGTATATGGTAGCAGCTCTCAAGAGTGGTGGAGCTGCTAGTAATTGAAATACTAAAACAGGCAGAGTTGTTTCTTTTTTATCATTAGAGCAGATCCCTATAATAACAGTGCCCTCACTCTTGAATTCTGTGTTTTCTTGTAAGGGTGAGAATATGGAAGTAATTGATGTGATTGGAATGTGCATAACATTGGATGATTCCCATTGGAGTATGTGTACTTTGTTCATGTGTTTCTCAGTGGAAAAATGTTGAGAACTACTGAACTGTGGGGTGAAAAAATTCCCAGATTTGTTACACAACTTAAAATTTGAAAAAATATCAAAGTAACTTACAGTATAATTATATTACCAAAGTTTAACCTAAATGTTTCTTGAAATGTTGAAGTCCACTGTTTTTTATCTAACAGGAAAAATTAAAGAGGCTTAAGCAAATATCTGAGGGCTTGACTAATTGAGCTTTTTAAATCAGTACTCTATCACTAAGTTTCTGAAATAATTCTTAAATTTGGTACAGAAGTTACACACTAAGTGACACGTGGCACGTATTACAAAATTACCTGAGAATTGTTTAGAAATAAGTGTATGTATTCATTAAACTTTTTCAAAAAGCTTGTTACCAGTGAGTAAAAGGAGGAATAGTCTTTACCGAAAACTTCTGTGTTTCAGAAATCTGTGGACCGAAGCATACAGACAGTGGTATCTTGTCTATTTAATCCAGAGAACAGATTGAGAAACTCCTTTGTTACTCAAGATGACTACTTCAAGGTATGAAAGGAATAGTATACAGGATAAAAAGCACACTTGTCAGCCATAAAGTATCTTTTTTCTGTGGTATATATATTTTGATACTACATAGAGCATATATCAGTAATTGAACTGTTAGTTTCTGACTGTAACCTGGTAAATCTCTGTGAGTGAGTTTTAAGTGGCAGTGTATTCTAGCTGCTCAAATCTTGATACAGTGTAGTTTGCCCTTAGGGAAGATATCTTTAGCAGAAGCCTGTACTGTAATTGATAGGGTTCATGAGAGTTGAATGAGAATATTGGCTTGACCAAATAGGAGAAGAGAAAATTTTAGAAACAGAAAGCAAAACTTGAGAGTATGTAGATATTGGACTAAAGAGAAGAAAAGAAATCAATCACTTAGATGATGCTTGAACAGTGTTTTGGGGGGAGAAAAGAGGTAAAATGAAGTAGTAAAAAGAGCTGAGTAGAAAGAAATGGAAGTTGATTCAGAGTTGGTGAAGTGGAGAAGAATATGGGTGTTTGAATTTAAGAAAGTTCTGGTTTCTGATCCTGGTTCTATCACCTTGGACAAATCACTTTAAATCTTATTAAGGCTCCAGTTTTTATGAGTCTGAAATGAGTCTCTAAGATCCCTTTAAGTTCTGAGTCTCTGAATATGGAAAGGAACCAGTCGCTTCAATGAAGGAAGAATATTGTGCTTATTAGTAAAGGGAAGGTTTTTGTTGTTTTTTGTAACAGGTTTATTGAGACAACGATTTTCATACCCTACAGTTCACCCATTTAAAGTGTGCAATTCAGTACTTTTTAGAGTATTAACAGTTGCACAACCATAACGACAATCAATTTTAGAATATTTTAATCACCCCCAAAATAAACCCCCTACCCATTAGCAGTCACTCCCTATTCCCCCATACTCTCTAGCCTTAGGCAACCACTAACCTCCTTTCTGTAAGGATTTGCCTGTTCTGGATATTTCATATAAATAGTATAATATGTGACCTTTTGTGACTGACTTTCACTTAGCGAAATGTTTTCAAGGTTCATCAATGTTACAGCATGTATCAGGACTTCATTTCTTTTTATTTATGGATCTGCCACTTTGCGTTTATCCATTCATCACTTATTTGATAGACATTTGGGTTGTTTCCACTTTTGGGCTCTGATGAGTAACACTATGAACATTCGTGTACAAGTTATTGTGTGGACATACGTTTTTATTTCTCTTGGGTATATACCTAAGAATGGAATTGCTGAGTCATATAGTAACTATGTTTAACTTTCCAAGGAGCTGCCAGAATTTTTCCAAAATGCACCATTTTGGAACCATTTGTAAGCCATTGCTTTGTATCTTAAAACAGGGAAAGGAGAATAGCTTTTTCCATCTATGAATGGAAATAGGATAAAGCTTGAAGTGTTGTTAAAAGGAATACTTAGGAGTTCCTTTAATGCAGAAGACTAGAGCTGTAGCAGAGTTAAGTTCTTAACCCCCTTCTCATTGGGGAGTAAACCCATTCATTTAAAGTTGATCTTTGTTCTCTTGTTTCATTCTGCATAGACAGGACAATTTAAAAGGAAAGAACTGGGAGCTGTAGGACAGCTTACTTTTGCCCAAGGTTCTGCAGGTTAAATAGGTAGTACTAAAGGATTTGTTTGCAAAGCAGAAAATCTTTAACCAGCAAGTCTTTAAACTTGAATTTTTACCTGGTATTAAAAGTTTCCCTTTGAACCTTCCAAAATTTTCTGCTCCTCTGAGCTAAGAGTTAGAAGTTGTGTAGCATATCTAGACTTATTTTGATTAGCTAAATGTTGTTGTTGTTTTAATTGAATTAGAATGCACTGAGGCAGGATGTACACTGTTTCCATGATAAATTCCAGCTCCTTCATAATCTTTCATATCCTGCCTGATCTCTGAAGATACTTGAGTTTGTGACCACTTTTCTGGGCTTTAACCTAAATAGGATATTACCCTGTTAACAGATTACATAATTTCCAGAAGTCACCCTTCTTTATGTGACAATGGAATTTAATCCCTAGGAACAGGGCACAGTTAAGCTAAGCTAAAAGTGCAGAGAAGAAATACTATTATTATGTTATTGCTGGTTTACTCGGCTCCATTCCTCTTTGTAAGGCTTCATTTCTTCTATCTGCACATCTGAAAGCAACATAAAGTGAAAGGAAATTTTTGCATATATTTTTATTTTTATATTCATTTCCTAAAAAATTATATATTTTCATTATAGGTTAAGGATATGCTTTTAAATATGCCAAAACTTCTCTTTTTTAACCTAAAAGCATGGGGTTTCAGATTGAAGTGGATTACTCTTCTCAAGCCATGATTTCTGTCAGATGTATTTTAATAAAAATAGGACTTTTAAAAATCTCATGTGCTTTCTTTTCATTAGCTGTCTTTTTGGGACATCACTGCCAAATCATGAGTTAATCTACATAAAAGGGTATTGATTCTAAGTCCTCTTTTTCTGAGTTACTGATATTTCTTTTTTAACTAAATTGTTGAATAAAACTGGTCATTGGTACATTGATTATCACAAAGTTCAGGAATGCTTCCCCAAAAGGATCACTTTTCTTTCATTATTTATAGCTTTTAAACCCAAAATAAATGCTTTAAGTACAATATTTTTCAACTCTCTTAGGTCATAATCGTAATAGGAATTTTCAGTGAAGTAAAATGGACTATTTCTGTCTTTTCTAGGATAAACGAGTTCATCACTTCAGAAGAAGTCGGGCAGTGCTTAAGTCTGTTTGATCCTCTGCTAACTTTCTAGTCTCACAGGAAGTTGGAGGTTTTGAATAGTAAGAAGAGACTGAAAGTTTTTCCACTATTTAGAGATTTAATTTTGAATTTTGATAAATCACACTTAGACTTTCTATACAAGTTATATTAGATTGCCTAGTTTTATTTTACATTAGAACTGTTTTTCATTAGACATTTACTTAGAAACTGGTTCTGTGTTGAATATATGGTTAAAAGTAAAAATAAATTGAGACTGAAAGGAGGAACTTTAAGATTTATCTGTAAGGATTTTTTTAAATTGACATTTTAAGAGTTTAAAAGCAAATGCTGATTTTCAGAAAAATTGTTTTAGAAAACCTATTTTGAAAGGTCAGAATTTTGATTGTTTAAATACAAGCACTTCACTTCTCCAACAAGTACCTATGAACAGTACAATATCTACAATATTGTGCTTTTATGATTTGTCTAGAAATTTACCACAAAAGCAGAGTTTTTAAAACTGCATTTTTAATCAGTGGAACTCAGTATATAGTTGGCTTTACTGAAGTTTTCCTTATCTAAACCCAGTAAAACAGATTCTAAACAAATAGTCCAATCAGTGGGTCTTACATTTATTAGTTCAAAATATTTAATCTTATCTAGAATCCACACATAGAGATATCCGATTGGGATGGTAACTAGGATAACTAAAATTCTGGGCCTAATTTTTTTTTTAAAGAATCCAAAACAAACTAAACTTTACTAGGTACATAAGCTTCTCAGTGAGTTACCATTCTCCTTATTTTCTTTTACTTTATTTTCCTTGAAATGATAAATTCAATGGCTGTATCTTAAATTGTGCAAAATATTGGTATTGAAGAAGGCTGAAACTTTTTTTATGTCACTTAAAAGGTAATCAGAGTATCTGAAAGGAATTGTTTTTATAAAAAACATTAAAATATTAGTTATTTGTTAAAGAACAGGTCGATTTTTATTTTTGTTTTTTAGCCTATTATATTCCCTTTTTTAAAGTAAAATACGTCCAGTAGAATCGAAGTAGGTTTGGCGTTTCTAAACCACAAAAGTTGTTGAGTAATACGCATAGCCCAAAAATATACTAGCGTTAAGTGTTAACAATCCATTTTTAGATTAGCTAGGCTCCTGGTTAGACATTGTAAATTGTGACAAACAACGAGAGATCCAGAGCCCCTTTGCTCTACCCACAGTCTTGCTTTTCCAGTCTGTAGCACCATTCTTCCAGGAGGTTTGCTCTTAGAATAGGTGATGTAAAGAAGAGAAGTAGCAGTATAAGCAGTATGTGGGCTAATAAGCCTTGGAAAGGTAGCAATGGGGTAATACCTTTCTAAGGGAAACACTTGTATCAGCATCATTTGACCTGCCATGGACATGAGTTTAAAGTGGCTTCCTGGCTTTTCTTTCATTGGCCTGCCCCTTCACTAAAACATGGAAACTCCATTTATCCTTATCCTAATGAAGCTTCCATGGGCCATATCATCAGTGCCCACTGTTTTATAATCCCTAATAATTTTCATTCTGAATCTGAAGGGAGGAGTCTTTTAACTTGAGGATCCCCAAGAGAGCTTTCTTAGGCCTCAGAACTTGAAAGTGCCCTGAAATTTGTTCTTTTTAAAATTCTTTGTACTTTTTTGTGTGTGTGCTATAACATCCTTACATGTATTATTCTGTGATTAAATCTCCAGGTTACTGTAAATGATACCTAAATTCTAAAGAGCCAATTCTGATTATCCCAATATGACCTTAAGAAAAGTAAGGAAATAAACTTTTTGTCTGCTGTTTTGTTGGACTGAAGTATTTAAAAGAGTAAGGTAGAAAGAAGAGTCAAAATCCTGAACCTTTCAAAATGGAAAATTAATTTTAAACTTAAAAGTGTGTTCCTATTATAACCTGTGCTGATACTGTCTTTGCATAAATGAATAAATAGAAATAAAACTTTTTTTCAAAAGCATTTTAACCTACTTACTCATGTCATATTATCTAAAAAAATGGTGGGGATTTGGGTGGGTAGTATGTGACAAGATTTAGATCCTTGAAATTCAGGAGTGTAAATATTGTTCAGTTTCTTAATCTGGGCGAGTTTGTTTATAAAAGCACATTTTGGTACATTGTATTTTTGCTCCTCTCTCTTATGAAATTAAGAGAGATTTTCATGAGAAAATAATTTCTCTTAGTTGAGTTGGAGATGGTTAACAGAGGGTTCCAATGCAGTGCATCAGCAGAGCAGTGCCTAGTAGGAATGCTGGAGAGTCATGTATATGACTGCAGTCCCATGGCCAAGGTCCCTCTCTGTAAACAACTTGGACTTTATAAACACTTTGTCTGTTGCACACTTTTGGTCTAATCTCTGTGACACTATTATTTTGGGGAATTGTGGTTGTTGATAATAGAGCTTAGATTTTTCATACTGCATGTACTTCATTAAAAAGAGTGCCTTCTGAATCACCAAAGATTAAATTTTGATGTTTAAAGTATAATTTGCTGACGATTAGTAGTACTTAAATGTCTGTGTATACTCATACATATATACTAACCATTATCCAGATTATTTGATTAGTTCTGATCAAGCTAAATTACAGTTTATAACATTTTGAGACCCTAAAAGTAGACTATATATTTTAAAACAGTGGCTTTAAATCTACTTGATAATTTAAGCATATTTGCAGTTGAGGATTACCACAAAATTCTCAACACAAAGCCAAGTCTTGGGATTGAAAAAAATTTCATAGAACACCTTTTTGTAAAAAGTTGCAAGTTATGGCAAAATCAAGCAACTCCAAAAAGTTTGGTCACCTCTGTAAGAAGTTTATTCTGCATGCTTTCTTTTCTTTTCCTAGTAAGAGCATGTTATCTTTGTAATTGTTCAAAATAACTATTCAATATTGATTAGCACCCTTAAATTGCCAGGAAGTCATTGAGTTTCAAAAATAAATACTCCACTGCAGTTCCCTGTTAGTTTATAAAGCCCTGTACCTACTTCTCTAAAATTCTCTTGGTTGTCTTTAAAGGTAAATTCATAAAAATGGGCTGCCACATTGCTTAATCATTTTGCCTGCTTTCATTGCCATTGTTTGAGGGTAATTAGCAACAACGATAAGGCAACATGCCACTCTGCTTTCACAAAGAAGTATTAGGGTGGGGGACCATAAGGCAGAGAAGAGCTTCCCATTGACCAAATCTTACAAAATAGGCCCAGCTGTTGAGTGTGATCATTTGGAATCCCTGAAACACTTCTAGATGAAGATTGCTCCTGTACATATTTCGATAACTATGTAATCTAGCCCTTCCCAACGTTATGTTTTCTCTGTGTGTAACTGAATCTTTCTGAGCAATTCCTCACCACCCATCATCGAAGACTCTGTAGACAGTACATTTGGTAGTAGGACACAATAAACATAAAACTATAAACATGCGTTTTTGAATGCTCATGCAGAATATTCAGTCTGTATAGCAAAGAAATGATAGGTAATTCTGCATTGCATTTAGAGTTAAAAACGTGTCCAGTATGGCTGTAGCTGTGGGCCAATCCTAAGAAAATGCAAAAAATGGTCTCTCAATACAGAAACTGAAACTGCCACTGTACAATTAAGCTCTGTGGTAGCTATATTTTATGTTTTTAACTGGTCTGAAAGCTTTCCAGTTGAGTCTCTAGTTCATTTTCCCAAAGCACACGGGGCTTTGTATCATACATGCACCTCTATTAAGGCTGCGTGGCAGGAATATGCCTTTTCTCATATGAAATTCCCAGATACCAGTTAACTAGATCTTTAATAGAACAAATGCTTGCATTACTGGGATATTGAAGTCATGAAAGCTCTTTATAAATTTGAAGCAACAGTAACATTTCAAGCGGTTCAGAAAGTTGAAGGTTTTAATCCTTAATCAGTTCTTCTTTACAAAAAACAAATCTAGCAAAAGTACATTAAGGCTCTAGTCAAATCTATTGTCTTTCTCCAAAAGAAAATGAATAGAGACACACTATTCTGGCTCAGTGTTGGGTGAAGCTATTTACTATAGAAGAAAGGCAGGGCTGGCACTCAACTGATCTGTGCTGGTAAAGCCAGATCAGCTGTTTCCAGTGGGCTGGTCCCCTCTGCCCATGCACACATGTTAAACATTTTTAATATTAGCAACTTAGCCCCATCCCCCAGAATAAATCTGGCTGGACCAGTGAGAATGGGGAGGGGTAATTTAAAATACAGAGGCCGTTTTCTCTTTGTTTTTACCTAAGCTAGACCCCCTTCACAGTCAAGTCTGAACAACGTTAAAATAGTATACCTGGTTAACTGCACTTTCTTTCTGAACAGGGCGTGGTTGCTGCTCATCATTCTGATTGGTGGTATGTCTGTCTTTGACAAAGTAAAAACCCATACACTCACTATCCAAGGTTTTATCAATGATTAGATCAACCTCATATTTAACAGGTCAAGTTTCAGTGATCCCAATCTCACAGGGAAGTCAAAAAACATCGGAACCACCACCTGGGGTGTTTCTCAGAGATTCAGACTCCTGGTCCCCATGCTCAGATACACTACTCTGTAGACGTGGGTGGGCTCAGTAATATGCATTTTTTTAAAGTCCCTTGGGATTCTGATCTCTGTGACATTCACTTTGAGAAGTACTGCCCCAGATGGGGATCTCAGTTAGCATCTCAGGCTACCCCTAGTTTGAGGATAGCTGAATTTGGAGAACAACGCTGTCAAGTCCATTGTGACTCCTTCTTCATAAGGGATTGTGTTGGCTTAATTAATCTTTCCCTGCCAAGCCTGTGCCCAGGAGTGCCGGTTGTCCTCAGGCCAGGTTGACTCGTGAACAGGCTAAAAAGTGGATTGAATGAGGTCTGAAAGCCAAGACTTGTGACCAAAAATGAATGGTAAGAGGGAGTGAGTGCAGGAGAAAAGCCGGATGTTGAGTCCAAGTGTAGGCCGAGTGTGAGGGACTAGGCTCAGCTTGGAGGGCAGAGTGGACTTTATGGAGGCTGAGATGCCCTACTTCCTTCCTGGAGGGTGTTTGACCCACTTGGCTAATTTTAAAAACATACTACCTGGATTTTAGAAAAGTATGGCCTGTCATTTCTCCTATTCATGCCTTGGAATTAACTAGTGTGTCTCATCCTTAACAAGACTATTAATAACACATCAACATTGGAAATAATATGTTAAAAAATCAAGTTCCAGAGACAGTCTTCAGCATACTGAAATCTGAATTGTGTTTATGTGTGTGTATTTTAAAAATTCACCCATAATTCATGTGAAAATGAGTATAGAAATAAGTATACCTTTAAAGAATAATAAAATACCCAAGTTAGCCTAAGAAATATTTACTAATAAATAGCAATTTCCTCCTCAAAAAAAAAAAATAGAATATTCCATTAATTTAAAAATTCCCTATATGCCTTCCCTCATCACACCCTCTTCCTCAACAAGAAGTAACCACTAAATTGAATTTTGGTTTAATTATCCACTAAATCGTTGGTTGTTTCTTTTCACATTTTTTTTAGATGCTTTTAAATTTTTATTTCACATTTTTGAGGATTTTATTTGTTTATTTAAAGATTTCACTTTTTCAGAGTAGTTTCAGGTTCATAGAAAAACTGAGAGGAAGGTACAGAGATTTCCCATATGCCCCCTGACCCCACACATGCACAGCCTCCCCCATCATCCACATCCCCCAACAGAGTGGGACAGTTGTTAACGATGGATGGACCTACATCGACACGTCATAATCACCCAAAATCCATACCTTACTTTAGAGTTCACTCTTGGTGGTGTACATTCTATGGGTTTGGACAAATGTATGAGGTGAATTCACCATACAGAGTACTTTCACTGTCCTATAGATCTTCTGTTGCCTATTTACCCCTTCAACCTTACCCCCAATCCCAAGCCCTGGCAACCACTGATCTTCTTACTGTCTGCATAGTTTTGCCTTTTCCAGAATTTCATATAGTTGGAATTTTACAGTATGTAGACTTTTCAGATTGGCTTCTTTCACTTAGGAATATGTATTTGTTTCCTTCACGTCTTTATGTCTTGATAGCGCATTTCTTTTTTTTTTTTTTTTTTTTTTAAGGATTTTCTTATTTATTTATTTATTTATTTATTTATTTTTGGCTGTGTTGGGTCTTCGGTTCGTGCGAGGGCTTTCTCCAGTTGCGGCAAGCGGGGGCCACTCTTCATCGCGGTGCGGGGACCGCTCTTCATCGCGGTGCGCGGGCCTTTCTCTATCGCGGCCCCTCCCGTCGCAGGGCACAGGCTCCAGACGCGCAGGCTCAGCAATTGTGGCTCACGGGCCCAGCTGCTCCGCGGCATGTGGGATCTTCCCAGACCAGGGCTCGAACCCGCGTCCCCTGCATTAGCAGGCAGACTCTCAACCACTGCGCCACCAGGGAAGCCCCTTGATAGCGCATTTCTGATGAATATTTCATTGGATGTACCACAGTTTATCCTTTCACTACTGAAGGCATCTTGGTTGCTTCCAAGTTTTGGCAATAAAGCTGCTATAAATATCCATGTGCAGGTTTTTGGTTTTTTTTTAAATAAATTTATTTATTTTTGGCTGCATTGGGTCTTTGTTGCTGCAGGCAGGCTTTCTCTAGTTGCGGCGGGCTTTCTCTAGTTGCGGCAAGCAGGGGCTACTCTTCATTGCAGTGCACGGGCTTCTCATTGCAGTGGCTTCTCGTTGCGGAGCACTGGCTCTAGGCTTGTGGCTTCAGTAGTTGTGGCACACGGGCTCAGTAGTTGTGGCTCGTGGGCTCTAGAGCACAGGCTCAGTAGTTGTGGTGCACAGGCTTAGTTGCTCCGCGGCATGTGGGATCTTCCCGAACCAGGGCTTGAACCCTGTCCCCTGCTTTGGCAGGTGGATTCTTAACCACTGCGCCACCAGGGAAACCCCCATGTACAGGTTTTTGGGCAGTTTTCAAATCGTTTGGGTAAATTCCCAGAGTACAGTTGCTGAATCATATGGTAAGAGTATGTTTAGTTTTGTGAGGAACCACCAAAGTGGCTGCACCATTTTGCATTCATTCTCACCAGCAATGAATGAGAGTTCCTGCTGCTCCACATCCTTGCCAGCATTTGGTGGTGTCAGCGTTCCAGATTCTGGCCATTCTAGTAGGTGTGTAGTGGTATCTTATTGTTTTAGTTTGCATTTCCTCGATGATATATGATATGGAGCATCTTTTCATATGCTTATTTGCCATCTGTGTATTTTCTCTGGAGAAGTATCTGTTAAGGTCTTTGGCCCATTTTTTAATTGAGTTGTTTGTTTTCTTATTTCTGAATTTTAAGAGTTCCTCGTATATTTTGGAAAACAGGTGTTTATCAGATGTATTGTTTATTTTTACTTTCTCCTCCAGGATGTTTCAGATGTACCTTTTGAAAATATTTTCTACAAGTCTGTGGCTTGTCTTCTTGTTCCCTTGAAATTGTCTTTTGCAGAGCAGAAATTTTTAATTTTAACAAAGTCTAGCTTATTATTTCTTTCATGGATCATGGTGTTGCATATAAAAAGTCATCTCCATACCTAAGGTCATCTAGGTTTTCTCCTGTGTCATCTTATAGGATTTTTATAGTTTTGCATTCCACATTTAGTTATATGATCCATTTTGAGTTAATTTTTGTGAAGGGTGTCTAGATTCTTTTTTTTTTGCATGTGGATGTCTAGTTGTTCCAGCACCATTTGTTGAAAAGACCATCTTTGCTCCATTGCATTGTCTTTGCACCTTTGTTAAAAATCAGTTGACTTAGGGCTTCCCTGGTGGCGCAGTGGCTGAGAATCTGACTGCCAATGCAGGGGACACGGGTTCGAGCCCTGGTCTGGGAAGATCCCACATGCCACGGAGCAACTAGGCCCGTGAGCCACAACTACTGAGCCTGCGCGTCTGGAGTCTGTGCTCCGCAACAAGAGAGGCCGCGACAGTGAGAGGCCCACACACCGCGATGAAGAGTGACCCCCAGTTGCCACAACTAGAGAAAGCCCTCGCACAGAAACGAAGACCCAACACAGCCATAAATAAATAAATAAATAAATAAATAGAAAGAAAGAAAACTGATTCCTTATTAAAAAAAAAAAATCAGTTGACTACATACTTACATGAGTCTCTGTCTGGGCTCTATATTTTATTCCATGATTTCGTTTTTCCTTTTCTAGTTTTTCTTTTCTCCCTTCCTTCATTCCTTCCTTCCATTTTTTTTTTAAAGGATTTTCTTTTTTTTTTTTTAATTAATTAATTAATGTATTTATTTTTGGCTGTGTTGGGTCCTGGTTTCCATGCAAGGGCTTTCTCCAGTTGCGGCGAGCGGGGGTCACTCTTCATCGCGGTGCGCGGGCCTCTCACTGTCGCAGCCTCCCCCGTTGCGGAGCACAGGCTCCAGACACGCAGGCTCAGTAGTTGTGGCTCACGGGCCTAGCCGCTCTGCGGCATGTGGGATCTTCCCAGACCGGGGCACGAACCCGTGTCCCCTGCATTGGCAGGCGGATTCCCAACCACCGCGCCACCAGGGAAGCCCCCTTCCTTCCATTTTAACAGCTACATTAAAGTTGTATAATTGGTGTACATTAAACTACATATATTTAAATTGAACAATTTGATGAGTTTTGACATAGATATATATGTAATATATATATATACACAACCATCACAACAATCAAGACAAGTAGCATTTCCATCACCTCTTTGTAATTCATTCGCAACTCACCCTCAACTACTAACCTTCTTTTTGTCACTATAGATTTGTTTTGCACCTTCTAGAATTTTATATAATGGAATCATACAGTGTATATATTCTTTTATGTCTGGCATTTTCACTCAGCACAGGTATTTTTAGATTCATCCATGTTGTTGCATGTATCAATAATTTCTTCCTATTTATTGCTGTGTTGTATTCCATAATATAAATTTACCACCATTTGTTTATCCATTCTTCTGTTGATGGACAATTGGATTGTTTCCAATTTTTGGCTCTTGCAATAAAGCTGCTATGAACTTTTGTATACAAGTCTTTGTATGGACATATGCTTTCAATTCTTTTCTATAAACATCTAGGAATTGAAGAGCTGGGTCCCATGATAGGTTCATTTTAAATTCATAAGGAAACTTCCAGACCGTTTTCCAGAAACGTGCAAGGATAAGGTAGCATCATCATCTCTCCTGTTATGTTTATGCTACAGTGATGTTTGAAGGTTCTTATAAAATTAAATGAGAGCATCTGTTTCACCTGTGCCTCTGATTGCCTGGAGATTTCTTCTTTTTTCCTCCTGTAGTTCCTAAAACAGTGCTTTGTATAAGGCGGATGTTTAATCCGCCTTGGATGAATGAATATCAGGTAATGGTTTATCTGAACAAATGTGATGATGATTTAAGCACCAAAATGAATGACAGAGCAAAATTTGAGAGATCGAGAAATAGGTAAAATAAATAAAATAGGTAAAATAAAATAGGTAAGTAAATAACACTGTCTTTTAAAAATTATGCAAGTAATTCATTATGGAAAAATCAGAAAATACAAAATAGATTGAAGGAGAAAATAAGTCACCTGTGATCCTTCCCATTCCCTCTTTAAAAAAATATTTTATTGCTGTTCTGTTTTCCCAATATACTTTTAAAGTTAGGGCCAGTGGTTCTCAACTCTAGCTACACATAAAATCACCCAGGGAGCTTGCAATGGACTGAAGCCCTCATGAGTGGGATTAATTCCCTTACGAAGGGCCTGAGAGAGTTCTCTTGCCCCTTCTGCCATGTGAGGTTACAGCAAAAAGATGGCCATCTAGGAAGAGGGCCCTCACCAGACACCTGAATCTGCCAGGACTTGACCTCAGACTTCCCATCCTGCAGAACCCTGAGAAATAAATTTCTGTTTATAAGTTTATAAGTCAACTGGTCTATTGTATTTTGTTATAGCTGCCCAAACAGATAAGATAGAGCTCTTATCTGGATAGGTCCAACGTCTGGGTTCCATCCCAGAGATTCTAATTTAATTGGTCTAAGGTGGAGTCTGGGTGTCAACAGTTTTCAATCAACTTTTTTGAGGTGTAATTTACATACAATAAAATGCATCTATTTTAGGTGAACAGATCCAGTTTTGGCAAATGTATATCCCCTTATAAACACTATAATCAAGTATAGACCATTTCTATCATCCCCCAAATAATCCCTGTTCTGTCACCAGGTAACCACTGATCTGGCTGGTCACTAATTGTGACTCTGTAAGCACTAGAATTTCGTGTAAACAGAATCAAGCAGTCTGGCTTCTGTCACTGCATCATGTTTATGAGAGTCATCATGTTGCTACATGTTTCAGCAGTTCATTTTTTTCTTATAAATATTTTTTAACATCTTTATTAGAGTATAATTGCTTTACAGTGTTGTATTAGTTTCTGCTGTAAAACAAAGTGAATCAGCTATATGCATACATATATCCTCATACCCCTCCCTCTTGCATCTCCCTCCCACCCTCCCTATCCCACCCCTCTAGGTGGTCACAAAGCACCGAGCTGATCTCCCTGGGCCATGCAGCTGCTTCCCGCTAGCTATCTATTTTACATTTGGTAGTGTATATATGTCTATGCCACTCTCTCACTTTGTCCCAGTTTACCCTTCCCCCTCCCCGTGTCCTCAAGTCCATTCTCCTATTACCATTTTCTTAATTGTTTTGGGTTTGTTCTTGTAGGTCTTTTCCTTCTCTTGTGTTTCCTGCCTAGAGAAGTTCCTATAGCATTTGTTGTAAAGCTGGTTTGGTGGTGCTGAACTCTCTCAGCTTTTGCTTGTGTGTAAAGGTTTTAATTTCTCCATCGAATCTGAATGAGATCCTTGCTGGGTAGAGTAATCTTGGTTGTAGGTTCTTCCCTTTCATCACTTTAAATATGTCCTGCCACTCCCTTCTGGCTAGAGTTTCTGCTGAAAGATCAGCTGTTAACCTTATGGGGATTCCCTTGTATGTTATTTGTTGCTTTTCCCTTGTTTTAATATTTTTTCTTTGTATTTAATTTTTGATAGTTTGATTAATATGTGTCTCGGTGTGTTTCTCCTTGGGTTTATCCTGTATGGCAGTCTCTGTGCTTCCTGGACTTGACTGACTATTTCCTTTCTCATATTAGGGAAGTTTTCAACTATAATCTCTTCAAATATTTTCTCAGACCCTTTATTTTTCTCTTCTTCTGGAACCCCTATAATTTGAATGTTGGTGCATTTAATGTTGTCCCAGAGGTCTCTGAGACTGTCCTCAATTCTTTTCATTGTTTTTTCTTTATTCTGCTCCCTGGCAGTTATTTCCACCATTTTATCTTCCAGGTCACTTATCTGTTCTTCTGCCTCAGTTGTTCTGTTATTGTTTCCTTCTAGAGTATTTTTAATTTCAGTAATTGTGTTGTTCACTGTTTGTTTGCTCTCTAGTTCTTCTAGATCCTTGTTAAATGTTTCTTGTATTTTCTCCATTCTGTTTCTGAGATTTTGGATCATCTTTACTATCATTACTCTGAATTCTTTTTCAGGGATGTTGCCTATTTTCTTCATTTATTTGGTCTTGTAGGTTTTTACCTTGCTCCTTCATCTGTAACATATTTTTTGGTTGTTTCTTTTTTTTTTTTTTTTTGATGGGTGGTGCTGTATTCCTGTCTTACTGGTTGTTTGGCCTGAGACGTCCAGCACTGGAGTTTGCAGTCAGTTGGATAGAGCTGGGTCTTGGTGCTGAGATGAGGACCTCCGGGAGGCCTCACTCCAATTGATGTTCCCTGGGGTCTGAGGTTCTCTGTTAGTCCAGTGGTTTGGGCTTGGAGCTCCCACCCCAGGAGCTCGGTACTGACCTCTGGCCCGGGAACCAAGATCCTGCAAGCTTCATGGCGTGGCAAAAAAAAAAAAAGGAAGAAAGAAAGAAAAAGAAGGAGCAGTACAATATCAAAGAATAAAAAACAAAATAAAATTAGAAAGGTAAAAAATATATTAGAAACAATAAGACTATAATTGAGACAACTGCAACAATGTAAAATAAAACCACATCAGAAAAAAGAAAAAAAAAAGGGGGGGGTGGGGAACAATCCAAAAGGAGAGATCACTAACAAAGTATAAAGAATAAAATAAAATTAGAAAAATAAAAGATTTATTAGGAAAAATAAAAATATAAAAGAATCAACAACAATGAATCAACAAGGTAAAACAGAACCCCAATCTAAAAGAGGAAAAAAGAAAAGAAAAAAAAAAAAGCCTTGGCTATGGGGGTGGAGTTTAGGTGGGGGGTGGAACTTTGGCAGGGGCGGGGTTTAAGGTGGGGCGGGACCTAGGCAGGTGGGGGGTGTTTGAGCGTGGGGCGGGGCCTAGGCGGGGCTACGTTCAAGCGTGGGACGGGGCCTCTGCTTAGGACCTGTGCAGAAGGGGAGAGGCAGCACGTGGAAAGGAGGGCTTCTGGAGTTTGGAGGCAGGGCCCTGAGTGAGGGTGTGTGGGTGGGGCTTAGGCACAGTGCAGCTGAAGGGAGGGGGTCTCCGAATGCAGAGGTGGGGCCCTGGGTGGGGGTGTAGGGGCGGGACTTGGGTTCTGTGCAGCAGGAGGGAGGCTCTGAGGGCAGAGGATTAGGCCTGGGAGCCCAACAGGCTCCCCAGTGCCTAAGTGGACAGGGAAAGCGCTGGCCCTGTTCCCTTCCGTTCCTCTGTGCCCCTCCCCCCCACCTCCCTCAGGGTCTCCCCAGTCGCCGCTGGACCCCTAACCCTGGGTGGGTCCCCCTGGGTGTAGGAACTCCTACCCTCCCCCAGCCGCCCCTCAGGGGTGCCGTCCTGGAGATCCAGCCTTTACTTTTGCTCCCCCTTCCCTCCCTCCACTCCCTCAGGACCCACACGGCTGGAGGGGGCCTAGATGGGTAGAGGATCAGGCCCGGGATCTCAGCAGACTTCCGGGGGCCCAAGTGGGCAGGGGAAACCTGGCCACACTCCCTTTTGATCCTCTGCCCTCCCAATGGTTCCCCAACTTCCCCCTTCTGGTGTGGGACACCTTCCCCTCCCCCAGCTGCCCCTCAGGGGCGCCAGTCCCCTCCCGCCTCCACTTCTCCTCCCCCCTCACTCCCCCCACGCCCCACGTCCTACCTGGTCACTGGGGGTTCCTCCCGTCCCCTTGGGTGTCCGTAGTCCCCCACCGGTGCCTGGTAGGTGCCCTAGTTGTGAGAAGATGCGATTTCTGCGTCCTCCTAGTCTGCCATCTTGAGTCCGCCCCCATTTTTTTTTTTTTTTTTTTACTGCTGATTAGTATTCCGTTGTGTGGAGGCATCATGTTTTGGTTTGTCTTTTTTTATTTTTTGGCCAGGGCACTGGGCATGTGGGCTCTTAGTTCCCCCACCAGGGATTGAACCCAGGCCCCTTGCATTGCAAGCATGGAGTCTTAACCACTGGACCACCAGGGAAGTCCCTCACCACGTTTTCTTTACACTCACCTGTTGTTGATGGACATCTGGGCTGTTTCCAGTTACCAAGCATTATGAATAACGCTTCTATCAACATTCATGTAAAAGGTTTTTGTGTGGATATGTGTTTTCATTCTCTTGGGGAAATACCTAGGAGTGGAATTTCTGTTCCTATGCTGAGTGTCTGTTTAACTGTATAAGAAACTTCCAAACTGTTTCCCAAAGTAGTTGTATTATTTGCATCCCCACTAGCAATCTGTGAGTGCTCGCTTGTACTGCATTTTGTCCACAGCACTAGGTATTGTCAGTGTTCTTAATTTTAACCATTCTCAAGCATAGCAGTTTTTAAAAGCTCCCCAAGATACATATACTTTTCTGTATACATCAATAAAAGGTTAAGAAAAAAACAACTCCCTAAATGATTCTAGGTTGAGAACTGCCAAGCCAGACTAGACAAGTTCCAAATATCTTTAATTATGCATTCATGGTTGTTTTTTTCCCCACTCACCCACTTATTTAGCTCTTTACTAAGCATAGAGAATGTAAAGATAACACAACACCACTGCCTGCCCTCAAGAAGCTCAGTGTCAAGTAATTTTCTTTTTTCTCTCGTAAGAAAACCAGTTTCACATGTATGACCACAGTCATTTCAGAGAGTTTGATTTTTTTTTTTTTTTTTACTGATCTTGGAACTTTGCAGCTCTGGCCTACATTCAGTCCTGGTGAGGGGAGGCAAGGGAGTCATTCATGGTGTTTGAGATGTTGCTTTGTTGGTTTTGCACTTTTCCTTCCCTGCTTCCTTACCACCAGTACTTTCTTATGTACATATTTAACTTTGGGGACCATGTGTTGTTTTTTTTTTTTTGGCTGCACTGCGTGGCCTGTGGGACCCTAATTCCCCAACCAAGGAACAAACCCATGCCCCCAGCAGTGGAAGCGCAGAGAGTCAACCACTGGAACAATGTCTTTAAATGAGGTGGCAGGGGGTTATAACAATAAATATAAAATGAACATATTTTACCCCTGGTAATCACATTGGTGCCTGCACAGAGTATCACGGCTGGTTTCTGATCTTTGTATTTTATTTCTCTCCCTGGTTTGTTTCTTTAATACAGAAAATCTTCAATTAACAGAATATTCTATTAAAAATAAGACCAATTGGCATAATATTATAAAACTGTCACCAAAAACCTAGTAAAGAAATATAGTAGATGGGTGAAAATAAGATGGCATGTAAACCGAACAAGACTCACATGTAAAATTGTGTCATTAAATAGTAAACTATTTTCTTATTTGCTATTAAACTTACACTATACAAAGATTTTGAAATGATACAACAAAGTCTGCCTCCCTGGAACTGTTAGAAAGAGGTATAAAACTGAAGCAGAGTCTATGCAGAAATTTTTTTATCTTCTAGGGTAGAGGTCAGTGTCAGGATTGTTAATATTGCCCCTTCTTGCAAGAGCAACTGATATAAAATAGATTCCATTTTCCTTTTCCTTGGGGCCTTAGTGGTTCCAGAGACCCCAGAAATCTTATGGAAACGTGGCTAATGAAAAAATTCTGACAAAGAGTAGAAAGCTATTAGTCTACCTTTGGGCCTAAAGAAACCTCATCTCTAACATGGATAAATTTTCATCAAGAAAATATTTTCCAGAGCAATCTCAAGCCAGTTTAATCCCTTGATTGATATTCTATACAATGGAATGAAGCCATTTTCAATATTTGCTGTGTTTCTTTTTATTTCATTGAAACTTTTCACTGCAATTGTTCTTTTTTTTCAGCTATGGAAAATTCCATTCTTTTTAAAAATTTTTATTGAAATATAGTTGATTTACAATGTTGTATTAGTTTCAGGTGTACAGCAGAGTGGTTCAGTTATACATATCTATCTATTCTTTTTAAGATTCTTTTCCATTATAGGTTATTACATGATATTGAGTATAGTTCCCTGTGCTATACAGTAGGTCCTTGTTGGGTTCTTTTTCTATGTGTATTGTTTTTACACAAATTGGATTCATTATCAGTTTTTTCCAGATTATTAAGGTATGATTGACAAATAAAAATTGTATATATTTAGGTTGTACAATGTGATTTTTTAAAGTATACAATGTGATGATTTACTATACATATATATTGTGAAATGATTACCACAATCAAGTTAATGAACACATCCATCACCTCACATAGTTACTTTTTGTGTGTTTGGTCAGAACAGTTAAGATCTATTCTCTTAGCATATTTCAAATATACAATATGGTATCATTAACTATAGTCACCATGGTGTACATTGGATCTCCAGAACTTACTCATCTTATAACTGAGAGTTTATAGCCTTTGACCAACATCTCCCCATTTCCTCTGACCCCTGACCCCTGGCAACCACCAGTCTACTCTCTGGTACTATGAGTTTGACTTTTTTAGATTCCATATATAAGTGAGATTATGCAGTATTTGTCTTTCTGTGTCTGGCTTATTTCACTTAGCATAATGTCCTCTAGGTTCTTCCATGTTGTCACAAATGGTAGAATTTTCTTCTTTTTATGGTTGAATAATACTCCATTGAGTGTGTGTATATACATATACCCCACATGTGTTTTATTCATTCATCCATCAGTGTACACTTACATTGTTTCCATATCTAAGCTATTATGAATAATGCTGCAGTGAACATGGGAGGGCAGATATCTCTTTAAGGTATTGATTTCATTTCCTTTGGATAAATAGCCAGACGTGGAATTGCGGGATCATATGGTAGATCTATTTTTAATTTTTTGAGGAAACTCTGTACTATTTTCCATTAGTGGCTGCACCACTTTACATTCCCACCAACAGTGTACCAGGGTTCCCTTTTCTCCACATCCTCGCCAACACGTGTTATCTCTTGTCTTTTTGGGAATAGATTAGTTTCTTGAACCACATCAATTTTTCCTCATTTAGTTTCAACCATTGTGATTTTTGTTTTGCTTTTCCAAATCCAGAATTCCCCAAGGTCAAATTTTGTGTATCTAAATTTTGTCAAGAAAATGTAATCCTTCTGTCCAGTTTTAGTCAATAGCATTTTTTTGCCATGTGTGGTTTCATTTGTTGTCAGTTTGATTTTGTGTTGATTATTTCTGCCAGTAGTAACAATTAAGAATTAAGCAAAAATTGATTGTATTTATTTCCTAGATAATCAATGAGAAAATTCGGGGTCATTTAGTGAGACAGAGATATAGACGCACAGAAAGAGAAGAAGGGCTACAGCTGTGTATACATGGCTGAACTCTCAGTTACTGGGTGGGATCAAAGTACAGAGTGGAGTGGGATTGCTGGATCATACAGTAGTTCTATATTTAGTTTTTTCCAGCAAAAACCACAATTTGAAAAGATGCATGCACCCCAATATTCATTGCAGCACTATTTACAATAGCCAAGACATGGAAGCAACCTAAATGTCCATTGACAGATGAATGGGTAAAGAAAATATAGTACATATATACCATGGAATATTACTCAGCCATAAAAAAGAATGAAATAATGTCATTTGCAGCAACATGGATGGACCTAGAGATTGTCATACAGAATGAAGTCAGACAGAGAAAGACAAATATCATATGATATTGCTTATATGTGGAATCTAAAAAAAAAAAAAAAGGTACAAATGAACTTATTTACAAAACAAAAGCAATCATAGAGGTAGAAAACAAACTTATGCTTACCAGGCGGGAAGTGGGGAAGGGATAAATTAGGAGATTGGGATTGACATATACACACTACTATATATAAAATAAGTAACTGATAAGGACCTACTGAATAGCACAGGGAACTCTACTCAATACCCTGTAATGACCTGTATGGGAAAAGAATCTAAAAAAGAGTGGATATATATAGATGTATAACTGATTCACTTTACTGTACAGCAGAAACTAACACAGCATTATAAATCGACTAGACTCCAATAAAAATTTTTTTTAAAAAAATGCATAGTGGAAACATCCACCGTCAAAAGGGCAGCTCCAAGGGCAGAGTCCAAGTACCCTGCGTCAGCTCCTGGCCACTCTCTCTGAAGTCAGGTCACCTTCATTCTTCTCCATTCCCCACCACATCCCTGTCCTCTTCTCTTCGGGGCTGCCTGGCCATGAGCTCTCCTGGCTGAGAAGCCACTGACCTGGATGTGGACAGAAATTCCTAATCCCCTTAACTGAGCTGATCACAAGTTGAACTTCTTCAAAAGGAACGAATTTTACTTGAGTCAACTAAACACAACCAAGCTACATGAAGAAAGTACAACAGCATATAAGTGGATGAGGTCAGGGGCCAGTGTTTCAGTACTGGTGTAAACAGCAGATTCGTTCACTCCAGAACAGCTGTGCTTTGGACATTTTAATCTGGTGTATGCGTTACAGGTACACGTGAAACTTTACAGAGCTTGTGCTGACACAGCCAATCCACTTCTAGGAGTTTATCCTAAACTGATATATTGCACCCGTGTCCCAAGATGTATATATAAACTTGTTCATCAACAAAAAGTGGCAATAAACTCAATAGGTACCAATAGGGGAATAATTCACTCAGGGTATTTTCATACTATTTAGTACTCAGCCACAAAGCAAGGGTTGGCAAATTCCTCTGTTAAAGAATAGATAGTACATACTGAAGGCTTTGTGTATGGTTTCTGTCACAAATAATCAACTCTGCCACTGTAGCATGAAAGCAGCCATAGACAATATGTAAAGGAATGGACATGGCTGTGTTCCAGTAAAACTCTATTTATTAAAAAAAAAAAAAGGGTAGATTTGGTTTATGGGCCTTAATTTACAGACTCCTGGTTTAAAGAGAAAATATGGATTTGCATTTATTGACATGGAGAGTTCATCATAATATACTACTGGGTAAAAAAACAACAGATTTTGTTATTCTGATGCCACTTGTGTAAAATGAAGGTTTATTTGTGTACATATGCCTAGAGAAGGATCTAAAAGGACGATGAGCAAATGTTAAGTATTATCTCTAGGTTTCTCCTTTATGTTTTTATATATTTTTATTATCAGAAAAATACTTTCATTTAGTAATGTATACTCTGACAAAGTAATTCCATGGTTGTTGTTAGGGTCACCACATATAGCTGTGCAGCCTGTGCACTGCACAATTTTAGAAGATGCCACTCACATTGACTACAGTCTGAAGGATGCCCCCTGGAGTTGTGTTACAGAGCAGCCCTCCTATCTCCCATTCTCTGTTCAGCCCTGTCCAGTTATTTCAACAAACATTTACTTGGCATCTACTATGCCAAACATCGTTCTAGGCACTACGGAAATATCAACAAAAAGTAGACAAAAAATTCTGCCCTTGCAGTGCTTACACTCTAGTGGGGGAGAAAGGTAATAAGCAGAATAAAGATTGAAGTGTGTTAGAAGCGGCAATAAAGCAGAGTGATAAGGGGCACCCAGGATGCTGCAGGAGGGATGGGGTTTCAATTTTAAATAGTTTCAGCTGGAAAAAAATGCATAACCTAAAAGTTGAGAACTACGTTTTATTTGGCGGACAAAACTGAGGACTTAAGCCTGGAAGAGAGAGTCTCAGATAAGCTCTGAGGGACTGTTCCAAAGAGGTAAGGAAGGAGCCAGGATATATAAGATTTTTTTGCAACAAAACCCAAGTAGTTGGAACATCAAAAGATTACTGTTAATTAAAGAAAATCAGACATCTCAAGTTCATGAATTGAGCTTGCTTCTCTACATATGGGAAGACGCAAGAGTCTGAGCTTACTGAAATTATTCCTTTGATATGCACCTCAGCTACCTGGGGCCAGTATCCTGCTTCTCTCCATCATGAATTCTGTCAGGGTGCATCATGGGGGGTGGCTACAGTGGCTGCTGGCTCGATGGCCCCAATATCCTTTGCTTACTGACATGGCAGGTGACATTCTTCATCCACAATAGGATGGTCAGAACTGACCTTACTCAGGAAGTCGCAATTGAGCAGACTCGAAAGAGGTCAAGGAGGAAGCCGTGTTGCTATCTTGGAGAGAGCATTCTAGATGGAGGGGACAAGCCAGTGCAAAGGCCCTGAGGGAAAAGCGTGCCTGGAGGTGTGAGGAACAGCAAGGGGGCCAGTGTTGCTGCGGTGAAGGGAGGGGTGGGGAGCAGTAGGGGATGAGGACAGATGGGTAATGGGTGGCCAGATCACAGAAGCCCCTGGAGGTCAGAGCCACTTACGTGTTTTTGAGTAGAGCAGTGACATGATTTAATTGATGCGTTTACAGGGCCACTCTGAATGCTGGGTTGAGAATAGATTGTCAGGATACCAGGGTAGAGGTAGCCCTTGACACAGTGTTTGGTAATTGCTTTTTTCTCTCTCTCCTCCCCAGTGGCCTGTGGAATCCTGGAGGTCAAGGAGTGGTTTGTGGTCTCCTCTGTTCCTAACACAGTTTCTGGCAGAGGGAATAACTAGTGCAAAGGTCCTGAGGCTCCTTTACTAAGTGAAATAAGGCAGGTAGGACACATACTTACTACTCTTGTTCTACAGAAGGGAAAAATTGGAACTTAAGGAAGTTTAAGTGATTGCCCAGAGTCAAAACAGGGTCAGTACCAGAACCAAGGCCCTTTTGAGTCCAAGGTCAGGGTTCCTAAGAACTTGGGACAAAAGACAGACACACCTACAAGATTCAGTGGAGTTGAGCTTCCACTGCATGGGGCATGAGTTTGATCCCTGGTCCCCTGGTCAGGGAACTAAGATCCCACGAACCTCTGGTGCAGCCAAAAAAAAAAAACATTCAGTGGAGTTGGTGAAAAGAAGTCCTGAGTTAGATTCTGCAGACATTTATGAGAAGCCAAGGCATTTTGATTTCATACAGTGATAATGATAATAGCTAACATATTAAAAAAAAGATGACATATACTTACCTGGTAGGAGATCCACTGCACATTGCTGATTTGAAAAGGCAGGTTGAAAAATAGCATTTAGAGTTTAGGGACTTCCCTAATGTGGCAGTGGTTAAGAATCTGCCTGCCAATGCAGGAGACACAGTTTCAAGCCCTGGTCTGGGAAGATCCCACATGCTGCAGAGTAACTAAGCCCCTGCGTCACAACTACTGAGCCTGTGCTTTAGAACCCGCGAGCCACAACTACTGAGTCCGCGAGCCACAACTACTGAAGCCTGCGTGCCTAGAGCCTGTGCTCCGAAACAAAAGAAGCCACTGCAATGAGAAGCCCGCGCACCGCAATGAAGAGTAGCCCCCGCTGGCCGCAACTAGAGAAAGCCCACGCGCAGCAATGAAGACCCAGCGCAGCAAAAAATAAATAAATTTATTTTTAAAAATAGAGTTTAATTTCCATGTATCTAATACATGAACGCATAAGAGGAAGGATGTTCACCAGATGTTAGTGATACTTATTTCCTGAGGGTAGGATTTCAAGGGAGTTTTTATTTTCTTCTTTATTCTTTTCTCAGTTGTTTGAATTTTCTACAATAAGAACGTAAGACAGAAGAAATCAACTTAAAATGTTTGATGTTAAAAAGATATCACTAAGCCAATATTTACATGCACTTTGCAGTTTCACAGCACCTTTGTTGCGCATGTTCCTTTGTAAATTCTTCCAGGGCAGGCACGGTTTTATTCGGTGTTGGATGCCTAGAGTGCAAAGCCTGCCACAAATAGGTGTTCGGTAGGGCATGTGGAATGAATCAAAGTGCCTCTGGGAACTGTAGTTCATATAATCTTCAGTAGACCCCTGGGAGGCGGAGGGGCTCAGGAATGACGTGAACACAGGTTTTGGTTTTTTTTTTTAATTTTTATTGGAGTATAGTTGCTTTACAGTGTCGTGTTAGTTTCTGCTGTACAGCAAAGTGAATCAGTTATACATATACATATATTCCCTCTTTTTTAGATTTCCTTCCCATTTAGGTCACCACAGAGCATTGAATAGCATTCCCTGTGATATACAGTACGTTCTCATTAGTTATCTATTTCATACATAGTAGTATATATATGTCAATCCCAATCTCCCAGTTCATCCCACCCCACCCCCCTTCCCCACTTGGCATCCACAAGTTCTCTACATCTGTGTCTCTATTTCTGCTTTGCAAATAAGTTCATCTATAGCATTTTTCTAGATTCCACATATAAGCAATATTATACGATATTTGTTTTTCACTTTATGACTTACTTCACTCTGTATGACAGTCTCTAGGTCTATCCACGTCTCTGCAAATGGCACTATTTCATTCCTTTTTATGGCTGAGTAATATTCCATTGTATATATGTACCACATCTTCTTTATCCATTCCTCTGTTGATAGACATTTAGATTGCTTCCATGTCCTGACTACTGTAAATAGTGCTGCAATGAACATTAGAGTGCATGTATCTTTTTGACTTACGGTTTTCTCAGGGTATATGCCCAGTAGTGGGATTGCTGGGTCATATGGTAGTTTTATTTTTAGTTTTTTGAGGAACCTCCATACTGTTCTCCAAAGTGGCTGTATCAGTTTACATCCCCACCAACAGTGTAGGAAGGTTCCCTTTTCTCCACATCCTCTCCAGCATTTATTGTTTGTAGATTTTTTGATGATGGCCATTCTGACTGGTGTGAGGTGAGACCTCATTGTAGTTTTGATTTGCATTTCTCTAATTATTAGTGATGTTGAGCATTATTTTCATGTGCTTTTTAGCCATCTGTATGTCTTCTCTGGAGAAATGTCTATTTAGGTCTTTTGCCCATTTTTGGATTAGGTTTTTTTTTTGATATTGAGCTGCATGAGCTGTTTGTATATTTTGGAGATTAATCCCTTGTTGGTTGCTTCATTTGCAAATATTTTCTCCCATTCTGAGGGTTGTCTTTTCATTTTGTTTATGGTTTCCTTTGCTGTGCAAAAGCTTTTAAGTTTAATCAGGTACCATTTTTTAATTTTGTTTTTATTTTCATTACTCTAGGAGGTGGGTCAAAAAAGATCTTGCTGTGATTCATGTCAAAGAGTGTTCTGCCTATGCTTTCCTCTAAGAGTTTTATAGTGTCCAGCTTTACATTTAGGTCTTTAATCCATTTTGAGTTTATTTTTGTGTATGGTGTTAGGGAATGTTCTAATTTCATTCTTTTACATGTAGCTGTCCAGTTTTCCCAGCACCACTTATTGAAGAGACTGTCTTTTCTCCATTGTAATATATTCTTGCCTCTTTTGTCATAGATTAGGTGACCATATATGCATGGGTTTATCTCTGGGCTTTCTATCCTGTACCATTGATCTATAATTCTGTTTCTGTGCCAGTACCATACTGTCTTGATTACTGTAGTTTTGTAGTGTAGTCTGAAGTCAGGGAGCCTGATTCCTCCAGCTCCATTTTTCTTTCTCAAGATTGCTTTGGCTATGTGGGTTCTTGTGTGTTTCCATATGAATTGTAAAATTTTTGCTCTAATTCAGTGAAAAATGCCATTGGTAATTTGATAGGGATTGCATTGAATCTGTAGATTGCTTTGGGTAGTATAGTCATTTTCACAATTTTGATTCTCCCATTCCAAGAACATGGTATATTTCTCCATCTGTTTGTGTCTTCTTTGATTTCTTTCATCAGTATCCTATAGTTTTCTGTTTTACATGGAAGGAGTTGCATCTCTTTCCTGATTGGCACAGCCCTGGCACTCAGGAGACCAGAAATCCTTGTAAAAAGCCTAAATGGTAAATTTACAGATTTTTGATGCCTGGTCTCAGGTCCCACCTTCACACTCAGCAAAAATTAAGTTTTTCTTTTTTCTTTTTTTGGCTGCATTGCGTCTTTGTTGCTGTGCACGGGCTTTCTCTAGGCAAGCAGGAGCTACTCTTCATTGAGGTGTGTGGGCTTCTCATTGCGGTGGCTTCTGTTGTTGCGGAACACGGGCTCTAGGCACACGGGCTTAGTAGTTGCGACACGCCTGCCCTAGAGTGCATGGGCTTCAGTAGTTGCGGCGCGTGGGCTCAGTAGTTGTGGCTCTCAGACTCCAGAGTACAGGCTCAGTAGCTGTAGTGCACGGGCTTAGTTGCTCCCTGGCATCTGGGATCTTCCTGGACCAGGGATCGAACTCATGTCCCCTGCATTGGCAGGTGGATTCTTAACCATTGCACCACCAGGGAAGTCCCTTAAGTTTTTAAATCGAAGAGTTTTAGGAAAGAATCAGTGATGTGGCAACGTTTACTCTGATCGCATTTCAATCTAGCTTTTGGGTTTTAAAGACAGTTGCCATCTGTGTTGGGTTACATCATGCTCAGGAAAGCCTTTTTTTAGTTTTATTTTTAAAAATTTCCTGGCTGTGCTGTGGTGGCTTGCAGGATCTTAGTTCCCAGACTAGGGATTGAACCCAGGCCCATGGCAGTGAAAGTGCCAAGTCCTAACCACTGGACAGCCAGGGAATTCCCAGGAAAGCCTTCTTTTATTTTTTAATTTTTTTTAATTAAAAAAAAATTTTTAATACATCTTTATTGGAGTATAATTGCTTCACATTACTGTGTTAGTTTCTATTGTACAACAAAGTGAATCAGCCATATGCATACATATATCCCATATCCCCTCCCTCTTAAGCCTCCCTCACACCCTCCCTATCCCACCCTTCTAGATCATTGCAAAGTACCGAGCTAATCTCCCTGTGCAACTGCTGCTTCCCACTAGCTATCCATTTTACATTTGGTAGTGTATATATGTTGATGCTACTCTCGCTTCATCCCAGCTTCCCCCCTCCCACCATGTCCTCAGTTCCATTCTCTATGTCTACATCTTTATTCCTGCCCTGACACTAGGTTCATCAGTACCTTTTTTTTTCTTTGATTCCACGTATATGTGTTAGCATACGATATTTGTTTTTCTGACTTACTTCACTCAGTATGACAGACTCTAGGTCCATTCACCTCACCACAAATAACACAGTTTCGTTTCTTTTTATGGCTGTGTAATATCCCATTGTATATATGTGCCACATCTTCTTTCTTTTTCTTTTTTTTAACATCTTTATTGGAGTATAATTGCTTTACTTCACATATTCTTTATGCATTCTTCTGTCAATGGACATTTAGGTTGGTTCCATGTCCTGGCTATTGTAAATAGTGCTGCAGTGAACGTTGTGGTACATGTCTCTTTTTGAATTATGGTTTTCTCAGGGTATATGCCCAGTAGTGGGATTGCTGGGTCATATGGTAGTTCTGTTTTTAGTTTTTTAAGGAACCTCCATAATGTTCTCCACAGTGGTTGTATCAATTTACTTTCCCACCAACAGGGCAGGAGGGTTCCCTTTTCACCACACCCTTTCCAACATTTATTGTTTCTAGACTTTTTGGTGATGGCCATTCTGACCAGTGTGAGGTGAGACCTCATTGTAGTTTTAATTTACATTTCTCTAATTATTAGTGATGTTGAGCATTATTTTCATGTGCTTTCATGTGCTCTTCTCTGGAGACATGTCTATTTAGGTCTTCTGCCCATTTTTGGATTGGGTTGTTTGTTTTTTTGATATTGAGCTGCATGAGCTGTTTGTATATTTTGGAGATTAATCCCTTGTTGGTTGCTTCATTTGCAAGTATTTTCTCCAATTCGGAGGATTGTCTTTTCATTTTGTTTATGGTTTTCTTTGCTGTGCAAAAGCTTTTAAGTTTAATTAGGTTCCATTCATTAATTTTTGTTTTTATTTTCATTACTCTAGGAGGTGGGTCAAAAAAGATCTTGCTGTGATTTATGTCAAAGAGTGTTCTGCCTATGCTTTCCTCTAAAAGTTTTATAGTGTCCAGCCTTACATTTAGGTCTTTAATCCATTTTGAGTTTATTTTTGTGTATGGTGTTATGGAATGTTCTAATTTCATTCTTTTACATGTAGCTGTCCAGTTTTCCCAGCACCAGTTATTGAAGAGGCTGTCTTTTCTCCACTGTATGTTCGTTCCTCCTTTGTCATAAATTAGGTGACCATATGTGCGTGGGTTTATCTCTGGGCTTTCTATCCTGTACCATTGATCTATAATTCTGTTTCTGTGCCAGTACCATACTGTCTTGATTACTGTAGCTTTGTAGTATAGTTGGAGGTTGGGGAGCCTGATTCCTCCATTTTTCTTTCTCAAGATTGCTTTGGCTATTCAGGGTCTTTTGTGTTTCCATACGAATTGTAAAATTTTTTGTTCTAATTCTGTGAAGAATGCCATTGGTAGTTTGATAGGGATTGCATTGAATCTGTAGATTGCTTTGGGTAGTATAGTCATTTTCACAATATTGAATCTTTCAATCCAAGAACATGGTATATTTCTCCATCTGTTTATGTCATCTTTGATTTCTTTCATCAGTGTTTTATAGTTTTCTGAGTACAGGTCTTTTGCCTCCTTAGGTAGGCTTATTCCTAGGTATTTTATTCTTTTTGTTGCAATGGTAAATGGGAGTGTTTCCTTCATTTCTCTTTCTGATTTTTCCTTGTTAATGTATAGGAATGCCAGAGATTCCTGTGCATTAATTATGTATCATACAACCTTACCAAATTCATTGATTAGTTCTAGTAGTTTTCTGGTGGCATCTTTAGGATTCTCCATGTATAGTATCATGTCATCTGCAAACAGTGACAGTTTTACTTCTTCTTTTCCAATCTGTATTCCTTTTATTTCTTTTTCTTCTCTGATTGCCATGACTAGAACTTCCAAAACTATGTTGAATAAGAGTGGCGAGAGTGGACATCCTTGTCTTGTTCCTGATCTTAGTGGAAATGCTTTCAGTTTTTCACCATTGAGTATGATGTTTGCTGTGGGTTTGTCATATATGGCCTTTATTATGTTGAAGTAGGTTCCCTCTATGCCCATTTTCTGGAGAGTTTTTATCAGAAATGGGTGTTGAATTTTGTCAAAAGCTTTTTCTGCTACTATTGAGATGATCATACGGTCTTTATTCCTTAATTTGTTAATATGGTGTATCACATTGATTGATTTGTGTATATTGAGGAATCCTCGCATCCCTGGGATAAATCCTACTTGATCATGGTGTATGATCCTGTTAATATGTTGTTGGATTCTGTTTGCCAGTATTTTGTTCAGGATTTTTTCATCTATGTTCATCAGTGGTATTGGTCTATAATTTTCTTTTTTGTGATATCTTTTTCTGGTTTTGGTATCAGGGTCATGGTGGCTTCGTAGAATGAATTTGGGAGTGTTCCTCCCTCTGCAATTTTTTGGAAGAGTTTGAGGAGGATCGGCGTTAGATCTTCTCTAAATGTTTGGTACAATTCACCTGTGAAGCCATCTGGTACTGGACTTTGTTGAAAGATTTTTAATTACAGTGTGAATTTCATTACTTGTGATAGGTCTGTTTATGTTTTCTAATTCTTCCTGGTTCAGTCTGGAAAATTGTACCTTTCCAAGAACTTATCCATTTCTTCATGGTTGTCCATTTTATTGGCATATAGTTGTTTGTAATAGTCTCATAATCCATTGTATTTCTGTGGTGTCAGTTGTTATTTCTCCTTTTTCATTTCTGATTTTATTGATTTGCATCCTCTCCCATTTTTTCTTGATGAGGCTGGCTAAGGCTTTATCAATTTTGTTTATTTATCTGCTCAAAGAACCAGCTTTTAGTTTTATTTATCTTTGCTATTGTTTTCTTCATATCTATTTCATTTATTTCTGCTCTGATCTTTATGATTTCTTTTCTTCTACTGACTTTGGGTTTTCTTTGTTCTTCTTTCTCTAGTTGCTTTAGGTGTAGGGCTAGATTGTTTATCTGATATATTTCTTGTTTCTTGAGTGAGATTGAATTGCTATAAACTTCCCTCTTAGAACTGCTTTGGTGTGTCCCATAGGTTTTCGGTTGTCGTGTTTTCATTGTCATTTGTTTCTATGTATTTTTAAATTTTTTCTTTGATCTCTTCAGTGATCTCTTGGTTATTTAGTAGCTCATTGTTTAGCTTCCATGTATTTGTGTTTTTTACAGTTTTTTTCCTGTAACTGATTTCCAATCTCATAACATTGTTGTCAGAAAAGCTGCTTGATATGATTTCTATTTTCTTAAATTTTCCGAGGTTTGATTTGTGACCCAAGATGTGATCTATCCTGGAGAAATTTCCATGTGCACTTGAGAAGAAAGTATTCTGCCACTTTTGGGTGGAATGTTCTATAAATATCAGTTAAATCTATCTAGTCTATTGCGTCATTTAGAGCTTGTGTTTCCATATTTATTTTCTGTTTTGGTGATCTGTCTATTGGTGAAAGTGGGGTGTTAAAGTCCCCTACTATTATTGTGTTACTGTTGATTTCCCCTTTCATGGCTGTTAGCATTTGCCTTATGTATTGAGGTGCTCCTATGTTGGGTGCATATATATTTATAATTGTTATATCTTCTTCTTGGATTGATCCCTTGATCGTTATGTAGTGTCCTTCCTTATCTCTTGTAACAGTCTTTATTTTAAAGTCTATTCTATCTGATACCAGTATTGCTACTCCAGCTTTCTTTTGATTTCCATTTGCATGGAATATCTTTTTCCATCCCCTCACTTTCAGTCTGTATGTGTCCCTAGGTCTGAAGTGGGTCTCTTGTAGACAGCATATATACGGGTCTTGTTTTTGGTTCCATTCAGCCAGTCTGTGTCTTTTGGTTGGAGCATTTAATCCATTTACATTTAAGGTAATTATCAATATGTATGCTCCTATTACCATTTTCTTAATTGTTTTGGGTTTGTTATTGTAAGTCTTTTCCTTCTCTTGTGTTTCCTGCCT
Source organism: Balaenoptera acutorostrata (assembly GCF_949987535.1). Classification (NCBI taxonomy): domain Eukaryota; kingdom Metazoa; phylum Chordata; class Mammalia; order Artiodactyla; family Balaenopteridae; genus Balaenoptera; species Balaenoptera acutorostrata. Next base: position 10,695,084 of record NC_080067.1, read on the forward strand.
AGAGAAGTTCCTGTAACATTTGTTCTAAAGCTGGTTTCATGGTGCTGAATTCTCTTAGCTTTTGCTTGTGTGTAAAGGTTTTAATTTCTCCATCAAATATGAATGAGATCCTTGCTGGGTAGAGTAATCTTGGTTGTAGGTTCTTCCCTTTATCACTTTAAATATGTCCTGCCACTCCCTTCTGGCTTGCAGAGTTTCTGCTGAAAGATCAGCTGTTAACCTTAAGGGGATTCCCTTGTATGTTATTTGTTGTTTTTCCCTTGATGCTTTTAATATTTTTTCTTTGTATTTAATTTTTGGTAGTTTGATTAAATGTGTCTTGGCATGTTTCTCTTAGGATTTATCCTGTATGGGACTCTCTGTGCTTCCTGGACTTGATTGACTATTTCCTTTCCCATATTAAGGAAGTTTTCAACTATAATCTCTTCAAGTATTTTCTCAGTCCCTTTCTTTTTCTCTTCTTCTTCTGGGACCCCTATAATTCGAATATTGGTGCATTTAATGTGGTCCCAGAGGTCTCTGAGACTGTCCTCCATTCTTTTCATTCTTTTTTCTTTATTCTGCTCTGTGATAGTTATTTCCACTATTTTATCTTCCAGGTCACTTATCCGTTCTTCTGCCTCAGTTATTCTGCTATTTATTCCTTCTAGAGAATTTTTAATTTCCTTTATTATGTTGTTCATCATTATTTGTTTGCTCTTTACTTCTTCTAGGTCCTTGTTAAATATTTCTTCTATTTTTCCCATCCTATTTCCAAGATATTGGGTCATCTTTTCTATCATTACTCTAAATTCTTTTTCAGGTAGACTGCCTAATTCCTCTTCATTTGTTTGGTCTGGTGGGTTTTTACTTTGCTCCTTCATCTGCTGTGTGTTTCTCTGTCTTCTCATTTTGCTTAACTTACTGCGGTTGAGGTCTCCTTTTTACAGGCTGCAGGTTCGTAGTTCCCATTGTTTTTGGTGTCTGCCCCCAGTTGGTAAGGTTGGTTTAGTGGGTTGTGTAGGCTTCCTGGTGGAGGAGACTGGTGCCTGTGTTCTGGTGGATGAGGCTGGATCTTGTCTTTCTGATGGGCAGGACCACATCCAGTGGTGTGTTTTGGGGTGTCTGTGAACCTATTATGGTTTTAGGCAGCCTCTCTGCTAATGGTTGGGGTTGTGTTCCTGTCTTTCTAGTTGTCTGGCATGGGGCGTCCAGCACTGTAGCTTGCTGGTCGTTGAGTGGAGCTGGGTCTTAGCATTAAGATGGAGATCTCTGGGAGAACTTTTGCTGTTTGATATTACGTGGGACCAGGAGGTCTCTGATGGACCAATGTCCTGAACTTGACTCTCCCACCTAAGAGGCTCAAGCCTGACACCAGCTGGAGCTCCAAGACCCTGTCAGCCACATGGCTCAGAAGAAAAGGGAGAAAAAAAAGAAAGAAAGAAAAATAAACAAATAAATAAAATAAAGTTATTAAAAATTTTTTAAAAATAAAACAAAGAAAAAAGTATAAAGAAGAAAGAAAGAAGAGAGCAACCAAATCAATAAACAAATCCACCAATGATAACAAGTGCTAAAAACTATACTAAGAAAACAAACAAACAAACAAAAAACTGGACAGAACCCTAAGGCAAAAACAAAGCTATACAGACAAAATTACACAAGGAAGCCTACACATAGACACTCACAAAAAGAGAAAAAGGAAAAAAAAAAAAATATATATATATAAAAAGAAGAGAGCAACCAAATTAATAAACAAATCTACCAATTATAATAATCTCTAAGTACTAAACTAAGATAAACATAAAACCAGAAACAAATCAGATGCAGAAAGCAAATCCCAAGTCTACAGCTGCTCCCAAAGTCCACCGCCTCAATTTGGGATGATTCATTGTCTATTCAGGTATTCCACAGATGCGGGGTACATCAAGTTGATTGTGGAGATTTAATCCTCTGTCCCTGAGGCTGCTGGGAGAAATTTCCTTTTCTCTTCTTTGTTCGCACAGCTCCTGGGGTTCAGCTTTGGATTTGGACCCACCTCTGCGTGTAGGTCGCCTGAGGGCGTCTGTTCCCGCCCAGACAGGATGTGGTTAAAGGACCGGCTGAGACAATGGTCTCTTGCCTCTTCGATAGGTCGAGACTTTTTCCCGGACTCCCTCCCGGCTAGCTGTGGCGCACTAGCCCCCTTCAGGCTGTGTTCACGCCACCAACCCCAGTCCTCTCCCTGGGATCTGACCTCTGAAGCCGGAGCCTCAGCTCCCAGCCCCCGCCCACCCCAGCGGGTGAGCAGACAAGCCTCTTGGGCTGGTGAGTGCTGGTCGGCACCGATCCTCTGTGCAGGAATCTCTCCGCTTTGCCCTCCGCACCCCTGTTGCTGCACTCTCCTCCGTGGCTCTGAAGCTCCCCCACTCCGCCACCTGCAGTCTCTGCCCGCGAAGGGGCTTCCTAGTGTGTGGAAACTTTTCCTCCTTCACAGCTCCCTCCCCGAAGTGCAGGTCCCGTCCCTATTCTTTTATCTCTGTTTTTTCTTTTTTCTTTTGCCCTACCCAAGTACGTGGGGATTTTCTTGCCTTTTGGGAAGTCTGAGGTCTTCTGCCAACATCTTGAAGGTCCCCCATATCAAAATTTCTTAATCTCTTCACCTGTTGATCAACATTTGGGTTGTTTCCAGTTTGGGACTTTTACAAACAAATGTTAAATGTTGCTACAGATATTCCTGTATAAGTCTTTGTATGGACATGTGTTTTCATTTCTCATGTAGATACCTTGGACTGCAATGGCTGGATCATATGGTAAGTGGATGTTTGACTCTAAGTAAATGCCAGACTGCATTCCATTTTGCATTCCCACTAGCAGTGTAGGAGAGTTCCAGTTCCTCCACATCTTTGCCAACACTTGGTGTACTCAGTCCTTTTGATTTTGCTTTTTAAATAGATGTGTAGTTGTTTTAATTTGCATTTCCCTAATGACTAATGATTTTGGACATCTTTTCATGTATTTATCATCCATATGACTTCTTTGTGGAAGTGTCTATTCAAATCATTTGCCCATTGTTTTATTAAATCATTTGTTTTTTTAATCACTGAAATTTGAGAGTTCTTTCTGTATTCTAGATGCAAGTCTCTTACCAAATATGTTCTGTGGAAATATTTTCTCCCAATCTCTAGCTTGTTTTCTCATTCTCTTAACAGTGTCATCTGAAAGACCAGAAGTTTTAAATTTTGATGAAATCCAGTTCATCAGTTTGTTCTTTTATGAATTGTATTTTTGGTGTCATATCTAAGAAATCTTTGCCTAGCCAAGGTCATAAAGATTTTCTCCTATGTTTTCTTCTAGAAGTTTTAACATTTTAGGTTTTACATTTAGGTCCATGACCCATTTTCAGTTCATTTTTATATATGGTGTAAAGTATGAATTATTATTTTTTAATTTGAATATCCAATTGTTCTAGCACCATTTGTTGAAAAGACCATCCTTTCTCCATTGCTTGCTTTTGTACCTTTGGGGAAAAAAATCAGTGTCCACATATGTGTGAGTCTCTTTCTAGGCTCTCTGTTCCTTTTCAATGATCTCTTTTGTCAATACCTGATGTAAATGTTCAACAATCAGCCCTCAGGAAGGACCCTGCTTGTAGTTTATCAGTGGTGTAAATACTCTCATGGTGGCTGATTTCAAGCTTCTTTCTTTCCTCCTTCCTTCTCTTCTTCCTTCCTTCCTCTCTTTCCCCATCCCTCTTTCATTCCTTTTTTCCTCTCCCTTCTTCTTTTAGTTTTTCCTCCCTCCCTTTTCTTATTCTCTGCCCCCTTCCTTCTCCAGAATTTGCATTCCATGACAGGAAGATCCAAATGTTTGTCTTAGTCATTGCTTAGAAGTGTCAGACACACAATAGATGCTCAGTAAATATTTGTTGAATGAATGAATGAATGACCCATTTTTAATGCTGTACTTCCAGCATTTAATAACTGTTCAAAGTAGATGGCATATTTTTTTTAACCTTTAAAAGAATTGTTATACAATTTTTAAATGTTACTTTACATTTACAGTTATTACCAAATATTGGTTATATTTCCCGTGTTGTACAATACATCCTTAAGCTTATCTTACACCCAGTAGTTTGTACCTCCCACTCCCTGACCCCTATATTGCCCCTCCTCCCTCTCCTCATTGGTAACCAATAGTTTGTTCTCTATGAGTCTGCTTCTTTTTTGTTATATTCACTAGTCTGTTGTATTTTTTAGATTCCACATATAAGTAATGTTATACAGTATTTGTCTTTCTCTGTCTGATTTGTTTCACTTAGCATAATGCCCTCCAAGTCCATCCGTGTTGCTGCAAATGGCAAAATTTCATTCTCTTTTATGACTAATATTCCATTGCATATATATACCACATCTTCTTTATCCGTTCATCTGTCAATGGATATTTAGGTTGTTTCTATATCTTGGCTATTGTAAATAATGCTGCTATGAACATCGGTGTGTGAAAATGACATAGTTTTAAAATAACCAAATACTGTTTAGCACTTTCAAGTTTGCAAAGCACTACCTCACATGTCATCTCATACAACCTGGGCACCATCCTGAGAAGCAGCCAGACAAGGTGTTCCCCTCCCCACTTCACAGGTGAGGAAACAAAGACCCAGAAAGGTGGAGGTGCCCACCCCAGGTCACACCACAAATGACATAATCTGCAGGGTCTGACTCCAGGTTTGGGGCTCTTCCCCAAGGCTGCCAGTGACCACCTTGCTCTGGGGGGATCTCAGCAGGGAAGGCTGGCGGCTTCAGGGAGAGTTGTCCCAAGGAATAGGGAGGCAACAGAGGGAGAGTGGGAAGGGGCAGCTGATACCAGGGGAAGGCCTACCTGGGCCGCTACCAGGCTGTGACTCTCACCTCAGGGCCAACACAGTGGTGACATCAGACCCCCCACCCCATTCCTGTCGCTGGACGTTCACGGCCCCCTCCCCCAGACCCAGCTTCCCCCAGAGAGCAGGCTTACTCCTAGCATCCGCGTCTTCTTACATGTCTATAAAAATGAACAGCAGAGACTGAAAGCTGGAGACCCACAAGCTGAATTCAGTCCCCATGTATGACTTATTTAGTACCTGCAGGGTTTTAAAATGTGGGCCAATTTACAGAGCGGGAGACTCCACGTGGGTAGTTGATTTCTTTTGGCAAAGAGGGAAATCTGGCCACCCAGGCCCACAGTCCCTTCTGGATGCCCCCTGAGACCAGATAAGTGTTGTCCAGGTCACTACAGTCCCCACCATTTCCTAGCACTTCTCCAACCTCGAGGACAGCCATCACCTGCTGTTTACTTTCACCCTCACATTGTTTATTCTTATTGTTGAGAAACATACCTCGGAACCCATATCACTAACAAAAGGAGGAACACAAAACATGTAGGACCTCATGATTTTATTACATCATGACAGGTAGTCATCTGAGTCTGAGCGCCTTGATTTACATCTGCTTTCAAATACACCCTCTCAACAATCCCACAAAGAAGGCTTGGAGAACCACCATTTAGGAGAGGATCCTGGGGTTCAGAGGTTGATGGGCTTACCCAAGGCTTTATAACTAATTGGAAGCAGACATAAAACTTGAAGACAACATCTCACCCGGCACGGAAATCTGCATAAATTGCCTCTGCAGCCATACGCTGCCTTTGTGTCCACTGTAGGACAGTGGGTGCAACCTGATGGAACAGCCCTGTGTAATCTTCCGCGTGCCCATTAGGTGGCGCCCTAAGCCAACAAAGCTTTCCGGGACAATGCCTTTGTGTAAATTGCTTTTCTTCCATTATTACTGAATTTTAAGCCAGAATGGTTTTTCCACTTTCTCTAAGGAAAAAAAAAAAAAAAAAAAGGTCTTTCAGCACAAAATAGAGCATGGCTTTCGTGCCAGGCTTAAAATGAAATTTTCTTTAATCCATCCCCTAGGGAGAAAGTGTTTATATGTCACAATTGACATCTGTTAAATTTTAAAATGAAGTAAGCAAGCAATAAGAAGGTCTGAAACACAGTCTTTGTTCAAGAAGTTGTGCAGACACTGCTCAGCTGTTCTGTACAATTAGAAATAAAACAAGCACCTTTTCTTCCCCAGCATGCCCGGCTGAAAGCCCCAGTGAGGAAAAAGGCGGAGGGCGGATGGACCTGGGCTCTGAGAGAGGTTAGCACCTGCGTTCAGGCAAATCTGCCCGCACAGCAGGGATGACCTGTTTCTGCCCAGAAGGCCTCGCCTTCCTCACCTGCTCCTTTTTTTGCAAAGTGTAAGAAAGTGTGAGGAATTTCCGAGCAGCCAGGTCAGTTTTAACCATCAGCATATTTTATGGTGAAATCTATTCTTAAACCAATAGACATTTGTTCTTTTGTATTTCACACTAGCAAGGAATCTGGAACCAATCCCTCCAAAGTTAGCCCTTCCTATCTATTATTCAAGCTTCATTATTAAAAAGAGAATGAGAGCAGACATAATTCCAATATGCAGCTTAAGTATCAGTTAGCAATCTGGCCTTTTGAAGATGTCCTAAGACCATCAAATGAGAAAGTGAGGCCTTGCCTATAAAACCAAATATTACAGTTGTGGAATGCGATATTTGGGTATTGAAATTTTTTTGATAAATGTGGGAATAGGAAGCAAAGCCCCCTTCACTGACTGTATTGGAAATGTAATAACTTTTTTGGCGTGTTAAGCCATTGAGATTTGGGCTTAATTTGTTATTTCAGCATAACCTGTCCCATCCAAGAAGGTAGGACTGTGCCTTTGATCACTGGAGCCTTGAAGCCCTCGGTAAGGAGTCGAGGGAAAGAAATGCTTATTGAACACGACTCATTTGGACAGTCTTCCCTTAGATTATTTGAAATACTTCAGTACCCATGAATAAACTCTCCTTTCTGATCAGTTAGCTTGAGTTGGGGCTTGCCATTTTTAACTAAGACATCTGCTTAACATAAGTCATTTCTCTCTCCTGGAATCATTCTTCTTTTTTCTGATAAATAACACTTCTTTTCAAATTTTGCTTCTCTTGTCTTATACGAATTGGTAAAAATGTACAAATGAAATACACGTAAGTATTTAATTTTTGTTTCTTTTACTCAGGAAAATGTCTTCAAGTTTAACAATGGCTTTCTTATTTCAAAAGCATGATGTACTTATTAAAGAATAATCAGAAACTACATCTGGGCCAAAGAGGGAAAAAAGTGCCTACAATCCCCATGCCCAGAGAAAAACGTGGTTCATATCTTACTGTGGCTATAAAGATAGTATGATATTTACAAATTTGTATCACATTATATATTTTTTTAAATCAGATTTTTTTCATTGAAGTACATCTTTTCATTTTGGTAAACATATTTCTATAACACTATTTCAATGGCTACACAATAGTTCATTCTGTGTCTATTTGATCATTTAAACATTTTTTTCTATACATGTTAAATATCATAAACATCTACCAGATCTTTGTCTGAATTGTATCCTTTCTTAATTTCTTTTTAAATATTTATTTGGCTGCTCCGGGTCTTAGTTGCGGCACACACACACAGGATCTTCGTTGCCGCATGCGAGATCTTTCGTTGCGGCATGTGAGATCTAGTTCCCTGATCAGGGATCGAACCCGGGCCCCCTGCATTTGGAGCACGGAGTCTTAACTGCTGGACCACCAGGGAAGTCCCTCCTTTGTTACTTTCTTAAGATAAATCCCCAAACATGGAATTTCTGGGTCAATGAAAAGACACATTTTAAAGACTTTTGATACATAGTGCCAAATTGCCTTCCAGAAAGTTTCTGCCAGATTAGAGAACATAAGTGCCCATTTCCCTGACGAGTATGGTATCTTAAAATATTTCCAACTTGGTAAAACTCATTGTTTTACCAAATTACAATAATAATTTGTATTTTTAAATTACTAGTAAAGCTATTAGTAAAGCTTTTTTTCATATGTTTATTCTAATAATTTTTTGTTCATATGTTTGTTCTATTTTTCTGTTAAGGTATTACTGTTTTGTTGTTGATTTGTAACAGCTTTTACATATTTTGGAGGTTAATTCCTTCTTATCATGTATATTGCAAATATTTCCCCAATTTTTCCTTTGCTTTTTAATTTTTTATATACAGACATCTCTTAAATTTTATAACATCAAATGTACTAAGCGATCTTTTTTTTTTTTTTTTTTTTTTTTGTAATTTCTGCCCTGGAATCATGCTTAGCCAGGCCTTCCCCATCCTAATATGACATAAATATATGCTCATATTTTCTCCTAGTTCTTTTGTGGTCTCATCTTTCCATTTGAACATTTAATCCCCTTGGAATTTATTTTGGTATATTAGTTTTTAACCAGTTGTTCACAGACTATGTAATTAGTCTATCTTTTCCCCACCTATTGCAATTGCCAATCTAATATATGATAAATTCTGATTTCTGGATTTCTGGTCCAGGAATCTATCTTTTCATTCCTACATTGGTAAGAAACTTCTTAAATTAGAGTATTTGGAAATATGTCTTACCATCTGGTAGAGCCTGTCCCCTTTAATTTTAAAGTATTAGTTACTCACAAATATATTCTTCCAGTGGAATTTAAAAATCAATTTGGCAAGTTAGAAAAAGTAAAGTCGGCAGCCCTAGCCTTCTTATTCAGATGCATGGTGTTTCTCTGCACTATTCAGCCTTCTTTCTGTCCAAGTTGTATATTTCTGCTGTATTTGGTCCTAAGTATAGGATCATTTTTGTTGCTTCTGTGAATGGGATATTTTTCTCATTCTATTTTCCAATTTTTATGACTGAACATTATTCCATTGTATGTGTGTACCACCGTTTATTTATCCATTCGTTGTTGGTGGACATTTGGGCTGTTTCCACCTTTTGTGAATCGTGCTACTGTGAACATGTGTGTGCCTGTGCTTGTGTGACTCCCTGCCTTCAGTTCTTTTGGGTGTGTACCTGGGGAGTGGAATTGCAGGGTCATATGGTAATTCTGTGTTTACTTTTTGAGGAACTCCAAACTGTTTTCCACAGCAACTGAACCATTTTGCATTCCCACCAGCAATGTACAAGATCCAATTTGTCTACATCCTCACCAATGCTGGTTATTTTTTTTAAATGCCATCTTAGTGGGTATTGAAGTGGTATCTCATTGTGGTTTTAACTTGCATTTCTTTAATGACTAATGATGCTGAGCATCTTTTCATGTGTTTATGGGCTATTCGATATCTCCTTTGGAGAAATGTCTGTGAATTCCTTTGTCCATTTTTTAAGGAATTGTGTATCTTTTTGTTGTTGATTTCCTAACTTTTTGACAGGAAGAAACAGCTAATTGAAAGTTGCCGTTTCATATAGAATACTTTCAAAAGCAAAAACTAGAGGCAATACAAAATGACTTAAATGATAAAACTTTTTTAAAATGTTTGAGTGGTTACTATATGCCAGGTATTGTTCTAGCATTTTCCACGTATTAATTTATTTAAATTTAACAACACTACAGGGTAGGTACTCTAATCAGTATCTCCACTTCACAAATCAGAAACAAGAGGCACAGAGAAGTTCAAATTCACATAACTGGTAAAATTAGAATTTGAACCTGGGAACTATATTCAATATCCTGTGATAAACCATAGTGGAAAAGAATATGAAAAAGAATGTGTATATATATATATATATATATATATATATATATATACATATATATGTGTATATGTATGTATAACTGAATCACTTTGCTATACAGAAGAAATTAACACAACATTGTAAATCAACTATACTTCAGTAAAATTTTAAAAAAAGAATTTGAACCTGGGATATCTGACTCTCTCATCTCTGTGTGACTCAGTAAATAAGAAAGATTTATTTTCTTACCTAATAATAAGTACTTAGGGAGGCATTACCAGCATTGATTGGGTTAGGAGTGAAATATAATTCATGAATCAGGATTTTTCTATCTTCCTAACATGAAAAAGTTCATCCTAAGCATGCTGCCTTTGCCTCGAGATTGTTCCCTCATGGTCACAAAACGGCTACAACAGCTCTAAGCATCACATTCTTTCCCAGCAACATCCAAATGCCAGAAGCAGAAGGTCTCTTTGGTTTCTTCTTCTTTAAGAATGAGGAAAACTTTCCTAGAAGTCTTTCTGGCCCACTTCTCATTGGCCAGAATTGTGTCACTTGCCCCACGTTCAACCAATCACTGACAAGGGGAGCAGAACTGCAGTTTGGGACAGAGATGAATCAAGATTTGCACCCTGACACTCCAGCGGGGTCCACCCTCCCAGAACCACCTGCTGCTCAATTCCTGAACAGAATCACTTTTCTGTTAACCAAGGACTAGGGCATGGCTACTGGGTTGGTGAGCAACAGCTTCTGCCACATTGCCATTTGCCTCTGCAAAGCTCAAGGTCAGTGATGTTTCCTCCATGGGCTGGTGATTCCTCACCCTTGATTTCTCCTAAGTCCTCTCTCTGATTCCTTGTAGGCCACGGATGCAATGCATGCAGGAGAATTTGAAATTCTGTCACACAACTATTTGCAAAACCCCGTTTGCCGACTTCTCTCCTGCCTCTGTTTCCCTCTGTGGACCACAGGGGCTCCCTTAGGCTGACCTTTGTGAGTTCACGCTGATTACAGATTTAAACTGTAAGCACCAACACTCATAAAATCCTAGCTTCCCTATGTAAAAATTCCCCAAAATAGCGCTTAATTTCACATGCTTGCCAAATCCTAAATCCAGAAGCAAAAGCTGATTTACCTTTGTGCTGAAACTAAAGCTAAACAAAGCTCTTGGCTTTGGGGACACACACTGGTGTCCTGGGCAACACCTCGTAGCAGGGATTTAAGTTAGGGGTCTCCCTGATATTTTAAGTGTCATTGAACTGCCCTGGCTAAAGAGAAATGGACAAAGCTTTCTTCCACGTGTACAGGGTCACAGGCTACCTCTCCAAGTGACCAAAATGAAGTAATCCTGGGACAAATCATTTTACTCCATGTTCATACGGTGGATACACTGCCTGGAACATCTGTGAATTTACCTTTTCCTTTTATTTTTCTGCAACCTGCCCCAAGCCAAATTTAATGTATTTCTGATAATGAAAACAAAAACAAACACAGTTAACCTTCAGAAAGGCAAATGAATGCCAGTCACTTCAGAATCTGAGACAAATATCTGTAAGCATCTGGTCGCTGAATCTACACGATGATCCTTCTGCAATTACTCTGGAGCTTCTGCGAGGTGGCTGTGGTTTCACAAAAAGCCAACTCAAGTGGGAAAGCTTGTGGGAGTTCATTTCTTCTTAGAGAAAGGTAGGGAGTTTCCCATCACAGGAAGGATTCAAGCAGAGGGTAGTTGAACTTTTGTCCAGGATTCTTGAATTTGGAGAGGTTGAACGTAAAGAATTTATTTAAGATCTCTTCCAAAGGATTCTAAGATGAGTCAGAAAAAACTCTATATTCATATGGTGCTTTACAAATCATAAAGCCCTTAGACACATGTTTTATCTCATTTAAGCTTCAAAACAACTCTGTCACGTGGGTGGGTTTATTACTTTCATTTTAGAGATGGAGAAATCAAGGTTCAAATAGAGGTTAAGCAATTTTTCCAGACTTACACTTTTGGGAAGTGGATGGTTTTAGGACATCGGGGTCAGAGATATGGCCACTCTCAGGACAAGGGGTTGGCCTGAGGCCGGCCCGTCACTGAGGCATCGACTTTGCGCAGCCACACTGAGGCCCAGAGACATATCTGGTCTGGACCATCCCTTTCGCCTACGCCCTCAGGCTGGTCCTCGGCGAAGCTGTGTGGCCTCAGGGCCTCTTATAGACTCCGTCGGTTACTATAGTGTGGAGCTTCCTGTCTCCTCAGAAGTGGAGTTTGTGAAGCCCATGATTTAAACTTGCTCCGTGTTTCAGCCCATTCCTGGGGTATTTCCTCTTTAAAAGCACCACGGGCAGAGTCACACTAAGAAGGGGGCTGTCAGGGCGGCCCTCGGCATGGGAGGAGGGGGTATTTCTGCCCCATGGGGTCTTTCCAGCCATGCCACACTGACCACTCCACCTAGCCCAGATTGTGAGAGCACAAAGGACAATGCCACTGCTTGGTGGGGAAAGAATGCCGGGGGAGGGGACAGGATATCCGCATCAGTCCCCCGCAGCCCCCAGGCCCTGGCTGATGGGAGGGCAAATCCCCTTGTGTGAGGGCCTGGGAACCGAGCTTTCTGCCACGCTGTTCTTCCTATCAGATTTTGCCCTATTCTGGTAATTCAATGGGAAATGAATCCACCCAGGAGTCTGGGCTGGCCCCCGAAAGGAAGGTAAACGTAACAAAGAGAAAGTCATTGCCAATTTTAGAGATCATGTGTTCACAGGAATAAACAGGAATACAGCAGACTGGGAAAGTGGGCGTTTCACCACACCTTGTATCTAAACAGGCAAGAGTCAAGCCACGCTTTGTATCTCTTTTCATTTGGGTTGGCCAGTGGGGATAAATGAGGGGGAATAAAGTATATACAGATTGCTTCAAATATAATAGCTCTGGGTTAAAAAAATATATATATCCAGTCTTGATACTCCTAATGCACCAGGAAGTAGTTCCATTTTCAATGAATCTGGAAAGAATTTTTTTCCCTCCGACTAAATATCTTTGACCACATGGTATGACGTTTGGGTCTGTTGGCAGTAGGTTTTCTGACTCTGAGGGCCTGGGGAAATTGATGTTCAGAGAGAGGTTGAGTGACTTGCCCAGGGCTGCACAGTTTGGAAATGTGAAGCCGCGACTCTCGCCCAGTCTCCTGACCCCTCAACAGGTGTCTTTCTGTGCACCTGGATAAGGCAGGGCATGAAGGGGGCCAGGCACCCCGCTACAGAGCAGGATAAATACATCGATACTAACTTTTATGATTATTTCACCGCAAGGGCATTCTCTCACTCAAAGTACAATGGAGGTACCTGCTGGCTCAGAGGAGGGATGCTCAGAAATAAAAGCAGAAGCAAATGTTTTCTGTCTTCCACACCAGGGCTTTAGAGACGCAAGAGCTTAAAACTCGGCGCTCTAAAGGGATTAAAGCCCTAAGTTTATGCCAGAAACTATAGAGAGCGGAGAAGAGAGAGGCTTAGGGACCAGGAGTGTCGGTGTTCACACACTTCACTGAGAAAGGGGGCGTGGCACATACATTTCACAGGCACCCAAGGGGAATGTGAGGATTGCATGCCTCACAGCAGCCTTGGAGATGGAGCAAGGGGACAGAAGGAGCGCTTTGTGGACCAGGGACGAAAGCCTAGAACGGCGAGGACACCTCAGGGGCATGGCAGACCGTTCAGTGACCAGGGACCAGGTGGCTCCCGCACATGACTGCCCTTCCCCGCGTGCCCCGTCGCCACGTCAGCCCCTGAAGTGTAGGCACAGCCCTGGGAGCAATGGAGCTGAAATATACTGGAACCATACACAGTTGCCAATTTTTGCTTAGAAATGATCAAACCGCAGCCATTTCATACTGTTCAGCGTAATGTCATAGGAACCCCAGAACTGGCTGCAATTTAGTTTCTATCACCCAGCAGAACGGGAGTTTGAAATGGAAATCAAATTCAGTGGCAGTCAAACAGACACTTGGACTTCCTGCCCCCTGCTTGGGGGCCACACTGCTCACACACTGACACCAAGCAGTTCTTGGAATGCCCAGTGGTTCAGATCTCCTTCTCCAGGGGGCGCCTGGGACGTTTCCAAGACATTCGGCTCTAATTAGAATGGATTCTGCTCCACAACCTGCCATTTCAGACCTACACACCATTTCCTGTATTTTGATGGACGATGCACGGAGCAGGGAGAACTCGTTCTCTCCTTACAATTCAATCCAGTTTAAAGTCTTGCCTGTGTCGCATGTGAGTACAGGGTTAGAGAGATGCAGGTCATTTCAGAGTACAAGGGGGCGCCTGCAAATCCTCACCGTGACTTTGTAAACGGGGTGAGTTTTGCTGTAGGCTTCTTACTGGGGTAAGGCAGGCCGGGTGGGGAAGCTTAGTCCCCACTGGCTGAGGACTGGTAGCAAGGACATTTCTGGGAAACCCATCAGCACTCACGCCTCCTGGTGTGACACTTAGTGTGATACGTAATGTGAGGAGTCTTGGAAGAGCTGAGGAAGTGATTGCCAGAGAGGTCGGAAGGCGTTGCCCCTCCAGAGGAAGCCATATCTTGGTGTAGTGCAGTGACTCATGCAGCCAGGGGGACAAGGACAACTCTGTAGGGCAGTGGTTCTCAAACTGTGTGTCGAGGCACCCTGAGGGGCCTCACTGAACACATAGGAGCACTGGAGGAGAGTTTAGATTTCTGAGGGAAACGCGTTAACTTCTCAGATACTGAATAAAACTACTAGCTCGAGATAGCTTATGTTTGAACATTAGGTCATGACGTCATGTCTTTGTGAAGCTGGGTTTCAGATGGTTGCTTTGATAAAAAGCATGCACTCTGCAAATATCAATGTGGAATAGGAAATAATGATGTTGGTATCCAATCTGAGTCCAAGTCATGCAGTGCCCAACACTATTATTAAGAAATTGTGGTATTAAAATTGAAATTAAAATATTATTGCTTATTTTGATCTATTTATATTTTTTTCACATAGGTACTAAGCCATTAAGACAGACATAATTATTAAATTATTTGAAACTAATTAATAAACAAATCTTTGGGGTATTTCTTTTGACCTATAGGTGCCATGAAAAATTCCTGAGATGCTAAGGGAGCCGTGAACCAAGAAAACTGGGGCATCTCTGCCCTAGGAGGTGGGCAAGCTAAAATGAACCTGGGCCCCTGGATGAACCACCCTGCATTGCCCACTACCCTAGATGGTCTTATGAGAGAGAAACAAACTCTATTTTGTTTGAGCCGTTGTACTTGGGGGCTCTTTGTTACAGCAGCTTAGCTTGTTTCCTCACTGATACAGTAGTGCTCAGTAAACGTCTGTAGGTGAATAGACTTGGCATTGATTTCCTCTATAGTTTCTTATTTTGGATTTGCTTATGGAACAGTAATAAGAAGTGGGTTATGAAAAAAAAAATATATATATATAAAACAACAAGGGGCCATGGGAAGTATAAAGGAAAGAAGATTGGATACTCACTGGTCACTTGACCTGGGGTAAGTTCCTGGAATGTCAGGCTCCTCATCTGCAAAATGGGAATAATTTATCTACCTTGTATAACTTATGGTAGTCGAAACTGGATAAGATAATAATCATGAAAATATTTTGAGGAGTATTATACAAATAGAAGTAGTCTTAATTGTTGTAACATTTATGAAAATACTAATGACTCAAGGATTATCTTCAAAGGGGCTTGTCCATAAGAAGGAAAGCCTGAATTAGTGGAGAGTCTAAATAATCGAGTTTCTTCTTCTTTTTTTAAATCAAACTTTATTTGCTCAAAAGCAGTTAAGCGCTGCCATTTAGAGGCTAAGTTTTAACAGGTAAAGAATCATTTATCCCTTGAAAGTAAAATTCCAGCCCCAGTAGCTTACCTATTTATGTGGTATGACTACCGATAAATTCATCAGGGTCCCAAAACATTTAATTCTCTTAAGTAGTTAAGCAATCTTCTGTTTTATTGATACCTTCCATTTATTAAAAACCTTTCTTGTCTTTGTCAATGCCATTGTTAAACCCCACTCCACCCCCTGTATGAGTTCTTATAATATCAAATTAGTAGGACCTGATTTTATAACAGTTTGGGATAAATCAATCAGATCCAAGGAACCCAGGAAAGAACGATTTGAGAGGTGGCCCTGGAGGGGGGAGGGGTGCCCTGTTGTCTGGCATCCACTCCCCTCTGTGACTGTCCCCTCTTGTCCCCTCTTGAGGGGTTTTCCATCTTGTGTGGCCTTAGAGGTAGGAATACAGTCAGGGGATAAGGCTTTGTCATTTGGGCTCAGCCTCCCTTCCAGGCTCTGAAAATCTGAAAACCATGGGGCAGTGGTGGTCCCGGTTCTTCGCAGGCTAAGGAGGGATGTGCAGGTCATTCCTGGGATGTGGTCCTTTTCACAACCCCCTTGGTTCTGGGATCCTAACCTACCGTCAAGTCAGTGAACCCCAAATGTCCTTCCAATTACACCCCGCTCTGTCCAAGAGAGCCAGAATCAGTTTTTTTCTTTGTAAATAAATACGGATAAATACAGATAGCCTAACCACTACAATGTCTTTTTCTGAACAGTTTTTTCATCCGCAAACACTTTTTGAGCTGATTTAGGGTGTTATTGTTGCTAAGTGTTTAACAAGAAGGAAATCAGAGTGATTTTAGAAACAAGAGCACTCAATCCTGTTTTGATGGAGAATTCCTGAGTTGAAGATTTAATCTGGAAGAAGTCTATGTGCTCTTAAAACGTAGCCATGTTTCCATAATTGATATACCTTTTTCATATTCTTCATCTCTGTGTGGCTGCAAAAATTATAAAGAAAAGTTTATCTTCCCAAAGGAGAACTCCTCTATGGAAAACCGGTGGTTTTTTTTTTTTTTAAGCCACAACCATACTTCTGAGAATGTTTATCTCACTTTACTAAAACCGCATGGGCACTCTTTACTCTGACATTTATGACTCTGAGTAAGAACACCATCCACCTTGGGAGAAAAAACATAAAAAGAATGTTTCTTTCCAAATATGCTTACTGTTCAATTTAAAGTGTGTATATAGTGGAGAAGGGGGAGGATGGATTTTTCCTGAAACTTTTGAGAGGCTAGTTATTCAACATTGTCTATTTTAAATAACATTTATTATCTAAAATTATTAAGAATTTAGGTGTTTGGGGCTTCCCTGGTGGCGCAGTGGTTGAGAATCTGCCTGCTAATGCAGGGGACACGGGTTCGGGCCCTGGTCTGGGAAGATCCCACATGCCGCGGAGCGGCTGGGCCCGTGAGCCACAGCTGCTGAGCCTGCGCGTCTGGAGCCTGTGCCCCACAGCGGGAGGGGCTGCGATAGTGAAAGGCCCGCGCACCGCGATGAAGAGCGGTCCCTGCACCGCGATGAAGAGTGGCCCCCACTTGCCGTAACTGGAGAAAGCCCTCGCGCGAACCGAGGACCCAACACAGCCAAAAATAAATAAATAAATAAATAAAGTAGCTATAAAATTTAAAAAAAAAAAAAATATTAAAAAAAAAAAAAAAAAAGAATTTAGGTGTTTGGAGGTTGACTTTCTTGATGTTGGTGTTATATTCAAAGGAAATGGATATAACACCAATAGCTATGTTTTGGCTGAGATATTTCCTCCGAAGAAGAGACTCTAATTAGGAATGCAAGTCTGCCTTTTTGTGTATGGAATTATTTACCTTACCTTCTTCATTTTTGATTCAGCTCTGTCTGTCCTGATCACCCAATTCAATCACTTCCCTCTTTATCTACTTCTCTCCAATCCCACGGCCACCATCTTGGTCCAGGTTGCCGCCACCTTCCACCTATATTAACGCCTTTTATCTGCCTTCATTGCCTCTATTCTCACCTTCCACTTCCAATCCCCATTCCATTTTCAAGAGCTAGAGAAATCTGCTAAACACACAAATCTGGTCATTTTATCCTCTGTCAAATATCATTCAATGTCTCCTCATTGTTCTTAGGATGAAAAACAAAATCCTTAACAGACTGAGAAGGCCAACAGTATCACTGTATTTTTAGCATTAAAAAAAAAAAAAAAAAAAACCCTGAGGGCTTCCCTGGTGGTGCAGTGGTTAAGAATCC
This sequence comes from Balaenoptera acutorostrata, assembly GCF_949987535.1. NCBI lineage: Eukaryota > Metazoa > Chordata > Mammalia > Artiodactyla > Balaenopteridae > Balaenoptera > Balaenoptera acutorostrata. The sequence continues at coordinate 10,712,758 of NC_080067.1, forward strand.
ACCTGCCAATGCAGGGGACAGAGGTTCAAGCCCTGGTCTGTGAAAATCCCACGTGCTGTAGAACAACTAAGCCTGTGTGCCACAAATACAGAGCCTGTGCTCTAGAGCCCATGAGCCACAACTACTGAGCCCACGTGCCACAACTACTGAAGCCTGCGCGACTAGAGCCCGTGCTCCACAAGAGAAGCCACCTCCATGAGAAGCCCGTGCACTGCAACAAAAAGTAGCCCCTGCTCGCTGCAACTAGAGAAAACCTGCACGCAGCGACAAAGACCCAGTGCAGCCAAAAATAAATAAGTTAAAAAATAAATAAATTAGGTCAAATGGCTGTGATTGGTCTGGGCAAGATGGCGGAAGAGTAAGACGCAGAGATCACCTTCCTTCCCACAGATACATTAGAAATACAGCTACACGTGGAACTGCTCCTACAGAACACCCACTGAACGCTGGCAGAAGACGTCAGACCTCCCAAAAGGCAAGAAACTCCCCACATACTTGGGTAGGGCAAAAGAAAAAAGAAATAGCAGCGACAAAAGAATAGGGATGGGACCTGCACCAGTGGGAGGGAGCTGTGAAGGAGGAAAGGTTTCCACACACTAGGAAGCCCCTTCGTGGGCGGAGACTGCGGGTGGCGGAGGGGGGAAGCTTCGGAGCCACAGAGGAGAGCGCAGCCACGGGGGTGCGGAGGGCAGAGCGGAGAGATTCCCGCACGGAGGCTCGGCGCCAAGCAGCACTCACCAGCCCGAGAGGCTTGTCTGCTTCCCCGCCGGGGCGGGCGGGGGCTGGGAGCTGAGGCTCGGGCTGCGGTCGGATCGCAAGGAGAGGACTGGGGTTGGCGGCGTGAACACAGCCTGAAGGGGTTAGCGCACCACAGCTAGCCAGGAGGGAATCTGGGAAAAGTCTGGAGCTGCCGAAGAGGCAAGAGACCATTGTTTCGGGGTGCGCAAGGAGAGGGGAGTCAGAGTGCCGCTTAAAGGAGCTCCAGAGATGGGCACGAGCCGGGGCTATCAGCACGGACCCCGGAGACGGGCATGAGACACTAAGGCTGCTGCTGCCGCCACAAGAAGCCTGTGTGCGAGCACAGGTCACTCTCCACACCGCCCCACCTGGGAGCCTGTGCAGCGCACCACGACCAGGCTCCCGTGATCCAGGGACAACTTCCCCGGGAGAACGCACGGCACTCCTCAGGCTGCTGCAACGTCACGCCGGCCTCTGCTGCCACAGGCTCGCCCCGCATCTGTACCCCTCCCTCCCCCTGGCCTGAGTGAGCCAGAGCCCCCGAAGCAGCTGCTCCTTTAACCCCGTCCTGTCTGAGCGGGAACAGATGCCCTCAGGCGACCTACACGCAGAGGTGGGTCCAAATCCAAAGCTGAACCCTGGGAGCTGTATGAACAAAGAAGAGAAAGGGAAATTTCTCCCAGCAGCCTCAGAAGCAGCGGATTAAAGCTCCACAAACAACCTGATGTACCTGCATCTGTGGAATACCTGAATAGACAACGAATCATCCCAAATTCAGAAGGTGGACTTTGGGAGCAGGATATATTAATTTTTCCCCTTTTCCTTTTTTTGTGAGTGTATATGTGTATGCTTCTGGGTGAGATTTTGTCTGTATAGCTTTGCTTTCACCATTTGTCCTAGGGTTTGGTCTGTCCGTTTATTTTTGTTTGTTTTTTTTTTTATACTTAAAAATTTTTTTTCGTAATAAATGTTTTCTTAATAAGTTTTTCCATATTTTTTATTTTAAAAAATTAAAAATTTTTTTCTTAATTTCTTATTTTTATTATAAAAATTAATAAATATATTTTTAAAAATTAAAAAAAAAATTTTCTTAATAATTTTTTCTTATTTTTATTATAATAGCTTTATTTTATTTTATTTTATTTTATCCTCTTTCTTTCTTTCTTTTTATTTTTTTCTCCCTTTTATTCTGAGCCATGTGGATGAAAGGCTCTTGGTGCTCCGGCCAAGCATCAGGGCTGTGCCTCTGAGGTGGGAGAGCCAAATTCAGGACACTGGTCCACAAGAGACCTCCCAGCTCCACGTAATACCAAACAGCGAAAATCTCTCAGACATCTCCATCTCAACATCAAGACCCAGCTTCACTCAACGACCAGCAAGCTACAGTGCTGGACACTCTATGCCAAACAACCAGCAAGACAGGAACACAGCCCCATCCCTTAGCAGAGAGGCTGCCAAAAATCATAATAAGGCCACAGACACCCCAAAACACACCACCAGACGTGGACGTGCCCACCAGAAAGACAAGATCCAGCCTCACCCACCAGAACACAGACACTAGTCCCCTCCACCAGGAAGCCTACACAACCCACTGAACCAACCTTAGCCACTGGGGACAGATACCAAAAAATAACGGGAATTATGAACCTGCACTCTGTGAAAAGGAGACCCCAAACACAGTAAGATAAGCAAAATGAGAAGACAGAAAAACACACAGCAGATGAAGGAGCAGGGTCAAAACACACCAGACCTAACAAATGAAGACGAAATAGGCAGTCTACCTGAAAAAGAATTCAGAATAATGATAGTAAAGATGATCCAAAATCTTGGAAATAGAATAGACAAAATGCAAGAAACATTTAACAAGGATGTAGAAGAACTAAAGAGGAACCAAGCAATGATGAAAAACACAATAAATGAAGTTAAAAATGCTCTAGACAGGATCAATAGCAGAATAACTGAGGCAGAAGAACGGATAAGTGACCTGGAAGATAAAATAGTGGAAATAACTACTGCAGAGCAGAATAAAGAAAAAAGAATGAAAAGAACTGAGGACAGTCTCAGAGACCTCTGGGACAACATTAAACGCACCAACATTCGAATTATAGGGGTCCCAGAAGAAGAAGAGAAAAAGAAAGGGACTGAGAAAATATTTGAAGAGATTATAGTTGAAAACTTCCCTAATATGGGAAAGGAAATAGTGAATCAAGTCCTGGAAGCACAGAGAGTCCCATACAGGATAAATCTGAGGAGAAACACACCAAGACACATATTAATCAAACTATCAAAAATTAAATATAAAGAAAACATATTTAAAGCAGCAAGGGAAACACAACAAATAACACACAAGGGAATCCCCATAAGGTTAACAGCTGATCTTTCAGCAGAAACTCTGCAATCCAGAAGGGAGTGGCAGGATATACTTAAAGTGATGAAGGAGAAAAACCTACAACCAAGATTACTCTACCCAGCAAGGATCTCATTCAGATTTGATGGAGAAATTAAAATCTTTACAGACAAGCAAAAGCTGAGAGTTCAGCACCACCAAACCAGCTTTACAACAAATGCTAAAGGAACTTCTCTAGGCAAGAAACACAAGAGAAGGAAAACACCTACAATAACAAACCCAAAACATTTAAGAAAATGGGAATAGGAACATACATATCCATAACTACCTTAAATGTAAATGGATTAAATGCTCCCACCAAAAGACACAGACTGACTGAATGGATACAAAAACAAGACCCATATATATGCTGTCTACAAAAGACCCACTTCAGACCTAGAGACACATACAGACTGAAAGTGAGGGGATGGAAAAAGATATTCCATGCAAATGGAAATCAAAAGAAAGCTGGAGGAGCAATTCTCATATCAGACAAAATAGACTTTAAAATAAAGACTATTACAAGAGACAAAGAAGGACACTATATAATGATTAAGGGATCGATCCAAGAGGAAGGTATAACAATTGTAAATATTTATGCACCCAACATAGGAGCACCTCAATACATAAGGCAAATACTAACAGCCATAAAAGGGGAAATTGACAGTAACACAATCAAAGTAGGGGACTTTAACACCCCACTTTCATCAATGGACAGATCATCCAAAATGAAAATAAATAAGGAAACACAAACTTTAAATGATACATTAAACAAGATGGACTTAATTGATATTTATAGGACATTCCACCCAAAAACAACAGAATATACATTTTTCTCAAGTGCTCATGGAACATTCTCCAGGATAGATCATATCTTGGGTCACAAATCAAGCCTTGGTCAATTTAAGAATATTGAAATCGTATCAAGTATCTTCCAACCACAACGCTATGAGACTAGATATCAATTACAGGAAAAGATCTGTAAAAAATACAAACACATGGAGGCTACACAATACACTACTTAATAACGAAGTGATCACTGAAGAAATCAAAGGGGAAATCAAAAAATACCTAGAAACAAATGACAATGGAGACATGACGACCCAAAACCTATGGGACGCAGCAAAAGCAGTTCTAAGAGGGAAGTTTATAGCAATACAAGCCTACATCAAGAAACAGGAAACATCTCAAATAAACAACCTAACTTTGCACCTAAAGCAATTAGAGAAAGAAGAACAAAAAAACCCCAAAGCTAGCAGAAGGAAAGAAATCATAAAGATCAGATCAGAAATAAATGAAAAAGAAATGAAGGAAACAATAGCAAAGATCAATAAAACTAAAAGCTGGTTCTTTGAGAAGATAAACAAAATTGATAAACGATTAGCCAGACTCATCAAGAGAAAAAGGGAGAAGACTCAAATCAATAGAATTAGAAATGAAAAAGGAGCCGTAACCACTGACACTGCAGAAATACAAATGATCATGAGAGATTACTACAAGCAACTCTATGCCAATAAAATGGACAACCTGGAAGAAATGGACAGGTTCTTAAAAATGCACAATGTGCCGAGACTGAACCAGGAAGAAATAGAAAATATGAACAGACCAATCACAAGCACTGAAATTGAAACTGTGATTAAAAATCTTCCAGCAAACAAAAGCCCAGGACCAGATGGCTTCACAGGCAAATTCTATCAAACATTTAGAGAAGAGCTATCACCTATCCTTCTAAAACTCTTCTAAAATATTGCAGAGGGAGGAACTCTCCCCAACTCATTCTACGAGGCCACCATCACCCTGATACCAAAACCAGACAAAGATGTCACAAAGAAAGAAAACTACAGGCCAATATCACTGATGAACATAGATGCAAAAATCCTCAACAAAATACTAGCAAACAGAATCCAACAGCACATTAAAAGGATCATACACCATGATCAAGTGGGGTTTATTCCACGAATGCAAGGATTCTTCAATATATGCAAATCAATCAACGTGATACATCATATTAACAAATTGAAGGAGAAAAACCATATGATCATCTCAATAGATGCAGAGAAAGCCTTCGACAAAATTCAACACCCATTTATGATAAAAGCCCTGCAGAAAGTAGGCATAGTGGGAACTTTCCTCAACATAATAAAGGCCATATATGACAGACCCACAGTCAACATTGTCCTCAATGGTGAAAAACTGAAACCATTTCCACTAAGATCAGGAACAAGACAAGGTTGCCCACTCTCACCACTATTATTCAACATAGTTTTGGAAGTGTTAGCCACAGCAATCAGAGAAGAAAAAGAAATAAAAGGAATCCAAATCGGAAAAGAAGAAGTAAAGCTGTCACTGTTTGCAGATGACATGATACTATACATAGAGAATCCTAAAGATGCTACCAGAAAACTACTAGAGCTAATCAATGACTTTGGTAAAGTAGCAGGATACAAAATGAATGCACAGAAATCTCTTGCATTCCTATACACGAATGATGAAAAATCTGAAAGTGAAATTAAGAAAACACTCCCGTTTACCATTGCAACAAAAAGAATAAAATATCTAGGAATAAACCTACCTAAGGAGACAAAAGACCTGTATGCAGAAAATTATAAGACACTGATGAAAGAAATTAAAGATGATACAAATAGATGGAGAGATATACCATGTTCTTGGATTGGAAGAATCAACATTGTGAAAATGACTCTACTACCCAAAGCAATCTACAGATTCAATGCAATCCCTATCAAACTACCACTGGCATTTTTCACAGAACTAGAACAAAAAGTCTCACAATTTGTATGGAAGCACAAAAGACCCCGAATAGCCAAAGCAATCTTGAGAACGAAAAATGGAGCTGGAGGAATCAGGCTCCCTGACTTCAGACTATATTACAAAGCTACAGTAATCAAGACAGTTTGGTACTGGCACAAAAACAGAAACATAGATCAATGGAACAGGATAGAAAGCCCAGAGATAAACCCACGCACATATGGTCACCTTATCTTTGATAAAGGAGGCAAGTATATGCAGTAGAGAAAAGACAGCCTCTTCAATAAGTGGTGCTGGGAAAACTGGACAGGTACATGTAAAAGAATGAAATTAGAACACTCCCTGACACCATACACAAAAATAAACTCAAAATGGATTAAAGACCTAAGTGTAAGGCCAGACACTATCAAACTCTTAGAGGAAAACATAGACAGAACACTCTATGACATAAATCACAGCAAGATCCTTTTTGACCCACCTCCTAGAGAAATGGAAATAAAAACAGAAATAAACAAATGGGACCTAATGAAACTTAAAAGCTTTTGCACAGCAAAGGAAACCATAAACAAGACCAAAAGACAACCCTCAGAATGGGAGAAAATATTTGCAAATGAAGCAACTGACAAAGGATTAATCTCCAAGATTTACAAGCAGCTCATGCAGCTCAATAACAAAAAAACAAACAACCCAATCCAAAAATGGGCAGAAGACCTAAATAGACATTTCTCCAAAGAAGATATACAGAGTGCCAACAGACGCATGAAAGAATGCTCAACATCATTAATCATTAGAGAAATGCAAATCAAAACTACAATGAGATGTCATCTCACACCAGTCAGAATGGCCATCATCAAAAAATCTAGAAACAATAAATGCTGGAGAGGGTGGGTGCGGAGAAAAGGGAACACTCTTGCACTGTTGGGAATGTAAATTGATACAGCCACTATGGAGAACAGTATGGAAGTTCCTTAAAAAACTACAAATAGAACTACCATATGACCCAGCAATCCCACTCCTGGGCATATACCCTGAGAAAACCATAATTCAAAAAGAGTCATGTACCAAAATGTTCATTGCAGCTCTATTTACAATAGCCAGGACATGGAAGCAACCTAAGTGTCCATCATCAGATGAATGGATAAAGAAGATGTGGCACATATATACAATGGAATATTACTCAGCCATAAAAAGAAATGAAATTGAGTTATTTGTAGTGAGGTGGATGGACCTAGAGTCTGTCATACAGAGTGAAGTAAGTCAGAAAGAGAAAAACAAATACCGTATGCTAACACGTATGTATGGAATCTAAAAAAAAAAAAAAAAAAGGTTCTGAAGAACCTAGGGGCAGGACAGGAATAAAGATGCAGACGTAGAGAATGGACCTGAGGACACGGGGAGGGGGAAGGGTAAGCTGGGACGAAGTGAGAGAGTGTCATGGACATATATACACTACCAAATGTAAAATAGATAGCTAGTGGGAAGCAGCCGCATAGCACAGGGAGATCAGCTCGGTGCTTTGTGACCACCTAGAGGGGTGGGATAGGGAGGGTGGGAGGGAGGGAGACGCAAGAGGGAAGAGATATGGGAACATATGTATATGTATAACTGATTCACTTTTTTATAATACAGAAACTAACACACCATTGTAAAGCAATTATACTCCAATAAAGATGTTTAAATAAATAAATAAATAAATAAATAAATAAATAAATAAAACCCGGAAGATGAAAGGGTCTTGTAGTTCATAATTTGCAAACAAATTCACCAGAGCTGGATTTTTAAAAATTCATAACTTGCAATGGCCTCATCTTTCAATAATCCTTTATCAGTAAATTAAATCTGTCAAATTTCATACTTTTGACAAGGAAAAAAAACCCTGAAATGGTGAAGCAACAGAAATGCCTGGTTCAATGAAAAGAAGATGTGGAAACTGAGCAAAAATGTTTAAGTTGGCAAAAATTAGAGCCAAGAAAAAGTGGAGAAAACAGGCGAGCCCATCCATCAGGCAGTGCCTGGGAAGTGCCCACATCCAGACTGGAACAGGCAATCCCAAAAGTTGAAAAATATGTGGACAAACGTACCTTTGACCTAGTGTTACTTTTCTTTAAGGGAAATGGGTGTGTGTGTGTGTGTGTGTGTGTGTGTGTATCAGTGGGAAATAAAACAATATGATAAGATTTTACAATGAAATTGTTCAGGCTGCAACAACTTCCTCAGTGCGCATATGTCATAAGAATGTGGGGAGCCAGAGGGAGATATTTAATGCCAGAAAGGAACAGCTCTCATAGCCCCTGACTTCAGGTGAGTCGGCCATTGGGAGGCTTCCTCAATGGCAGCCCCAGCCTGCCTACGAGAAAGGACTCATGCAAAACTCTGGTTTTTATTCCCCTGGCGAGAAGTGATGGATCAACCTGCAGAGATCCACTGCTTGCTGTAGGTTGAGGTTTAGGAGACCTATAAAATGGCAGGGTTGGCCATGAAAAATCTTCCATCTGTGCTGGAGATACATTCTTTAGAAAGCCAATGACAACACCTTTATTTTCTGGAGGAAACGTTTGGAGACTATTACTTATTAGGCACTTCCCATGAACCACACGATGGTCTGAATTTCATAATGTAGTTAAGGTTATTCCCACTTTAAAGATGGAGAGATAGAATCTTAGAAAGAGAATAGACACCTGCTTTTTCCTCCATGCTCAGTATCCTTCCCCTTTGTTTCTGGTTTTCTTTGAAGGACATGCCTCCCCCAGTCTTGGTGAGAGTTGAGGGGAGGCTACCACCCATGGTATCCTGCTCTCTTCTAGCCAATCTTATGCTCTTCCCAAAGAATCCCAGTCTTGGTAAAGTACTATGGATGGAAAATGGTTGGAGCTCTCCTAAAGTATCTGCTCCCATGGTCTCCCTTCTAGCCTTTCTAAAGCCTGGTTCTTCAGCTTTTCCTCTATTACTTCCTTTCTGGCCTAAGTTGTCCAGAGTCGGTTTCTGTTGCTTGCAATCAGATAGTCTTGGCTGAAACAAGAGTCAGTAGCTTGCCTGCACACGTTCCCACTTCTTGTTGCCTCAGTCTTTCTGCTTCCTCTCCTTATTGCCTGTGGTTATGATTTCCGTGCACTGGGTGTGTGATGCATGTGGGCCTGACCCTCTCTTCCACACCAGGAGAGTGAAGGAGGCGGTGCGTACTCTGCTCCCTGGGCACAGCTGCCCCAGTTCAAGGCCGTGGGTTTGTGTTTCTCAGTACAGCTGCACTGTATACAAGCTGAGCTCCCATCTCAGTGTGATTTGAAGGTGACCAAATAGTCTGGTGGCCTCCACGTATCCATCCCCGAACTGCATCTGTGTCTGAAACTCCACCATGAGAACCACTAGCTGTGGGACTGTTTCTGAAAGTTCTCGTTGAATAGCATTAAGCTAGGGATTTAACTCTTACATGATAGTAGGTGTGTATTCAGCATCTACTGATTACCTAATGCTTATATAATGCTTTTGAATGAAATATTATTCATTACAATATCGCATGTATACATCTGAATAATAGTGGTATAACCCTATGCAAGACACATAAGAGATTGAGTTCATAGACAGTAAAGCATGCAGGTGGATTTGGGGGTCTCCTTGCACAAACTGTGTGCCCCCATCCCCGAAAGCCTCATGTCCTGTAGGTGGGGAACCAGCCCAATAATCCCTGCAGTATTTGTTATGACATCAGAAGGATTCATTCATCAGAGAGCAGGGGTCACGGGGAACAGCACCCAGACAAAGTTGTGCTGGCATCGCCTTGCCAGACAGACCTGTAGAGGATATGGGTTCTGCAGGAAACTTTGAGAGGGTGTTTGACTTGGCGGGGGGCAGGGGTGTCTTTAAAGACAATTTTTGCTGCTTTATGGTTTGTTTGGGTTTCTTTGAGCCAACTCTCTTTGAGAATGAGTGGTGGAAATGTAGTAAGTACAAGTCCTGATTTTAGGAACACCAAATTTCTTGCTAAAATTGCCTTGTGCTTGAAAACCTGGGCCCACAGCTGGGGTTTGGCAACCATACCCTGCGTGTTTTCCGGCTGAGTCTAAGGTGCTGTTGGTTGTATGAGGGATTTGTGTGGGCAGGGGTTATGGGAGGGTGGGGAGCCCAGTCTGCAAGGAGAAAAGGGATGTTTGTTTAATCTTGTTTGAGGATAGACCCTGTGGAATCGATTAAAGAAACCTCAGCTAAAGTTGGAGCCAGGCCCAGAGGGGGAGCTTTCACGCCCCACCATGCATCATCAATTACTCTGAACAGGAAGAGACTTAGGTCTAGGACTCCATCAGAAGGTACCTCTACTTACTATCCAGCAGGAAGAAAACTGCCCTCTGCCCAGGGCAGCCCAGCCAATCAGAGACTGTAGCAGCTCAACCAATGAGAAGCCTCCATGCTTTGGAACACTAGCTCCTTCAATGGACTCTTTTGGTTATCACAGCCCTGCCAACTCCCCCTTCTTCTTTTTTAAACTAATTAATCAATTAATTTTATTTTTGGCTGCACTGGGTCTTCATTGTTGCGCGCGGGCTTTCTCTAGTTGCAGCGAGCAGGGGCTGCTCTTCGTTGCGGAGCACGGGCTCTAGGTGCATGGGCTTCAGCAGTTGTGGCACGCAGGCTCAGTAGTTGTGGCACACAGGCTTAGTTGCTCCCTGGCATGTGGGATCTTCCTGGACCAGGGCTTGAACCCGTGTCCCCTGCATTGGCAGGTGGATTCTTAAACCACTCCGCCACCAGGGAAGCCCCCCCTTTTCTTCTATAAAGGCAAGTTCCGGGGCTTCCCTGGTGGTGCAGTGGTTATGATTCCGCCTGACAATGCAGGGGACATGGGTTCAAGCCCTGGTCTGGGAAGATCCCACATGCTGGGGAACAACTAAACCCGTGTGCCACAGCTACTGAAGCCCGCGCACGTAGAGCCCGTGCTCTGCAACAAGAGAAGCCACCACAATAAGAAGCCAGTGCACCGCAACGAAGAGTAGCCCCTGCTCGCCGCAACTAGAGAAAGCCTGTGTGCAGCAACAAAGACCCAACGCAGCCAAAAATAAATAAATTAAAAAAAAAAAAAAAGGCAAGTTCCCCTTCCTGGTTCTCTGGATTTGATGGTCCACCATTTTTCTCCATCCTGAATTGCAATTACTCTGGCTATTCCCAAATAAACTCGCTTTAGATGGTAACATAACCGGCTATTATAGTACTTAGGTTGACAGCCACAAAATGGAAGAGAGGGAGACGCGTAAAAAGAAATAATTAGGGTGTGACTCCAGCCCAGCCCCAGGGATTAATAATAAAAGCCAGCATTTATTGATTGCTTAGTCAGTGGCAGGCACAGTGTATCCCTCATTTAATCCTCACAAGGACTCTGTCATGGAAACAATTACTATCATCTCATCTTAAAGAGAAGAAACTGAGATTTGGGATGTTAAGTAACTTTCTCAGAGTCACATACCCAGGTCTGTTGCTCTTGGAGCCCTGGCCTCACTCCCACAGTGATTGGAAGCCTCTCCAGGGCTAACCTTTAAGGAAGGTGTGGCCTGTTCCCCGAATTTGTGGGCACACAGCCTGGCTCCAGTGAGTGAAACCCAAAGAGGATACTTTGCACCTCAATGTTATCAGCTCTAGGAGTCAGGGTATCAACCAACCTCAAGGGTGAGGCATTATTCTCAAGGAACCAGAGTGTACCCCAGCTATGTAAACTTGAGGCTCAGTCTCTTCATCTGTAAAATGGGGATGGCAATACCTCCTATTTCAGGATTAGCTTCAGTTAGAATGACAGAAAATACAGACTAACAGTAGCTTAAACAAGATAAGTGTATTTTTCTCTCACATAGACAAATTCTGGAGATGTACAGTCCAGAACTCATATGGTGGCTTCATGGTAATCAAATACCCAGGCTTTCTATATATTTGTTCTGCCATTCTCACTCCATTTCTTCCACTTCATAGTCCTAAATGGCTGCTCTAGCTCCAACCATCACATCTGTTTCCATTCATTGGGAAGGAGGAAGGGGCAAAGGGAAGCACTTCTCTTTAAGGTCACTCTCTTCCAGGAAGTTGCACATGCCCCTTCTGCTTACATCCCATTGGTCAGAACTCAGCAAATGCTAAATCTAGCTGCAAAGGAAGCTGTGAGGCCATTTGTCTAGCTACAGATCAGGAGTTCCATTACTAAGAAAGAAGGGGGGGAATGGATATTGAGGTTGCTGGGAGGATGAAATGAGTGAAATGTAGGTAAGTTATCCAGCAGAGGACCTTCCTGGCACTTAGGGTATACTAGATAAACACTAGTTGTGAATCTTTCTTTCCTTCCTTTACAGGTTCCCTGTAAAACATTCCTGCAAACCATTCCAATTTGGTCATATCTGCTTTTAGATATGAACAAAAAACCGATCAAACACTTGTCTTTTGGAGCTTTTATTCTTTTCTAATTTTGTTATAGGAAAGTTTTTTTTTTTTAATGCACCATTAATTTTTTAAGTTCCTTGCTGTTCTTGAAGATTTCTTAGTAAAGGAATGCTCTTTTTTTTTTTCTAATGCTGTAATCCTTGGCTCTCTACTTTCCCTTATTGTAATTAAGGCCCATCACAGAAGGCAAATAAAAATGATGTCAGTGTCATAATAAAGTGTGACAACTGAAGAAGTAAAGCACCATACTCATCTTTTCTTGGCCTTGAGATCATTATTGATATTCATGCCACTTTCCAAAAGGCGAATAAGGTCTGCCACATATAAGCTATTAGAACTTGGGCAAGTCAGTTCCTGCTCTAAGCCTCAGTTTGCTGATCTGGAAGACAAGACTGTGAGGATGAAATGGAAGGATTGATGGGAGAAAAACTCTCCACAGACACCTGGCACATTGTACGCCCGCCACAAAGGATAACTGTTACTTGCTTATTTTTCTATTCAAAAGACTATCAGGCTTAGTTGGAGATTTTTACTGAGGCTTCAAGTTCATGACATTTTAGCTTTTGTTATAATAAAAAGCAAGTACTTAACAGGATTGTTCATAGCAGATTTATTCACAATAGCCCCAAACTGGAAACAGCCCAGTGCATCAACGTAAGAGCGGATAAACAAAGTTTGCCTGTTCTTACAAAGGCACACTGCTCAGCCAACACAAGGAAAGACCAACTCTCCACAGCCACTGGATGAGTCCCAAACCATTGTGCTGAGTGAAAAGAAGCCAGCTCCAAAAGAGTACCTAATACATGATTCCACATCTTTGTGGCAAAATTAATCTGCGGTGGAAATGAAAACAGAATAGTGGTTGCCTCTGGAGGGTGGCGGCTGGGAGTGACTGAGAAGGGATTTGAGGGAACGTTCTGGAATGTTCCAGGGTCCTCCACTTGGGAGCGTTTCTTACAGTGGTTATTCTGCACATCTGGTGGAATTCTGTCCTCCTATCTGTGGGTCCCAGGAGGCAGGGACAAGGTTTGACTCACCACCGTCTCCCCAACCCCTAGCACAGTAGCTGGCTTAGGGCAGAGACACTTAGTGTTCATTGGAAGAAGGAGGAGAAGGAGGGGGTGGCGGCCATGAGGACCCACCCAGCTGACCTCCAGGCACGGGGAGCACAGGTGATCAGGGCCCTGTGACTGTGCTCAGAGGTGGAGGCCACACCACAACCAGGGACCAAATACAGCAGAACCCTGAGGCAGTCCTGTTCCTGGGAGACATGGGACCCCTGGACGGCAAGCTTTGGCTCGAGGCCTCCCTAACAGAACCGGCTGAACCTCACAAAAGTCTAGAACGCTCCCACCCAATCCTCCTTCCCTCACTCCTCCACCCGGGCCAGACCTGCATCCCCATGCAAAGGGTCTCCCAGTCCTTCCTCGCCCGTCTCCAGCAGGAATTTCCTCTGATGGAATCCTTGCAAGGTGCATCCCGTCTTGGCATCTGCTTCTCAGAAGATCCAGACTCACAGAGAGGGAGGGCATGAAGGAGTGAGGAAGGGATCCAGCCCTGGCTCAGCCCCCAGTCACACCGTGAATGCTTCATGATGACGGCACCTCCTAGCTGCTGACTTTTACGTTGCTCTGTGTTGCAGCTCGGAGTTTCCTCAGTGCCTTGCCTCCACCGTTAGCTTCCTGAAGGGGGAAGGAATGGCCGGTGTGCTTCGTGCAGTTTCTGCCTTTTCCAGAACAGGAAAGCAGCCCCCAAGGCACCTTGTACACAGAGGAAGCAAAGTCCTAGGCACTCAACAAACAGTCATTCAAAGGATGAGAAGCATCATTTTCCAAATTGTAGCCTGTGACCCATTACTGGGTCAATTGAGTGAGTCTCAACCACCATTAAAAAAAAAAAAAAAAGGAAACTGAAACAGAGTAGAACAGAGCCAGGTGTAAGTATCAGGATCTGTCACAGAAAGAAGGGGCCAGTTTTGTGTCCTGAATGCTTTCAGTTTTTACAGATAGGTGGGTTTGTAACAGGTCATGGGCTGAAATGTATTTCTTAATGGTGGTGAGTCATGGTCAAAAATGTTTAGAAAACGCTGATCTACTGGCATCGTCTAGTTCAGCATTGCTCCAGGACACATTTATCAGCCCAAGTGATCCTTTCGAAAGGGATTTCCTAGGCAAATTGGTAAGACAACTGGGAGCAAACCGCTGACTCACAGAGAGAAAATCTCCTCAGGCGATCTCAGCCTGCTGGGAGGTTCACAGGAGTTAAGGATGTTAAAGACTGTGTCTGCATCATCAAATCTATCGAACGAAGAACTTTTCAGACATGTTTGAGCTCTGCATGTCTCCTCCCTCTTTTATTCTGAATCACGCTGGAGCACCTACGTCTCTCTCCCTAGATGCGACCGTGGAGAGACACTGACCCAGCTCACGCCCTGCCCCATGGATTCCTCACCACGCTGTCCTTGTTAGTAGGACGGGGGACTGACCCTCACCCTTTGGCATCTGACCTCCCACTCGGATGATAATTTTGTATGCAGCTTCTTCATACACTCAGAGACCCACTCAGGGGTGGTGGACATCAAATGGCTTTTCCCATTATTCCCCGTAGGCCCCCAGGATACATTTGCACTCTTCTGTGCCAAGTGCATGCATTTGCACGACAGTGGCCTGTCACTGGGGTAACCCCGGGGCCATGAAGAGAGGGAAGTTAAGTGGTCCACATGGGGGCTGAGCTGTGACCTGGGCCTCATTCCCCATGCTTGGCGATACGGAGTTAAATAGTCAGGTGCTCTCCAACAAATGAAAGTAGGTTCTATCAGCCCACCGGCCCCTGCTTCTCTTCTATAATTGGCAAGGAGGTTAGTCTGACTTTGAGGACAGTCTGGGAGTCGGGAGGTCTCAGTTCTAGATTATGTCCTTGCTGTGGAGCCTAGGCAAGCCCCTGGGCCTTATGGGTAAAATCAGGTGTCAGTCTCAGTGATCGCATTGACACAGAACAGTAGAGGCAAAGTGGGCCTCAGAAGGCTTCAGTTCCTGTTTTTGGTTGAACAGACGAAGAAACTGAAGCCCAGAGAGGCCAAGTAACGTTTACTAGGCCACACAGCACAGGTGGGAACTCAGATGTCTGACTCCTATTTCAGTCCATTCCCATCTGACCAGCCTGTCATCCTAAGGCCCCTTCCAAGTATTTTCCAATATATAAAGTAATCATAGTAGAGGGGCAGACGGCACACAGCTCATCTGAGAGATTTTTAAATGGCCTCTAAAAAAACCCCCAAGAAACAATTATAGAAACCGTCATTGTTTAACTGCAGTATTTGCATACTATGATATGTCTAAGTGCTTTTAAAAGTCTTCTAAGCTCAATATAAGTTCATGAAGCATGTCTCCCATTTCCCCTTGGCAAACTTCTTCCTTAATTACAAATAAATGGCATTTACCTTATTGGGTGTGTTTGTCTAAGTTCTTGATTAATCAAGAATCTCAGGTACAGTGGACAGAAATTCAACTAAATCAGTTTGATAAAAAGACAGATTTATGGCTCACATAAGTGGAAGTCCACTCACAATGAAATTCAGAGACTTAAACAAGATTGTAGTTAGCTCTTTTTCCCTTGCTCTCACATGCATTCTAAATTCTGCACATCCCTGTGTGGTTGTGGCCTCCTTTTCTCCTTCTAAAGACATGCTTTCTCCATGTGGGGAAGATGTTTGCCAGCAGCCCATTTCCAGTTCTACCACCAAAAATGATGATTTTTTTTTCTGTACCTCTAAATAAACAATCCTGGGGGATAAGTCTGATTGGTCCTGCTAGGGTCACATGACCACTTGGAGACCAATCACTGGGACCAAGTGGTTGGGTTATGATGAATGGCTGGGCTCAGGTCACGTGCCTACACACCTGTGGCCAGGACATCCTTATCCTTGGAACAACAGTCCCACTAAAATCTGATGATTAAGTCTAGGAGGCGCATTCCCCACACCAAGATACAGAGCCAAATACGAATGGTTAGTTGACTTAGAAAGCTGAGATTGTATACGAAAGACATATGGTCTGCCTAAATTCCAGGAATGAAGTCCTTGCCTGGGGCAAATATTTACTTGTCCACACCATGTTCACAGGTATGTATCTGTAAAAATAATGCAACACCATGGATCTGGCTGATCTAACTCCCATTCTCAACCCTTCAACTATAGCTACTTTTTAGCTGGAGGTGGCCAAGTTATGTAATTCTGACCAATAAGACACAAGTTTGTGTTTTCTTTGTGGTTTTTGGAAAAGCAAACACTTCCCCCAAATAGGTGCTGTTTCTTCCTTCTTCCTTTTTCTCATGGAAGGTGGGTGTGATACCTGGAGTTGCAGCAACCATCTTGCAAACATGAGGGAAAGGCCAAAAGAATCATAAGCTGCAAACCAGGGCCAGCAAGCTGTTGCCTTGAGACTTTTTGTTGTATAAGAAAAACAATCCCCTATTTGTTTAAATCACTCAAGTCAGTTTGTCAGATACTTGCAGCCAAAATATTCCTAACTGATGAAACGGATAAATGAGATTCCTTTGTAGCCATACATAAAATCTTAGAAGTTATAGAATCTGGTACAGGTCTATGTCTCTCTTTGTTTTACTCTGAGTTTTCAGTTTCAAACTTTGGGGAAGATGAAGAAGACACAGTCCTTTTACCCAGAGGAAGCTTACAATTAAATAGAGCTTAAAATTTAGGCCAGTGTTGAACAAAGAATTCCTTCTCATGTTTAATTCCCCAATGCTGCAATTAAGCCCATTTGATTTTTATTTCATCCTCAGTAGAGCTCAAGAATGGCTAGTTACCATATTTTTAAATAAGGAAGATGACTTAATTAAAAATACACTTCCACCTCTGTGATGTGCGTGTATGCGCACGCATGCGCGCGTGTGTGTTTCAGTTTGTTTTCCCTGGTTAATTAACACGAATTTTTTTGACTTTCTTCATAGGTCTTATTTTTCAAACCTCTAATCTTTATGTGAAATTTGATCAAACAGAATGTACAGTTAGAGTTTTTAAATATTCGTGTGGTCACTTAGGATCTCTGGATTATCTGGAGAATAAAATTGTAAAGACTTCTTGGCCCTGAACCCTACCTGTCTTCTGAGTGGGTCCCCAAGTCCCATTTGGATTAGACACCTGGCTGTGCCATGAATGCACCTCCCACTCAACACGTCAGCGCCTCCCATCCTAAGGATGGACCTCCTGGACTTACCTGAGACTCAGGTCCTTACCTGTTGGTCCTTATAGAAATTAGCCCCTGAATATGCCCTCAGAGGCCCTTGCACCTCACCCGGATTCCCAGTGATTCTTCTACTGGCTGCTGCTAATGGCTCCCATGGCAATCCTTACCTGAGAAGTGCCCTTGGGAAACTGGAGTTGACTCTCTCTGACGTACCTGGGAGTTACAAACCCTCACCTGGGGCTTCTTGGAGCTAGTGGTTGACTAATGTCAATGTACAAGAGCCCTACTTCTTTGCCTCAATGCAGGACAGATGCTACATGACAATATATGCTCCAGAGCTCCTCCCGAGATGGGGCTGAGGCTAGAGCTCAGTTGAAACCACATTTCACTTAGCGTCTCCTCCTTCCCTGTTCCTTCGTAAGTGACTACACAAGAATCCCTATGTCAAGTTTTGCTTCTAGAGAACCTGACCTGTGGCAACTTGTAATTTCCAAAGATGGCGGCCACAATGTCTCTCACCCTACGTGCTCTTCTTACAACTCAACTTCTTTCATTGGAGGAGGGCGTCTATGTCCCTCCCCTTGAATCTGGGCGGATGTGACTGTTTTGAATAACAGAGTATGGTGAAAATGTTACTCTGTGATTCCCAGTTTAGGTCATAACAGGCGGTGGAGCATTGGTGTTTTGGTGTGATTTGTTGTTCAGTGACAGAGTCTGGAGCCCTAAGACATCATGAATCCTTAGCCTTTATGCAAGTGTGCATGATGGCCTCATCTTTCCTGGTCCTGCTTGGCAGCCCAGACAAGCCAAGTTCTGGAAACATCTGTTGGTAGTCCTCCTGGCAAACACGCCTGGAAAAGCTGTGGCTTTCCAGGATTCCACCATCTTGGAGACAATGCTGTCATTTGCCGGTTATCGTTGTCATTCCAACACCCAGGAGGGTTTATGTATCAGGAATAGATGATGCGCTACTTGTTGTGTGGTCAGGCAGATGAGTCAGGGGCTGTACTTTCCCTCCTGAACACATTTTACTTGTAATATTAATAATGCTTTCTGGGAAATTCCCAGACGTCAAGGTTTGAAAATCTTAAAGGAGCAGTTCATTGTGTCTTGGTTTTGCTTAAGTAAAAATGCTAATGAAAGTTTCTTCTGAGTGTTAAAAGGAGAACCAAAAATAGGAACTCAAAGGTGAGGTAAACTTGGCATTCTCTAAAAGTAACAGGAATGCTTATTGTCATTGTGAGTCCTTGTGAGCCAAAGGGCTCTCTATCCAAATGATCTGAAGATTGGATGAGTCCACAGAAGTTGTGCACGTATGTGTGTGTTTTAAAAAGCTTAGCAGAATTTTTCTTGCATATTCTAACCAGTGTTTTTAAATAGGAAAATGAGCATCTAAAAAATATAACCCCATTTTTATAAAGAAGATAGAGTCACAAAAACAGGTGCCTCCACAGACAAAACACCACCTGATATCTTTGGCTTAGGTTTGTTTTGTAGTAGGGATGAGGAAGAAAGGCATGGGGGCGATGAGGAGACTGTTGGGGGGTTTGCTTCAGGTTATTAGCTTTACACTTAAGAAAACAATCTGTATGCCACTGAAATTTCAAGGTTTCCATTCATTCATTGCTCATTTTCTCATATGTCTCTCTAACACCAGGAACTCAGCAATATAAAGTCTGGGGCAGGTGGAGGAAATCAATCTGGTGAGAGGGTCCTGCTTGAACAAACTGTTTCTGATCTTTTTCTTACACTCCTCTGTTCCTGACTGTTCTGGTTAGCTATTGCTGCATAACAAATAACCCCCAAACCTAGTGACTAAAACAACAGCCATTTAGTTTTTATCATGATTTTTGTCAGGATTTGTGGAAGTCAAGGCTAGGTGGTTCTGGCGGTGTGTCAGTGAGGGGCCGGAGTGGCCTGGGACTGACTGGGCATCTCTTCCTCATGTCACGTGCTCTCAGGTCCTCTCCGTGTGGTCTCTGTGCGGGCTAGTTTGGGCTTCCCCACAACATGGCGACCTCAAAGCTGTTGGACTGCTTGCACAGTAGCTATCAATATGTTTCGTGAGTGAATTCCAGCTATCTAAGTGGAAGCTGCGTTACCTTCTAGCTACAGAAGTCACACAGCTTCACTTATGCCACATTCTACTGGTTACAAGTGCATCACAAACTGCTCAGATTAGGGAGAGGGAAATTAGACACCCCCTCTTTTGATGGGGGAATGGCAAGGTTCTGGAAGAGAACACGGGGCAGGTGATATTGTTGCAGGCCATCTTTGGAAGATACAATTAGCTACACTGCCCAAGCCTGGTTGTTCAGTGTTCCCATCGATTCTGTGAGCTGCCCAAAAGCCTTTTTCTGATTTTCTTTACACTTTAAGGTAATCAGAGCCCAGGTCTCTGGTGTGCAACAAGAACCCTTCCTGGCACCCTGTCAATTATTTAAAATGAAGTTTACTTATAGATTCTTGGTTAGAACCTCTAACTGGCATTAGAGCAAAGACAGAGCAAGGTGGCTTTTGGAGCCAGAGTTTCCCTCCTTAAGATAATCAGATCAGTATAGTGACCTTAAGAGGACAGGAGAGGTGAGAATAAGACCTTGCCTTGTGGTGTCTTGACCACCAAGGTCTTGTCCTGCATGACTTTACCAGCTGTCTTTTCAGGAATTGGTAACACTTGAAAAATATTGCTAATTCCTTAATAATAGCATTAGCAAAGAAGCTTATACTAATGCTTGGAGAAGAAGGCAGATGTTTGAAGCTGGCCTACTGTGGTCAGCTGTTGCTTAGCAGAGGCTGCATGCCAAAACCAGGCCTTAGGCCTGTTAAAAAGTCTCTCATGCTCTTTCCCCAAGCTGCCAGGGCTGTCAGCCTGACTCTTGATACTTGGGCCTGGGAACACTAGAGCTGAGAGAAAAGGCCTCAGTGGTGACTAACGGAGAGCTCTATTCCAAAACTGCCATTTCAACTGAGTAGAGAGACAACAGACATTGGGAGGGAGGAAAGTGGGCCTGGAGCCACTGGCATTTAAACCCTCTAAATGTGTTTCACATAGGGACAGGTAGAACAGAATTAGTTAGGAGGAGGGAAAGCGTGGGCTTTTCAAGAGACATTATTAATCCAACATATAAGTTCTGTATTAGCTCCTGGTATGAATGGTGCTATGGTCTTAATGTGTGCATCCCCTCAAAATTCATATTTGAAACACTAATCCCCAAGGTGATGGTAGTAGAAGGTAGGGCCTTAGGGAGGTGATTAGGTCATGAGGGTGGAGCCTTCATGAATGGGATTAGTGCCCTTATAAAAGAGGCCCCAGGGACTTCTCTGGCAGTCCAGTGGTTAAGACATCACGCTTCCACTGCAGGGGGCATGGGTTTGATCCCTGGTTGGGGAACTAGAATCCCATACACCATGTGGCCAAAAGGTAGAAAAAAAAAAAGAGGACCCAGAGGCCCCTGGTCCTTTCTACCATGTGACGATATATCAAAAGATGGTTGATTATCTAGGAAGTGGGCCCTCATCAGACAATGAATCTGGTGGGGGGCAGGGAATGATTATGGACTTCTCAAGCTTCCTGAACTATAAGAAATCAATGTTTGTTGTTTGTAAGCTACCTGGTCTATGGTGTTTAATTATAGGAGCCTAGACCGACTAAGACAAATGGTATTCACCTGTTTTTCCTATTTATTCACTTATTCATTCCTTTGTTTATTCATTCATTCATCATATGAGTTTATAAGCCAGAGCATCCCAGGAAATGGAGAAATGACTGGATCAGAACCATGAGATCCCTCCTGCAGCTGGGGAACTAGGAGAGGAGTAAATGGCTACATAGCAGGCAAGGCAGTTAAATCTCAGTTAACAAAACCTCTTGAAGGAAACCCCTTTTATAAGAAATCATGTTTGGAAAGGTTTTTTTTAAAAGCAGGTACCTTGAGAAGCTGTGCTCACAGTGTAGAGCCTGAGCCATACGCTAACTGTTAAGAGTTTCCTTCTATACGGCACGGGGAGGGGTGGGAGGAGGACGTTATGTTTGTTTGCTAATCGTCAATGTCATCCTTCAGGTGCCTAATCTCCCCTCTCATATCAGACAGACACTTATCTATTCACATAGTAGGTACTAAGATATACTAAGAATAAAACTTATGTTCCTATAACAACATTTCAGGGGAGCAGACGTGGTGGAAGCTAATTCCCAGTCAGTTTCAGGATTGGCCCCAGCTCCCCTAGACTTGCGCATAAGTTCTGGGGGGCTCGTATTGTGCCAAACCCTTAGCAGGATTAGCAAAACCGATCGGTGTCATCTACATTCAGGATGGCTTCTGTTGGGGCATCTTCGCATCCTCTGGTTGCCTATTGTTTTGTACTGCTCTCTGCTGTATTATCCCTAAGATTTGTCACAAGGCTCCTGTTGGTTCAGATCTCTCAGCTTCTTTCAGTACATGAGAGCATTTTTGCTGCTTTTGTGCCTTCACTCACTACAGGAATCTTTGTGGGACTATTTTATGACTTCCGTGCTTCCCTCAGGTCCTCAGGAGTCATTTTATTTCTTCCACAGTATGGTATGGTCATGGTCTTCTTCAGATCCACCTGTCCAGACATACCATGCTGGGTACCACCCTGAGCTCTACTTGGGGAAGGAGCCATGAGTCCCGTCTGTACTTGGGTTCTTCCAAACACACCTCAGGTTTCTATTATACCACCCACCACTATTATTCACTTTTATTTCAGGAATTCAGTTTTAGAATTTCCATTTGGTTCCCTTTTTTGTAGTTTCTAGCTCTCTGCTGCAATTTCCTATCTGTTCCTTCATTACAAACACATTTTCCTTTATATCCCTGAGTATAGTTATAACAGCTGCTTTAACATCCTAATCTTATTTCAACACCTGGCTCATCTTGAGGTTGGCCTCCATTAATTAATTTTTCTCTTGGATATGGGTTACATTTTCCTTTTTTAAAATGTCTAGTAATTTTGGATTGTATTGTGGACGTTTGTGAATGATATATTGTCAAGACTCTGGATTCTGCTATGTTACTCTCAAGAATATTATTTTTTAAAAATGTTAGCAGGCAGTTAACTTTGCTGAACTAAAATTCCAAACTTGGTCACCTTTGCAATGGGCACTGCTTGGAGTCTACTTCGGGGGTCAGCCAGTGGTTATACAGTCTGGTGCTTCCCATCTGTGGCTCTCTCATTTTGGGGATTCTGCTTCTCCCTCTCCAGCTGCTGTGATCACTCTGAACTCTGTCCTCTGATTCCTTAGCTGGTATGACTGTGGGTTTCTGTCAAAGTTTTGGCTGCCCTCTCAGGGACTAAAGGGGCCTGGCCTCAGGTGAAAAGCCATAAAAGAATGGAAAACCCACCCACGGATGTTTCCATTTTTCAAATGTGGACTCCCTTCCAGCTTATGCCTATTTTTAGTTGCTTTCCACTGCCTTCAGAGAGTTATTTTTTAGAGTTTGTCTAGAGTTTATCTGTAGGAGAGTTGGTTCAATACAAGCTACTGTACCATGTGGAGTGGAATTTGCTGCCCTTCCTTCTGGTTAAACTGTAGGGGCAGGATATTGTGTCTCCCCTTCTCAGGAACCTACAATGTCCATTCACTCCCACTCCTCCTCACATTTTTCTCCTTGCCTGCAGCCTACGGTTATGTTATGCACTCTGAGAAGTTGGGGAGATTATTTTCTGCCTCTTTTTTTTTCTTTCTAAATTTTGAGTCCCCTTGGATATTTGAAACTCAAAAGTCCAAGCTTTCAAGACCTCAAAAGATTTTCTTTGCCTTTTTGCTGAAACTACCATTCCTTGGGCTATAGATGCCATATGTATGTTTGGTTCCCAAATCAAAGAAAAGGGATAAGATAACAGGAAGTATTGGGATTGGAAAGCACATCAATATTTAAAAAAAAATTATTCCTCCATATCAGGAATGACACCTATGTGGAGTGATTATTTGGCTGTGGTTTAGTACAAGTGAGACTGAGTGTATCTGATATTTAGATCAATAGTTGTAAGTATTTAAGCCTTCTTATTTCATTCATTTATTCATTCAAACATGCTTCACTCATTAAAAAAACATTTAGAGAGTGCCTATTATTTGTTAGGCCTTGTGCTAGGTACTAATTATGGAATAAAAAGTTGTATTTGTGAAAGACATTTCAGGTATCAGCAAACATTAAGGGGAAAGGCATTAGGCAGCCTAGAATTAAGTCTCGCCGGCTCTATCGAGCAGACTTGAAGCAATACAGATGCTGTTACTTTAAAGTCATTTGGGATAGTGAAGACAGCACAAAATTTGGATTCAAAAAACTCAAGTTTAAGTCCCAGTTTACCATTTATTAATTGCATTACTTTGGGCCAATCTCTCAATTTCTCTGGGCCCTACATCCATTTTCAATCATTATTAACTGCTGAATGTTGCTAGACTGAAAGCTTTCTCCCAACAGTACCTGTTCCTTCCCCGCTGTATCCTAGCATAGTGTCGGCACACATTAGGTTCTCAATAAATACTTCAACATTAAATGAGCAAGTAAATAATAACTCTTATTGCTTTTTCGATATGGACTTTTCTAGCTGGACATCTTGAGAACTACCAGGATTCCAGGTTAACATGGGAAATGCTCCTCTAATTGGGTCCCTCCTTTGTTCTTCCAGCTCCCAGATATGCTTGTGATGCCTTCCAGAACATCTGATGGATTCTAATAGGTAATAATCAATTAGGTGCTGCAGAAACAAACGACTTGTAGTCTCAGTGGCTTACAACAGGTCATTTCTTGTTCATGTTCCGTGATCATTACGGGATCGATGGAGGGCTCAGCTTCTCACAACCATTCATGGACCTAGACTGGGGAGAAGCCACCTTATAGAATGTTGCCAGTGGCCTTGCTAGAGGAAAGAGAGAGCTCTGGAAGGTCTTGTCCTAACAATTAACTAATTGCTGTGGAGTGATATACATCACTTCTCACAATTCATGGGCCAGAACTAGCCATAGAGCCTCTCCCAACCACAAGGAGCCAGGAAGAGCAATTCTACCATGGGACCAGAAGGAAAGGACCAGAAATATTGGAGGAACAGCATTGATGATCACCACAGTCCTGCCTTGCAAGGAAGATCCAGAGCTGGTCCACTCAGGCTCTTCTAAGGACAGGTCTGATGGGAAATAAGTGGGAGTATCTCTCATACTCCTGGGTCTTCTCACTTCCCTCAGGGTGGCAGGGCCCTACTCTCTGTCTCAGGTGCTTCACAGCACCCTAGGCTATCAAATGAGGATTGAACTCAAGGAATAAGAGTTAGTCTTTCTGCATGACCCACAGGTTGTGCTCTGGCTGCTACTGATGGGAGTTCATTTCCAAATGTCAAGCTCCAAGAGTTATTGTCTGGTTGTATACAAGGTTCCCAAGTTGTTATGGATGGATGATTCTCATTTGAGTAGAGGGAGCTGGGATTCTGAATTCTGGCTCTGTTCAGTCCCTGAGTCCTGTGAATTGCACCCTATTGACACAGCCCCTCTGTCTCTCCCTCCTCCCCTTGCTCCAGTCTGGCAACTTGGACCTATTCCTGAAAGGTATGTGTGCGTGTGTGTGTATGGGATGGTGGTGGGTAGGAGAAGGAAAGGAGATATGATAGGGGACAATGCTTTTACTTGATTTCATATTTTTCCATATCTTTTTCATTTCATATTTGGACCTTGACTTTGGAAGCCCCAAAACCAAGAATTTGGCTTTTTTTTTCCTGGTATTGTCATGGTAACTCTCCCTGGTGGCAAATGATGCCTTCTCTAGCTGTCTAAATTGGTGGGAAGAGGGTTGGTACAGTGTAACAAGAAATACAATGGGGCCCAATAGAATATTACTCAGCCATAAAAAAGAATGAAATAATACCATTTGCAGCAACATGGATGGACCTAGAGATTATCATACTAAGTGAAGTAAGTCAGACAGAGAAAGACAAATATCATATGTTATTGCTTATATGTGGAATCTAAAAAAATGATACAAATGAATTTATTTACAAACAGAAACAGATTCACAGACATAGAAAACAAACTTATGGTTACCAAAGGGGAAAGGGGGTGGGGGAGGGATAAATTAGGAGGTTGGAATTAACATATACACACTACTATATATAAAATAGATACACAACAAGGACCTACTGAATAACACAGGGAACTATACTCAACATCCTGTAATAATCTATAAGGGAAAAGAATCTGAAAAAGAATATGTATATAACTGAATCACTGTGCTGTACACCTGAAACTAACGTGACATTGTAAATCAACTATACGTCAATTAAAAAAAAAGGTTAAAAAAAAAGAAATACAGAGGGGGAAGGGAAATCAGATCAGTTAATATATCAAAATATTATCCCATCATTTATTTAGTGAGTTATTTCCACAATCTCCTTTATCTTTTTACATCTGTGGACTACATAGACTTCCTACATATTCTTTTATATATATATATATATATATTTTTTCTATCTCTGGTATTAAAGTTTGTTCACAAATGCGAGTTGATAGGTGTGTCCCATGAATGGAATAACCAGTGAAGGGGTATGGATGTGGACGGCTTTTGGTAAAGCCAGAGGCTTCCTCAGGCTGCCAGCAGCAGTGTGCTTCATACTATATTCCTGCAATTTAGTCTCTCGTGGCTCTTTGCTCCAGAGAGCAAATTCTATCTCAGCCACAGGAGGGCCCCTGCTCCCCTGAACTGCCTGTCAGACAGATTGGGAATTCAGAGGTAAAATGAAGAGTGGATTCAGGAGCAGAATAACAATCTTTTTTTTTTTTTTTTTTGTATTGGGGTGAATGGAACATTTGGCAGTCATCCGAACATTTCCTCAAATTGGTGATGCCTGTGGGTGGCATATGCAAAGTATTAGTTTGACTACACTTTGCACAAAAGTCCCTGGCCTTGGCCCATCAATGCTAACATACAAAATATCCTGACAAGCTCCCTGCTCCACCCCAATTCACACTCCCACACGGCTGAGGGGGTCACAGGGCATGTTTGGACACTGGCATGAAGGTGCCCTGCTCTATTCTGGACTTGCCAGTGGCGTGTCTGTGAGGCTGTGACCGTCACAGTGCACGCAGGGCAGGGGGCTCCTCTGAAACCACTGGCTCTGGGGTACCTTATAGGAACTCTTACGGGAATGAACGTTACCCTACGTGGGGCCAGCTTTCTGCAGCCGTTTATTACAGAGCAGCTGGCCAAACTGTGATCTCACTGTGGCTGCAAACCCACTTAAAATATTAACAGTGATGATAAAGATGAATAATTCCTGTACCTCCAGGGCATATATGTGTTTGCTTATCTCTCCTGTCAGCCCTGAAATGTTGCTGTTCAGCTGCCCGGGAGATGATCTGGTTTTCGTGGTCCTGCAAATAAACAATTAGGTCAGTAGCTCCTCAGGTTCTGTAGCTTTTGATGGGTTTGTTTTCTGCAGAAGTTGTTACTGCTCTCTGCAGAATAACAGGCACTGAGCGTTTCTGAGCTAGGTTGGGAGAGAGGGGTTGAGTGGGGTGGGGTGGTGGTGAGAGGGTGGGAAAGAGGTGGGCAGAACAGAAGGTTAGCTGGGGTTCTCCTTCTCTCCAAGCCTCAGTGAAGCTGGGATGCAGCACAACTGCCACGGCTGCTGGTACCCACGGCCTTAATCATCTCCAGGGTGGGGTGATGCTACAGAGGCCAAGGGAGAGAACTGCTCCAGCAGGGGGGCTCCTTTAACCCAGCTCTTGTAGGAATTGTACAGTCTGGCCACGGCTGCTTCTTACGCTTGCCTGGGCCGGCTTAACTGCTCTCCTTTCTACAGGGGCTGTGAGGAGAACCAGCTTCCCCATTAACTTGGGGCTTGCGTTTTGTTGATTGCGAACACTCGGGATCCCAGTTCTGGAGCCATCTGTGACCTGTCGTGCTGTAATAGCTTGGTTTTCCCCGTGTTCAGCTCCCTCCCCGAGTACTTAGTGTTAAATCATAGGGGGAGGAAGTGTGAGCAGAGGAAAAACAGCACTATTACATGACCCCCGATGAGACCGCTGTGATAGAATTAAAAGCTGCTGCCCTAGGACATTCTAACAGATGACATTGTGAGGTTGCCAAGGTAACCCACCAGGATACAGTTCCAGCATCTTTGGGGTTGATTCTGGGTAGGCGAGGTCAGTCAGAGGTGAGGCCCAGCTGCTCAGGGTGTGTCCCTTGGCTGGCCGGTCCATGGCAGTCAAGTGGAAAATCAAGGCTGACCTTTACACAACACGAATGAACCCAACCTTGTCTCCTCATCGGCTATTCCAGGTGAAAGAGAATCAGAATACTCCAGGTAATTGTTCAATGTAGGTTACACAGAGCCGAAAAAGGTCCAGATATGAATGACTCACCCATTCATTCCATATATGTTGATTAAACACCTACTATGTACCAGATAGGAAGCGTCAGAATATCTAGGCAGAAAGGTTGGGAGTTCTAGAAAACCTAAGAAAATGCACGTCCAAGCAGGGAAAAAAGACATTTAAGACATTTACACACCATTACTACTCAGGAAAAGGTTGAGTGGACGAAAATAAAAACAATCAGAATAACTTATTAACCCCAAGGACCTGGTGTTAAAAAAAACATGTGCAAAAATTGTATAGAGCGGAAATTATTTGCTTAAAAGAAGTCAACCTCCTCCTCCAAACACACCAAGTTATGCTGCATTCCCCGCTTTTCCCTTTATCTTCTTTTAAATACTCTGTGTTTACTTTTGAACTACTGGTTAATACCTATAAATGTTATTTTCTTTCTCCCAGGTAAGGATCAGAAAGATTTCAGATGGGCCCTAGCTTTCGATAACTCAAGGCCTTGGGCATATAAATAACAAAGATCCCTCCTTTTGGCCTCATTAGGTGGGTGTTCAAAACCATCACTGGGGCCTTTCGACACTTGTCTCCACATAATACTGTTTGCATCTGGACTTGGGCTGTCACCTGATCTTGTTATTTTCTCCCAGATGGCAAGCCAAGCAGGGGAGAGAGTGGGGGAGATTGGAGGCGGTGGTGGTGAGTGATACCAGCAAGTGGCAGGGTGGAAAGGGAAAGGGGCAAAAAACAAAAACAAAAACAAAATGGTAGTGGGGGGAGGGGGGAGGAACACAGAACTGGGATGGCTACGGAACAAGCAAACAAGGAAGAAAATCTCTGAGAAACTGTGGTTACAGGAATTCCTGCAAACACAACAGTGCCTCCTTACCCCCTGGGGGCGGTTATTAGTACCGGAAGGACATCATTAAAACACTGCTGGGGCCTACACCAGCCCTCCATTCTGTGGGCTCCAATGCTTAAGGTCCCCTCTTTGGTCAAGCAGAAAATGTAGATAATTAGATTATGTCAGTTGTCTTATTGCAGTCCCCTAATAATAATAGTAATGATAATAATAATATCAACAACAACAGGATAATAGCTAAGTTACAGAGTGCTTTCCTAAACACTTCACTTATAAAACCCACCAGAAAAAGTGCTACTTAACAGAGAAGGAAATAGGAACAGAACTGTTAAGTCACTTAACCAAATCACACAGAAGGTAGATATGGATGAGAGCCCAAGGCCCACCCTGATGATTTGGCTCTAGGGTTCCCGCTATTAACCCTTACACTGATTGTGCTTTGTTTAAAAAGCTCCAGGAAGAAAGACTTACAATGGGCTCACTGCCTCCCATTTTCCCGTCACTAACACAGCCCTGGCCTGGCTTTTCATTTATAGAATTGTCTCCTTGGCCGGCCTAAAGCTGCAGGCCAAGATGGTTCCCCAGATCTTCTCAAACCTTCTGGGCGCCTGAAGTAGGTGGGCTAGGGTGTGGCATGAGGACAGTGGCATTATCCCGCTCCTTAAGCACTAACTCCCAAGCAATAACGTAGAGCCTGGGGATGGCCCCACCTGTGGAATGGGGAGGAGGAATGGTCCACTGTTAATGGTCCTCCCTGGAGGGAGGCGCCCCCTCCCTCCAGCACCCAAGCCCAAATTTTGAGGGTTCCGAGTCCCCCACGCGCGCTCCTGACGCACGCAACCTTGGTTACAAGGGGTCGAGAGGGTGGGCGGAGGAGCCACGGGCCTCTGCGCCGCGGAGCGGCGAGGGTCACTGGCTGGGGGGAAGCCGTGTGCAGCGGGCAGGTTGCCGGCCGCCTGGAGGCGGCGGCGCGGGGCGCGGGGCGCGGAGGGGGCGCGGGGCGGGCCAGCTGCTCCCGCTGCGGCTCCCGCGAAGACGCAGCGCAGCATATTTTGCACATGAGTTCAGAGGAAGAGGAAGTGTAGCCGGCGGCCGCGCGGCGGCGACGGGGGCGCGTCGGGGCTGGAGCCGGAGCGCGCCGGGCTCAGGGCGCACGCAGCGAGCGGGAGCGCGGCGGCCGCGGGCTCCGCTGAGGGACAGACGCACGGATCGCAGGAGGGACGGACACACGAGCACGCCGCGCCGCCTGCCCCGTCCCCACCCCCTGGCGCCCACGCCTTCCCCGCGCCGCCTCCTCTGTATGGCACAAACTTTCCTCCCGGGACGGAACACGCTGTCTCCGGGAGCCCGCGCCCGCGCCCGCGCCTTCTCCTCGGCTTAGTCCAGAACGGTAGGTGGGCGCCTGCAGGAGTCGGGATGGAGGCGGGCGCAGGCGGGGCGGGAACCCGGCGGGCACGGGGAGCCAGGCGGGGCGCCTCCCTGCAGGTTGCCGAGGCTGGGCGTGCTTCCCAGGCGCCGGGGCTGCCAGAGGGCCATCCCCGTCCCCTGCACCCCGGCCCGGATTGGATGGGGCCGGGGACAGGATCCATGGGACGCAGCGGTCTTGGGCCAACATTTTTTGGGGGAAAAAAAAAAAAAAATCATCCCTGGCGAGCCATGGGGAGAGGCAGCCCAGAGCAGTCTGTTGAGGGTCGTGGGATCCGCATGCTCGGGGCGCCTAGGAAGGAAGCAGAGGGGAAGCTTCGAGGCTACAGGTGGGTGTAGGACAGTGCTACAGGGCGTCCTCGGCACAGATCAGGCGGGAGCTGGCCCCGGAATCCAGGTTCAGGAGAGCGCGAGGCCGGGGTGGGCTGGGGTGGGCTGGGGTGGAGGCGGCTCCCGCTGCCCTTCTGCGTGCGCCCCGGGAGGTGCGTTTGTTCCCGGGGCAGCGGTGTGGACGGGCGGGAGCAGACGTGCCGCGCGTTCAGAGGAAGCGCCGCGGCCAAGGGAGACTCAGAGCCTCGGGGCGCGGGGAGTCCCCGGCACTGAAAACGGGCATCTCCCCTTCTGTAAAGGGGGCTTCTTCCCTCGTCCTCACCACTTTCCTAGGCCCAAGGGACACCAGGGTGGACCTGGGTGAGGGCGGGGTGGTGGCGGCGTTTATTTCAGGAAGCCCCGTTGTCAGGCATGCACACCCCCTCCTGCGCCAGGGCTCATGCCCTTCACCTAGACTGCCGCTGTCTTTGGCAGCGAGAACCTCGTGGAGGCCAAGGTGCAGTAACCCAGGCGCCCTGCCTCCCTGGTGCTTGCGCCTGGCTGCCCTGTGTCGTTGTGGGTGGTCCCCAGGGACGCTGGGTGGTGTCAGTGAGTTTGTTAGGGGGTTTAAGAACAAAAAAAGTATTTAAAAAAAAAAAAAAGTCTGGTACCAGTCCCTATGTTTGAGTGACTGCCCTGGTTTCCAGCAACCTGGTTTCCTTCTTGTAATTGGTACAGCTGTTTTCAGATGGTGGGCGCAGTCAGGCGAGGCGTCTTCCAGCCCCTGCCATCGTGTGTCATCTCAGGATAAGTGAGGCCCTGCCAGGAAGGAAGGCAGGCGTAATGTGAGCCACCTCTGGGCCCGTGCGTAGGGCGTGCTCTGCACCCCACGTGTCCCTGGCCACAGGGATTCCTAATTTGTACCTCTGAACAGCTGAATTCCCTACCAGGTTCAAGTGACCCCAGATGTCACCAAACCCCACAGAGGGGTTAAGCAACAAGCTGTTTGGGGCTCTTTGGTGCGTGTGTGTGCTAACCTCAGTGAAATCACTTTAACCTCAGAGGGAGCTCTGCATCCTCTTTTGCCTTAAGTGGGGTTTCTGGCCTGCCAGCTGGGAGGACACCCCTCTAGCTGCATTTGTATAACAAGTCGCTGGGTCGGTTTTTCTTTGTTTGTCTTTTGGCTGCGTGGACGTGGGGCAAACGGAAGAGCGGTGTTGTGCCGTTAGCTAATAGATTTGGTGCAGGAGCCGAAAGAGAATTAACTGGGAATACGAGTCAGTGAGTTCTTTTTCTCCCTCTTGAGCAGGAATTTTTGGCTTGCATTCAAATAATTGCTTTGTCTGTAGGGAAACAGGCAGAAAATCTTTGGCATGAGTGATGTGAGTTCCTGTAAAGCTACTTGTGTTCTTCCAGTCTTAACTTTTCAGCAGAATCGAAATTATGTGGGCCCATGGCTTGGTGGGCATGGGTGTCTTGCTAAATTTCTAAGTTGGTGGACTAGGGAGAGGGCCCTGTGACTCTTTCCCCCACCCACCTCCTTTTAAAAAATATAGAGAAGTTGCAAGAACGGTGACCACCCACATACCCGTATCTAGAGTCTATAATTTTACAATATTGGCTTTATTACACAGCCGTCCATCTAGTCATCCCTCTATCCATCCATCAGTTCAACGTATTGTTTTATGCATTTTAAATTAAATGGCAGACATTGGTACAGGTCACCTCTAAACGTTTCAGCACACATTTCATTATTTAGAGTTCAATATATGTTCATGATTTTCTTAAGGTAAAACTTATACATATGGTGAATTTATACATACATACATATCTCCATATAGTGAAATGCACAGACCTTGAGGGTAACATTTGCATAATGTTTCGACAGATGCCTACACCTGTGTAACCCTCATCTCTATCAAGTAATATTGCCGTCACCCCCAGAAAGTTCCTTCATCCCCATTCCCAGTCAGTCCCTGTCCTCATCCTTTGTTTCTCACTCAAAGTTAGTTTAGCCTGGTCTTGAACTTCGTATACGTGGAATTCCACAGTATTGTGTAAAGTTTCTTTCACTCAGCATGTTTTTTAGGTTCACCCATGTTTTATGTACCAGTAATTCGGTCTTTTTTATTGCTGAGTTAAAGTCCAGTATTTATTTATAACGCAGTTTGTTTATGTATTCCCCTGTTGATGGACACATGAGTTATTTCCAGGTTTGGGGGGGTATTGTGAATGAAGCTGCTGTGAGTATTTGTATACAAGTCTTCCTAGGGACATATGTTGTCATGTCTTGTGGGTAAATGGAGTGGAATTGCTGGGTCATAAAAAAGATGTATGTGAACCTTATAAGAGACTGCCAGACCTTCTCCCAACATGGTTATACCATTTTACACTCCCGCCAGCAATGAATACAAATGTGAGATTCCAGATACAACAACTCATTTTCCTAGCCCAAAGTCAAGAGCATGGTAGACCAGTGTTCTTCTGGGGCCCGAGGGAGCCAGAAATTGGAACATCTGAGACAGTCTGGACCGTGTTGTTTTCATAGATGGAGGAGCTGAGAGAAATCCCTGACCCTGCCAGTAAATGGGTTTACTCTTAAATTATTGCAGACAGTCAGACAAATATTTTATTTTTAGAGATCTTCGGAGAAGGGAATTGCCAACTGTAAACTTCCATTCTAGTAGCACCGTTTTTATTTTATTACAGATTTTACTATGGCTGTTAACGAAATTATCATTATAGCTACCCCTTGCCAGGCGCCCATTCTTTGCCAGGCACGGTTAGGCTCTTTACATGCGTGCTCTGAATCTAATCCTCGTGAGAGGCAAATACTATTATTATCTGCACTTTGGCCTTGAGGAAACTGAAGCTTAGAGAGGTTAGGGAGCTTGCCCCAAGTTCACATTTTCATGTTTCCTGGACATTAAGGGAAGAGGCTGTGACCCTCTGGTTTCGCAAGTGCAGATTCCATCTGCAAGCATAGATTTCCAAATACGCAAAGCCGTCGTAGAAGAGAAATGTAAGCTGGATGGGGGATGGAAGTTGGAACAAATGACACACTGGAATCACTTTCTTAAGTCTTTTGCCTTTTTTGTTTCAGGCTTTCTGAGATTTGGGGGCACCTGGAGCCTGGGTAGAGGTACTAATTTGGTGACAATTTAAAGATATTATTGGTTGTGATGATTGTAATTTTATCGTAGGGAAAGAAAGACGTTGCCAGCTGTTTGGTTTGAGTGTCTGCTGCTGAGCCGTCCACTACAGTAGCCACTGGCTACGTGTGGCTATTTACGTTTAAATGTCAATGAATTAAAAGAAAATAAAATTTAAAATGCAGTTCCAGTCTCACCGGCCACCTTTCAAGAAGAGCCCTAGAGCCACACGTGGTTATTGGCGAGCGAATTGGACAGAGCAGATGTATTTTCATCCTCGTTGAAAGTTCTGTTTGATGGGGCTACTCTATACTAAGCATTTCTCTTTTGTCCTTCAGTTTAAGAACTGGCCACACTCTTGGCTAAAGCTTAGGCTGTTTTTCACTGACAAAGAGATAAATTTAGCCAGACATTTCTTTTATGTTTATAAAAAGGTTTGTGTGTGTGTGTGATCTTTCCTCCCATTCACATTCAGTTTTTGACGTAAATTTGAGTTTCCCTTTTCTCCTGGGCCCCCAAAGGGGCTCTCGTTATTATCGTTGTGTATTTTACCAAGATGCTTTCTCTGAAAAGATCGGTACAGCGGGCAAGCGATGGTCACTGCTTGAGGCCCTGTTAATTTCCTTGCTCTCCAAAGAATTCAGTTCAGCTTTTAAATATGCATTTGTGCGACCTGCTCCCTACCTGGGCTGAATTCAGGAAGAAAAAGCGCTCTCAGCGGGGCCAGAACCAAAGAGCTAGAAAATCAGGTCACGTTCTACGTGTGATGGCTACCTGCCAAGACTGAGGTGGAACAGACATCCTTTGGGGTACCTGGGGGCGTCGTTAGGGGGTTTTTCTGGGTCGGGCCTGCCCCTGTGGCGTAGGGAGCAGTGGAGGGGCCACGGCATCATGTCTGATGGTGCAGGATGGTGGCGGAGGGACGTCCCCTTTAGGGGGTGTCCGCTACTCAGGCTCGGTTCAAAGGAGAGGGACGCCAGCCCACAGGGGTCAGTGGGGAACCCAGAGCCCCCAGAGCTGGGAAGTCAACATCAGCTATGTTTGCTCAGCTTGTTTGATGCTCACCAACTCTCGTGCTACTTTATGAAGCTGTATTGGATGTTTCCACACTTTTTCAACCAGGAAGCCAGCTGCACTTCACACTGACAACGTTCTTTGGCTTTTAAAACTAAACTGTCCCATTGTGTTGTTCCATAGGCAGACCCCCTGGATGGGTAGCATTTATTCTTTGCAAAGGATTATCAGCTTCCATTTGTGCGTGTGTGTTTGTGTTGTTTGTGTGTGTGTGTTTGTGTGTTGGAAGTCCCTAATTAGTATTTCACCCTGAGGAAACACTTCTGAGGAACCTTCAAGTTTTATGGAATAACTCCCAAATTACTCAGATTTGGAGAAATTTTTGTAATAGACCTTATCCATTAAAGACGGATGAGAAGAGATTAGGTTAATCACAGACTCTGGTTGATGGAACGTGACCATATCGTGTATTATAAGATTTTGGAAATGCAGAGTACAAGAAGTCAGACTGTTCATTTAAACACTTCTTTAATTTAGAGAGGTCTTTGGGGATTTTTCCAGTGTCTTGGGACGCTTTATAAGCACCCTTTCAGTGTGGTGTAATTATGGCAGGTTAACCGGGATCTTTATCATCGATAACAAGTAGTACTAGTAATAGTACTAATAATGGTTAACATTTAGACAGCCATTTCTAGGTGCCTGAGCTCTTCCAAGCCCTGTTAAATTAACTTATTTAGTCCTCACCCTGCAAGTGGATTCTGCGGTCATCCCGATTTTATAGTTGAGAACCCTGAGGTTAAGTGGCTTCCTTGACGTCACTCGGCTAGGAAGTAGGGGCCCTGGAACTTTAACCAGGCGCTCTGGCTCCAGAACCTCACCAGCCCCTGTGCTGTGCTTTTAAAAAGGCGAACTTGAGAGCAACAGGCAAATATTCCAAAGGCCCTTTCCATCCTTTTCCAGATAATAGGCACCTTTCCTTCTCCGGAAGTCTGTTGACGGAGTAGGTGTTACTCTGCATCTCTTGGGGCAGGGCATTTGGGTAGTTGTTGTTGAGGATGAAGAGGTAACTGCCTTCGAGAAGTTTGCTGTCCCGTGGGAAGATGGGGTGGTACCCAAAGCTCCAGAGCTCTCTCCCTTGAGCTGTGGACTGGCCCATCCGGCTGCCCACCCCACCTCCCCTTGGATG
Organism: Balaenoptera acutorostrata; assembly: GCF_949987535.1. Lineage (NCBI taxonomy): Eukaryota > Metazoa > Chordata > Mammalia > Artiodactyla > Balaenopteridae > Balaenoptera > Balaenoptera acutorostrata. The sequence goes on from NC_080067.1 coordinate 10,748,541, forward strand.
GAGTTAACGCATCCAGAACAAACTCCGGTCTCCTCTGGCCCAACTGCTCCTTCCACGGCGTCCCTGTCTTGGGAGGTGGCCACTGCAGCTTTACAGGTGCTCAGGCCACAAACCTGAGAGGGGTCTTGCATGCCCTCTTTTTCTCATGCCCTGTCTCCAAACCACTAAGAAATCTCACTTCCTACCTTCAGAACATATCCAGAATTTGACCTCTGCTCACATCTCATCACCACCTGGTCTCCCTGTTCCCAGGGTCAGAGTGATCGTGGCTCGAAACCCTCCGAGGGCTCCCATCTCACTGGGGACAAAGCCAGCGTCCTGACCACGGCCGCCCAGGCTGCCCCACCTCCCCAGGCAGGTCCAGGACATCCCGGCCTGTTTGCACTTGTGGCCACCTGCTCCCTCATCCCAGTGCTCGCCCTGTCACCTTCCTCAGGACTCTACTCGCCGTCACCTTCTGGGGGAGGCCTTCCCTGATCACCCTGTTTTTTTTAAAATTGTACCCTCCCCTGTACTTGCTAATGCTCCTCTCTGCCTTACTTGTCTTTATGTGACATACTTTTAAACTTGAACTTCATTATTTTTATGTGTCTAATGTCTATCTCTCTGCTCCTGAAAGTAAGGTCCACGAGGGCGGGGTTGTTCTTGTCTTGTTTTGTTTTGGTCTTTGTCTCTGTTTCACTTCCGTATCCCCGGCACTTGGAACAGTGCCTTGCACCTACTAAGTGCTCAGTGAAGGAGGGCGTGATGGTTAATTTTATGTATCAAATTGGCTGCCGCGGGGGTACCCAGTTTTTGGTCAAACAGCAGTCTAGGTGTTGCCATGGGGTATTTTTCAAGACGTGATTAACATTTGAATCACCCTCCGTAATATGGGCGGGCCTCATCCAACTAGTCCGAGGCCTTAGAAGACTGAGGTCTCCCGAGGAGGAAGGAGTTCTGCCTCCAGATGGGCCTGGGGCTCAGCTCTGCACCATCACCTCTTCCCTGGGCCTTTGGCCTCCTGGCCTGTGCTATAGATTTTGGACTTGCCAGCCTCCAAGTCCAAAGACAAGTCCTTTAAAACAAATCGGCCCCAACTTCTCTCTCTGTAGATATCTACATAAGGACACACATACACACAAGAAACCCAGGAGGAAGAACAGGCTTTTGGGGCAGGGTGTTGTGTTCTCTTTGGGGCATATTCATCCGGAAGTGCCGGGAAAGTTCCAGGTGAAGATGTTGGAACGGGTCCGTGGGCATGTCTGCTGGAGTTGGAGAGCAGTCAGGCTGGGAGGGGAATCTGACAGCTAAGGGGGAGATGATGCAGTTATGGAACTTTTTTGAGCCTACATACCTCCCTGTATTGGAAGTTCCCAAACTCTGTACTAAGGCAACCCAAGGCACCGCAGCAAGTGGTACTTGCATGTCGGATGCCACCCTCACTACTAGCCCGAGGTAGTTGTTCACAGGATCAACATCAAAGCCCACCACTTCCTTTTGATGACGTCATATCTTTGCAAAGCTGGATTTGGGGTGGTTGCTAAGGAGATCATTGTTGAACAGGAGATGAGGGTGGTGGTGTCCAGTGTGATTCTGAGGTTCGAGAAGTTGCCCAGTGCCAAATGGATGCACACATCCCAGTAGTAAGTAATTATGGTAATTTAAGGATGCAGGAAACACTTTTTTTTCAGTTTGTGTATTCTGTTCTTTCAAAAGGCTGCTAAGTTGTTTATACATAATTATCAATTTGTTTGGACCTGACTGCTTAATAAATCGAGCCGTGGGTATTGCTTTTAGCCTGGGGGTGCTGTGACCTGGAAAGTGTCAGAACCTTTGCCCTGTATTGTTCTGGGTATTATATGTAGTGTGTACAGGATAAGGAGCAGGGACAGAAAGACAGGGGACGAAGGGACAGGAATGAGGGCTGCACCCCAAAAGTTGTATTTCTACAAAAACAAAAGATGTGAGCAAATAAAATATCAGCATTTGTTAAATCAGGGTAGTGGGTACAGAGATGTCTCATTTTTTTTTTATCCTTATCCATATGTTTGCGGTGGTTGGTAGTGAAAGTAATTTGAAGAGAGAGACAGAAGGAGGCTGGAGATAGAAATTTGGGGGTGCACTTGTGTTTGGGATGACAACAGAGAGCCTGGGAAGGGAGGGTATGAGGTCCAGAGAGATTCAGGTGATGCAGGGGTGGAACCAAGGGGGTCAGCAAGACCACGTTCTTCTAGACTGTGGTTCTCAACCCTGGCTAAGCGGCCTAAGAGAGACCCTGGGCCCCTGTGGCCTGGGTGTTAGGACATTGGAGAGGGTCAGGAGTGGGAAAAGACAGGGTTTGCTCTGAGGGCGTTGATTCTCAATCCTGGATGTCAGTTAGAATCACTTGGAGGGTGTCTTAAAAATGATGCTTGGGCCCCACCCCAAATGCCTGGGCATCTGGACATCAAAACGGCAGTCCAGGTGATTCCAGCGTGCAGCCAAGATTGAGAACCACCGCCATGGTCCAGGCTTTCTCAAGCTTTACTGTGATTCAGACTTTGATGAATCGTGTGTGAAAAAGTGGATTCTGGTTAAGCAGGCCTGGGTGGGCTGATCCCAGGAGTGCCATTGCTCCTGGTCTGAGGACCACACTTTGAGTAGCAAGTTCTTCTGAGGGGAGGCTGTTTTATTTAAGGGTGGTTGTGATGGAGGCTAGTGGGAGAGAAGAAAGGTGGTCTGGATCAGTCTCCACCGAGTGTTTTCCTTTGATAATGTAAATACCCCTCGTATGCCTTATCTCCTGCTGTGTAACATACTACCCACAAACTTGGCAACCGAAAATAGTAATGAACGTTTATTATCTCGCAGGGCTTCTGTGAGTTAGAAATCCAGAAGCAGCTGAGCTGGGTGGTTCTGACTCAGGGTCTCTCACGAGATTGTGGTCAAGATGCTGGCTGGGCGGAAGGCTGTTCTGGAGCTGAGGGATGCTCCTACTTGAGTGTTGAGTTCGTCGTGGCTGTTGGTTGGAGGCCTCAGTTCCCTGCCCTGGGGGCTTCTCCACGGGGTTAATAGAGTGTTCTTACAATGTGGCAACGGGCTTCCCCCAGGGACATATCCTACTGACTACACAGGTCAGCCCTGTTCAGTAGAGGAGGGGACCACCACTGGTGAACGGGAGGATTATTGAGGGATGTCTTGCAGGCTGGCTGTGATACATCTTGTTGTCTTCAACTAGGAAACGTAATGCATATGCAACACAGAAAACTTGAAAATATAGAAAACCATAAAGAGAATGCCTCCCATCACCTCGTGACCCAGAGGAAAGTTCTGTGAATATCTTTATTTAACCTGCCAGTTAAAAAAAATACGTGGATTTTCATATACAGATACACACATAGACACTTAAAAAAAGTAGCACCATAAAATAACCCCGTTTCATACAGATTGTTCTTTTTCTTGGCATTGAATCAGGAATACTTGCAATGGCTCAGTTTTAGTTATCCTTGGGTTTCTGTCTTAGTTTGTAGGATATCAAGATTTGACACCATCCGTACAGCTGATTGGATTTTCAAGTTTTCATTTACATTTCTGGGTAGAGAGAGATGTTCTTATCATGTAAAAACTTCTTAATTTGGATCATCAGTTCCTACTTTGGGTGCCTGAATGATGTAATAAACACACTCGAGTCTTTAAATATAGGATTTGAGTGGAGAAATAAAGAATGAGTTTGCCAGCTGATCCAGCATCATTGCGTATAATTGCCCCATCTCTGGTTGCTTGTCATGAGCTGTTGGCAGTTGTTAAAATTAGCTTTACAGTCTGCCTCAGATTAGCAGCAAGTGTGGTAAATGAGGGCTCACTCTTAATGAAACTAATTTGTATTTGAAAATATAGCTACATTTATTGCCCCCATTATTTAAATGTGTGCATGCTAGTTGATAGTAAAAATCAACCTTTAAACTGAGGGAGTTTTTAAAACCCCAGCTGAAAAATAATTGTTTAAGGAGGTGATCCTTTTTGAAGTGGTTTTCCAGTGTTTTACCTGCATCTGGGGAAGTATTTCAAAACCCAATTAGAACTACTTTAAAATAAAAATTCAAACATTTCAACATTTAAAATGACACAGAACATCGGGCCCCATGGCTGATCAGCTTTTTCTGGAACCAAGTCTATGGGGACGTGCCCTCTGTTTTATATCACAGCAGTTTTCTCCGAATGCCCTGCACCCCGCCCAGACTTCTAGAACAACCAGCCTCACTGTACCACGTGTATTTCTTCATTGTCTTTCTTCTCCTTCACCTGTGATCGCCTTGAGGCTAGGACCTGGTCTTTCCATTTTTGTATTTCCTAATTGAGGGCGTGACTCAAAAGAGGCCATAATAAATGTGCATTGGATGAATGAATGCATGAACTTGGAACATGAATTCTCTCCCTCATGGAGCTGACAGTTCCTGCATGAAACTGGGCCCACGTATACCAAAGACGCACCTCCTTCTAGGCTTGATTCAGAAAGAATTGATTTTTCCAGAGTGTCACCAGTTGAGGGACCTTTGCTTCCAGGTCATTTGCAAATGGCCTCTCCTTGTAGTGGGTCTCAGAAACCCCCGGTGGTTACCTTATTTTCTTCCACAGTTTGTCTCCAGTCCTAATAACGTTTAGCCAGTTTCTGCTGAAGAACTATAAGGATATTTTGGCTCTTTTCCCACTGTCTCACTATAGGAGCGGGGAAAGACCTCCTCTCTTTCTTCTACCTGTGAAGACCTCTTGGATGGTTTTTCTTGGTGCCTTGATGCTAGAGAGACCCATGCACGTGGGTGCAGGGATGTCTTTTGGGAAGATAAAGACGTAAAAAGAAGAAAAAACCCTCCTGTGTGACTGTCAAATAATCAAAGCTGATCCAACCATCAACTCACACATAAAACAAGTAACCTGGTTTCCATAGGTGTCAGTGTGAAGTGACTATAGGAATTTGGAAGGGCAGAGCTATGGGGGTTGGATGGGCCATAGGAAAGTACTGGAAAAATGTCATCACACACAGGTGATTTTTAGCAAGTGTCCTTTACAAAAGCAGACAATAGCGAAAGGAGAAATAGGCATGAATAGCACTGCTGGTCATGATTGCCTCCCAGTGAACTGATGCCCCAGGGTGAGCAGGGGGTGGAGGGGCTAAATCCGTGGAATCTCAGAGGGTCTCACCTTCCACCGTGCCTCTCGCGGGTCAGCATCTGGCCACCCTGAGTGTGTTATTCATTAACAGGATCCTGTACTTACCGTGTAACCCAGCAATCCCACCCCTAGGTATTGCCCTAGAGAAATGAAAACTTATGTCCACATCAGAACTTCTACGTGAATGTTTACAGCCACTTTTTTTAGAATCGACCCAAACTGGACCCCAGATGTCCTCCCAGCGTGAGTGGCTGAAGCAGGCCCCTGACTGCAGGCTTGGCCAAGGAGGCAGCTGGCTGTGGTCATTTGGAGCAAACTTGGTGTAGAGGTTACCTATTGTGTGACGAATCACGCCAAAACTCAGAGGCCTAAAACAGCAACAGTGGTGTAGTTTGCTCAGGAATCTGCCGATGTGGCAGGTCTTGGTGGAAACAGCTCATTTCTGCTCCACATGGTATCAGTGCCTTGACTGAGGCAGAGGCTTGTCTTCCAAGGCAGCTCCCTGGCACGATGGCTGGCAAGTTGGTGCTGGCTGTGGATTCCTCCGTACATGGGCCTCTCTTCGGGGCTGCTTGAGCTTCCTCATGGCATGGTGGCTGGGTCCCAAGAGTCAGGCAGTGGGTGCTCCCAGTTTCTTAAGGCTCAGGTCCAGAAGCTGGCACTGCATCATCTGACACTTTCTATAGCAAGCAGTCACGGAGCCCAGATTCAGGGGAGGTGACATAGGCCCCACCTCTCGATGGCAGGAGTGTCAAAGGATTTGGGGGTCACATTAAAAAACCATCACACTTACCGTTTACCTTCTGCCCTACCTTGACCCCTGAGACCCTCCCTGAATGTCTGTGAGGGGGATGTGCAGCTACGCCAGCCCCATCTGCCGGCATCCGGTGAGGCTGTGCCCTTCACTCCTTCCTCCTCCTCCACCTCTCACTGCCCTCCAAGGCCCATAATCCAGCCTCTGCCCCAGCTTCTTGTGGGATTCTAATACAACCAGGGTTTGGGAACCTCGCATTGGAAACAGTGAAGTTTACAAAATGTAGATAATCATGTAAGGCACTCTTGTATCTTAGTTTTCCTTCTTTTTGTAAGCTAGATTTTGTGACTTGTTTGAGCATAGTAGGGACCGTAAGAGACATTTTTGGAGTGATGTAAAAGTCTTTCCTATTTTGACAGGGGTGGGGTTGGTGGAAGAATGCAGGAAGGAACTAGGAGGAAAGCAAATGTGCCAGTAGCAAGCAAGGTAGGGCCCTAACACGAACGAGTAAGAGGAACAAATTCACATGAAGCTTTTGGTGGCTGGCAACGGCTTCACCATGATTCCCTTCCCGGAGAGAACTGTGCTTTAGAAGCAGTTGCTTAACCAGGGTTGCATGCCCTAAAATTTGAGACCTCAAGGATTCACTGGTATTACAGTTTTGCACCTGGCTGGTACAGTGTCTGATCACATAGACGATTTCCCAGGGTCTCACTGTGTCCTGTGAGACAAGCACAGTGCCCTTTGGAGTGAACTTGGACCTCAGGTTTGGGATAGTCTGATTAAAACCTTAAATTCAAAGTTATGAATTGGGAGTTTTTCTGATACTTCCTGGCACGCCTCCCTGCAACCCCAAATTTGTCTGAGACTATCTTACTCATCCTGATAATCCTCTCCTCCTTTTTTTATGCTGTGCGGGAACCTGTCCTTGAGAGAAGAAATTAAATCATACTAAAGTGTTAGTGGCTACCAGGAGCTTGGTTTGTTGCCCGTCCCAGGGAGATATTTGCGGTTTCAAAGGCGATGCCGAGGTAGGGTGTTCTCAAAGGAATGACTCTCTAATGCTAGAATTTACCTAATAGGATAGCAAGAATGGGAAGATTTTTGAGGAAGGGTTTTTTTCTTGGAGGTCCCCAAATGCTCAGTCCTTTGTAGGGAGGAAGACGAGTGAGTGACTGGTAAGCCTCTGGGTTATTTCCAGTTCTGTTCTGGCAGTGATAGTACTTATCTCACCAGGTTACCTGTTCCCCAGTACCTAGGGGCCTCCCTGTCTGCTTCTGCTTTGCCCCAGCGGATGCCAGGCGGCTTGCTTTTTAGCAGTTAAATATGCAGCCTCTGTGCCTATCAGCTATTATATCTGCAGAACTGCAGAGTATTTTACAAGTAATCAATTCATGCAGATTGCACATAAATCATGTCTGCTCTGGCCCTTTGGACACTAATGTTCCCTTATTAAGGCATAAGTAAGCCTTCCTGTTCTCATCCATCCTTCCAGACTTCTTTTAATTACTGCAAATATAGCCTGGTTGTCACTTCATCAGCCTGCTCCCTCCCTCCCCGGCCTCGTTGCTTTTGTGCGGTTCATCTTGTTTTTTTGGAGCTGGCCAAGTTGCCGGAGGAAGCTGGGTACCTTGTGAATGGATTGAGCCAACGGAAATTCTTATCTCAAAAAGGAAGTGGCCACCACGTTTCTGTTTGTGATATTCTTGACCAGTTAATATATTTGTGAAATACGTTCTGATGGCAGCACCGGTGCCCCAGAGACGAGGGAACTTAGCCAGGCTCAGTCACAAAAGGGAAAATATCTCCCGCTGAAGTCTGGGGAGTGGATAAAAAGTCGTTTCATGAATGTCATTCTGCCTAAATAAACAGAGAACATTCATTGTTTTTAATCCCCTGGAAGCTCAGCCGACCCTCGTATGCACATCGTATTAACATTTCTCCGTTTTCTTTCCAAACCGCAGCCACGGATCTTTGCTCCGATACACGTGGATCCTGCTTCCAATTTCTGCGGCCCTCTCTTAGTGTTCAGCCAGTTTTCATTTTGGTCTCAAATGACTCTGAGTTTGGAAGAATTGCTCTGTTCCTGTGGTTTGGTCTAAAAAAGGAATAAACAGGGACTTTTTAGACGAGGCCTGTAAAAGTACCACCATCTACTTTGAGAGGTGTTTTTTTGAATGTAAAATCCTGTCTAAACAATTACTGTTGAGGGTAGAAAGGACTTTGGAAATCGTAACAACTTATTATCCCCTCTTAGAAACCACAGTGGAGCGACACCTCTCTTGTTTTTTTTTTCAGATGGGCTGATACCATGATGCACTTGTATTGCTTTTTAGATCCCATTTTTTAATCATGTATACAGAGTATAGTGGAACTGAGGGACTCTGAGGTGTTATTTTCCTCAGATGGGGAGAAAAATGATATAAAACAGTATTTTTTTTTAACATCTTTATTGGAGTATAATTGCTTTACAATGATGTGTTAGTTTCTGCTTTATAACAAAGTGAATCAGCTATACATATACATATATCCCCATATCTCTTCCCTCTTGCGTCTCCCTCCCTCCCACCCTCCCTATCCCACCCCTCTAGGTGGTCACAAAGCACCGAGCTGATCTCCCTGTGCTATGCGGCTGCTTCCCCCTAGCTATCTATTTCACATTTGGTAGTGTATGTATGTCCATGCCACTCTCTCACTTTGTCCCAGCTTACCCTTCCCCCTCCCCGTGTCCTCAAGTACATTCTCTACATTCTCTACATCTGCGTCTTTATTCCTGTCCTACCCCTAGGTTCTTGAGAACCTTTTTTTTTAGATTCCATATATATGTGTTAGCATACGGTATTTATTTTTCTCTTTCTGACTTACTTCACTCTGTATGAGTCTCTAAGTCCATCCACCTCACTACAAATAACTCAATTTCGTTTCTTTTTATGGCTGAGGAATATTCCATTGTATATATGTACCACATCTTCTTTATCCATTCATCTGTCGATGGACATTTAGGTTGCTTCCATGTCCTGGCTATTGTAAATAGTGCTGCAATGAACATTATGGTACATGTCTCTTTTTGAATTATGGTTTTCTCAGGGTATATGCCCAGTAGTGGGATTGCTGGGTCATATAGTAATTCTATTTTTAGTTTTTTAAGGAACCTCCATACTGTTCTCCATAGTGGCTGTATCAATGTACATTCCCACCAACAGTGCAAGAGTGTTCCCTTTTCTCCACACCCTCTCCAGCATTTACTGTTTGTAGATATTTTGATGATAGCCATTCTGACTGATGTGAGGTGATACCTCATTGTAGTTTTGATGTGCGTTTCTCTAATGAATAGTGATACTGAGCATCCTTTCATGTGTTTGTTGTCTATCTGTATATCTTCTTTGGAGAAATGTCTGTTTAGTTCTTCTGCCCATTTTTGGATTAGGTTGTTTGTTTTTTTTATATTGAGCTGCATGAGCTGCTTGTATATTTTGGAGGTTAATCCTTTGTCAGTTGCTTCATTTGCAAATATTTTCTCCCATTCTGAGGGTTGTCTTTTCGTTCTGTAAAACACTATGTTTTGGGTGTCGTTTCAGAATCACAGGCTGGCTGGTAATGGTATCTTATCAGCGAGAGAAGGCAGCCTGAGCGTAGAGCCTCCAGTGTTCATGGGTTGAACTGTGCTCTAGATTTCAGCCAGGCTGAGGTCCTGTATGTGTTCTTCAGGGAAATGATGGGGTCGTTTATACTACGGTGTGTAAAAACATCTCAGGAAGAAGAAAATCATCCCCCCGTTTTTCTCCTTTTGCTGGCAGCTGCTGAAATGGGTTGCGGATTGAACAAGTTAGAGAAACGCGATGACAAACGGCCTGGAAATATCTATTCGACATTGAAGAGGCCCCAGGTGGAAACCAAGATAGACGTGTCCTATGAGTACCGCTTCCTGGAGTTCACCACCCTGAGCACCGGTGAGGACGGGGCTCAGCCCAACCCAGGGGTGGGGGGCTTGACAGGGCTTCGGCCCAATCAGCGCTGGAGGGGCTGCCCAGGACACGCTGGTCGGGGGGGGGGCCGGGGGCCGGGGGCTGGGGTTGGGGGCGTTGGGAGGCGAACTGCAAAGGGTAGGCCTGTTGAGAAGGGCCTGCGCTCAGAAATCCAGATTTTTAGGTGAAATCTTTCATTGTTTTGAAAGCTAGCAACTAATTTAAATTCTAACAAATTAAAACCGGGTGTGAGCCAAAGAGTACAGGTGGGTGGGTTGCATTTGGCCCTGGGCCCGCTCCTTTGCAGACTGTTTCATGACAAGACCGCAGAAGAGGACAGTCGCCATCTGTCCGCATGGTCGTCTGCCCACCCACCCAGGTCTCCCCGCCCCTTGTCCGCTGGCGTCTTTCGAGACTGCTCGTCCAGCGGGCTTGGCCCTGCCTCACCCCGGTGTCCCAGTGGCCCCCGGGTGACTGACGAGTGAGGGTCAGTGTTTTCATCCCAAGCATTTGCTGAGCACCGACTGTATACAGAGAGTTGGGGTGGTGCTGTGGGAAAAGCACGCGGCCCGTCCTGGTTTCCAAGACTCATACACACTGAAAAACTCAGCAGGCTCTAACTGTAAGTCAGAAACATGTAAACTATGTTTTCGGAAGAGGAAGAGAACGTCCTTCCTTGTGGGGGACCCCTGGAAGCCGTGAGCCCAAACCAGGAGCTTCCTAACACAGACATGTTAAGACTAACTTTCTCCCGGGGCTTCTGTGAATAATGTTAATCTTCTAGTAAGAGAAGAGAATTCATGGGAAAAGCCCTCCGAGTCGGGGGTTTGAGCCCTGGCTCTGCTGTGGGGCAGCTGGGCCTGCAGTGTCCTCGTCTGTGAAGTGGGCACACACAGACCAGCTCGCAGGGCAGCGCCGAGTATCAGGAGAGATGACAGGTGTTCTGAAGCTCTTAGCATGTCCAGCTCCAGTTGGGTTGCTGGCATCACTACCCCAGCCCCCTCCTCCTCCACTGCTTCTGCCCGACCACCTTCGTGCTGAAGTTCCAGATGCTTCCTGAGCCCCGAGAGGGATGGGCAGCTGGGCGTCTCTGCAGGGGTGGGCCTGGGCACCCCTCACGTCCCCCAAACTGAACCTGGCCTCTTCCTCAGCAGTGGCGCCGTTGATGAATATAATGTCACCATTGTCCTAAACGGCCAGACTTGACATCTTAGTCATTGTGACCATCCCTCCCCCTCACCCACAATTTCCATTCTGTCACCCAAGCCTCTTAAAACTACTTCCAGAAATGCTAATGATGTAGCTGATATAACATGGACAAATCTGAACCTAGAAGCATTGGGAGTATTTCGTTATCCAGTATTTGCTCAGTGAGTATTTGAGCGCTTTCAGTGTGCTGGGCCTTGTAGGATGGTCAAGGAGAAAACCAGAGCATGCGTAGGAAAAAAGATCCAAAGGAAGTATAACAAGATGGTCAATATTGATTGTTAGGGTGCTGAGATGGTGGGGGAATTCTTTTTCTCTCTTTCATATCTTTGTGCATCGTGGTTACATTTCTTTTATTACTAAGAGGAGTGATTTGTGCCTTTTGCTTTTCTTAGTAATAATTTCCAGGAATATGTCCTGCCCCCTGCCCCCCACTGATTCATTGCTCATTCCCTGAGCTATTTCCCTGACCTCCTAGTGTGTTTCTCTGCTGCCTTGTGCTCCAGTCACAGCACCTACATGGCTTGTTTTCATTGAATTACCTTTTGTTTTCCGATTATAAAGTGGATATATGTTCATCATAAAAAGTTAGGAGGGACTTCCCTGGTGGTCCAGGGGTTAGGACTTCGCCCTCCAATGCCGGGGGTGCGGGTTGCATCCCTGGTCAGGGAGCTAAGATCCCACATGCCTCGCAGCCAAAAAACCAAAACATAAAAAAAAAAAGCAATATTGTAACAAATTCAATAAAGACTTAAAAAAAAAAGTTAGGAAAACACTGGAAAAATTCTAGCTGGTCCCCCTGCTTCTCTCCCCTTGTTCCCACCACCCTCAGATCATGTCACTCCTCTGCTCAAAGCCCTGCCATGGCTCACTGACCCTGAGATACCAGCTTCCCTCTGCCTCAATCTCCCACTGTCCTGCGTGTTCTGCCACTGCGGCCTTGCTGTTTCTCAAATCCCCCAGGCCTCCTCAGGGCCTTTGCACTGCCTGTTCCCTCTGCCTGGAAGTTTTCTCATATATACCCTGGGTTCAAACCCTCAACCCCCTTCTCTGGGAAACCTCTCTGACTGCCTATTTAAAACTTCACGTCCCCTGACACCCCATCCCTTTCCCCTCTTGATTTTCCTCATAGCATATCCTGCCGTCAACATGCTTTATATTTTGCTTGTTGTTATTCATTTCCTTGTTTGTTGTTTGCCTTCCTTCAGAAGGTGGAATTCCTTCTAATGAGAGCAGGATTGTGTCTATTTTATCCTTTGCTGTATTGTCGGTGCTTTAAAAAAAAGAAAAAAAAAAGAACAGTGTCTGGCACATAATAGATAATCAAGAATGTTTGTTGAATGAATCCTCAATGTATATTTTTGTGTCCTGCTTTCTTGCATCTTAACATTGTACCGTGAGGCACACACCTCCATATGTTCTGAAAATATGATTTAATGGCCCCTATATGCTTGAATCACTCAGGGTGCTGTAACTTATTTAGGGTCCCCTTTTACTGGACATTTAAGTTATTTGGGGCTTCGGGCTATTATAAATAATGCTGTGATAAGCAACGTTGTACCTAAGTCTTTGCGTGTATTTCTGATTATTTCCTCAGGAATGACTGAGATGAAAGATATGGATGTCGGGACACTTGATAAATTGCCACACTGCCCCCTGGATGGGACCTGCTGGTGTAAAGCCCAAATCTGATCATGCTGAACCCTTTGGCTGGTTCCCCGGATAAATGATGGGAGGGTTGCAGCTAGCGCTCAGGAGGTCCTCATCTCTGGAGGACCGTGGGCCTGGGCCCTTGGCCTTGCCAGCTGCCCCCAGCAGGACCCTCCCTTCCAGCCTTCCCGCTCTGGTGCAGTCAGACCCCCTTCTGCACAGGGCCTGCCCCACCCTCCCTATTGCCAGGATCTCCCCTACCTGAAATTGTTCCTTCTGGACATCCATCCCATCAGAATTACTCTTTTCTGCACAGCTGTAGTTTGTCACTATCATCTTTCTGCCCTTTTATTCCATCATGTATTAAACTCATTTGTGTTTCCTTGAGGACAGAGACCAAGCCTTTCCCATCTTTCTGTTCATCTTTCTTGTTTATGCTTTCTGGCCGAGAATAGCATGTCCTAAATAGTTGGGTTCTAGTACATCTTCAAAGTCACTGTTACACCTGCTGATGCGGTTCCCTGGCAGCCTGTCAAGTTTCTTTTCCAGAAGTTCTAATGGGATCGTTCATTATTGCTCTAGAGTGGAGCCAACATTTGTTAAGAGCCTACTGTGTGCCAGGTCCTGTGATGGGGCATTAGATCCCTGATCTCATTTTTTTTAAACTTTTCAACTTTGCCAAAGTATTATTTAAGCGTACCACACCGCACATCTTTAAAATGTTCAAACCCATGAAGCCGTCACCTCATCAAGATGTAGAACGTTTCCATTGCCCCCAAAGTGTCCTCATGCTCCTTTGGAGTCCCTCCTTTTTTCCAGCCCTCTGTCCCCAGACAGCCAGTGATCTGCTTTCTATCACTGATTTTATTTTCTAGAATTTTCTATAAATGGAATCATGGCGTGTAGTCATTTGGTCTGGCTTCTTCCACTCAGCTTACTTATTTTGAGATTCATTTATGTTGTTTGGTGTGTCAGTGGCTCATTCCTATTTCGTCACTGAGTAATATTCTATAGTATGGATTTACCACAGTGTGTTTTTCCATTCACCTGCTGATGGACGTTTGGGTCATTTCCAGTTTTGGGCTATTACAAATTAAGTTGCTCTGACCATTCGTCTTTGTGTGGTTTCTTATGTCATCTTATCGCCACAGTAACCCAGTGAGGTGTATGGGGACACTCATTCCTTTTTTGCAGAAGAGGAAATGGACCCTCAGAGAGGTTAAGTAACTTTTCTAAAGATGCAGTGCTAGGAAGTGATTAGGGTGGAATTTACATCTGGATCTCTTGGGCGTCCGAGCTCTTGTGCCTTGTAAACTGCAAGGTGCCAGAGAAATAGGCATTGACACCAGTCAGAACATTCTTGCTGGAAAACTTGTGTTATAGTGTAGAGACACATAGGAGTACTCCTCTTCTATAGGGCTTTGGCCATAGGAGATTTTTGAGGAGCACTTGACATGCTTATTTTTCATAGAGAAGGTGGTCATCTGACACTTTAATGAATTTCAAGTTGGGGAAAGGGTGTTGTCCACTTCCACCTGCTGGCTTAGGCAGGAAGGGGACCATGTGCACTTTAAAACAATCAAGGTCAGAGCCAACATTGTTCTATCTGTCCCTTGCTTAGAGCTCGGTGCTTTTGTGGGTGATACGGGAACATGCAGCCTCGCTTGTAGGGCTGGCGGAGGCGAAAAGCAGCGGGAAACTCACAGTGAAGCATGTAAGCTGCCAAAAATCTCAATTCCGGGTGATTCGATTGGAACTTAAATTTTCAATTAACTCTGGTCGCTGAGGGATGAACCTGCCCTTTGATGGGTTTCATCGCAGACGGAGGCCCATAAAGCATCACAATTTCTGCAAAATGGTGCCTCATTATCCCTTTTATGTGTGTGTTTTGCCAGCTTCTCTGTGCCAGGCCACTCTGACATCACTCAGAAGCTACCTGTGTCAGCTCTGTGAGAATCCACTGTGTTTATAACATGCTTGGTGCGGGGACAGTTGGCAGTCAGCGACCCATAGGATGAAGTTAGTGCCCAGGGCGTGATCCTTGCTTGAACTGTCTAGTCCTGCACTGTCTAGTACAGAAGCCACCAGCCACATGGTTACTGAAATATAATCATTGATTACCACTGAATAAAATTAAAAGTTCAGTTCCTCTGTCACCCTGGCCACACTTCAAGTGCTCAGCTTCCACATGTGGCTGGTGGCTACCATACTGGACATCGCAGATGGAGGACACGCCCACCATTGTAGAAGGGTCTGTTGGGCAGTGCTGTTCTAGTTGGTTTTCAAGGGAGGACAACTCGGTTGCAGGTCTGACTCTGTATCCCTAATGCACATGAACGTACCATGTTATTATGAAAGTTTGCCCTTGGGTTCACCAGGGACTGTAGGATGACAGCTCATTGATTTCACAGATATTTATTGAATGTTGACTGGAGGCAGATGTTGTGTCCTGAGCACCTAAGAGTGAACCAGACAGGAGGTGCTCCCTTGTCTTAGTCAGCTGGGCTGCTGTAACAAAATGCTCCAGACTGGGTGGCTTAAACCACAGATTTTTATTTTCTCATGGATCTGGAGGCTGAAACTCCAAGATCAGGAGGCCAGCAGGGTTGGGTTCTGGTGAGAGCTCTCTTCCTGGCTTGCAGACGGCCGCCTTCTTGCTGTGTCTTCACGTCTGAGAGAGACAGAGAGCGTCCCTTCTCATGCCTCTTCTTATAAGGACATTAGTCTTATTGGAGTAGAGCTGCACCCTTATGACCTCATTTAACCTTAGTTGCTTCCTTACTCCAAATACAGTCACATTGGGGGTTGGGGCTTCAACAGTTGAATACTGAAGGGACAATTCAGTCCATAGCACTGGTCTAGCCCACTGGTCTACGTGGCTTCAGCATCTTACAGATGAAGAATCAAGTGACTGTAGTACTTGAGGCTAGAGTGCTGATGATATAGGGGATGTGGTGGAAGGTTCCCTTGTTGGAAGATGTGTGTGACAAGGAAGGTTTGAGATCCGCAGGTGGATTTGGAGTTAGCCAGGCAGGAGAATGAGGCTGGGAGCAGGCGATCTTTTCAGGTAAAGGGGACAACCTATGGGAGGGGCCAGAACGTGGAGACAACATTGCATGTACGGGAAGCTGTAGGTGGTTCAGGTCGGTTGGAGTGTGGCCTTTCAGGGGCCAGATGACTAAAGGTCTTAGGTCTTGGACTGAGGAGTCTAGGCTCTCTCAGGAGCCCTGAAGGCTTTTAAGGTGGGGCGAGGGTAGGTGACGTGATCAAATTTATGTTCTGGAAAGCCCGCTCTGGGTTTAGAATGAAAAAGGATGGATGGGATAAAACTGGGGGAGAGGAGAGCATTTGGAAACCATTGCAATCATCAGGCAAGGGGTGAAGGTGGCCTCAGCTGAAGGGGTGGCAGTAGGGACGAGGGAAGTGAGCAGAGGATGGTCAAGAGAGATCAGGAGGTGATCCCAGGGACTGACTGGCAGGTGACAGAGTGGGGAGTAGAGGAGGAGGTAGTTCACTGGGCACCTGGATGGCTGGCATGGGGGCCACATGGCTGGATGCTCTGATTCTGCTTTAAAGCAGTTTTTTTTTTTTTTAAATAAATTTATTTATTTATTTATTTTGGCCGTGTTTGGTCTTCATTGCTGCACGTGGGTTTTCTCTAGTTGTGGCGAGCTGGGGCTACTCTTCGTTGCGGTGCACGGGCTTCTCATTGCGGTGGCTTCTCTTGCTGCAGAGCACGGGCTCTAGGTGCGTGGGCTTCAGTAGTTGTGGCTCGCGGGCTCTAGAGCGCAGGCTCAGTAGTTGTGACGCACGGGCTTAGTCGCTCCGCGGCATGTGGGATCTTCCTGGGCCAGGGCTCAAACCCGTGTCCCCTGCATTGGCAGGCGGATTCTTAACCACTGCGCCACCAGGGAAGTCCAAAAAGCATTTTCAAATAATGATCTCACTCGATCATCCAAGTGGCCCTGAGAGCCAAAGCAAAGGCAATTTTTCTCTCTTTCTTTTTTCAGATGAGGAAATTGCCTTGATATGTAGTAAGTAGTAAGTGGGACCAGTATCTAGTGCTTGTACTCTCGTCACACAGCATTTTTCTACTGCACGTGAAGGAGAGCTCAGGCCTCCCGAATGGCATAGCAGTATAAAAAATAACTTTATTGGGGTATAACTTATGTACCGTAAAATACACCCATATGAAGTGTATGGCTTGATGAGTTTTGGTAAATGTAAACACCCGTGTAATTACCACCACACTCAAGATGTGGAACTTTTCCATCACTCTGGAAGATTCCCTGCCCCCAACGCCCGCCCCAGACAACTGCTGATTTGCCTTCTGTCACTGTAGCTTCATCCTGCTTCTTCTCGAGTAACATAGCGATGTAATACTTTTGTGTCTGACTTCTTTAACCCAGCATGATGCTTTTGGGATTCATCCACGCCATTGTATATATCAAGAGCTCGTTCCTTTGTGTTTCTGAGTAATATTCCACCGTGTAGGTGTGCCACAATTTTTAAATCATTTTCCTGTTGAACCGCTTGGTCTGTTTCCAGTTTGGGGCCATTATCGGAAAAGCTGCTGTGAACATTTGTAAACAAGTCTTGTGTGGACATACGTTTTCATTTCTATTGGGTAAATACGTAAGAGTGGAATTTCTGGGTTGTTGGGTAAATGTATGTTTACCTTTATAAGAAACTGCCCAGCTGTTTTCCAAAGTGGTTGTACCATTTTACATTTCCAACAGGGAGCTTCATTTGTTTACATGTGATAATTACAGCTGCTATTTATTAAGCACCTAGTGTTGTGTTAATCAATTTTAAACGAACTAATGACAGTCTTATGAGGTGGGTGGTATGGAAGGATAATTGAGATCTTGAGTTTGGAGAGGTCATAACAAGTGACTTGCCCTAGGCCACCAAGCTGCTGGATGTTTGTAGCAAACTCCATCATCTTACTGAACGGTAGAGCGTTCACTTTAGGCTGTCTTGATTCCTGAATCGCCTGCACGCCGTGGTGGGTTTCAACGAAACTGAAGGGCTTCGACATGAAAAAATTGAAAAGTACCTCATGGTCCATCGCATGTCTTCTTCAAGCTCGTCTTCTGTGTCTCCTCTTAAATTCTTGCTTGTAAAACATTCCCATGACACACATTAAAATATCTAGCATCAGTTCACACTGCCACATTTTTAAAATTCCCGTCTATGTGGTTTTCCTGTCTAAGAGGTCTTTGAGAGCCGACCTTTGGGATTTTTTTCTTCGCCATTATGCTGACCAGGCTCATACTTGGATTTTGGCTGCCAGCATTTTAGCCTTAAGCCCTGTATATAAATTTTGGGTGGTTATGAGAATAACACAGGGTGACATTCATTATTCAAAACATGTGTATTGTGCAATGAATCATTTAAAGGTCCAGTTTTTACTTCACTTCCAGTCTGGGTAACCTTATCCCTAAACACGACTGCAGAAGCAGCTGATAATCTTTGTCTCTTTAAATTGTCCTTTTAATCTCTCTTCCCAACTGGGAAAAAGACTCCTCTAAAAAGATGGATCACAATTTAAGGCCTAAAAACTAACAGGTTAAAGTGTTTTGGGGCTAAGAGCTTGGGTGCCTAATGGCTCATTATAAATCCTGGTGCTCTTAGCCTGTCTGATTTCATGGGTCGTCCAGGGAGGTGATAAGCAAATTCTGAAATACCATCCAAAATAATGTCAACCTCCAGAGAAAGACTGTAGGCCTTTAGAACTAATCCTTTCCTTAAAGTAGTGGTTCTCCAACTTGATGGTGGGTCAGAATCACCTGAAGAGCTCTTTGAAACCCAGAATCCTAAGCTCCAGAATTTCTGATGCATTAGGTCTGGGGCAAGGCCTGGGAATGCATTGGTAGCAAGTTCCCAGGTGACGCTATTACTGCTGGTCTGGGGACCACACTGAGAACCTTCCAGAACCAGAGGGACTGCAGATTTCTTTGATCTGAGTGGAGATGGCAGAGAGAAATGGTACTGGTGTGATTTTTTTAAGTATAAAATAAATTCAATAAATATACACGTACATAATGACCACTCATACTTTATTTCCTTGGAGTAGCTTGCAGTATGTTTAGAAGGACAGGCCATACTCCTAAAACAAAAATACTACCAGTTGGACACAACGATTCTCAAACTTTTTGCTTAAAAGATTCCCATGGCCAGGCTGCACCCCAGACCAGTGAAATCCATCTTGGGAAAGCGAGCCAGACCTCAGGGTTTTTTGAAACTTATAGTTGATGCTGTGTGCAGCTGTGGTGCACCCGTGGGCATTTGTGAAGGGCCAGGTGGTCAGTACAAGCCTGGGTACCCCAGCTGGTTACCCTCAGGTGGGTCACATGTACTGAGACTTTGTTTCCCTTCAGCCCTTGGAGCTGTTTGAATCTCCTGCAGGTCACTTCCAGTTCCCTGAAGCCTGGTTTCTTTCTCCAGAGCACTGAGCAAGCGTGTGACATGGTGTAGTTGGGAAGCCCGGGTACAGACAGTTGTTCTCAAACTGTGGCAACACCAGAATCACCTGGTGGGCTCGTTACACCGGATTGCTGAGCCCCTACCTGTGGAATTTGTCATCTGCATGTGTAGGGTGGGGCTCAAGATTTTGCACTTCTAGCAGGTTCCCAGGTGGTGCTGCTGTTTGCCGTTGCTCCTACAGGGGACCACGTTGAAAACCAGTGGGCTAGACCGTGGGCAGGAGATTCCCACCAGCCACAGTCATCCTCCTGACCTGAGTCCTCCACATCTCCGCTGCAACTGAATCCCAGCTGTCCCCGGTGGATACCCTGCCTCCCCAGGGTACCCTAAAACCTTAAATGCTTGTCCGTCAGAAAAGCCAGTCCTTCTAAACTGGCTCCCTCTTCTCCGAGCAGTCACCCTGGGAACCTCCCCGCTGGTCCTGATGTGGGACCATACGGCCCTCCCCTCTGCCCCCGTGTGAAGCGCGTCCCATGTGGAGCACTGCCCTCCCCCGCTGCAGCCCCGAGGCTAACTGGGGTCCTCTCTCTTCTTCAAGGTCCTAGAAAAGCTTCACCTCCTCCAGGCTCTCTTCCCCGAGAGCCCAGCCCTTGCGGGTTACCAGCCGCTGTGGAGGGGGCCAGGAGCAGGATGGGTTTGGGGATGAGAGGCTGTGTAGTTGGAAATGAGTGTTTGCAGGGAGGGTGCTGGGCTCAGCTGAAGGAAGAGGAGTGAGAGGTGGGTTTAGGGAACAGTTTTGTGCTGGCTAACAGGTGTGTTCCCAGTGGTCTGGGGTCTGCGGACAGCCCCTTCTTGGCCCAGGGGCCTTGACCACTGGGTGTCTGTATCCTTCCCTCTCGTCCAAGGTGGAGGGGGAGGTGTAGCCCACCTGGGGGACAGTCAGTGTACTGTGCTTTGACCAGCCCTCGCTGGGCATATTAGGGGCCTGTTACACCTCCAACATCTGGATAGGCCTTTGTTTTCATTTACACGGCTCATCACGTCTAGCTCGAAACGCTGCACCTTAGAAGCAGGTCTGTAGGCTGCTCTTGGGCCCCAGTGGCCGCGTGGTACAGCCTTCTCCTTGGCGCTTTTCTGTAAGGCTTTGCCTTGATTAGGTCTCTACCACTTCTATTCTCTGCACCCCTTTTCTACTCCTTTGCTGCCCTTGCCTGTCTGACCAGGTCCCATAGAAATGAACTAGATCCTGGGCATATATCCAGAGGCAACTATAATTTGAAAAGATACTTGCACCCCTGTGTTCATTGCAGCACTATTTACAATAGCCAAGACATGGAAACAACCTAAATGTCCATCGACAGAGGAATGGATAAAGAAGATGTGGTACACATATACAATGGAATACTACTCAGCCATAAAAAAAGAACGAAATAATGCCATTTGCAGCAACATGGATGGACCTAGAGATTATCATACTAAGGTGAAGTAAGTCAGAGAAAGACAAATATCATATGATATCGCTCGTATGTGGAATCTTAAAAAAAGACACAAATGAACTTATTTACAAAACAGAAAGGGACTCCCAGATGTAGAAAACAAACTTATGGTTACCAAAGGGGAAAGAGCATGGGGGAGGGATAAATTGGTAATTTGGGATTAACATCTACACCCTATTATATATAAAATGAATAACCAATAAGGACCTACTTGTATAGCAGAGGGAACTATACTCAATATTTTGTAATAACCAATAAGGGAAAAGAATCTGAAAAAGAATATATGTACATATATATAACTGAATCACTGTGCTGTATACCTGAAACTAACATGACGTTGTAAATCAACTATACCTCAATAAAAATAAAAAAAGAAATGACTTAGAGTTGACAACCTAGAACGAGTGTTGATGGACTGAGCTTGAGACTGCAAGGGATCAGGGCGTTGGCGAGGGAGGAGTGACACCTGGCTGCAGGTGCCTGCAGGTGTGAGTGCCCCTTTTCGGGGAAGGTAGGAAGCTCTGGAAAGGAAGGAAGAGGATTGGGGGATGGGTGGTTATTTGCATTACAGGAGGAGTCTTGGTTTAAAGTGGGTTTCACCATGGGGTTCCTTTAGTGGAGCCTCGAGTGCCCTGAAGTGTTTGTTTTGCCATCCAGAATGAGGTATTTATTACCGCGCTAAATATGGTACCTGCGGCTTTAGAACATAACAAGTTCATCTATAACCTTTGCAGCTCTTCAGCAGAATCGAACATAAAGTCACTGATGTTGATGGCACATTTTTGCAGGGAAAACAAACAAACAAACCTTGAAGCAAAATGTCAGAAGCCAGGAAGGAGGGGAGGTGGATGGATAGAAGGAAGGCCCAAGGCAGCCCTTGACGGTACAGCATAAAGCAGGGAGGGGTCCCCCGTCTGAATTGGAGGGATGATTTTTTACACCCCCAAACATTAAGCTCATCCCTGAGGGAGGGTCCTCCTGCTGCAGCCCTTAATCTTAATGGCGGAAAGGCTTTCTGCTTCTGTGCCCTCTCTAGGTTTGCTGAGGATGCCTGCAGATGATGAGGTATGCCAGGAGCCTCATAGGATGATGATATTATTATTATTGGTAACAGTAACAACGGTAATGACAGCTAATGAGCCGCGCACCATGCTTGGTGTAAGTTAATCCTCAGGGGATCCTGATTTTAGAGATGAGGAAATGAGGCCCAGAGAGGTTACCCAACATGCCCACGGTCACACAGCAAATATGTGATGGGGCTAGAATCAGAACTCAGACTTGCCGTCTTCAAATCCTTTTCTCTTTAGTGGTGTTGGCTGTACCACAGGCCTCTCAGGTACAGCTTTGAGGCTCGGTAGGCTCCGATCTGTCATTCAAAGACCCCAGCTGCGATGGCCCTTCCTTTGACTGAACCCTGCTCCAGGGAGAACTTACGCATATGGTTTGGTGACTCATAGCTGGTGGGGATGAAAATAGCAAGTGAGGGTGATGCTGTATTCGTTGCTCTACAGATAGGTTCGTCGACTTCGGCTCAAGTAACGCAGCTCTGGGGGTGACTTTCAGTCCTGTGTATAGACGGGGAGGCTCAGTCACAGGGCGGTCCTGTGCCAGAATGTTGGTCTCCCTGCTGCCCGGGACCCTCAGGATCTGGGGGTCAGAAACCACGTTAAGATCACGCTACCCGTAACCTATTAGAATCACCACTGTTCTTATTTGCCACGATCGCGAATGCGGGGTAATAACCCACTGGAGTGGAGTGTTGCCGTCCATTTGTTGCTGCTTTTAAAATCGGGCTGTTTGACCTCTGGCTCAGATTTGGAGGCCAAGTAGCTGTGGATGGCTGCCACGCAGTCCTGGTTTTGTCAGCGTGCCGGGCTCGGAGCTTCTCCCGTGCTGAATATAGGCGCCTCCTTTGCTGAAAATAGTATGGGCAGTAGGTAGGGGAACATTTTTCTTTCCTAGAAAATCGCTGCCTGTGCCTCTAGGCTGCACTGACTTCTGTGAAACCGTCTGTTCCTTCCGATGTAATTTCCAGACTATTAGATTAAACAGTTTCTCCTGCCCCACGTTCAGCTTCTGTTTCCTTTTGCTGTTCATTAATAAATTGTGTGGCAGAGTTTTCATGGACAGGGTGCCTGTATGTTTATTTAATTTCAGTTTGGGCAGTGGCAGTTGTTGGGCCCTGTGAATTTATTTAATTTCCTACCCGTGTTTCAGTTTTGTTTTTAGTTTCTGTAATTGCTAAGAGTTGGTTGCTTTTTTTCGTTTGTTTCTGAGACTCATGAAAGGAAGTCAGCTGCATGAGTTAGGAGTTGAGGTTCTGGTTGGGAGGTGCGCTAAAAACAGACCCTTATGTTTTTAAACAGAAGATACAAGGAGTGGTAAGGAAATCGGTTCCCATTAAACATGCCTTATCGCAGATAAGTACACTTTTACAGAGTCTGCGGGGTTTTTTAAAGATAAATGAGATAATATGTGTGACATGGCTTTAAGCTTTCCTGAGCAAAACTACCAAATTCGTCTTCCATATTGTTGCTTTTGAGAACGCAGCCAAGTCTGCTATTAGTATTAATGTTATTGTTAAATATTCACTAATGGAGGTAATAAGATTAGATTTAAGAGGAAGGAAGGCATTCTTTGCATTCTTTCCTTAATGTAAAAACTCTTCGTGCTCTTTTCCCAGCGACTCCAAATCCAGACCAAGAAACAACACTCAGTCTTGGGTGAAAATGGGCTCAGGGGTGTGTGTGTGTGTGTGTGTGTGTGTGTGCAAGCAGTAAATTTCAGCAACTCAAGCCTTCCTTCAGTAAAATGAAGTTCCTTGGTGATGACTGTTATCTGTCAAAGCAAAACCAAATTCTTTTTCTGTAGGGATTCATAAAAGCAGCGCTGTGGTCGTGGTAATAATTTTTATCTCATTTGGTTAAAACAGAACAGAAAACAAGTTAATGTTCTATGCACCCTACTAATTATGGTTATTAGTGATATTGCTTCAAGGAATTTTTATAAAGAGGCTTTAGCCAGTGTTTGGACTAGCTTTCACTGATGCTTCAGAAGAAAGGAGGCCTGTCGAATTTTTTCAATGAAATATTTTCAAATAGTGTAAAAAGGTAGGTGATTCTGCCTTCAGGTTGCTTGTCACTGTCATTAATTGTAGAGAGTCTTTTCCTCAGTTCTGCGTTTCAGACACGCCTTAAGCTTTTCTTTGTTTACGGGTCGGGTCGGATATCCTGGTAAATAAAAGTGAGCCAAGCGGTCGGTACTTGCCGGAGTCATCAGCAGCTGAGATTTTTCCGCATTTTGTTGCATAAACATGCTTGTCAGGTGCATATATATATGATTCATCAGGAGGAGGATACATTCATTTGAACAGCCTTATCGGGCCCTCTTAAAAGAGGAAGGGGATTATTTCAGTTGGGCATCTTGGGTGTAAATTCAGAGTTGCTTGGTAAGCACGAACACAGTATAGCGCCATATGGAATGTGTGTTACTGTCGATGCAGGATTGGTAATATATTCCTAAGGGACCTGGCATGCTTGGTGGGTGGACTTTCTTTAATGCAGAAAGCAGCCCCTTCTGACAGGGTTATTCAACAACATCGATTCATTGGATATTTATTGATTACCTACCTGCTCTTTCTCCGGCTCCAGGCTGGGCATGCAAAGGTGAACAAGATGGTGAGACCTCTCAACATAGGAAGCAGTGTCTAAATCATCCCCATCCAATTCTATGTTATTAATGTCCTAGCCCAGTGTCTGTTTTCCCAGATCTGGAAACCAGTCCAGCGTGGCCGTAGCCTTAACAGAGTCTGTGTGTTATCTTGAAAAAGCATTTTCCTTGACTTACCACGATTTATCTTTGACCTGGCAGGCC
This sequence comes from Balaenoptera acutorostrata, assembly GCF_949987535.1. Taxonomy (NCBI): domain Eukaryota; kingdom Metazoa; phylum Chordata; class Mammalia; order Artiodactyla; family Balaenopteridae; genus Balaenoptera; species Balaenoptera acutorostrata. The sequence goes on from NC_080067.1 coordinate 10,773,044, forward strand.
CTGCATGGCTGGCAGAGCTTTGTCTGCTGTTTGGTGGGCGCAGGAAAGCCCTGGACATCTTAGACCAGGTCTGATCCCTGGGCCCGCCAACCTGAAGCTTGGAAAACCCCTGGGTCAGTGCCTCAATCAAACCAGCTTCCCAGGGCTGAGGGACACGTCTGGGCTGCTCGTGCCTGCAGGCTGAGCTTTGGGAGACTTAACAGGTACATCCAGGATGCCCTGGGTGCATGCTCCAGGCTTTCAGTCCGTCATGCTTTCTTGGTAAGAAATGGTATGTTGGTCTAGAGTGAGATGAACCTTGGGAAAGAAAAATTACTGCTGCTTCTTCCAATAGCCTGGGCTGAGATAATGCCGGAAACATGACTAGACTCAGGGAGGGTTTTCTGGATTGCCTTGCTTTATCCCCCAGACGGGTGGCCCAACTCTCCTTGTCTAACCACTGTTTCTTGCCCATCTGGAGACTGTAAATTCGAACAAAAACTTATTCTTCTTTCTACCCGGTGGTTTCTCATTGTGGACTTCATATAAATGGATTAGACCAAAATAGCTAAAATCGAAGACAACTTTTCTCCTAATACCCTTTACTTTCTTTGCTGTAAATGAGAAGCCAGAGGTGGCTTAAAAGGCAGGTGATGGGGGCTAGTGCCCCAGAGAGGTGAGCCAAACATGACTGTGTTCTCGAGCAGGGCAGAATCTTAGAGTCCTGGACAGAGCTTGGAGCTGGGAGCCAAGTTAACGGAGGTAAAAACAGTTTTAAACTCAACTTCTCTGATTACTGGTTGTGTGATGTTGGGCAGCATGGTAGGTGCCCTCCAAGGTGACCCCCAGTGACCCCTGCCTCCTGGCGTTCATGCCCTTGTGTAACCCCCTTCTCTTGGGTGTGGGTGGACCAAGCGACTTGCTTCTAGTGAAAGTGATGGGCTGGCACTTCCGAGACTGGGTTATAAAAAGACGGTGGCTTGCACCTTGGTCCCTCCTGCTCCCTTGCTCACTCCTTCTGAGGGAAGCCAGCTGCCATGTTGTACGTTGCCCAGTGCAGAGGCTTATGGGGCGGGGAACATAGGGAGGCCTCCTGCTAACAGCCAGTGAGGAACCTTGTCCAGCAGCCCTGGAGGACCTGAGTCCCACCAACACCCGTGCACATGAGCTTGGGGGTTGGTCCCCCAACAGACCTCGAGGTCCCTTTCGCCTGAGCTGATGCCCTCATGCCACCTCATGAGAGTCCTTGAGCCAGAGGCACCCAGCTAAGCTGCACCTGGATTCCTGACTCATAGAAACTGAGGTAATAAATGTTTGTTGTTTTAGGCTGCTATGTTTTGGGGTAATTTGCTGCACGTCATTAAATACAGTTAAGTCCCCTACATACGAACGAGTTCCATTCTGAGAGTGTGTTCGTAAGTACAACAAAGTTAGCCTAGGTACGCAGCTAACACAATTGGCTATGTAGTACTGTACTGTAACAGGTTTATAATACTTTTCACACAAATAACACATAAAAAAATAAAACATTTTTAATCTTACAGTATGGTACCTTGTAAAGTACAATAGTACAGTACGACAGCTGGCATACAGGGGCTGGCATCGAGCGAACAGGCAAGAAGAGTTGCTGGTTGGAGGAGGTGGGAGATGGTAGAGCTGAAGGATTGTCAGCAATAGGAGATGGAGGGCAAGCGGAAATTTCACTCATGCCTGACGTTGATGGCACAGGTTCTGGTTCCTTGCTGGATTCAATTCTATCCACCCTCTTGAAAAAACCATCCAGCGATGTCTGGGTAGTAGCTCTTTTTTTCTCGTCATAGATGACACGGTAGCACTGGATTGCATTCTGAGCAGCTGCTGCAAACTTCGTGTACCGTTCTGCGTTCGGGTCCTGTGCCTCAAGAACTAACAGTGCCTCCTCAGATAAAGAAAATCCCCTGCCATTTCCTGCATCGTGAATCTCTTCAGTTCTTCAGTTACTTCTTCTTCCTCTTGCCTCTCTTCGTCCTTTCTCTGGGCCCCCAGTTCCATCAGGTCTTCATTAGTAAGCTCCTCGTGTGGTACAGCAAGGAGTTGAATGAAGTCGTCCTCTTGCAGATCTAGCTCCAGCTTCTTGCTCAGGGTCACTAAGTCACTGGAGACCTCTTCGGACTCCTCATCCACCTTCTCAAATCCACAAAAATCGTGAACAAACTGCGGGCCATGGTTCTTCCAAACCCCATTCACGGTGACGGCTGTAACCTCACTCCAAGCAAAGTCAGTGTTTTTTATCATCTTGTTCATGTTATATTCCTGCCAAAATTGTCGCAAGGCTGTTCCTGATTTGTCACTCGCCTTTACTGCCTGACGAAAAGTGTGATGTAAATAATATTTCTTGAAAGTCGCTATAACTCCCTGGCCATAGGTTGGATGAGCAATGTAGTATTCGGTGGCAGATGTACTACTTTGACGTTGGGATGAAAGTCGTCCATGAATGGGGGGTGGCCCGGAGCACTGTCGAGCAGCAAAAGAATGTTGAATGGGACGTCCTTCTACAAGCAATATTTCTTCACCTCCGGGATAAAGTGGTGGAAAAACCAGTACTGGAAATGGCCTGTGTAACCCAGGCTTTGCGGTTACTCTTCCACACAACAGGAAGAAAGCCCTTGGCTGTGTTTTTAAGGGCTCTTGGGCTCTCTTAATGATAAACTAAGAGAGGCTTCACCTTCATATCGCCGGAAGCATTGCCACCAAACAACAGAGTTAGCCTATCCTTTGCTGCTTTATAGCCTGGTGAGCTTATGTTCGCATCTTTGAAAGCGTGCAACTTGGAGGTTCGTATGTAGGGGACTTACTGTTAACTAACACAGGAAGTTTATGTTATAAGTCTTGCTCCTGAATGAGAGGCAGCCTTGTGAGTGGTTGAGAGCACAGACTCTTGAGCCAGGCTTCAAATTCTGGTTCTGCCAATGATTAGCTGTGTGACTTTGGGAAAGTCACTTAACCCCTCTGTTACGGTTTCCTCATCGGCAAAGGGAAATGTAGTTTTTGCCTTCTAGCCTCTGTGTTCTAGGAAGACTAGCTTGAAGCGGGTGGATGAGTTTTAACTGACACAGTCCACACTTTCTGCCACAATGAGTAGAAAGAAGGGACCACTTTCATAGCTCCTGTGACTCTCTCAAGCCTCCTGGGCTGAGGGCAGTTTTCCAGAGGAGGGGGCAGCCAACACACAGCACCGGGGGATGGGTGCACGGGTCCCTTAAATAATGGCCATCGGGACTTCCCTGGTGGTCCATCGGTTAAGACTCCACACTCCCAGGGCAGGGGGCTCGGGTTCAATCCCTGGCCAGAGAACTAGATCCCACCTGCCACAACTAAGAGCCCGGTGCAGCCAAGTAAATAAATAAGTAAGTAAGTAAATAAATAAATATTAAAAGAATATAATGGCCATCCGCAGGAGTGATCCCCTACAGTGAGTGACCTGCTAGTCCGGAAGCAAAGGACCACTGTTCATTTTTCCGTCCTTGTCTTTTCTTTGATGCCATGAGCTGTGTCCATAGCGTCTCTAATTTCATGCTGTAGGACTTGTTGAGCAGAGTGCATCTCTTCTCAAGACTAAATTCTATGTTTAAGAAAAGCGTTCTGCTTTGCCCACAGTTATTCATCAGTCTAGATGTAAATCAGTCGTTAAGCCTGGCTTGCAGCTGTGAAAGTCAAGATTTGTGACAGTTGAGCCTATTGATGAAATGCAAATGCCCTGTGGTTACCCTTCAGGGCCCTAGCACTTAGAGAAATTAATGACTGAGAAGGAGTTGGAAGACACGGGTATCCAAAGCCATGAACTTGAGAATTGTTCCTCACTGCTGCTGGCATCTGGTCACCCTAGTGACCATGCCTACTGGTCAGTAGTAATGAGGTTCAGTCTTCCCAAAGGGCCCCAGTTCACTGTAGGCTGTTTACTTGTAGATACAACTGGATTTTTTCTCCCTTTTTTCTTTGTTTCTCTTTTCCTTCCTTCCTTCCTTCCTCTCTCCCTTCCTTCCTTCCCTCCTTCCTTCATCCCTACTCTAAAAATAAGCATCAATTTTTTGTCTAGGGAAAGACAAATATATATATAAATGAGACTAGCTCTCCTCAGTTTTTGAATTTCTCATGTCGTCTTTTTTTTTTTTTTAATAAATTTATTTATTTATTTTATTTTTGGCTGCGTTGGGTCTTCGTTGCTGAGCACGGGCTTTCTCTAGTTGTGGCGAGCGGGGGCTACTCTTCGTTGCAGTGCGCGGGCTTCCCACTGTGGTGGTCTCTCCTGCTGTGGAGCATGGGCTCTAGGCGTGCGGGCTTCAGTAGTTGTGGCACGTGGGCTCAGTAGTTGTGGCTTATGGGCTCCAGAGCGCAGGCTCAGCAGTTGTGGCTCACGGACTTAGTTGCTCCGCGGCATGTGGGATCATCCCGGACCAGGGCTCGAACCCGTGTCCCCTGCATTGGCAGGCGGACTCTTAACCACTGCGCCACCAGGGAAGCCCCTCTCATGTTTTCTTGCTGTTTTCACTTTCTCTGCTCTCTAGCAGGAAAATAAAATTGCATTCGATTGACATGCTGTCCTGCTGGGAACCCAAGATCTATTACACCATTTTTGTGTGCTCCTGGTTGTGATGAAACGGTGGGAAATCTCTGGCAACCTTAGACGAGATAGGCACTGGCAGTTTATCCAATATCAGGAAGGAATATAATTTACTCATTATTTTCCCCATTAAAGAAACACTGCTTCAAAGGGTTGAAGCAGCTCATGCCCTGGGAAGATGAGTGTGCTTTAATGGAGATGCCGTTAATAATTTTCTTTTATAATGTAATAGTTGCCATTTTTTGTGACCAGAAATTTGTTTCAACCCCTGCTTTATGGATGAAAAGTAGGATCAATTAATATTGAGTGATGACAACCTTCCTGCAGAGAGAAAATGGGAAATCTTGGTGTCGTCATCCGCCTTGTGACTAAGAAATAGCTTTTCTTAATTGTACGGAACAGAAAAACCCAGGGGGATGTAATTCATTTCTCTCTAGCTTGCGATGTAAATTGAAAGTAAGGAAAAATAACCACACGCTGGAGTGGGGATATGAACCCGGCCACTAAATAGGGTCCAACTTGTAGGGTTCGCTGGAGAAAAGAGGACAGCTTCCCCCGTGATGGACCATCTCCATCCACAGCTCCCATACCGCTGATGGCGTTCTGGAGCTTTCTGCCTCGGGGGCTGGCTCCCACATCTTCTTAGGGCTCATTCCTTCCCTCATCCAACTCTCTGCTAAATGCCACCTTCTCCGAGGGACCTTCTCTTACCGTCCTGCCTAAAACGGCCCTTCCCCTTGCCCCATTCACTTTCACCTGCTCCATCACCTGCTTTATCTCCTTTGAGGAACTTGTCACCATCTGAAGTCATACTCTTGTCTTGTTTGTTGTTATTTATGGGGTCCCCCAACCCTAATGTAGGCTGCCTGAGTGGCATGACATTGCCAAGCCTCGGAGCTTTCCTGCTGAGGGCACTTGTTGAATGACTGAATGACTGAATGAATGATTAATGTAAAAATTCCAGGAATGCAGAATAATTTAAAAACTCTTGACTGTGCGCAGCAGCCTTCCTTAAAGGTGTATTGTCTCCAGGAAGGTAACACAGTCTGAGCTGATCCTCTGAATGTGGTTTGGTGCCATTATTCTTGTATATCTCTGCCAATAGCCAGAAGTCCCAGAATGTAACCATGCCATCGACATCATTCCCAAGACCTTCTGGGACGTGCTCTCAGAGGAACCTGTACATCTTCATGGCAGTGATCACACTTCCTTATTTGTTCAGTGGCTTCTCCTTGCTGGGTTTTAAGCGCCTTGAGGATCGGGGCCATTTCCACCTCATTAACTGCTCTGTCTTCAGCACCTAACCACTGAGCTCCCTGAGGCTGCCGTGGGAAGTAGTGAGAGATGACACGGGACGGGGTGGGTGGGGAGGGGTTGGAACCAGCTGCTGCCTCCAGGTGAAGTGCTGCAAACAGAAGAGGGAGGTCCCTTCTCCCCTCGCCTGCCGTCCAGTCTCCATCTAGAGCCTGCACTGACGGACCCTGATAGGAAGTCGGCCGGCAAAGGAGAAATGCTGTTTGCAGACTTCTAGTTCACAGCAAAGATCGGGGTCTAGAAGGGGGACTTGGACCTGAGAGACAGCAACGAAATGACCAGCACCGTCTACCCGTTCGCCTTCTCGGCATCCATGCATCCTTCTGCACATTTTTAACTCCACATAATGACAAAACAACTCTGTTTCTGTGTAACGAGATGCCACGGCTCTTCATACAAGTGATCTCCCTGTTTCATCATAAACAGGAGACATAAAGCCCCAGGGGCACGGGGGTGTCCTTCTCTGGGTGATGGGAATTATTTTTCTCGTTCCGTCTGCAGGGTACGGAATGTTCAGGTGGGACTAGTGGAACCCGAAAAGGAGTCAGCATTGCTCAGATATGGATACCGTGACTGTGGGGTCTTGGCTTTTGCCCTCAGCCAACACCTCACCTGGCTGGGGTTCATGGCCTGGTGGAATGATCTAGGAATCGACATCCTTACTGGTTCTCCCCTCCCCACCCCCTCTCCCCCCCAGTTGCTTTAGTTTTCCATTAATATTTACTCTTGGACATGAAAGTACCAAGAGAAACTCCAGAGACTTCCCTGGGTTCCATTTTATGGCAACGTCCAGTTTCCCCTTGGAAATCGGGATCACTCACCCTAGTCGGTGCAGTAACTATCTCCTTAGCCTCTGGGTTCTGTGGCATTGGTCATCCAAAATGGCCTAAGGACAGTCTTAACTTCCAGCTCAGTGAAACCATTGCTGTGTTGTCTGGTGGCAGCTTTCCCTTGGGAACCAAGACCTCCAAACCAGCAGATCCAAAGCTGTGGGACCAGGAAGCAAAAGTTCTACATCCATTAGGTTTTCTTTTTTTTTTAAGATTTTTTTTTTTTTTTTGATGTGGACCATTTTTTTTAAAGTCTTGGTTGACTTTGTTACAATATTGCTTCTGTTTTATGTTTTGGTTTTTTTGGCCGTGATGCATGTGGGATCTCCCTGACCAGGGATTGAACCCGAACCCCCTGCATTGGAAGGCGAAGTCTCAACCACTGGGCCGCCAGGGAAGTCTCCATCTATTAGGTTTAAGAGGAGAGGAGCCATCCCTACTCCCAGCCTTGATTGTTGGAAGTCGAACTGATTCAATTTAGATTCCTCATCCTGCAGGAGTGAATTCCAACTTGTCTGGATGTCTCCCACCTGGCTCCACGGGGAATGTTGGACCAATACATGGTGGTTGTTTTTTAACGATGTATAGCATTTTGCAAACACAGTGGTGGCTGAGGCTCTTTGGATAGCACTGCATCGCATGGTGAATCAGTGGTTTAAAAATTGCACTGGATGGAAGCCTGTTTTTTTCCCTCCCCTCTCCTCGAGTGCTTTAAAGTGACCATCAGACGCTTATAGATGTGCAGTCCAGCATCACTCATCACTGCAGGGCTGGCCGCCTTCCTGGGGGTGTGCTGGCATCTTTCTCATGCCCCCAGGATCAGCCTGTGTTTATCTTGGAGGAAGGGGGGCAAGTAGCAGCAGCATTAACTAATTAATCAGACACTGTTTATCAGTCCGTCACCCTGCACGTTGGGGAATAGCGCTGGTGGAGTGATTAAAAGCGTGGGCTTTGGTGGAGCACAGATCTGAGCCTGACACTGCAGACCTAGCGGGAGAGCTGTCTCTCTCATTCGCTCTGTGCCCGGAGTGGGTTCCTTAAGCCCCTCAGGGTCTTACTTTCTTATCTGTAAAATGGTGATATATTCCCCGGGGCTGTTAGAATTGATTAGAGTCATCAGATAAAGCACTGGGTAGCCCCATAGATAAGGCTCAGGAAATGGCAGCCATTTTTTATCACATCAATGCAAAGAAGAGTCCATTAAGAATAGTGTCCGGGAGAACCTGACAGGATTTACTGCCCAAGACGGAAAGGATAAAATGATTTTTGGGGGCCTTCCTTCCCTTATCTGCAAAACGAGGTGGTCCTTGTTGATCCACCTTTAGGATGATGGCAGGTGGTGCTTCACCACCTTGGGTGGGAAACTGCAAGACAGAACAGGTTGGATGTGGTGTAGCCCAGGCCACGAGGACCACAGGCTTCCGAGGAGAAGCTCCCCCTCTGAGGTAGAAGCCTCTGGGTGGGAGAAACTAGTGATGTTTGATATTAGTAGAGTGCTTGCAGGAATACAGAGTGCCTTTGTGGACCTTATCTTATTTAGTTGTTTGATAATTAGCGGCTGGAGTCTTACTGGGTTTATCAATAGGTGTGATAAACAGATGATCAATTTTTAGAAATCTGGTGCCTTGCAACACCCCACGTCGACCCAGTATCACGGCATCTTGCCCAGTCTGGGGAGCTGAGGTCGTTTACTCTGGCCAGTGGTGTTGAACTAGCTCTGCTGAAGGAACAGACCGGGGGATTGCATCTGAAGTTATAACGTGTGTGCGCGTGTGTGTGCGTGTGTGCACACAGGTGATGGGAAATGGGTGTGATCGACGAGGACATTCATGGCCAACAGTGATTTCCCGGGAACATTTAGGAGGGAGAGGAGCCTCCGAGGTCACCCCGCCCCAGGGTGACCCCTGTGCGGATAAGGAAACCGAGGCCGTCGGTGGAGAGAGCTCGCCCACGGCCAGTCAAGCTGGTGGCGCCGGGTTTCTTGGCAGCTCCTAGGCTCACCACGGCCCACGCTGGCCACATTCCTCAGCTTTTGGTCACTGAACATTGTGTTCATTACTCCGGCTTCAGATGGCCCCTCCCGTGTAATTAGGAGAGCAGACCGTGGGCCTGCGAAGGTCATCATGTGTTGGGACAAAGCCCACCTCTGATTCAGACAGGAAGTCACATTCACCTGGAGTTGGACACGACACAATTTGCCTCTGCCTTGCCGAGCTTCCTCACCGAGTCGGGCCGGGTGTCCTTGCAATTCCAGAACGTTCCAGCCGAGTCTCATCCATGCCTCCCGCCATACCCTTGTCAGAAATTCCTGGAACCCTCTGGGCTTCTCCAAGTTCTCCCTCTCCTTTCTGGCCTCAGTGGTTTGGGGTCTTGTTCTGAGAGCTTTTTAAGGAGCTAATTTCTTCTCCTCACAAAATGAGGACGGCATGGAGGCTTCTGGCGCTGGGTTGTTACCGCCCGCGTAGATGCTCCCCGCCACTTCCACATAATCAGTGTGTAATGAATTCTTGGGTTTCATCTCACAGGGAGGCGGAGGGCTATGTGGGGAAGGGTGTCGCCTCTCTCCTTGGCTCCCTGTCCCAACACCTGTTTGTTTGTTTTTTTTTTAAAGGCAAAATCCCAAGTTTCATGAAGAATTATAACACTTCTCATGTCAGGCAAAAAAAAAAAAAAAAAAAAAGTGACTTTCCTTCCTCAACTCCTAGACAGTTGTTTTTTTACAGCTTAAACTTCTTCATGCTGTGCTAGCTGTTGGGAAAATGGGAAGGAAAAGAAAAACAGTGAGTGCAAGAACCATAAGCATGGGGTGTTCGTTCTCCCCACACCAGAGTCTGCAATGAGATGCTTGAGAAAGATGCTGTCGGTGATCATGTGTGAGGCGAATTCTGAGGCTCCGTGTGGGCGCTGATGGAAATAATTGAAAAAAAGGGCACTTATGAGCTACTATATATAAAATAGATAAGCAGTAAGGTCCTACTGTATAGCACAGGGAACTCTACACAATATCCTGTAGTAAGCCATAATGGAAAAGAATATGATAAAGAATATATATATGTATAACTGAGTCACTTTGCTGTACAGCAGAAACTAACACAACATTGTAAATCAACTATACGTCAATAAAAATTTTTTTAAAGTTTAAAGAGGGCTTCCCTGGTGGCACAGTGGTTAAGAGTCTGCCTGGCAATGCAGGGGACGCGGGTTCAAGCCCTGGTCCGGGGGATCTCACATGCCACGGAGCAGCTAAGCCCTTGGGCCACAACTGCTGAGCTTGCGCTCTAGAGCCCGCGAGCCACAACTACTGAAGCCCGCACTCCTAGAGCCCATGTACTGCAATAAGAGAAGCCACCACAATGAGAAGCCCGTGCACCACAACAAAGAATAGCCCCTGCTCGCCTCAACTAGAGAAAGCCCGCACGCAACAACAAAGACCCAATGCAGCCAAAAATAAATAAATTAAATAAATAAATTTAAAAAAAATTTAAAGAAACAAATTTTTAAAGGCATTCATGTAAGTTTCCTAGGCTCATATCTTAAGACCTTTCAAATTCAAAGGAAGGAAAGAAAATGTTTAAAAGTCAAATATTCTACTTTTTAGATATAATTTTTGGATTGAATTTGTGACATGGCAGAGTTGTGCTTTTTATGTGTTTTGCACATTTTAGAATTCTGAAGGAACTTGGGATAACCAATTTACTGTGCATGTGTGCCTGTCTGAAGAACTTTTATGAAGAAGTGATTTAAAATGGAAGCATGGATCCAGGTGCTACTCCCAGGTCTGTAATCTGCTCCTGGGCGATGCTGGTCAGGTCACCTCCCCTCTCTCACCTCCTGTTTATTGAGCACTTGACTCTGTACCACGTAAGTCCCTGAATGTGAATTATCACACTAATCCTGTGAGGCAGGTACTCTTATGATCAACAGTTTCCACTAAAAAGAAACGATACAAATGAATTTATTTACAAAACAGAAACAGACTCACAGACTTACAGAACTAAGTTATGGTTACCAGGGGGGAATGCTGGGGGGAAGGGATAGTTAGGGAGTTTGGGATCAACATGTACCCACTGCTGTATTTAAAATGGATAACCGAGAAGGACCTACTGTATAGCACAGGGAACTCTGCTCAATATTATGTAACAATCTAAATGGGAAAATGCACAGCTGAATCACTTTGCTGTACACCTGCAACTATCACAACACTGTTAATCAACTATACTCCAATGTAAAATAAAAAGTTAAAACAAAACAAAAAACACATTTTCCAGTTGGAAAGGGAGGTGCAAAGAAGCTACATAAGTCGTGGAGTGAGACACAGCTTTTATGTCATGAGGCTGACATTTGAACCCAGGCTGTCTGACTTCTAAGCCAACAATGGTAAACCACTATGCACACTGTCCCACCCTTCTGCACAAAATAGGCTATGTATAACATGTGGCTCAGTTTTGCTTTTTAAAAGGATTTGTGGTGGTATATGGGCATTACAGGCTTTGATTTATAACACATTATTATTTGTCCTTGTGATTTATTGAAAAACAGAGTTTTGATCATAAATTCAGTCCTTGAGTATAACTTGTTCCTTGAAGAAAGGCTGTGTCTATTAAAATGGTTTGCTTTAATGTATGGTTTCTGGGAACAGATGTGAAAATTGGGGGCCACCTGAACTCGTAATGTTAGGTGTAGCATATGCGAAACTTTTCAAAGCTCTTTTTCTTGCCTGACTTTACTCTCAGCTGTGACGTAGGTTCAGCAAATATTGAGTGTATTTATAAAGCTGCTTTAAAATTCTTGTCCAACTTCCAGATCAGTATGGGATCAGTTTTCATTGATTGTCTTCTTTCTTGAGCATAAGCCACATACTCAATTGATTTTGAAATAACTTTGGATTGTATCCTGGACATTGTAACTGTTATGTCATGGAGACTCTAGATTCTGTTATATTCGTCTGATGAGTATTGATTTTTCTGTTTGTTTGTTTTAGCAGGCAGTTTACCTGATTGGACTTCAACTGTGAACTCTGTCTCTTGGGTGGTGGCTTCAAGTCTCAGTTTGTTCTTTCAGCCTTCATTGGGCTGGTTGGAGAGTACTTGATGTGTGCGTGGTCCAGGGGTCAGTCAGAGACGTGGACACAGTTTATACTCAGAATTTGAGACTCCCTCTGTTTGGCTCTCTCTTTTCTGGAATTCCCCCTTCATATTCCAGCAGCAGAAGTACCCCTGGATTCTGTCTTCTGTTTCTCCAAGCCAGTAAGACTGTGGGTTCCCGAGTTTTAGTTGCCCCTGTGGTATAGACCAGGACTTGACCTTGGGCTAAGAGCCGTAAATAACAAAAACTTGGTGCACTACCTTTTTTCCAAATACCGACTCCCCTTCAGTACCTACCTGCCTTGGCTCACTCTCCAGTGCCCTCAGATAGGGTTTTTTGGTTTTTGGGTTTTGTCCATTGCTTTTGGTTGTCATCTGCAGGACAGTCGATCTGATAGGAGCTTCCTCAGTCAAACAGAAGAGGAGCTGGAAGGGCAAATGTCAACATCCCCATTTTAAGATGGACAGATGAAGGCACTGAGGGGTTCCATCTCCGAGCTTGTTAATAATGACTGAATACAAGTTCTTGGGTCTGTAGCCTGGTCCTCTTTCTCTTTTCTGTCACTTCCCATCTACTTGTCTCCTCATGAGGATTGGCTCAGCAGTTGTCCACTGAAGTTTTCTACTTCAGTGCCATTGGAAAGATACCGGCGGCCCTCCTGCTGATTCTGATAAACTGATCGTTCGTGGAGGGCAGGCACTGTGGTGTGTGGTGGACAAGGCGTGTGTTAGGGTCTCTGAGGGATCCAGGTTCCAATTTCACTCTGCTGCTTGCTAGCCCCATGATCTTGAGCAGGTTAGCTCACCTCTCTGAGTGCACAGCCACATGGGGTCACTGTCAGGGGGAAATGAGATGCCACATCTGGAGGGCCTGGTACAGAGTAGACCTTCAGGAAATGTCTCTGTGTCGACAGAAAGAGTCCTTGGGGTGTATTTTCTGTGATTCATCGTCCCTTCTCCCCATGGGGCTGCCCTTGGCTCTGCAGTCCACGCATTGGTGATGTGAGAGGGGGGAAGAAGGAAGAGCTTCATGTTCAAGGTGAGCAAGCACCTGGCAGGCCCAAGGCCATCCTCCCTGGAAATGTTGGCAGGGGTGGGGTTCCCAGACTCAGGGGTCAGCCCTGAGCTCCCCTCCATGGACCCTGGTCCCCCACTCTCCCTGGAGTCAGGCTTCCGTCCCTCAGTCCCTGGGCTGGGCTTGTGTTGAAGGCTGTAAATGTGCCTTTGCAGGGCCTCTCAGCGTTGGCTTGTTTCGCTATTCCTATGACCAGTGCCTGGTGTTTGTCCTGCTTGGATAAGTGTAACAGCCTTGCAACTGGCTGCTGCTGGCAACCCCTGCTATTGTGAAGTGCTTAGTAATAATGATACTGTCGTGGAGTACTTAACAACAACATCACAACAGCGACCGCCGGCTTCGATGGCATTTACTACATGCCAGGCACTGATTGAAACCCTTCACGTATATTAGCTCATTTAAGCCTCATAACACTCCATCAGCCTTGTACTATGGTTATACCCATTTTACAGATGAGAAAACTGCTAGGGAGTAACACAGCTGGGATTTGAACTCAGGTACCCAGCTCCAGAAGCTGTGCCCTCGGCCGCTTTGCTAAACAGTTTTTTTTTTTTTTACATGTAGCCGGCGGGTACCTCGGGGGTAGGGACCCTATTAATCTTTTACTTACTTGAACCTGGAGTAGGCAAGGAACGCAAGGATTCTGAGCGGGCCTGTTGCCAGAGGAAACCCCCCCTCAGCGGCCTGCCGTCGGATGTGGTTCAGGCAGGCTGCAGGGTGGGAGGATGGGCCGGCCTCGCAGGTCAGCCACAGGAAAGGGAAGCTCGTGTACCCTTTTCTGGCTGCGTCTGATTATGTGGCATTTTCTGTCTCCGTTATAAAGATATAATTGCTCCATTGTACTGGGGCTTCGGGGCCTCTTCTAAGTCATCTTTTACGATTGGTGAAAATTGGCTCAGCTGGAATTGGCTTCAGCTAGTTGCAATTTCCTTACCATTTTGAATCTGAGATCTTATTTTAGCCTTATCTTTTTTGTGAGTCAAGTTTTGTTTTGTTTTTAAACCTCAAATGCTGGGTTGTACGTGAAGCAATGCTTCAGCCTTTTTCTCTGACCCATCACTCTACTTGGGCTGACTCTGGCATTGAGCATCTAATCGAAAGATAGTAAAGATACAAAAAACGTCTGAAAAGGTTTCTGTGGATTGGAAAAGAAAACACTGTGACGGGGCGTGGGGAATACATTCAACAGCCATGGGGTGTAGACAGACAGCATCTAAAGGAGGCCTGCTTGTCTATGAGAACTCCATACATCAGAAATTAACACCAGCGAGGATTTGGAAAATCCTGAAGATAAGTTTCCAAATGAAAAAGATAAAAAGCTTGTTGCCTGAAAGGGAATGAGGTATGAGCCACATACATTCAGCTGACAGAATGTCTAGAAAGCGAAAAGTGTGCCGAGGCGTCACCCACTGTGGCGTAAAGTACATCTCACACCATTACCATTCCGGGGGCTGGAGTCTCCATATTGATGTTTCTGTGTTTCAAGTAAGCATTTCCTGAACGTTCCAGTCTCTAAGTCTGGCGGGCTTGATTTATGAAGAAATGATGACGATCATGAATGGAAAAGGCTTGCTGAGGAATTAATTGGGGGTTGGTAAGAGTGAGCCTGCTTCCCCCAGCCTCTTGCCCCGAAGTGCTGCTGACGTGCGGGCAGGGAGAGGGCTGAGGGGCGAGATGCTTTACAGCCCTTTCCTGTGGGTCAGTCCCTGCTCTGATGGCTGTGAACAGCTCTCATCCTCCTGGGTTCTGAAGGTGGTTGGTGTTTTATTTGAAAATCGGGCATGGGCTTGAGGTCCAGCTCAGAAGGAGAGGAGGGGACGGCTGGTCCCCTAGAAACTGCCTTCTTGATGGTGATGATCAGTGAGCAGAAAGGAAGAATCCACTACATTCTTTCGTGGGCTTCCTGAACCACCAGTGGGGAAAATGAGAGTTGATGCTGTCAGAGGTCTCTACAGGCTTTGTGATTCAGTCATTTTGGCAGCACTTTTACTATCATAAGTAAATGACTATAGAGATTTTTATAGATAGTACATCTTGAAAACAGAGTGAAATACTCTAACTTTTTTCATGACAAATTCTGAAGTAAGAATGTGGTCCTCGAGTAGAGCTTTATTCCTTTGCTGGTTCGGATGGCGGGATGATGTGCTTTGAAGGGGTTCCTCACTGCAAGAGCAGAACAGACAAGGCAGAGAGGCTGGAAAGTAAGTTCGGGGAGAGACATAGGAGTGTGGAGCCCCGTGTATGCTCTGCCCAGGGGCTGGGGCTCCAGAACTGGGCGCAGGGGAGCCATTGAAGAATTCAGAGCATGAGCGTCACGGAATGCTGGGCTCACCCGTGGAAACGCGAGCTAAGTTCTGCTTTTGCCTTTCTGTCTCCAGAACATTCTAAGCACTGGGAGAACCAACTTTGGGATCCTGTCAGGGTGGCCTTGAGGGCCCTTCCTTTCTACCGACTCTGCTTTCCTCACCTCTTAGCGGAGTTCGTGTTTCTTTATAAGGACGTGATTCCATTACATTTATATATTAACCTTTTTCCTCTCTTACACCTTACTTCACACTCTCCAGCCATAAATGCATTTTTCCTGGGAAAATGGGGCTCTGTAGTTGGCAAGAGGCAGACACGCTCAGATCAGCCTCCTGCATAAGATGCAGTGAAACAAAAAAGGCTAGCTGCCCCCAACAGGTATGTGCGTGTGTGCATATGTGTGTAGATGTGTGTATGTGTAGGTGTGTATGTGTGTGCATGTGTATGTATGCAGGTGTGTGTACGTGTAGGTGTGTATTGTGTAGGTGTGTGTGCGTGTAGGTGTGTGTGTGTGTATGTGTGTAGATGTGTGTATGTGTAGGTGTTTATGTGTATGTGTGTAGGTGTATGTATGTGTAGGTGTGTGTGTGTATGTATAGGGGTGTGTGTGTATGTGTACGTGTGTGTATGTGTGTATATGTGTGTGAGATAATTTTGGCGATCCTATGATTCTGAAATTTTTAGCATCCATAATTGACATGGGGTGCTAAGTTGCACCACTCATTAGATTGTACAATTTTATTAAAAAGAAGCAAATTACCTTGTACTTGTATTAAGCAGAGCAGGGGAAAAGGAAGATGGCCTTTCTTTTAAGTCATTATTAAGTTTGGAACTGTATCAGATTTTTTTCTGTTTTGTTTAATCACGCACTGTGTGTGTGTGTGTGTGTGTGTCCTTGTCCTTCTTAGTTGCCATCTTCTGTTGGGGACATTTTTCCCCCCGGCTCAGGGACTGCCTTGATGAAAGCTTTCAGCAATCAAATGGATAAAAATTGAACACATTCGTAAAGGATTTTTTTCATTGTTCTTCCTTATATGTTTATTTTGTGAACAACACAATAAAAAAGTCCTGTGAAATATTGACTTTCTTACCTCAGAGTGGCATCCTTGACTACTTGCCTTCTTTTATTTGTTTCAGCAGATTTCCAAGGTGACTGCTGAAAGTCCCTGAATCTTCTAAAGATAAAAGCGCCCTTCATTGTGTTTGCTGGGACTCCTTCTTTTTCCATATTGGATCTGTCTGCTTTAAAATCATCCCTCTCTCCTTCTTGTGTTAATCTTTAAAAATGATTATAATAAATCATTGTGATAGGAAGCAACTTAGAAAAATGGGGAGGCAGCTGGACTAAAAACCAGGGGATGGATGTATGCAATCTTCTCTTAAAGTTGACTGGTAAGTCACTAACCTGAGCCCCAGTTTCCTGGATCCATATAAAACAGGCTGGCAAACATTTTCTGGAAAGGAAAAGATACTAAATATTTTGTTTTTTGGGGGCAATATGGTCTCTCTCACAGCTGTTCAACTCTGCCCTTGTAGAGTTACAAAATGCAAAAGCAGCCCTACACAATATGTAGACGAATAGGTGTGGCAGTGTTCCAATAAAAATGCACAAGGGGCTTCCCTGGTGGCGCAGTGGTTGAGAGTCTGCCTGCTAATGCGGGAGACACGGGTTCGAGCCCTGGCCTGGGAGGATCCCACATGCCGCAGAGCGGCTGGGCCCGTGAGCCACAATTGCTGAGCCTGCGCGTCTGGAGCCTGTGCTCCGCAACGAGAGAGGCCCGCGCATCGCGATGAAGAGTGGCCCCCGCTTGCCACAACTGGAGAAAGCCCTCGCACAGAAACGAAGACCCAACACAGCCAAAATCAATCAATCAATCAATCAATCAAACATACGCATCTGATTCAAGATCCTCATTAAAAAAAAAAAAAAAAAAAAAAAAATGCACAAAACCTGGCAATGGGCTGGACTTGGCCTGTGGGCCATAGTTTGCCAACCTCTGGTTTCAAAGATTAGAGGAATGAACGTTGCTCTATTTTTTCTTATAGGTTTACAAGGGGAAGATTAAATGTTGTAATGAAAGCACTTTGAAAAATTTAAAGGAGAGATTTCTGTTTCTGGGTAAGATTGAGTAGTCTGAGGCAAACTAATGATCCCAAGAACAACAAGAAAAGCCATATAAAATGTATTTTAAAAAATCATTGTGTTTAAAGGGATCTGAGAGGTGTTGAAACAGTGAGGACCTGGCGGAGGTGGGGGAAGGGTGCTGAGTCTTGGTGCTGAGAAGATAAAGATTAGAGTTCAGGACCCGTTTGGGGAGGTTGGGAGGAGTGAGGGCACAGTGAACACACAAGACCCTCAGCTGAGAGCCATAGGGAGAGAGGTAAACCAGTCCCTCACTGGTTCAGGGGATCAGCCCCACCCCACCCCAGCTCTGTCTGCCTAGCAGAAGAAAGGGAGAGCCATCTCCTGAGGAAGATTCATCAGAAGGCTCTTTAATTTTTTTATACGTGATGTCTGATATTAATCAGAAGTTATTAGTCATGCCATTGTCACTGAAAAAGCCAAGAGAGAAACAGATAATAGAAACAGACTCATAGGTGATCCAGAATTAAAAAAAAAAAATTTAAATAACTATGATTGATATGTTCAAGAAAAAAAATTTTGGGGACTTCCCTGGTGACGCAGTGGTTAAGAATCCGCCTGCCAATGCAGGGGACACGGGTTTGAGCCCTGGTCTGGGAAGATCCCACGTGCCATGGAGCAACTAAGCCCGTGCGCCACAACTACTGAGCCTGAGCACCACAACTACTGAGGCTGCATGCCACAACTACTGAGCCCATGCACCACAACTACTGAGCCCATGCACCACAACTACTGAGCCCATGCACTGCAACTACTGAAGCCCACGCGCCTAGAGCCTGTGCTCTGCAACAAGAGAAGCTACCACAATGAGAAGCCCATGCACCGCAACGAAGAGTAGCCTGTGCTCACAGCAACTAGAGAAAGCCCGCACGCAGCAATGAAGACCCAATGCAGCCAGAAATCAATCAATCAATAAATAAATTTTAAAAAATAAAAAAATAAATAAAATTATATAAAAACCTTTTTAATGGAGAAAGCAGATGAAAAGATGGAAAATTTCATCAGAGAATTGGAATCGATAAAGAATCAAATGGAATCAAAGAATCAGTCAAATCTATAAAGAATCTATTCCTGGCAAAAATATCTGAACTTAAGAGCAGAAGATCACATATGGTCGAAGACAAAGAGTAAATTGGAAGTTATTCAGACTGAAGTACAGAGAGTTAAAAATGGAGCATACAAAAAAGAACTTGAGAGACAAGTGGGCCACAATGAAAAAAATCTAAGATATGTATAATTGGAGTCTCAGAAGGAGAAGGCAAGGACAGAATGGGACAGAAGCAGTATTTGAGGAGCTCATGGCTAAGAATTTCCCTAAACTTGTGAGAAATATCAACCCACAGATTCAAGAACCTGTGCAAACTCCAAGCATGATAAATATAAAGAAAAAAAATAGAGTGCTGAATGGATAAAGATGTTATTAAAAACACACAACACCCTGGCATTTTAGGTTTCTGTTACTGGTGGGTGAGACCCATCACAGGATGAGACGCCAGCCTCAGGCTTATGTCTTTACCTCCCTGACCCCTCTCCTCCTCCAACCGAACCCGTCTACTCACAGTCTCTTGCATTTTCCCGCTCTCTGCTTTTGTCAAGCTCAACCTGTGACACCAGCCCTTGGCACCTCCCACTTCCAGGCACCCTTACCTTTGGCCTTATCATTGTCACAGTTAACGCCCTCAAGGCACGTGTAAGGTCAAGTGAGAGCTGTATCCATTAAGGTGGTGTATTAGGTTCCTAAGGCTGCTGTAACAAACTACCCCAAACATGGAGGCTGAAATCAACAGAAATTTATTCTCTCACAGTTCCAGAGGCCGGAAGTCTGAAATCAAGGTCGAGCAGGGCCATACTCCCTCTGGAGTCTCTGGGGGGGCATCTGTTCATACTACTTTCAGCTTCTGGGGGCTGACGGCAACCCTTGGCTTGTAGCTGTACCTCTCTGGGCTCTGTCTTCACGTTGCCATCTGCTCTGTGTGTCTGTGTCCTTTTCTGTGTGTCTGTCTTAAAACTCCCTCTGCCTCCTTTTCTAAGGTTGCACGTGATGGCATTTAGGGTCCACCTGGACCATCCAGGAAAAATAAACTCCTCCTCTCAGAATCCTTAACTTAATCACCTCTTTTGCCATCTAAGGTAATATTTACAGGTTCTGGGGACTAGGTGGTGGACATCTCTTTTTTGGGGGCTACCGTTGAGCCCATTAAAGGTGATGATGTTGTAATAATAATAGTAATTGCTTAAAAAGGTAGTATGTGTCTAGAACTGTACTAAGGGCATTACATGCATCATCTCATTTAGTTCTTGAACCATCTAAGATAGGGGCCATCATTACCACCTTTGTACAAGTGAAAACTCTCAAGCTCAGAGAGGTAAGTACTTGCTAAGGTCACCTTGCAGCTAGTAAGTGGTAGAGCCAGGATTTGAACCCACGCATTTAGGCTTTGGAACTCCTTCCCTAGCCTTCCCGGTAAGCTGGATTTCTGGTTAGACTGCTGGTGGCAGCTGGCTTTTAGAGCTTGGGCCCCGGGTGGTACTTTTTAGCTCTAAATTTCTATGATCCTATGAGTTTTTATCAGGAAAAACAAAAACAAAAAACTCCAAGCCTGGATTATTAAGAATATAACAAATTTTAATCTGCCAGGTACTGGAGAAGAATTTGCTTACACTGCTTACAAACGAAGCTGATGTGAATTTACTGTTTCACGTTTTGATATTTGCTGATGGCAGGGGCGTTCTGGAGTCACCGGCCAAATCTATACCATCTGAGTAAATTGAGGTAATTACTCAGATTATTTAGACCCTGCCTGCCAGATAATGGAGGGAAATGGGCTTATTAATTTGAAGTAGCTAGGCAATTGGGCCTGCCTCCTTTGATAATGTAAACATGGTCCTAGTGTGTAATTGCATAATTGGCTGAAAGGGCTCTATTCTTTCTCTTGAAGCGTCTGCTATTGTCTGTGGCCTGGCCCTTGGGTTACAGCGTGTTAGATTATTACAGACAAACCCCAGTATTTAGTTTGGCTTTCCTAATGAGAAATACATACATATATGTGTATGTGTTTATACACGTGTGTGCATGTATATGTATATTTTTAAAATAAAAATGAGAATATAGGGGGTATTTTGAAGTTTGACTATTGCTGATAATTCATGTAAGAATTTTAAAGAAATATTTGCTTCCAAGGCAAACCGCCTGAGTCTATGTGAGGAGATTGGCTCCTCTTTGTAAGAGGCTTTTTCTTTGACTCCCTACCAGAATGTCCGTATTTGAATGTAGCAGAGATTAGGCCTTGTCAAAGATGGTCAAAGGAAAATTAGCTTCGGTTTGTTAGCTGCTACCTCACCTTCGCCCAATGGGGTCTGTGTTGTGGTTTTGCTACTGGGTCACGACCTTTTTTCTCCATCCTTCCTATGCCTGGTGCTGGCCCCTGCTGTCACAGCAGCTGGGCTGCCGCGGGAGCCTCCGTGGGCCTTTATATATCTCCCTTTCCAAAATGACTAGTGTCTTCTGAGATGATTCCATTTTATATTGGGGCTGAGCCTGCTTTGCCTATCATTTTGTTGAGGAAGTCTGGTCGTTCAAGGGTAGGGGCTGCCTTAGGAAGGGTGAAATTCTTTGGCGGCGGGGTTGGGGGGGGTTGGAGGTGGGAGGGAGCGGGCCATGTCCCAGCCACGGAGACCACCCGTCTCAGATGTTCTGAAGTCATCTGGTTCTAGAAGATTCTTCCTGGTTTCAGACCTTCCATCCTGAATTTTCGCTTGGAAAATGAGGCTCACGTGATGTCTGTTCACGTCTCTCGTTTGCATAACAGGCCTCTGATAGGATGCTTCTACCTTAGTCAAAAAAAGGAGACAACTGGGAGGAAAATGTCAGTTAAAAACGAAATATTCACCACCCAGCCTTTGACTGAAAGGTGCAGCTTGGGTCTTGGCCGGTGGTGTGGGCGGTTGACACCATTGATCCGAGTGTTCCATTCCCTGCTTCACTTTGCTTGCCCAGATGTGGTCCAAAGAGTTAAGAGGGCTGTTCAGACAAAACTGGGCTCAGTACCTTCAGATGAAATGTCCACCTGGGCTTCCTGAGGTCTTCCCTGTGGGCTGTGAGTTTATTTATAACTTGATGGGCCTCGGGGGAAGGAGAAGGGGGGAGAGGAGGCGTCTCCTAAAATGAAAACCAAATATAGTTCCTATAAACCTCCCCACGTGCAACTCGCCACCAGCCTCCAGTAAACGTACAAATATCAAAATATCACACAATAGAAAAAAATCACAGCGCAAAAGAGAAATTGAGACAATTTCGGTGTTTTACAGGGCCAGAAGATTCCATGTAATTTACTTCTTCTGCAGTGTCTATTTTACATACTGTACTACATTATCTGATTGTATGTAATATTCGTGTGGGTCTGGATCACTGCTAAAACTCAGAAAAATTCAAACCAAACATATGTCCACATACAATGTTGAAATCAGCCAATCATGTGGAAAATTCATGCTTTTAAAAACCTCTTGGTTTTAGTTATCTGAGAAGAAAACATCACATTTAATTTTCTTAGTTTTCTGTTTTAGTCTGCAAATGTCAAATAGCTCAAAGTTATAGAAAGAAAAAGAGATGAACTGAATGTATATAAGTATTAGAGTTTACTTTTTTCTAGCATTTAAACAAATAATAGTGGTCAACATTTCTGTAATAATATGTTCTTTTTCATCTTTTTTCTATGTCAGGATACTGACTAGGTCATTATAGATAGAAGTGATAGCTAGTCAGGCAAGTGAATTCTAGAAAAACTAGAATTTTTAAGAAAATTTTAAAGAAAATTTTGAGTGTAGATTTGAGTTTGAGTTTTCAGTCTTTTGACATATGGGAAATGAAAAATGGTCTTTCACTAGGGCAAAAGACTCTTCATGTAAGAGTTTAGATGTCTGAAATACTTTTTGGACATTACTTAGTCCTTTTTGGTTCTGTTAAGACTAATTTCATTCAGTAAAAATCGAGGTGTACTGGTTTGTAACTTTATAGAATCCATGAAGCCGAGCATCATATTTTCAATTTACTCTGCAGATTTTTGTACTTGCAATCTGCCAGAAAAAAAAAAGATGAACAAACTCTCTTTATTTTAAAAGTAACTATAGCCTGAGACACTCTTCAAAAGGGACTAAAGTTTATGGAAAGTTGCCATGGTTTTGAGAATTCTTTTGGCTTCTTTGTGCTTTGGGTTTGTTTTGTATGCCTCTGAGTTTTTAGTTGCTGGAATTTGACATCTAAATAAGAGGCTGTTACTATGATATGTAAATAGAATGTATGGGTTGAGATACTGGTCATTATGAATGTTGAAAGGACAATTTACGATTTACAAAGACGGAAAAGCTCAATAAAGATCTGTATGGAAGAGCTGGTGCAATAGGAAAGCTGTAGATAGATGGGCTTCTTGCGAATGAACAGAATTAATGACAATTGAGAGGAAAAGTTGACTTCTCTGGTAGAAAGACGTTTTCCAAATGTCAGCAAGAACGGTACTCTCCCCTTTCCTCTGCCCTCGCCTGGGCTAAAGGCTCTACTACCTGAGGCCCCAGGACCCACCCTTAGCATAACTGGGCCCTAATAGTACAGCAGACAGGTGCTCTGTGGATCTGTTTCCATCCCTGCCCACTAGACTGTATAAGTCCCCATTGACCAGACACCTCGTCTGATTTCTTTTTATCTCCCGGGCACCTAGTACAAGCCTGGCACATAGCAGGTGCTCAGTAAATGTCTATTGAATTAATACGTCTTGATGGCAAAAAATCTTCTTCTTTTTGTAGGAATAATTTATGTATTCATCTTATTCCCTATCCTACGATGAGAGTCGTAGTTTAATTTTTGCTTCAGGTAGCATTTACCATTTTCAGTCAGAGGAACTGAAACAAAAAATGAGAATTTTATTAGTTCAAATTCATAGAATTCAGTAACTTCTTTGGTAAGTTTGTAATGCTTATACTTCTGAAGTTTGAGCTTAAAACTGCCTTGAGACTTTTGGGGTACCTTGTATATTGTCAAAGAAGGTTTACTAATAACTGGTATTTGGTGTGTACTTACTATGTCTCAGGTAGCTAACCCTTTTGATTTCTATAAAGATCTTGACACGTAAATACTGTTGCTGTCCCTTTTTATGCTTGGGGAAGCAAAGGCACCAAGAGATTAAATAACTCACCCAATGCCACCCAGAAAGTGGCCAAGCCAGGATTTGAACCCAGGAGATCTCACTGTAGAGGCTGCACTCCTAACCGCTAAGGGAACCTGCCTCTGGGGAGTGACTGGCCTGAACGTGGTATTTGTTGAAGGGACTTCATTTACCCAGGCAGGCCTGTCCCTTAGTGGAGACATTGCACAGCCTGTGTAGAAGCAGTAAGTCATCTGTACCAGCAGAGACCATAAAACAAATGTGCTGAGCTATAAAAGATTAAAGAGCCAGTTTTCTTGTCACAGAAAGTTGCACATTTACTTGTTGAAGTTCTCCTAGAGCTGGCATCTGTCATTCTGTAAACTTTTTATGGACGTGTTGGACACAAGGAGTGTTTAGATTTTACGACAGAAATGATTCTTGAAACAGTTGGCATCTCTGTGTCAGCCAGAGGCCAGCAGTTCTCAGAGTGTGGTCTGGAAACCCCTGGGAGTTCCTCAGGACAAAACTATTTTCAAAATAATAGTGAGATCTTTATTTGCCTTTTTTCACTCTTATTCTGTCACGTCACTTTTATTCTGTCACAAGTCCACGGTAGAATTTTCTAGAGGCTACATGAAATAATTAGCATCATCGCTAATTAACATGTGCTTGGATATTATTGTTTTAAAAATATCTGGGGGCTTCCCTGGTGGCGCAGTGGTTGAGAATCTGCCTGGCAATGCAGGAGACACGGGTTCGAGCCCTGGTCTGGGAGGATCCCACATGCTGCGGAGCAGCTGGGCCCGTGAGCCACAATTACTGAGCCTGCGCGTCTGGAGCCTGTGCTCCGCAACAGGAGAGGCCGTGATGGTGAGAGGCCTGCGCACCGCGATGAAGGGTGGCCTCCGCTTGCCACAACTGGGGAGAACCCTCGCACAGAAACGAAGACCCAACACAGCCATTAAAAAAATATATATATATATTGGTTTAAAATTTTCTAATATGATAAATTTCACTAGATATAATCCACATGAACAAAAGCTCTTAGGGAGTTTCCCAGAATTTTTAAGACTGAAAGAAAGATTCTTTTTTTCTTAGAGTTTGGTCAATAAATATAACTTATTTATTAATAAATTTATTCCAAATATACCTGAGTTTGCAATCCCTTTGCAATGTGTAAGCAGTTGGGCAAAATGAAATTTGCCTGAGAAAGACAAGCTATTCTTCTCTTTGAGCTACCTCACATCTTTTAGAATATCCTCAAAGCCCTGAGTAACTTATTTCCTGAAAGGAAGGGTATTCTTTCTATCTTCGTCCTCCAAAGATTGGGTCTTCATTCTAACCTACAGAGAGCACAGCCCTCGTTACTGTAATTGTTAATAAGGCAGCCTGCTGAGTGGCAGAACCCATTTTTCTGTGTGATCAAAACTAAGATGCATCCCTCCTTCCTGACCTTTGCTCCACTCCACTTTGAGGTTTTGAGAATTAGCTGTTCGTAGATTAAGTGCCCTTAATCAGTTCATCTTACATTACAATGTGAAGTTTCTCTCCTGTTCAGCAGAGAACTTGATTTTCCTTTGATATGTGCGATCACAGAATAGTAAGTGGATTCCCGGGAAATTTCATGAAGAGGAATGATAATGCAGAGACGGGGTGGAGATCGTGGGGATGTCGAGCTAATTGATTAGTTTAGAACCTTCTAATTTCCATGAGCAGTGGAGGAGCCCAATCTGTCTTTCTCCTTCTTGGCATGGTATTCTCACAGATTGTCTGATGTTTCATTATCATCTTGACAGAACAGCTGATGTCTAATTCTGTTGAGTAGGATATCCGTTGTGTTTTTGCCATGTGCATTTATTACTTCGTGATTAGATTATTTGGACTCTATTAGTTGATTATCTGAGAGCTGGGGGAGAGTGGACCTCTCTGGGTCCTGAATTTTCAGTGTCACTGGTCCTTTGAACATAGTGGACACCTTCTCCCCCAGTGCTAATAGATTGGGCTTTGGGGACCATAAATGCCTGGTGTGAATGTCCTCTCCTAATAAAACTTTTGGGCAGAATGTCCCTTCTTCAGAATTTTCCTCATCTTTACATACGGCCAGCTTCAGTTTCCTGCCTGTCATCACTGGCCCCTCGGCTGGTTCCAGGGTTAATTTGCGCGCTTGTCATCCTGAGGTTTTTATTTTCCCGCCCCTGACATGTTTATGGAGCATCTTCCCTGTGGGTTTGAAAACGCCCAGTTTCTAGCGTGAGGATTTTCACACCCACATGCAAAGCTCAGGCGAACAAATTGTGTTCATTGGCCAAATAAGCCTCCTTGGTGTCCCCTGCCCCCTAAAAATAACATCATTCCTCCAAGTGACAGTGACAGAAAATCATCACAGAGCAAGTTTTTCTCACAACCACACACCACCTGAACAAACCGGGGTGGCTCTGCAAACGCTTCTGCGGCTGTTCCCTAACCCCATTGGTACCCGACCACCCGCCTGGAGTCTCCATCACTCGCCTAGAAGAGGCCGGGTACCGGAGCGGGGACTTCGCTGGCTGCCAGTCCTCATTTGTCAGCCTGTCTTGCCACCTCTTTGTAGGACCAGGGATCTTGGGGGAGGTGAGATGGTACAGAGGAAGAGGCAGTTTTACCCATTTGTCCTTCCCAGTAACTGACTCTGTATTCGTTCTCTGCTAGTTAGTTGTTTATTCGTTTGCTGAGTATTTATTGAATTCTGGCTATCAGCTAGGCAAAGAGGAGGCCAGTTGTGAGGAGACAAAATGGGCAAGACAAAGTCCCAGCCTCTCTGGGGGAGGCGCTTAGAAACTGTGAGAGCTCCGGGTATGTCTGGAGGAAGGCTGAGGGGTAGGCTGAGGAAGCTTCTTCTAGAAAGAGCCGTGAAAGATGATAGGGGTTCTCTAGGCAGACAGGGACAGACGGGGAGAGGAGAGAAGGTAGGCTGGGATCTCGTCTGTCTGCGTGGATTCCCACTTCTACCACCACGCAGGCATCACTGATCCGTTGGGAACTATCTCCTGGCGAGCTCACCCTTTGCCCGCAGTCTTTTCCAGAACATGGCTCCTGAAGCCTCTCGCACATTCCTTCTCAAACGTGAGGGAGCAAAGGAAGTAAATGGCCCTGGTTGTCCAGATGCAGATCCGACTCAGTAGATCGGGAAATGGCCCGGGAGTCTGCATTCGTAAGCAAGCCTCCTCCGCCCCGCCCCCAGGTGATCCTGATGCAGGTGTGCTCAGCAGCTGTGTTGAGAAGTAGGCCCTTGATCTCCCTGGGTTTACACAGGAGTACATGCCTACAAGATTCAGTGTATAGTAAACCGTGCAAACTTATTTTTGTTGATAGGTAAAGCAAAGTGAAATTCCAGGCTTTGGTAATTAGAGCCAGGCTTTTCATCTACAAAGAGTATCCAGTGGGATTTTCAAAAAATGTGTGGGAATCAGGACAGTTCTTAGTGGGGCTGCCCTGTGCACCGTAGCTGTCCAGCTTGCTTGGCCTTCACCCAAAACGGTGATGAGCTCCCCCCATTTCTAAAATATTCCTTAGGAGACAGCCATCCCCTGTGAGGACCACTGGACCAAATGTTGGGGCCATGGGGTTTTTGTGGGGGGAAGGTGTGCCCACCTGTGTTTTTTTACCCAGATAGTTGGTGTAGACAGTGTATGGAGGGCAGCCTGGAGGCGTCGTGGAGAGCAGGAAGGCTGAGGCGGTGGCAATGCAGAGGAGGGGGCCTCATAAAGGAGAGTTCAGGAAAGGCTTGATAGGATGCAGCGGCCGACTGGATGTAGAGAAGAGCGAGAGGTAGATGGAGGCATCTGTGTTGTTTCAGATTTCGGTCTCTGTCACCCTCGGCTGTGATGCTGTAAACCAAATGAGAAAATGCAGGAGGCAGGGCAAGTGCTGGGAACATGGACGGGTTTTGTTTTGAACATGTTGAATTTTGATGCCTTGTGGGATTTGCCGATAGAGATTTTTCTGGACCAACTGCAGACGTGGGTCTGGAGCTCAGGAGACGGAGACTTAGGAGTGTGGGCCACACGGAATCGTCAGGAAGGAAATAGTGGTTGGAGCCAAGGAGTGGATGAGGTGTGGTTCAGGTGTGTAATTCCTCCTGGCCAGTTAGGAAAGGGGGTCACGGGGACATGGGCAGCGATGGTCCTGCTGGTATTGGAGACCATGACTCTGTGTTATGACTCTCTCCAGCAGTCCCCAAATAGTGTGGGTCCATGGGTGGGAGTGGGGGAGAAGCCTCAGTTTCCCCTTTTGCAAAATGAGAGTCTTTTCCGACAGTGTGTGTGTTTTTTGAATTGTCGAGAAAAAATATGTTACTAGGCATGAACACAAGGAATCTGCAATCTAAATTTGAATAGTATTGAGTGGGCGGAGAAGAAAGGTATCTCAGTAGCTTCAGAAGAAAGAGGGTCCTGGATATTTAACTCATTCTCTTGCGGGGCTGTTGGCCCTGCTCAAACTCTCTATTCCTGGACCTCAGCACATGTGTACAGGACTGTTCTGGGGGCCAAGCACTGCCTAGCACCGTAGCAGAAACCCAGTTCCAGGCACTCATTTATCTTAGGGGTTAGTGGCATCACCTTTAACTATAAATGGGGTTTTAAGATATTAACCCAATCCTTTCATTTAGAAAGGATGCTATGTAACCCAGAAGCCTTAAAGTTTTAGAAGTTTTGATCATGTACACTTTTAAAACTTTTATGTCAGGAAAAGACAAACAAAATTGCAATATAGGCACATCTCAGAGGTACTGCGGGCTCAGTTCCAGACGCTACAATAAAGTGAATATCACAGTAAAGCAAGTCACAGACATATTTTGTTTTCCCAGGGTACATAAAAGTTATGTTTATACTGTAGTCTGTTAAGTGTGCAAAAGCATTATATCTAGACACTGTGTACATCCCTTAATTAAAAAATACTTAATTGCTGGGAATTCCCTGGTGGTCCAGTGGTCAAGACTGGGGGTTTTCACTGCTGTGGGCCCGGGTTCAATCCCTGGTTGGGGAACTAAGATCCCGTAAGCTGCACGGTGTGGCAAAACAAAGCAAAACAAAACTTTATTGCCAAAAAAGTGTTAACCATCATCTGACCATGCAGCATTGCCACAAACCTTCAATTTGTCAAAAATGTAGTATCTGTGAAGGACAGTAAAATGAGGTATGCCCGTATGCATAACAGATAAAGGACTAGTACCCATCTTAGAGAAAAATCTTACTGCAAATCAGTAAGAAAAAGATAAGCCGGGTTATGGGAAAATGGGCAGCAGGAATCTTAACTGAAGAGTATGACATATATAATTATATATAAAAAGAGTCTCACCTCGTTACCAGTTATAGAAATTCAGAATAAAACAACAAAATCGTTTTTCACCTATCGGATTAGTAATGTGGGGAAATAGGCATCGATTGGACTGTGAATTGGTCAGACCGTTTTAAATGCCTTAAACATTTAATTTAGCATCAAACACAAAAATGTACATTCATGTGCCTGTCTCTTAGATGTGGGGATGTGGTCTTTGATCATGTTTCTGATTAAAGATCTACATTATCTTTTTGTGTAAACCCTCAATATACCATCTAAACTTTTCAATTAAATATTTTTTTTTAACATAGAGGGAGACCTTCGATGCACACAAAGCAATCAGAGTATAACATTGTACACTTAAAAGTTACTTCTTCCTTCCTCTCTTATTATTTCCTCTCTCTCATCCACTTTGACAGCCATTTCTCTTAGCAGCTTTCTCTTATGGAATCCTAAGAAACAACTCCCGTTCACTCTATTTTGGTTTGTGTAATGATTGATTAAACTTCCCCTTTATAACCAGTATAAGTGGCATCGGCAGGCTTGGGACTGGGCCCAGCTGATGCAGCGGAAGGTCACAGGTGTATGGTACAGTCTGCCAGGCCGGGTGTCCTAGAAGGCAGGAGGGCTTTGGCTGACCCGGGGCCCTGGGTCAGAGGGGGGGTCGCTTATGATGCTTTCTCCTGCTTCTTCTTCTTCCCTCCTTCTTGGCTTCTCTCCCACGCTCTCCTGGTTTTCTCCCTACCTCTCTGGCTGCTCCTCTGCCTCCTTTGCAGATCTGTCCATCTTCGCTTGGCCACTGAATGTGGAGAGTTTCGCCATCTCGGCTGTAGGCCTGCTGTTCCCTCTGTGTGGTCTCTCGTCACAGGAGCTTATCTGAGCCCAGGCCCTCAGTGAGCGTTTATGCTTAGTAGATGATTCTTGGACTTGTATCCCCAACTCAGAGTTCTCCTTCTTCTGAGCTGCAGACCTCATAGCCAGTGGCCTGCTTACCGTTTCCTTTCAGATGCCACAGAGCTCCTTGCAGCCACCATGACCAACACCCAGCAGTGCCTATCACCGCCATCCATTCAGTCCCTGCAGACTGGAGCTCCAGGAGCTGTGTTAGCCATTTCGCTCTCCCTCATCTCCCAGCCATTTCTTTGGTTTTGTTTTCTTACGGGGAAAAAAAAAAGAAGAAAGAAAGAGACTTGAAAATAGGGTCTCCTAAGAAGGGGAACAGATACTAGGTTAGTTTTTTTAGTGTTTGTTAATCCTGGGTTCAGAGTACCTGTCCGGTCTCAGGAGCAGTCAGAGACAGGTTGATGTCTACCTGGTGTTGTTTGATGAAACTAATTGCCTACGGAAGTCCCTGGATGCAGTACAGGTATGAGAGACATTCATACCTGACCAGGCTGCTGGCAGACTTCAGGTCATTCAGCTAGTGAGGGGTGGCACTGAGATTTCAACTCAGGTAACCCCTGAGCTATGTATTATTATTATCTCCATTTTAAAAATCAGGAACCTCTGGATCAGAGAGGTTCAGTAAATTTCCCAAGGTTGCACAGCTGGTAAGTGGTGGACCCAAGATTCAAACCCAGGCATTCAGAGCCTATGCCTTTAACCTCAACACTGTGAAGTCTCTCTCATTACCTAAGCCAGTCCCCTCATTTTACAGATCATAACATGATGTCCCCAGGGATTAAACGACAGGCTATGGGCACAGAGCTAGCAGCAGAATCAGGACTCTAAAAGACTCCTGGACCCCAACCCAGCGCTCTTTCCACTACACCACAGAAGTGCAACCTTGGCCGCTACACCACCCATCTCTGCCTTAGCCAGCTTTGAGACATCACCAACTTTCTACCCTATAATTCAATTCCAGGTTTCTGTTCTCTATTTGCATACATTGTTTAGAATTAAGACAGACTGAACTGCAATGGTAACAAAGTAATAATAATACTCACTTCTTACTAATATGTGGGAATTCAGAATATCATGAAGCCTTCATCCTACCCTCAAAGGAACCAGGCAGGGAAATCCAGGAAGCGAGACGGCTCTGTTAAGTAGAAACGTGACCACAGGGATGTTTATCAAGTGCGTGAGGGAGAATTTGCATTTCTGGAGTGTAACATAAATCATCCAAAAAATCCAGTCCAAAGCACTTCCAAAGACTTAAAATAGACTGGAAGGTCTATTGATATTTCTGATATGAATAATCTCAGCCATGATGCTGGCTGGCTGGTGGTGTCTGCAGCTGTTTGCGGTTTTGCCAGAGCAGTGATTTGCAGGTGAGATGCTTAGTTTGCGATTCCCCGCGTGGGGGGAGAGGTGAGATTCGGGAGGGTGTTTGGAGCTGCCGATGGAGTCGGGACAGAAAAAGGCTGCAAACCCACTTGCTCCAGAGAAGTGAACACTTTAGGAGCTGGTGTGATTGTGATACTAGGAAGTCTCCAAGAGCAGATATTCAAGGGCTCAGGGACCAAAACATCGAATGCAAAGATTGTAGGAAGTTTTGCTTTTTCCCTCCAATTTGGAGTCGTGACAATGAGTAAGAAGAAAAGATTTAATGTGCTTGAAGGCAGGTGACTCACTGATCCCACCCTGTCAATATTCTGGCAGCTTTGCCCCATTCCTTGGTGTTACAGGTTTATTTTGGGAAGAGAAGTGACCTTACTGATGGCTATGGCTAACGGATGCTTAGTAAGGAGTTAAATTGGCAGTTTAATAAAAGTAGAGCAGGGATCATGTTTTTCGGACTGAAATAAGTTTAAAATAAATAAATAAATAAAATAATTAATTAATTTAAAACAAAGGGTTCTAGATCAAGCCTATCCAATTGAAATATAATGTGAGCCATAGATCTAATTTAAAATAAAATTAGAAAAGGGATCATGTTTTTTGGACTGAAATTAGTTTAAAATAAAAAATTTAAGTAAGTAAATAAATAAATAAATTTAAAACAAGAGGTTCTAGAACAGACCTTGTCCAATAGAAATATAACGTGAGGCATGAATCTAATTTAAAATATTCTAGCAGCCACATTAAAAAAATTAAAATAGGTAAATTAATTTTAATGATATATTTTATGTAACTCAGTACATTCAGAATACTATCATTTCAACATGTGATCAGTAAAACACTCTGAGATATTTCACATTCTTTTTTTTCCACGAAGTCTTTGAAATCTTGTGTGTTTTTCACACTTCCAGCATATCTCAGTTCACACTAACTGCATTTCAAGTGGAAGAGAGGAACTGTTTGAGAAAACTTAAGACGCCTTATGAGCACATAGATGCCTATCAGATCCTCACTGGCAATCTCCACGGCCAAGCTTCCAGGTGGTCCATTTCAGTATGTATCACTGGCCGAATCAGGGAAGTCCTTTTTCCTGCCTGGGTAATATCCATCTTTCCCTTCTTGTGCAAACTGTCATTGATAGATGGCATTTTTCTGGGTGTCAATACAAATTATTTTTTTTTACCATGTTTCTTCTCTGTTTTATTATTCTGAAGAATATCCGTTGCCCATTATTCTACTTAATCTCATTCTCAAGCTTTTCCGCTCTTTCACTGAACTACATGAGAAGGCAGCTGGGAGGGACTTATATGCATGCATAGACCCCGGCTACCATCAGGGGCCCCCCTTTTAATAGCGGGAACCAAAATGCCTCTTAAAATCAGTCTCCCGAGGCATCACAGACCCCCCCATATCTTATATGGCAAAAAATAAACTGGAGAGTGCTGATGACAATTTTGCATGCAAATTGGTTAGCGGAGCCCGTGTGTACGATTTTCTATTTCCATGCACCAATTTGGGGGTTTGTGCGTGAACGTGGTAACTGTTCATGCAAAGCTGAAAATGCAGGTGCTCGAAACCTTTTTTAGAGCACGAGACCTGTCTGGTCCTGTCCTCATTTGAGTGCTGTTGAATCTTTTGTGATGTCATACACATTAAGAATTTTATTTATTAAAACGCATTTGCAATATATGGAACTTCTGGTAAGTTTGTGAATGGTTTATTGACTGTGCCACAGAATACGTGGTGTGTTTCCACTACAGCAAGGAAAGGAGAATCCACTGATGTGCATTTGTTGATGTGTCTGGGGATCGTGCCTTTGAACCTACGGGTGGGCTTCCTTTGTGGGTAGAAGTTGTGCTAAGCCTGGAGAGAGTGGGATTTATTCTGTCATAAGCACTTAAAACTAGTCTTGTGCATGGTGAAATTTTTTGCTTTCCAACAGTTTCCATAGTGTATTATTTTATCTTATTATACTCTGAAATAAAAAATACTCTCCTAAGTAAAGACTTTATTGACATACCAATGTAAAACTCTGTTATAGAGTGGAGACCCTTATGATAATGACTCAGGATAAAAAGAAATAGTAATATTCTCTTGTGTCCTGTGTAAATGCCAAACTGAAGTGCACTTATGCCATTGGGGCACCAGACTTTTGGGGAAATTCCTTTTTTTTTTTTTTCCATTTTATGCTGTTTGGGGTTAAGATGCATAATCTTTGTGCTGTCATTTGGGCGCCTCTGCAAAGTGAAATTTTTTACATTCTTCCTTCGCTTCCGTTGTCATATCAAATTTGAGTTTTTTCCAGTGGCAGATTTTCACATTTGGGAATTATTATGCCTCATAGCAGCTTCTTTTTTCTCTTTGCTGCTCTTGTATCTCCTGCTCCTACCAGAGGGGAGAGAGGAAGGAAGAGTGGCACGGTGGAGGTGAGGTGTCCTTTCTCCTTGGGTGGCTGAGGTGAAGGGTTGGGTGGGAGGTGCAGGTGACACTGTTGGTTAAAAGAAGGTTTCCTGGAGGTGCCTGGTGGTGATGGTTGCACAACAGTGTAAATGTACTTCAGGCCGTTGAATTGTACACTTAAATATGGTGAAAATGGTACATTTTTATGTATATTTTACCATGGTTAAGAAAAAAAGTTCATCACTGGGTGATGGTTTTCTAGGACTATTTATGGTTTCTTTCATCTTGGTATCGTGGCTAATTTACTTTGGAGCCCGGAGGGGGGACCTCAGAGTTAACTAACCCCCCGAGTAACAGCAGATGGCAGTTTGCATTGGCCTTTCTTTGATGGAAAAAGTACTGGTGCGGTCATGACGTGTGGCCGTACCAGTCAATGGAGAATTTCTTCATTTAACCATGATTGTTAATGAGCTTTCTCCAGGCACTCTGGGTTGGCCAGCTTGTTGGCGAATAAACCTGGCCTGGGCTCTGGCCTGGCAGAACTTATTTATTGGGAAGGACAGAAAAAAAAATTAAATGAATAATTTGTATAATTAAAAATAGCGATAAATGTTACAACAGATGATTGGTAAGTCATCGTAAGAGCAGGGCCGTCTAGTGGAAATATATGTGAGCCCCATATGTAAGTTTAAATTTTCCTGTAGCCACATTTAAAACAGGTAGAAATTCATTTTAATATATTTTATTTAATCCTCAAATATCCCAAATATTGTCATTTCAGTGTGTTACCAATATAAGAAAATACTTCTTTACTTAGGTAGTTTACATTCTTGTTTTCGTGCTAAGTCTTTGAAATCTCACGCACATTTTACACGTATAGCACATTCAGTCTGGACTAGCCACATTTCCAGCGCTGAAGATTTTCAGTGCTGATTACTTTTATGCGGAGTCTTGAGACTTTATCATGGAAATCCATATAGGGTCCCATTTACATTCTAAATAGTTTCATTTCCATATTGTTTGTACATAGTCATTAGTGGCTGGCCTTTGATGCAATCAGTTTATCGTATTCTCAAAATCAAAAGAGAACTTCAGGAGTGTCAGCTATACTGCTATCATGCTCAGTTAGGAAAACGGCATAAAATACCGATAACTAGCTTCCCTTCTGACTCAGGCTAAGCTCTTCTTGGATCTGGTGGATGAGTTTGGTTAGAAATTCTGAAGACCTGGTAATCCTTCATGTCCTCTCTTCTCTATAAAAAGTACTTTTAAGTGTGTGAAATATTTTATTAATACCCTGGGTTCAGTTGCTAGCTGGTTGC
Source organism: Balaenoptera acutorostrata (assembly GCF_949987535.1). Taxonomy (NCBI): domain Eukaryota; kingdom Metazoa; phylum Chordata; class Mammalia; order Artiodactyla; family Balaenopteridae; genus Balaenoptera; species Balaenoptera acutorostrata. The sequence goes on from NC_080067.1 coordinate 10,807,831, forward strand.
TTTTAATATTTGAATACTCCCACTGTGAGATCTAAGCAGCGCGGTGCCTGGTGTTTCTTGAAAAGCTTTCCTGATGAATCTTAGCCTGTGTCTTCTCTGACAAAATGGACTGGTGAGGTGAGATGAGCAATCATGCCATCTTCGGAGTTTGATCAATAGGTATCGTCAACAGGAATTATTCAGGCCCTCTCTTTACGAACACCTAGACATTGAATTTTTTATAGTACAATATTGTGTGTGTGTGTAATTCAATGACTGTGTGAGACTCTTTGGAATGACAAGCAAACCAATAACAACTTGGCTCCCTGCTCCCCTTTATAGCCCCCCCCCCCCTTTTTGTCACAGAGTCTGATAGTCTGATGTTTAACAAGCATCGGTGGACCAGTGGCCTGCATCTTAGGAACTCATTTGATGAGCATCTGTTGCTTTGTCAATTACTGCTTGATTGGCCTGTAGAATCCTAGGTTTATGGAAGCTTAAAGAAGTGCTTTAGATTTCCCTCTTGAGTTTATCCATGATTTAGTTAAGGTGTTAAGAATTGTGTTTTATGAAAGCAGATTGGTGGTTGCCAGGGGCTGGGGGAGAGAGGAGTGGGGAATAACTGCTTAATGAATATGCAGTTTCCTCATTTTAGAACTAGACAGAGGTGATGGTTGTATAGCATTGCAAATGTATTAAATGCCACTGAATCGTTCACTTTTAAATGACTGATTTTTATGTTAAGTGAATTTCACTCCAATTAACAAAATATGAAAGAATAAATAGTGTTTTAATGGTGTGGTCTCCTGAGCCTGGATGTGTGTTCTTTTTTAAGTTTCAGAAACATGAGTTTATTTGATAAAAAGATGACAGAAGTCTGAATTTGAAAATCCTAAAATGAAAGGTTTATGCCACAGATTTAGAAATAACACAGAAGACACGGGCTGCAAACATTATTTAAAAAATCGAATTCCTGAGACTTCCCTGGCGGCCCAGTGGTTAAGACTCCACGTTTCCACTGCAGGGGCCGCAGGTTCGATCCCTGATCGGGGAACTAAGATCCCGTATGCTGCGCGGCGTGGCCAAAAAAAAAAAATTGAATTCCTATTTTTTACTTATACAGTGAAAAACCCCACATCGAAAAGTGATTGATTTTAGTTTTTTGCTAAATTGGATCTACTGCAAAGTCCAGCCAGATTGACATTATAGAAATGGTGGCCTTCAAGGAAATTAGAGAAAAAAGGATTTGTTTGAACAGTGTCATTATCAGCTTCACCTGAGAAGGAAATGACCCGGGGGAGATGGTGTCTTTCTCTCCTGTTGGGTGCCCTGGTATTGACAGATCCATTAGTGGATGTAATTAGAAAAGCAAAGTTGGACTTTGAATAATTAGGTTAAAGTCACAAATGATTGCTGGGCAAAATCATAGGAGCTGTTGCGGGTCAGCGTGTGTTGCCTGCTGTAGAGACTTGCGTGAGATGTGAGGTCATTGTGCACAGCGCTTTCTTTCTTGTGTTGGAAGCTGGTACCTTCCCTGTAATGAAGTTTGAAGTAGCAGAAACATCGCTTTGGCTCTTCTGCAGATGTCTGAAGGGCTTCGTTTCCAGGGAGTAAACAGGGCTGCAGAATGTTGCTGCTAAACAAACATAGTCATAGCAAAAACACAATCTCCTTTATCCCAGGAGTGTTAAGAAATATGTGGTTTTGTGGATTATGCTTTTTCCCCTGTTTTCTTTCTTTTCTTTTTAAACTCCTGGAATAATGGTTTATTTATTTATATGGAGTTATTTTCTGAAAGAAGAAAACCCCACTTATTTCAAAACAAAACCTTTGGACTCTCATGTTACCCAAAATACCTTTCTAACAGTACTTTCTGTGTTTTGATTTTAAAAAAAGCCTCTTATTGGTAATTGAATGAGGGAAAAAAAGATTTCCAAGGGATTTGAAATATAGTTATGTGGTTCTAACCTCTTTGTTCATGTCTACATCAGTATAGAAAAGGGAGGGATTTGGAATTAACATATACACACTACTATCTATAAAATCGGTAACCAACAAGGAACTATACTTAATATTTTGTAATAACCTGAAAGGGAAAAGAATCTGAAAAAGAATATACATATATGTATGTACGTATAACTGCATCACTTTGCTGTACACCTGAAACTAACACAACATTGTAAATCAACTAAGTTCAGTTTTTAAAAAATGTGATATATACATACAATGGAATATTATTCAGCCTTAAAAAAGAAAGAAATCCTGATGCATGCTGCAACACAGATGAACTTTGAAGAAATTATGCTGAGTGAAATAAGCCAGTCACAAAAGGACAAATATATGATTTCCCTGGGATGAGGTACCTCCAGTAGTCAAATTCATAGAGACAGAAAGTAGAAAAGAAATAGAGGCATGTGTCAAATACCTGCAGACATGTCCTTGAAGACTTGGATAAGTCGTGATGATGTGGGAATGAGCACACTGGCAAGCTGGTCATTGCCTGACTGGCAGTCACACCATCCCTTGGCAGTGCCACCATCAGGGATGGGAAGGGCGTGGGGCATCCATCCTCCCACGTTTATCAAATGCCCCAGCCAGATACATACCAGGTATGCGACCTACCAGGTCTTGGCTTTGGGCCATATGGGGTTGAAAATAAAATAGGACTTACTTGCCAAATCTAAAGATTAGGAGAGTTTCTATGAGGATCAAGATTTCTGACTTCTTGAAGGTAAGAATTAGACGTTCTGGCACCAATGGGCCCACATGCCCGTTGGCAGTAACCAGGCTAGAAGGACAAGATGCCACCCCCTTGGGGAGGTGGGCCCTCTGTGTTCACTGCTCATCCCCTGGCTCTGTCTCTTGCTTACTTTATCCATCTGGGCCCTGGGGCCCCAGTTCCTGGCCTTGGGATCTGTCCCAGACCTGCTACAGGTCATAGGATGAGACCCAGCCCCTGCCAGGCTGGAGAACCGGGCTTTGCACAGCAGCAGCATGAGTCCCCGTATGGGAAGAAGACAGCTCCCTGAGCGGGAGCACGGGGATGTCCAGCCTGGACCCCGGCTTGCAGGCTGATTGCTGTGAACCAAGTGTGTGGAACAAGACAGTTTAGAAAGTGGAGAGAAAAGTGTGACCTTCAAATGGGTGTTGGGCCCTAATGGTGACACTTCCTCAGACTGGAGGGTAACGCTGGCCCATCAGTGCCCTCATCTTCAGCGGTGACTTTTATCCTGCTGCACCAGCAGCAGATTCTCTTCCTGCTTCTCTCTCCGTCTCTCTACCCACCCGAACATGTGGTTGTTCCTTATTCTCATTTTGGCTCTGGTTTGGGAGGACTCTTTCAGTTCACGTTGGAAACATTTATTGTATTCTCCAATGTCACTTTTTAGTTAGAAACTTGTACCTTAGTCTCCAAATTGAAATGATAACATCATTGCATTTTAAAGTTGGAAGCTCCTTTTGGAATTGCCTGTCCGGGGTCTTCATTTTAAAAATGAGGGACCCAAGAGATGGGGTGGGAATTAACGTGACTTGCCCAAGGTTATGTAATTTGTAAATGAAATCAGGCAAATATTGCAAAACTAAAATAGTGGAGAGGTCATTCTGATGGGTGGGGTGAGAAATAGACCAAGAGCCCACGATTGGTATGTTCATCCAAACAGATAAGTCATTCCCTTGTTTGTTTTCCTAGTAGTAATACTGGGGGATTGGTCACTTTACAAGAACCAGGGTTTCTTTTTAAGGTTAAGGTTCAAAAAGAACGTGAAATTAGGCCTTTAATCACGTTTACAGTTGGCGCTGTTTTTTTTTTTTTTATTATAGGATAGTTGAGATTCATTTTTATTTGTTTTTTTAACCATGAAGCTCAACTTTGACAGCATGCATACCAAAAATGAAAGCTATAAAATTGCTGAGTTTTGACAGGAGATACATTTATAGATTTGAAGATAAAAATTTTAAAGGTATTATGTTTCATTTAGGAAGCATTTAGCTATAAAGTGGTTGATTGACTAATATTTTTAGGGCACTGATTTGGCGCGTGGAGGTGAAGGGCTGTGGATGGGGATGGGGAGGATTTAATGTCCCAGCACCGAATTGTCATCATCCGCTGCAGCGGGCCAGTCCATCGCCACTCCCAGCACCACTGAACTCCGTTGTTCGGAGCTCCATCGATTACGCATGCATCCTTACACATGTAAGGATCCCATGTGATCCTTACAACCACTCTCTGATGGAAGACAGGCCCACGTTGTCATCTCCGTTTTATACACGGAAACTGACTGTTCACAGGCCCGGGATGGATGCCAGTGTGGAGCATAGCTGATCCTAGAATCCCAAGTCTTCTAAACATGTCAACTGCCTTTATTCATTTTTTAAATTATAGGATCATGCATAAGAGGAAAGAAACATACAAATTATCAAAATCTTGGCACAGGTTTATTTTACTGTAGCAGAAAGAGTCTGAAATACTCGAAACATTTACAAAATACCGACCTGTAGAGACTGATTTTGAGGTCTCATGTTTGATGACTCACAGATGCTCTTTATGTACAGTTTTATGAAAGAAGAGGGGATCTTTGTGCCGTGTGGTATTTTTAGGTCTGATGGATATTATAAAATTACCCTCCAGAAGGGCTTACACTCCTACCAAAAGTCCATTCAGTTTTTTAAATAAAACAGCCAGTGTCTGTGCCACACACGCTTCTGTTGCTTCGTCATCTCCTGACAGCACAGGAGACCTGCCCCTGGTTCCCCTGGAACAACCTACATACAGGCCCACTCCTGTCATTCGCAGGGCCCCGGACAAGAGGGCAAGAGATGTTGGGCTGGGCCGGCACTAGGGTGAGGCAAGTGAGGCAACGTCTTTTAAAAAGAGGAGATCAGTAACAGGGCTGTGCCGAGCTTGAGGCAAAAGAAAAATCAATAATACGGATGCTATCTTTAGTAAAATTTTTGATAGTTTGTTCATTATGGACTTTGGGCATTCATGTTCACTTTTTAACATATTGCATTTAATGTTGATTCGTACTGGTTACTGAGTTTTTGGTGCTCCTTAAATCTTGCCCCCGCAGCAGTGTCTGCCCACTCGCCTCGCCCTAGTCTCTGTGCCGCCTTGGGCCTGGGGGTGCACACAGACTGGGGGAGAAGCCTGTGCAGACCCCCGCAGTGGGCCTGGGGCTGCCACAGTGGGGACAGCCAGGGTCCTGGCTGTGTGGAGTTGGGGTGCAGGTCACAGGTGGGTGTGTGCCCTTAGATCCAAAGGTTCCCTGCCCTTTGGAGGAGTGCCAGAGGGAAACCCTCTAGAAGGTAGTTCTCAGCCTCTTAATCTCCTCGAGGGCTTGTGAAGACATAGATGGCTCCGATTCCGATTCAGTAGGTCTGGGGTGGCGCCCAAGGGTCTCCATTTCCAAGGATTTTGGGTGTTGCCTCTGCTGCTGGACGGTGGGGCAGGCTTGGAGAGGCTGCCTCTCTGGCCCGCCGAGTTGCTGTGCCTAGGAGTGTGGACGGGCTCAGCATTCTTTCCAGACTTACCTTCAAGATTTTTTTCTATCTGGCGGCATATGTAGAATGTACTCTTCAAGGGAAAGATTGCATGCTTTCCAGCTTTCCCGGCCAGCCTTATCTTTGTCACTGTTATTCATGGCGATTTCTCCAGGATGCTGGACACTTGCTTTAGAATGAATCATTGCTGTAGATTTTTCTTCCTGTAAATTTCTTGCCTGATGTCTGGAAATGAGGGCTACAGTGGCTGATGTTAAGAGTATTCTTAAGTACCCCTAGATTTTGTTTTTAAGTTTGTTTTAAAGTAACACAATATTTTTAAAAGTACATTAAAATTTTAAATATTTTTCACATGTAAAGAAGAAAATTAAAATGTCTCATAAACCCTCCACCCAGATGATTGCTGTATTGACGGTAATAGTATTGAAAGTACAAAATAAAGTAAACACTACTTTCTCATCCTCACCTCCCTACTCCGGTCTCTCCAATATTGATGTTTTTGTTATTTCTTCCAGAAAAAAATTTTATTCATGTCTATCTATCCTTCTAATTTTTTTATACTAAAGTATCCTATGATAAACACTGTTAGACACCTTGTCTCTTAACTTAGTCATGGATCTTGGGCACATTTTCATCCGCATGTAACACATATTAATGGTTCAGAGGATTCATCATTGGGGTGTCCCAGTGTTGAGCTAGCCCTTCAATGAAGAACTCCTTGGTTCTAGGTTTCTGCTGTTGTGATGACCCTGTAGTGAATATCTTTGCCCATATATCTTGAGAAACATTTCGGAGTCCAGCCATAGGCATAATACTCAGTGGCGAGGTTGCTGGACAAAGTGCAAATGCACTTTTAGGATTGAGGGAAAATACCACACGGCCCTCCAGAAAGGTTCACCACTATCAACCGCCATGAGCATGAGTGTTTCTCCAACATTCTTGCCCACGATGGAGATCACAGAAGTAAAAGAAGAAAAAAAAATCAATTCAAATAGCAATAAAATATAAAATAACTAGGAATAAACTTCACAAGTGTGCAGTATGTATGTGAAGAAAATTTTAATATGCACCCGAGGGACCCCAAAAGAGTCTTGAATAAGGGAAAATCATGCAATGTTCTTGGATGGAAACTTGTAGCGTGATGAAAATATCCATTCTCGGGAGGTTGATGTTGTTAACTTTCTGTAAGATATTGTTTGGCTTCAATTTCCAATTCCTGTGGATTAAAAATATAATCAAATAGTGTGAGGGGGAGCAATAAATTAGGAGTTTGGGATTAACATATCCACACTACTATATATAAAATAGATAACCTACAAGGACCTACTGTATAGCACAGGGAACTATATTCAATATCTTGTAATAACCTATAATGGAAAATAATCTGAAGAAAAATAGACATATATAGATATGTATAACTGAATCACTTTGCTGTACACCTGAAACTAACACAACATTGTAAATTAACTATACTTCAATTTAAAAAATGGTTAAAAAGAAAAAAAAATCCATTCTCTCTCAGTTCAGCTATAATTTGAACATGATCCGATAATAGTATCAACAAGATTTTTTTTTTGAGGGACAGTTTGATGAGCCGATTTTAAAGACTATTTGGAAAAACAAATAATTGAGAAGAAACAGGAAGATTCATAAAATAAACAGGAAGATAGGAAGATTCAGGAAATAGCCTGACCAGATTTTAAAACATAATATGAAACTAAAATTGTTAGATTAATAGATCACAGTCATAGACTTAAATATACTTAAGAATATAACATATGATAAAGGTGACATCTCAAATCAATGTGGAAAAATGGATAAACTGGGGGTGGGTGGGAAAGGTTGAATTCATATTGCATAAATTCCAAATGGAGCAAAGATTTACATGCAAAAACTGAAATATTACTACAGGAAATCACAAGAGAATTGTTTTCTATTCCAGGTCTCTCTGCTATGACATAAAACTCAGAAGCCATTGAAGGCAAGACTGATAAATTCAACTTTATTAAAAAAAATTCTTCATGGCAAAACCCATGTCATACAAAGTCAAAAGACAATAATTTGGGAAAGATATTTACAACTGTTATTACAAATAAGAACTGAATTTTCTAATATATAAAGAGTTCCTACAAATCCATAGAAAAAAGACCGATAACCCAGTAGAAAACTAGGCAAAGATTTTGAACAGTTAACAGAAAAGGCAACATAAATAGCATTTAAACATGAGATGTTTAATAAGAAAAAGTAGAAATTACATAATGAGAAATATAAATTACCACCTCACAGGGATCATTTTTTTCGCTGTGAGATTAGCCAGGGCGTGGGAAAAGAAATATCTTTGTACCTCACTTATAAACGTAAACCCTTACTGCACTGTGGAGGAGATTTGGCAGTCTCTAAAAAAAATTACAATGCATTTATCTTGAGCCCAGCAATTCCACACCTAGGAATTAACTTTTTTAGGTATACTGTACCTGAATGCATGTGAAATCATGTAGGAGTGGTGTTTTTCATTGCAGTATAACTTATGAAAGCAAAAGTTTGAATAATCTGTGGTACCTCACACAACGGAACACTTGTGCAGCTGTAAAAAGAATGAGGAAGAGCTCTGTGTGCTGCCATGGAATGATCTCCAAGAAAAGGATACTGTTAATTGATAAAAATGGATAAAAAGCTGGGTTGTAACATTATCCTACCATTTGTGTAAAAAAAGTGAGATAGATATATAGACTTATTTGTGTACAGATTCAACGATTATTAACATATATACAAAAGAAAATGGGTAATACTGATTGCCTCTAGGGAAAGAGCCTGAGGGGCGGGGGATTGGGCTGGAAGACTTGTCACTTGAATCTGTTGACTTCTGAAATCTTGTCTGCCCTTCTCAAAGAGGTTTTTTTAAACCCCAATTTTAAAATAATTCAATAGGGGGAAAACATTTATTTGTTTTGTTATGCATAGTTCTAATGTTGAGTTAATTTGAGTGTCCTTTCAAGTATTGATTACCCTTTTATGCTTTTCAGGCAATTGCCTGTTTGTATATTTGGCTCATATTTCTTTTTCTTGTTTTTGTTCTTGTTTCCGTTTTTTGCCTGTTAAAGAAATTACCCTTTTGTCTTAAGTGGCACAGAAATGTTGTTCCGGTCTGTCTTTGGACTGTGTTTTGCTGCTGCTTTTTGCCACCCGGCAATTTTACGTTTGTGTGCAGTTGTCATCGTCTTGGGATCCTCCTCCTTCTTCATTTCTTTCTTTTTTATTTTCTAAGGGGGTGGAAGTGACTTTTCCAGTGTGATCTCTGAGAAACTGGCTCTAATTTTAAGCCATCCAATCATCAGTACTTAGGGATGAGTTGGAAATTAACCAGCTGTTTTGTCGGTTTCCTTGAAGACAGTGGTTAAGATGGGAACAAGACTCATGTGACTGAGAGGCGACCTGGAGATTTTCTGCTGAGCTGAGGGGAGAGGGATGTGGATGGGGTGGGGTGGCCGGTCTGGGTGGGTCTCTGATGAGCCTCCCCTCTCTCCACTCCCAGCCGAGCTCCCACGGGCCTCGGCCGTGAGGCTGGCCTCCCTTCGTGACCTGCCCGCCCAGCTGCTGGAGCTGTACCAGCAGGGCTTCTCGCTGGTGGCCCTGCACCCCTTCGTGCAGCCAACCCATGAGCGGGAGAAGACGCCCCTCGAGCACATCTTCAGGGCCATCCTGATCAAGAAAGCCGACAGGTAAGGCCTCTGAGGGTGGGCGGTTAGCTTAGCATCATGAGGTGCCTAATATGTGTTGAATGAAGAAGGGAGGGGAAAGGATTAGGGTTTGCGGGAGTGTGTGTGTGGAGTTTGCATCTGTTCCCAGGGCCTCTGCCCTCTGACAGGTAAGGCCAAATGTTAGACAACCAAAGAGTTTCATAGCGTCTTGCAAGTGTCCACACCAGACGGCATAAGTAGAGAATCCACGTTACATCCTTTCCTCCTTTAATTTACTGGATTACACTCAGCTAGAAAACTGTCCCCTTGAGCTGTACTCCCAGAAGAGAGCAGCTAGTGAAAGTATACTACTATTAATCTGCAAAGCATGGCTGGAAGACACACTAATTTTGGTTAGAGGCTGTATACAAACTTCATATCTTCCCCCAAACTCCAGAAATACTTGAATATTTTGAACCCATCATACTTTCTGTCAATCACTTGGGAGGAAAAACAAAATTCACTTGAATCAAGTCCTGTAATTGATTTGGTCTTGATTTTGATTTTCAGGGCTTGGACGATGTTTTTCAATATGGCTTTCCCAAGAATGCTTACTCTTATATTTTTATTGGGTCTAATTAGGAAAAGAGAGGTAGAGATTGGTTTTTCAAAAAGAGCAATATTAATTTTAAATGCTTTTTAAAAAAACGATGAAGGGGCACAGAGGGATAAACTAGGACCTTGGGATTAACATATACATACTACTATATATCAGTATAAAATGGATAACCAACAAGGACCTACTTACTGTGTAGCACGGGGAACTAAATATTTTGTAATAACCTATAAGGGAAAAGAATCTGTAAGAGAATATATATATATATATGTATATAACTCTGAATCACTTTGCTGTACACCTGAAACTAATACAACATTGTAAATCAACTATACTCCAATAAAAATAAATGAATGAATAAATAAATAAAAACAATGAAGGTGGGATAGAAAGCACATTATGTTTCTGCTGCTGTTGTAAAAATAAAAATTGAAAGCCTGGCAAAGGAAATCAGATCTGTCTTTTGGCCAGTGACCGTGGGAGAAATGACAACGTGTGCTATATTTCAAAAAGAGAGAGAGTAGAACAACTGCCCGTCTTCCTCACTTGCTTTGCCCGCTGAACAGACGTTTGGCTGGTGATCTCAGGAGGGACAGCTGTGGGACGTGAGGCTGTGTGACGAAGACGGACCCCTCTCTCCTGGCCAGCAGAGTTCTTCACTTCTTCACAGCTGATCGAGCTCTGGGGCGCTCAGTCCATGTTAATTTACGTTAGAATTTGAAGTGAAAGGTGGCGTCTGCCTTTGGTAACGTCCAGAATTACCATAGTTTTTGCAGAGTGAAACTTTTCTCAATGTCTGCCTTTTTTGCATATTGGTTTCTTTATGTTGAGTGGCAGTGGGTCAATATCTGGTCAATCACAAGAGGAAATTGTTCTGGGAGCCCCAGTGGTTTTAGGTCCCACTGACACATGGGACGTATGACAATAGGTCTCACTTATTGAGCGCTCACTGTGTGCCAGGCTTTGTAAGTATCACAGCATCCTTATAATCAGCCTATGAGGTAGGTACTGCTTTTATTTCCATCTTAAAGACGAGGAAGCTGAGGCCCAGACACGGAGTTAGTTATCAAGGTGGCAGACATGGCAGCAAGCATCCTCCCCGGCAGGCTGACTCCTGTACCTGCATCTGAGCCCTGATGTGAAGCACCTGATGTGTTCCTGCACCCATGATTCTGTGGATGACCACTTTATGAAAAGAAGTGGGAGAGTGCATATTTGATTTCTAGATAAGTTGGTAATTTCTGTACTCTACCTTTCCTCCATTTTACCAGTCTTCAAATAAATCAGAATTTCAGAAAAGAGACAAAATAAGACCAACTTACCATGTGCCTTCCTAGTTACCTAAGACATTCACTGGGCTCCAGTGTTTCCGTTCCGTAGGCCATTCCATTGGCCTTGATGTGTGGAGGGGACAAAAGTCCGCTCTGGTCAGGACACAGGAGTATCCCTCTGTATAATGCCACTATAGGTGACGCTAGCACAGGGCTTGCCATGAAGTCAGCAGATCATAAATGAACTTGATTCTAAATGTGAAGGTGTCTTTTTAGCCCCTGCTCTGCAGCAGCACTTCTCAAACTTTGCTGTGCCTTCTTTGAATCTCCTGGGGATATTGTTCAAATGCAGAGTCTGATTCAGAACGTCTGGGGTGGGGCCTGGTACTCTACATTTCTAACACGTTCCCAGGTGATGCCGCTGCTGGTGGTCCGTGGACCACACTTAGAGTCGCAAGGGCATAAGGACCTGTCTGCTTCTGTCTGGCTCAATGCCTGACACTCACCAACACCACTTGACTCCCAGGGAGAGTTTTGAGCATCAGGAAAGGGGAGAAAGCACATAGGGCGCCTGATTGGAGGGCCTTTGTTCTGTGCTGCACTTGGCTCCTAACAAGTGATGTCGTGTAAGGGTCACATCAGTAGATTTTTCTGGGCCTCCATTTTCTAGCTGGTACGATGTGGGATTTGTACTAAATGATTTGCAGGACCTGAGCCAACTCTATATTGTAGTCTGATTGGATGAAGTGGGCAAGAAAGCTTCTCTGCAGGAATAAGAAATAAACGATCCCATTTTAGGAATAGTTCATTACAAGCCAGCGGTGGAGCTGGGGCGTTCAGTAGGGGTTCTTTCCTCCCACTGAGGACAGGCCCTGAGCTAATGAACTTACTTTCCAGAAGAGAAAATGGGTCAAGCTATTAAGAAGAAGGAGGCATGGAGGGTTTTCAAGAAAGGGAAGATGACATTGTCCTTGAGTTTGAGTTCACTCTATCCAGAGTGTCTGGACCACCTGCCTGGAGGACTTTAATGAACATTCCAGCTCCTTAATAAGCAGATACAGAGGAAGAATTGCTTGGATAACTTGGTGCCAGATCTCTGAAACTGGCCCCCACCCTTTTACAGGAAGTTGCAAAAGCTTGGTAATTTGCCAAGTATGGTAATGAGAATGGTAATTTGCCATTCTCGTGACAAAAATGACCAAGAGAATTTCTCCCACTTCTGTTTAGTATTGCATTATACAATTTTAAAGTTCAGGCATTTTCTCCCCTAGCAAATGCAATAACTGTATGTTTTTGCATCATGAGGAAAAGACCCCATGCTATGAAAAATAAACAAACAAAACCCAGCAGAACATTTTCTGTATCAGTAGGGAGTTGTTTGGGTTTTTTTTTAAGTATTGATTTTAATCTAATGTTCATAAGGGAGCCTTTAGAAGCTCACTACCTGGTCTTTTTTTAAAAAAATTATTTATTTAATTAATTAATTTTTGGCTGTGTTGGGTCTTCGTTGCCGCATGCAGGCTTTCTCTAGTTGCAGCGAGCGGGGACTACTCTTCGTTGTGGTGCGCGGGCTTCTCATTGCGGTGGCTTCTCTTTGTTGCGGAGCATGGGCTCTACGCGCCCGGGCTTCAGGAGTTGTGGCTCTAGAGCGCAGGCTCAGTAGTTGTGGCATGCAGCCTTAGTTGCTCCACGGCATTTGGGATCTTCCCGGACCAGGGCTTGAACCCGTGTCCCCTGCATTGGCAAGTGAATTCTTAACCACTGCACCACCAGGGAAGTCCAGTAGGGAGTTAAGTGGTAAAAAATGAAACAAAGGAAATCTTGTGTGATTAATTTTTAATATGGGCAGTTAATGGTATTTTTCACCAAGTCTGCCAAAGTTCTGACAGCTATAGATGCTGGTAAATGAAATGATTAGCTCTCAAAGAGGAGGTAAATGTCTTGGTTAATATTATCTAAGTAGACAATATTGAAAGAGCTGTACATAAACTTTTTAGATTACTATCAGTTTAAATCAAGTTCATTAGCAAGCATCATCATGGAATGACTACTTGAAACTTGGATATCAACCTTAATGTGTTTGAAAGGTGAACATAAAGTTTGTAGCAAATAATTAGCCTTTGGGGTCTGCAGTAAGAGCAGGAAAAAAAACCCAGAACCATACAAGCTTGCATTCACTCACTCACTCATTGAGTCATTTGCAGACATTTAGCTTGTGCTCTTTGTAAGGTATCGTGCTAGGGACTCTACCTGGTGGAAAGGGAGAGGATGCAGGTGCAAGATTCAACTGCCCGCGGAACCTGCCTTCCAGGTACCCGCAGTTTACCTGAGAAAATAAGACATCCCTCACGCCATGGGAGTTTGGAAAAAGGAGAAGTCACCTCCTGCTGGAAAGAAAAACTAGGGAAATGTTTCAGGAGGAAACATTGCTTTCGGGTGGGCGTAGGAGTAATATGTCTGAAGTGGGAAGAGTTTATTCAAGTCTCATAATGAAATGTTTTCTAGTGAATTTTGAGTAATTTGAGAGCATCATGGACAGTCTAACTGTATCATCAGTTATTCCCAAAGCACAGTGCAGTAATGTTCCTCTGAGGCCTCTGCCATTTTGATAAATTTCACTTCAATCCATGAAAAATTGCCTGATCCTTTCTTCTGAAAATTTTGATAACTGCCATTCCATCTTAAGATGGCAGGCCAAACCACACATCTGACTCAGTTGTTCTTGATCCTAAGTGCGTTCAATTGAGTCAGTCAGTGGCTTTGAAAACTGACTCAAGAATGAATAGCCGAATATGAGATATTTGGTGAGTAAGTAAAAGGGCGATTGTACTTCCTTCTCTCAGGTCTTTCTTGGGAACACAGAGTGATTTGCAACAGACAATGTAGTTGCATTGACTCTGATTTCTAAGTACATTTAAGTTGTCCTTCATTTTCTTCGGGCAGTTTTCCTTAGAACGAGTTGCCAAAGATCTTAAAACATGATGGCTAAGAGAAGTCAGTTATTAAGATGTCACTCTGATGTTTCATGAGTGTGGGTTTAATTCTAGGTCGCTTTATGGTTGTAGACATAAGTACAGAAATGCATTGTGCCACTCCATTTTTCAGCTGTTACAGACTGTCGTTGTTCACACACAGAGCTAGTTCAGGGTGTCATTGATGTGTTTTTTCATCACTAATGGGTTGAAGCCATTTGGGTCCAGGTCCCCTGGAATAATGCCTTATATGGTACAGGGAACCAGGACATTTGTGCCCTCTGTCGACGTTCATCAGGTGCCTTTTGGCTTAGGGTCAGGGAGTGGGGCACACAGAGGAGCTGCAGCTAATGCAGGGGGTGGGATTCCGAAACCCTGGTGGAGGGTGAAAAACGCATATAATCAAAGCTGCCCTTGAAAATCTCTTTAATTGCCCGTGAAATGTAATCCTGTAGCATCTCTCTACCCGATGATGCAGGCTTTCCTTCAGGACTAGATCAGATTGGTGTTTCCAACAATGAGCCCCGTGGGGAGTAAGTCGGTTTGGGTTTAGAGTGAGTGTTCATTAGAATCACACCTAGGGTGGTGAGATGCTTGCACCCAGAGAGGCGTCTGTGGGAACTAAGATAGAGAGACGAGGATCTCCCCCCTCGCCCCGCCCCACCTGCCGCTGTCTCACATCCATTCTGGAACACATCTGCCTGAGACTAGAATAACTAACGCCGCTTTAAGTGGTAAACGTTTCCGCCCTTTCAGTTAGATTTTTCTAAGATAAATGAGCAAAGATGGCTCTAAAGAGCTCCCAGCTCTCAAGAAACCTATTTGCTAGGAAGATGTAAAGTCTATATGCAAAATATATATGTGAATGCCCAGCTTAATCTATGGGTCTTGGTTTTTGTCTCTCACCTGGAATGTGTTAATGAGGGGGGCTTCAGAAAAGGAGGCCCCATGACTCCCATGGGCTCTGGGTCTGGACTGATGGGTAGATTTGAACAGGGGTACCAGGAGTGGGAAGGGCCTCCCAGGCAGGGGGACTGGCCCAGGGGAGCATGGAGCCTGGAAAAGCAGACCACGGATGATGTGGGGCGACTGGAGCGTGAGGTCCAGAGGGAGACGGGGAGAAAAGGCGTGAGAAGGGTGAGGGCCTGGATCAGGAGGCCTCTGATGGCCGGGCTAAGGAGTTTGAACTTTCTCCTGAAGTCAGTGGGGAACCGCTGCAATATTTTTGTTTTGTTTTAGAGGAACAACCATTGGAAGTGCTGAGTTTCCAAAAGCCTAAGAGGGGAAGAAAACGGAAGCTGAGAAAACACGGCACCTGTCATGGTGGGAGGTGATGGGTGGCTAAAGTCGGTTGTAGTGAGAAGGTGAGGGTATGTGTCCCATAGGAGGAAATATTGGATTTAATGTTTAGCTAGAAAGGGACAGCATGGAGGAAGAGGGAGAATCGAAGTCTAAGTGAGCTTTTGACTCAGCCGAGGGGCTGGGAGGGGTAACTGGAGGGGGCAGGGGTGGAGGGGGGGAGGGGATGTGTCTGGGTGGGGTTCTCCCAGGAGCAGATCCCCAGAGGAGGCTTCACATGCAAGTGATTATTAAGGAAGTGCTCCCAGGAGGAATCAGGAGCAGGGTCGTGGGGCAGGGAAGGGGAGGCAACCAGCAAGGCTGGCTGGTCCTCTGGGGAGCCGTGAGTCCACCCTGAGGCTGGGGCGCCGGTTCTCACACTCCTGCACCCAGGAGCTGTTGGCCGTGAGCTTCCCCGGACACTTCCAGGTCTGGGGCATATCCAGGTGAAGCAGCTGCAATAGCCAAAGATGACTGCAAATCACGCAGAAGCTGGGGGGACACACAGAACCGGGAGGGGGGATGGGAGGGACCTGGGTGGAAAATGGAAAGCATCCACCGTAGGAGGAGATGAATGGCATCAGTTTGGTCGCATCGTGTTTTGGCTGTTGCCGATGGCACATGCCCCTGGGAGGTGTGCCCCGGGGAGCCGGGAGCCAGGAGAGAAGGCCGAGCTGGGGGAGGCTGTGGAAAGCCACGTGAGGCCGGGTTGAGCCCACTTCTGTGCTGCTGACCCAGCCCCAGCTGCTGTGGTCCTCATTTTCCGTACCAGATGCTTCCAGTGATTCTTAGAAGGGATGCAGTGGCTTGCTGAGAGCCGTGCTGACTTGCTCTCTTCCAAACTGACCATATGCTTGGAGCCTGAGAAGTTTTTCCTCTCCGACTGCACCAGCAAGCTGCTCTCACAAGTACTTACGAGCAGCACAGAGGCTTAGCTGAGTCAACTCTGGCTGCTCAGTGTCAAGTGATGCAGAGAGAGACAATTCTGTTGGTTTTTTGCTGTTTTATTTCTAGGAAAGCAAATCTCAGAGTGTTCAGCTTTCCCCCTTGTTTCCTTTCTTAGGGTAGGATTCTGAAATCTTGACGACTCTGCCTTTGTCCTAAGACAGGGGCTTACAATGCAGATGCCTACAGGGGCCAGGCTCCTCGAGTGAGGACTCTTGGGTATTGGAGAGCCCATGCCGATCTCTGCTCCGTTGTTGCCAAGTGTTGCCAGATCTTGTACTTTTTTAAAGAAAAGCCAGAAATCTGGATTTTTATGTGAAAACTTCTCTTTTTTAACCGTTGCCTCGCTTTTTCAAAATAACATTGTGTATCCCTGACCCACCCCACTGGCTGCCATCTTGTAACCTTTAAGATTTCTGTGTGGTGCTTGCTTTGGGGGAGTTCATCACCCACCCTTTGAGCTGCCTGTTCTCCTTTCACACACAGCAATCATCAGACTTCTGACTGTCTTGTTACTGTTTCTCGTACGTCTGCCCACCTCCCCTCCCCCTTGCTAAATCTTCTTTCGTCTTTGGATTCCCATTACTTACTTAGAGTGCCAGGTGCTGAGTAGGTGTGGGCCAATAGAAT
This sequence comes from Balaenoptera acutorostrata, assembly GCF_949987535.1. NCBI lineage: Eukaryota > Metazoa > Chordata > Mammalia > Artiodactyla > Balaenopteridae > Balaenoptera > Balaenoptera acutorostrata. The sequence goes on from NC_080067.1 coordinate 10,824,761, forward strand.
TTTCTTGAATTGAGTGGAATAAAACCGTGCTGTGGAATTTTGCTCCCATTTTTCACTAAACGACCATAAATCCATTGAAGGATGGATTTGTCTTTGGTTTACGTATCTAACCAGTACCAAAAGTGCATCTTGTTAATATAGACACACAGCAGCATGGACCCCAAGTAATGGAACACACAAGCGCGCACACACACACACACACACACACACACACACACACACACACAGAAGATCCTTTCATTGCCAAATAGCAGTGATTTGCCACAAGAGTAATGTACGTTATTTTTCACTCTTTTTTTTTTTCTTTTTAAAAACCATCCAAAGGATGACCTTCAAAGGCAGGGAAATCTCTGTGGACCTTAAGTGGAGTACAAATGCATTACCTTGCTGTACGGTCAGGCCAATAAAGACGGCTGCTCTCTCGCTCTCTGTACATCCCCTGCTTGACCAGTACCTGCTTCACCTATACCCTACTCACAGGAGTGACCTTATTAAGTACTTGCCCCAGACCCCAGCTCGTGGTGGTTCTTATCAAGGGACAGTAAGGGGCTGCCCCTCTGCTGGTTTCCCTGGTAACTGATGAGGCAGCCTGATGTAATCCCCCTATAACTGGTAACCTCCCCTCTCGCTGGGCGTGAAGCCTGCCTTCAGGTTCTGCCTGCCTTTGGCCACACAAGGTGGGGTGTCCCTCCAAGACCTTGCTTCAGACGTGTAAGCTCCCCCATCCATGAAACCACCGATGTCTCTGTTGGTGACTCAGGGCTCTTTCTTCGGTCTTAAGGTCTTAAAGCCGGGCAAGTGCAGGCCTTGTAGGCCTGCGGGATGCAGCCCAACGATTGCCTTTTTTTTTTTATAGCCCACAAGATAACATGAACCTTTTCTTTGGCATTTGAAAAGGGCAGAATTGGGAAAGTACAAAATTATATTGGAACTGAACAGAAAATTCTTTTAAAAATTATAGCCGAGAGTGTCCTCTTTAAGAGGCCTCGTGTCTCTTCATGTCTAATTTCTACCAATTACTTTGACTCTTGGGAGAATTATGGGGCTTCTAGAAAGAGGTTTCATAATTAAATGAAATACACAGGGGCTGGGGGCGCCTTCTGGGATGTGCGCTAGAAAACGTTCACACGCGAGGCTGGGCTTCAGCCTGGGGCATCTGACTGTTGGAATCACACGTGGGGAGGAAAAGTAACGCTGGGCCTAGTGGTGATTGACACGTGTTACTGTGGTGGAAAAACCGCAGCAGCTGGTTTATTCCCAGAGAGCAGAAACTGAGGAAGGGGGACTCAAAGTTCTTTTCTTAAATCAGGAGGGGAATAAAGGTGTTTGTTTAGCGTGGAGGTTGTTGTTTGGGGTTCGGATTTCGGAAGGGCCCCGCTCTTTGCCCACGGCTGCCCCTCGCTGCTGGCGTGGGAGCATCCTTCATCAGCTTTCTCAAGCTTCCCGAGGTGTCGGGAGAACTTGATTAGCTCTCCAGGGCTGCCGTCCGCCCCCTGAGGAGCTGTCCAGCCTCACTGAAGATTACCTTAATGTATCCCTCCTATTTTCCCGTCTCACTCCTGAGTGACACCCTTTTCTGGCGTGTTGAAGTTTCAGGATTCACTGTTAATTATTGTGTTTGCACTTTCCAATCTAATATGCCGGTGTAAAGCCACATTCTCTTGGGGAAAGAGAGTTTTTTTTTCCCATCCACACCCCTAAATGGCTTGCCTACCTATTCTTCTTCTGTCTCTCCAAGTGTCGGTCTTTATCCCAGCGGAGAGAACAGGGAAGCCGTGCGTGGTTCGTGTGAGACCTCATTTCCCTCCCCGGTTTGATCGCTGTCGTTGATTGCCTGTGTCTTTCCCCACGTTTTATACTTTATTTATTTTTTTGCCTCCTCTGAGAGAGAGAATTAGCATACTAGTGATTTCCAGTCTTTCTCAGAAGTCGTTTGGAATGGCGGAGAACAGCGAGCAGATATCCAAAACGCAGCAGCGCAAACAGTACATTTCTTTGAAATTTCCCGTTGATCTTAAAACCTGCACGAATACTACGGTACCATGACATGTCTGTATTTGTTTTAAAATAAGGTAAATAATAGCCCTCTCCTCCCACACTGTACACACAATCTTTAAATTAAAATGGACTCTAGGAAGGTTTATTATGTGACATTGCAGGTGGGTTATAGGGACACTTACTGTTATGAGGGCCATGTGCACACAATATAGGTCATTTGGTTGCATACAATTTTACTTGTGTTAAATTTTTGTATTTGCACACGTATTCCATATTAGATTTAAGAACTCAGATTGTCTTCCTGGCAAAGTCTTTTTTGTCTTTACTCTTCTTTGTCAATCAGAGGTAACTTAGATTGTGTCTGTTTCTCAAGCTAAGAAAGATGCAGTGGGCATTACCAGTGTTGGGGCCTGGAAAAGACTAGTACTCATTCAATTTTGCATTTTTAGCTATGAATGCAGCGGCAGGTGAGAAATAACTTCCAGATCCATATAAGTACAGTGTTAGTGATTGCAGCATTCTTGAGATCTTGATGTAATGATTATCTCTATGATCTATCTAGCTGTTTTCTATAATTTTTTAAATGGTTGAAAGATGGAACCATTTTACAAAGAGGTAAATGCTGTAATGTGATTTAGTGGAATACATCATTTCATTTGCTTCCTATTCGGCGACCACAGGATGGAACTTAAAATGGCTACAAAGACTTTAAAAACCAAATTAGTAACTCTTATTCATACAACACCTGTTTCTGAGGGCCTGAGAGCACTTCTGCTTCATTCCTGTGTGTGTTAAGTGTTATAATTTTGTCTCACTATGTCCTCATGATGGTTGTTTTTTGTCGTTAATATTTGTTGAAAACATTATTACGCGTTCAGCCGAGGTTTTAGACTTCCTCTACTTTATAGCTAAAAGGTACTATTATCTTCCGTTATTCCTTGCTTCCATTTTGTATCCTAAGAAAATTAGACTGAAGAAGTTACTAATGACTTCTCAGTACTGAAGTGTGGGGCAGGTGAGTGGGAGGGTGTGGTGGGGATGGGACTTATGTTCCATCTTGAGGCTCATGGCTCCAGAAATACACCATCTTTCAGCTCAGGGGCCCGGAGCTTATGGGAGGGTCCTCAGAGAATTCCCAGAATCCTCTGGGCTTCGCAGTATCAAGGGTCCCCGTAGCAAGGCTATGGGACCACAGGCCTGGTTACCCCCAAGCTGGTTTCAGGACATAGGGCTGCCACTGCAAACCAGCTGGAGCCCCCCAAATGTCTCCATTCAGCAGGCTAGCTGGGCCTTGTCAGTTTCTGCACTGAACAGTTGTATGCTAATGATGGTTCTAAGGCCATTAGTGCACTATTTCCCTCTGTTCCCTAAAAGCAAAAGAAAACCGTGCTAGGTGCCTGTGTCTTCTAAGGTAGTGACCCTTGTAAGAGAGAAAGAGGTGAGCACAATCTGTTCTCTGGGGAGATTTATAACAACTTGAAATTTTCATCCTCGACTTCTATAGTTTAGGTCCCCGAAATTGCTCTGTCAGGCAACCTGGATCTTAACAAAAAGGCAACAAAGAGCCCATTTTTCTTGTGAAGAACATTTATATGTTTGCAGGCACTTCTTTTTTTAAAAAAAGTTATTTTGTTGAAGTATAGTTGATTTACAATATTTTATTAATTTCTGCTGTACAGCAAAGTGATTCAGTTATACATAGATATACATTCTTTTTTTCATATTCTTTTCCATTATGGTTTATCACAGGATATTGAATATAGTTCCCTGTGCTATACCATGGGACCTTGTTGTCTATCCATTCTGTATATAATAGTTTGCATCTGCTAATCCCAAACTCCCACTCCATCCTTCCCCCACCCCCCTCCCCCTTGGCAACCACAAGTCTGTTCTCTATGTCTGTGAGTCTGCTCTGTTTTGTAGATAAGTTCATTAGTGTCATATTGACATTTTAGACTCACAGGCACTTCTTAATGTGATTTACCGTTTATGTTATCGGCCATCATAGCTACCATTTATTTGTTGCTGTGGCCAGAGTCCCTGCTCTTTGCTTCATGGTGTGCCTTGTCTTTCCTCTTGAAAGCCAAGATGAAGAAAACGGTACTTTCTTCAGAGTCACCCTTCTGATGGCATGGAGGAGCCAGCTTTCTCATCAGGATCTTTCTACTTCTAACACTGTTCCTCTTTAACTTTGTAATCATTAGGGTTAGGGTTTGGGTAGGATTTCTCAGCCTACGTAGTTTCTCAACTGTTGACACTTTGGGCCAGGGACCGTCCTGTGAGTTGTAGGATATTTGGCAGCATTCCTGGCCTCTGCCCACTTGATACCAATAGCAAACACCCCCCACTTCCCGCCCTTGCAGTTATGACAATCAGAAATGTTTCCGGACGTTATGAAATGCCCCTGAACAGGTAAAACTGCTGCCCCTAGCTGAGAACCACTGGATTAGTGTTAGGGTGTGAGGTAAGGGGTCTAACTGTATTTTCTTCTACCTTTGTCAACAGCATTTATTGTATGAACCTAACTTGGTGAATGAAATGCCACCTTTATCATAGGTTGGATTTCTGCATACACCCTAATTTATTCCCGATTCTTTATTGTTCCTTTGATCTATTGATTGGTTTTTGTGCTAATCCCATGCTATTTTGATTACAATAAATTACAATAAATTTGTAGTGTATATTAATATCTAGCCAAGCACTATTTTTTTCAGGATCTTGGCAACTTTGTCATATTGATTTTTCCATATATAGTCTATAGTCTAAAGTTATTTTCTTCATTTCCCAGTAAACCCTGTTGAAATTGTAATTTCATTTACATACTAATCTGAGAAGAATTTCTACCAAGTGTTTTTAAGATCATAGAGTTCAATATTATTGTTGGAAGTACATTTTTTATTCTAGAGCTTTGTGATTATTCTGAAAATTCTATGCACTGTCTAGACCAGGGGTTACCAAAGGTGGTAGACATACCACATACCTATGTTGAAAGAGGATTGAAGCTTCTGTGTATGTTTATTTATACTGAAAAATTAGGAGAGAAATTATGCGTTACCAATATTTAGCATTCAGGTTGAAGGTGATGCCCTGGTTGGATGTAGATGTCAGAGGGCCCCTGTCTGTACCAAGCGGGGTGTGACGGGGTGGATCCTGGAGAAGACTGGGGTCAGAGGAACATTTGCAGCTGAGAACCCAGGGAAGTGGATTTGTGGATTAGTTTTTGTAGTTTTAACTAAGTTAGCCCTGATGAAATATACACATGGCTTAAAAAATTCCTGTAAGTTCATTGTAGATTGAAGAGAACACAGAATACCAGTAATGTAAATGTGAAATTCTCCTCCCTTGCCCCTCCCTTATCTTGTTCTTTGTCCTTGGAGCACCACGCCTCTCTCCCTCTCTCTCTCTCTTTCTCTCTCTCTCTGTCTCTCTCACACACACACACACACAAACACACACAAATGGCCACATCGATCCTTCTTTCACTGTGTGTAAGAGCTTTCTTGGTGACATAAAAAAATCGATGCCTACCTATTCCAACCTGACAAAAGATGGCCAAAGAATTTTAGACTCATCAAGAAGACATTTTGCAATGTGGATTTACTTCCACTCTTGTTAACAGTGAATCTAATTTCAAGTGTATTATTATGCCTTGGAATATTAATTACTAATAATAGGAACCTATTGCGACTACACTTTTTAAATATTGCTTATTTCATCTGTTTCTCATCTTCTAAATGTTTTGTGTGTATTGTTTTCTAACATATGTAAGATGTTGGTACAGTAGTACTCAGGAGACTCTTACTTGAGGGTTTTACGATCAAAAGCTTTGGGACCACCCATTCACGAGGCTTCCAGGTCGCACTGGTGGTTCCCGAAGCAGTTCCAGTCTTTACCTTGGTCTGTGCACCGGCAGCCTCAGCGTCACCTGGCAGCCTCTTCGAAATGCAGATCCCAGGCCCCACCCACATCTGCGGACTCCGAATTTGCATTTTAACAGGATCCCAGGGGATCAATGTGCACATCAAAGTTTCAGAACGGAGCTAAGCTGTGCTTTTCTATTAGGGAACCACTAGGCACATATTATCAATGAAAATTAATTAAAATTAAATAAAATTAAGCATTCATTCCCTCAGTGGCACTCGCCACATTTTTAGGTGCTCAGGAGAAACATCTGGGTAGTGGCTACTGTATTGGGCAGTGCAGAGATGGAACACGTCCATCGTCTAACTCAGCAGGTTGGAGGGTGCGGGTAGGAAGACCCAGAAAAGAAGGAAAGGATGAGCAAACTTGAATTGGGATGTGTGCATTAACCGTAAATAAAGAAGAGACTTCCTGTCACTCAGCTGGACGTGGCTGATGAGAGTCTTAGGAAAGGCATTCACGTGTGTAGCTACTGCTGTTATTTTTGTTTGCAGATAATGTGACTTTTCTGAACCAGTAAGTACCAGGCAGACCTGCCTTTTTATTCAGTGTTATCTTTGTGAAAAAATAATATTTATGCATCAGTACTACTAGTCGTCATTTCCACATGTTTCAGAGTCAGCGAGGAGCCTTGCAGGGTTCATGAGAAAGCAGGACCCTGCCCCAAGTCCGATCTCGTGTGGCGGTGGTCCTCTTTGCTGTAGTCTGGTGTGGTGGGGATTGAATTTCTCCCACAGCTACATTATACAGGGACCACTGGGGGTAAAACTTGTTTTTCTTGCCTTTTAAGGTTAAAGGTGAACTCCTTGTGTTGTGCAGTCACTGATGGCTTATCTACCAGAGAGCCGGCTCGAGCAGTAAAGAGTGAGGCAGGATGTGGCAAGATTTCTCTAGAATAAATAGCAGCCGTGGCTCGTTAGGGGCCCATGATGCCTTGCACCCGCTTGGCAGTGCACAGCTGCCTGGGAGGGTGTGCGGTTAGGGTATCATGTGCACATCTCCCCCGTCATCTCTGGAATGTTCCAGGGGATACCAAACCCTTATCCACAGATGGGGTGCATGTCTGTTGGCGAAAAAAACAAGGGAGAAGAAAGACCAGTGACCCATCTACGAGTTGTTTCCTTTTCTCTGCTTCCTACTTCAGCACTCCCCTGATAAACTTTGTAATTAGGTGCTTCATTGAAAGATTCACTAGGATTTGTTTACTTGGCTTTTTTCTTCTTCCAGCATTTCTCAAGCTTCACTGTTAGGGGAAACTTTTGACTCCAGCAGCCTCATTTTGTTTTTGTAGATTTGGTTCACTTTGCAAAGAGGAGGTCACAGAGATTATTGGAACCTTTTCCCCGTTGATCTGAGAGCATCTTTGGGGAGCAGAAGTTTATTCCCCTCCCCCAACCCAATCACCAGCACCTGCAAGGACAAGACACACCTCAACTCTCTCTCCCATCCATCCACTTCCTCTACAGAAATTTTAGCTCTCATTTCTGCTCTTCTAAAATGTTCTTCCAACTCTTCCTCCATCATACGCAATGCTGCTTGCTTAATCTTCCTAAAATCTGTACTTCTCTATTTCTTTTATCTAAGACCATCCGTGACTCCCCTTTACCTCAGAATGAAGGCCAGTCCCGTCCTGTAGCGACACACCCCTGTCCTTTCTTTCCAACCCCGTTTCTCACTTTCTGCTCCAGCCAGCACTGCAGGGCCCACATCACGGATCTATTCCAACAGCAAATTCACCCATACATTCGCGAGGCTCGTGTTTACTGATCCAGCCGAATTAGCATAAACAAACCTCGCCTTCACGTATCTTTTACCAAACTGACCTATTTATTATTTCCACCATGTAACTCATGCTTTTTTTTCCATCTAGATCCTTCCTAATTTCTGTTCTCATTGCCTGGAATGTCATTTTATCCATTGTCCCATGACTAATTTTCGCACAGCTTCAAAGACTCTGCTTACGTGCTCTTTGCTTTTTAAAACTCCCTGATCCCTGACTGTGGAAGCAACTGAACTTTCATAGCTCTTCTCTATGGTTAGAATAAATAGCAGTGTTGGGTAGTTAGATGCCCATAGACTCTAAGTTTCTTTTTTTTTTTATTATTGAAGTGTAGTTGATTTACAAAATTATATGTTTCAGGTGTACAGCGTAGTGATTCACAATTTTTATTTAAAGGTTATGCTCCATTTATAGTTATTATAAAATATTGGCTATATTCCCTGTGTTGTACCATATCTCCTTGTAGCTTATTTTGTACCCAATAGTTTGTACCTCTGAAGCCCCTCTGCCTATGTCGCCCCTCCCCCTTTCCCTCTCCCCACTGGTAATCACTAGTTTGTTCTCCATATCTGGGAGTCTGTTTCTTTTTTGTTACATTCACCAATTTGTTTTATTTTTTAGAGTCCATGTTTAAGCGATAACATGCAGTATTTTTCTTTGACATTTCACTAAGCAAAATATGAGACTGTAAGTTTCTTGAGAGGATGTAACTCTAGCCCTTCCTGTGGTCAGTGGTCAAGCAAGTGATAAGCTCGTGAAACTAGAAAAAGCCTTCTTTTCCTTTCGCGGATAGATCTTTCTCAGATGTGTAGTTCATTTTCCTCCCTACTAGGCCTTTAAAACAACAAAAACAACAACACACCATTCTGATCATTCTACTTGAACCTGGCAATGCCTTGAGGGAAAAATATGAAAATTCTGTCCTGTTTCCCAGAGATAGAGAATTTGCTTCTGTCAACTGACATTTAGTGATTTTTTTTTTCTCTCGTTGGAGAAGTGCCTAGTAATCTAAGTTTGTGTTTGTCACCATTTCTTTCTGATTGTTCCTCAATGAAGCAAAAATAGCCCTACTGATGAACTGCACATTCTCTCTCGTTTCTTTTCATAACTCAATTTCAAACTGTGCTTTGTGTCCTGGGAAAAAGAAGATGTTGCTTCAACTCATGATCTTTGAAGCTATCTAAGGGATTAATTAGTTGAAGTGAGATCTGTTACATGTTTATTATTTAAAAGAAGTGTGTATGATAGTTTTTATTAACATGTTTATTGTTTAAAAGGATAGTTTATAGTAGACTATAAACAGGCATCTGCTTTTTAATGGCCTGATTTCAGCTCTGTCCATGAGACCAAAATAGGTATTCAGCTTACTGCTTGACATTTCATCTGAATAATTTGAGAATTAACCCTTTATGACTGTAACTCATAAAGCGTTACAGTCTTTGCTTGCAAACATGTTTTTTTAATGGCTTAGAAAAGGGTTCTGTCCCAGCCATTGGGAGATCAGGCAGGGTCAGTGTTGATGTCCTGACCACGGTCATGGGGAGTGGGGAGGGGAAGAATCTGCCAGGTCATTACAATGGGTGAAATATCGGACTTGGGTTTAGGGTTAGTTATTCTGACAATGATACAGTTGGATAATCTGTTTGCTCTTATCTCTTGCCTGGCATCCAGCCTCCGTGACTCACATTGGAGCATTGTGTATGGAACCCAGAGGCCAGGGACTGATGGCCCAGAGGTCAGATTCAGTCCCAAAGATGTTGGATTACATAATAGTGATAAACATCGTTTGGAGCCAAAATTTGACATTTGTGGCCACCAAAAAACATGATGTAATGACTCCTTTAAAAAAGTTAGAAGATTTGGCAACCCCGGCCTGGAGTTCCTAATAATGGTTGGGATAGGAACTGCCCAGCTCACCATGGTTTCCACTGCTCCCATCGGCTCCCCAGTATGGCGGTGACTCGGCCGTGCCACTTGACATCACCCGTGCACTGGGACTTTTCCCCTGGTGGGTCAAGTTTCTCTGTAGCCACGTTGCTCTCAGAAATGGGAATGTGGAAGGGAGTCAGACAGGACTCTGTGTTTGGAGAAAAATAGGAGAGAGCGTATTTCTTGGTGGACATGAAGACCATTTCTCTATCTTTTATATGAGAACAAAGTGATTGGGTTATGTCTTTTGGTCACAAAATATCCTCTTTCACTCAGTGTTTGTGGACCTTTGAGTTTGCTTCCCTTGGTTTGACCTTCTGACTCTCCAGCTGCCTGGGGAATAACCACACAACCCTTGGCAGATGTGGCAGCGGTGACATGAGGAGTTTGTGCACAGTTTTTATGACAGCTGATGTTTGTGTCTGAGTAATGAGGGCGACGTGACACGGAATAGGTGGTGTTTTATTATGCTCTTAAACAGCTCTGATGTCTGGGGCCAATCGTGTTGACCTCTGAGGTGCTTCGGCATGTGGGCTCTTTGCTGCCCTGCCCTACAGTTAGGAAAGGTTTGTGCACAAATGGGCAACGTCTGAATCTGCTCTTGTGTGTTTGCTTGAGAAGCGTTTATCTAAATTTTCCTACATGTTCATGTTCAGTTTTGGCCCAAGTCCCATTTATATGGTGTCAAAGGAGCAAGGACTGTTTGGGATGATGAAGAAGTTCCGGAAATGGTTGGTGGTGACGGTTGCACAACATTGTGAATGTACATAATGACACTGAATGTATGCTTAGAAATGGCTAAAATGGTCAATGGTATGTTGTGTGTATTTTAGCACAATAAAACATAAGAAGAGTGAGGAAAGCAAGAAGTGGGAAGTATTTTTGAGTTTCTCTAACTGAAAGAGGCACAGATAGAGTTGTCCATTCTTATATTTCCTTAAGGTCTGGTCCTTTTTCTGGGAGGTTTGTCTTCTTCTGAGGGGCTAGGAGTCTACATTGTTGGTCTCTACAAGTCCTTCTTTCTGTGTTTCCTCTTTTCCATGGACTTGCTCAGTTACGGCCAAGGAAAATCTCCAGGAGAGCAGCCACTGTAACACAGCCCACCTAGACCATCGTTCTCCACTCTGGTTGCCCATTAGAATCACTGGGGAGTTTCTAGAGCCCCTTGGCCCAGGCTGTACCACAGACCAATTAAATCAAAATTTGTGGGAGCTCACCGAGTGATTCCAAGGTTGAATGCAGCCAGGGTGGAGAATGCCTGCCCGACGGGACACCCGGTCTGATGCACAGAGCCCAGGGTTTGCTTGTTGGCTTGGTCCAGTGCCTAAAGTTAGGGCACATCAACGGAGATTATTCTTTTGTCCCCCAAACCCAATTATTTCAGTCATTGCCTTCATGTGATTTGAGGGATCTCTTACATAAACAGTATAGTCAGGCAGGGGTGTTGGTGTAGTTTAGGACTAGAAACACTGACTCTGAGAATAAATATTACAGAATCAAAACAAACAAACATACACATCCCCCAGAGTGTCTGATGGCTTTCTTTCTTTTTTTTTTTTTTTTTTTTCAATAACTTTTATTTGGGGATATTTTAGATTTAACAGAAAAGTCACAACCCTTAGGCCCTTCACCGAGTTTCCTCCATCATTAATATCTTACATTACTGTGGTACATTTGTCAAAACTAAGAAATTGACTTTTGTATATTACTAATAACTAAGTTGTGGATTTTATTTGGATTTCATCAATTTTTCTATTAATGTCCTTTTCCAGTTCTGGGACCCAATCTAGGGTACCACAGCATTTTGTTGTCATGTTACGATATTTTTTGAAGACTTCGCTGGACTGTGAGGTCTTAGCTGCTTCTCCAGTGTCTGAACTGGTCAGGAGTGCTCTGCTTATGTGCCTTGTTGATGTTGCTGTGCTCTGAGAATCTGAATTCATTTTGTCTTACTCATTCTTGGCTTTCAGGACCTTGCATATCTGCGCCATGATATGCTTTCATTCCCTCTTCCTTTCAGAAACTCCCTTTGGAATGGCTGGAAATAAACCCCTCTCAACTCTCCAGTGTGTACAGGTGGGGACCCCAAGACGTGAGATGGGTCAGAGCTCTTTTTAGTTAATGCTCCCTCCAGGCCATTTCTGAGAAATGACCCAGCAGCACGGAGATGGTTTTTTTCCAAGGAGCCAAGCTACTCGGAACCCAAATCGGCAGACTGATCTGACAGTCAGCCCGTGTAACAGGATAGTCATATATAATATTAAATGTGAACTGATTTCTTCGCACCTTTTTCTGTAGGGTGGATTAAATCCAGTTTCTCTCTTGGGATTTCAAGAGGGTAAGTAAATTGAAGAGAAGATTGTAAATATGTTAATTGAAGCAATGGACGGGGTGACTCCTACCCTACCCTAGACGTGCTTCCTTGATTTGATCCAGGACTGCACATTCCCTTGGTTTTCTCTCTTCCCCCATGGTTGCTCTTTCTTTGTCTCCTTGGCTGCTTTCTCCTCTTTTCTCCCCACCCTTTTCACGGTGGAGGGTCCCCAAGCTCAGTCCTTGACTCTTCTCTCTGTATATTAATTGAGATCTCATTCAGTCTGATGCTTTGAATACCATGCAGAAGCTGATGACTCCCAGATTCACATCTCCAGCCCTCTCTCCTGAAGTCCAGACTCGAATATGTATTCAGCTCTCTACCAGATATCTCTCCTTGGCCGTCTGCTGGATAATGTCAAATTCAGTACCTAGGAAGCCGAATTACTGATCTTCTCCCCAAGCCTGTGACCACTCCCGACCCAGCCTTCCCCATCATAGTTGTGGCAGCATCATCCACTCTCCCGGTGGCTGGAGCAAAAATCCTTGGGGCCATCCTCATCTGCTTTCTTCCTTTCACACCTCACAACCTGTTCTGTTCATGAGGAAGTCTTGAAGGTTCTACCTTGAAAGTATATCCAGAATCCACCACTTCCCAGCGCTGCTACACTGCTACCAGCCCCCTTGGGGTCACCATCACCTCCCGCCTGGACCACTGGGTTAGTCTCTTAGCTGCCCCCTACAGCCAGAAGGATCCTTTTAAAATAAACATGTACCCACGTCTATATATAAAACGGATAACCAACAAGGACCTACTGTAGAGCACAGGGAACTCTACACAATATTTTGTAGTAACCTATAAGGGAAAAGAATCTGAAAAAGTTATTTATATATATATAAAATATATAACTGAATCACTGTGCTGTACACCTGAAACTAACACGATATTGTAAATCAACTGTACTATAAAAATAAAATAATCAGATGGTGTCACTTCTCTGTTCAACAAGGGCTTCCCCTGTCGTTTTGAGTAAAAGCCACTGTCTTCACCGTGGCCTGTAAGTTCTACACTCTCTGGCTCCCCTTTGGCTCTCTGACCTCATCTCCTCTTCCCCTTCTGCCCCTGGTTCACTGAGCTCCAGCCACAGGGCTTTTTTGTACGAGCTCACCTTAGGGCCTTTGCACTGGCTGTTCCTCTGCCTGGAAGCTTCTTTCCTGGCTGTGAGCACGGTCACCTCCCATAGATCTTTATTCCAAGTGTCACCTTCTCAGTGAGGCTGCCCTGACCACCCTCATAAAAACTGCAGCTTCCCACCGCTCGTGATTCTCTACACCTTGCTGTTTCTTTTTTCTTTAACGCTTACCACCGTTGAACATACTTTCTGTGCTCATGAGTATTTCTTGTTTGTTGCCTGTCTCCCTCCACCAGGTTGTGAGCTCCGTGAGGGCAGAGATTTTGTCTCTTTTATCTGTTGATGCTAAAGAAGAGTGTCTGGCACAAAGTAGTAGTGTGATCAATATTCGTTGAATGAATGAGTAATTAGGAACTATGAAAAGGGCTAGGAATGCACTTACAGATGATAGAAGTAGATCAGCAGCTGCTAATATTTGTTGAACCCAGACTTCTTGCCATGCCCAATGCTAAGGGCTTTACATGCTTTTGTCTTATTTAATCCTTACAAGGATGCCAAGAGATAGCTACTCATAATATTCCCATTTGACAGTGAAAGAAACTGAGGCATAGAATGTTTAAATAAATTGTCCAAAGGCACACAGCTGGGAAATGATCCACCTCTAGTTAGCTTTTGGACCTGCAGCCTCTAACTAATAAATCTAGAGGAAATTATGGAGGGGAGGTATGCAGGGAGACGGGGAAGCATATTTCATTGTTAGCAATGCTCTTCTCAGAGTGTCTGCATTTAATCTCAGTGTATTTACTGCTAATTTTTAGATAAGGGAGGCTTTGGCAGGTAGTTAATCCTACACCTCCAGAAGTGCATTCTGTGTCCCTCTTTTTTTTTTATTGTTTAGACCCAGATCTTTCTGTCCCTTCTGGAAGTGGAAGCCAGTGGGCTTCAGTCCAGGCGGACGTTTGGTGGTTTCCAGTATCCTTTTCCAGGACAACACAAGGACACGTCCTTTGGGGAAACATAAGTGGTGATTCCCCTCCCCCACAGGAGGGTGCAGATCCCTGCTCAGCCAGTGATGCATCTTAAGGATTCTTAGGAACTTGACTGACTGCAGGACATCTACTCCCCTGTGCTGTGGTCCCTCAGGGGCCAGGTCATGGTTCCTGGACTCACTTCTAGGGCATGTCAGGGTGGTCAGGGTGGTCCTTGCCCTCTGGGACATGAAACACTCATCACCTGTCAGAGGCTCTTCTCAGGTGTCTGGCTGGATCTTGGGGCCTGAGCCTAGACCCAGCCACCAGTAGGAGGCCTGGTCTGAGCATGAAGCTGCCGTGTCTTCCTGCTCAGCAACTGCATGAGTTTTCTACACTCTGTAATGAATTACCACAAGTTTAGTGGTTCCAACAACATACATTTATGATCTCAGTTTCTGTAGCTTTTCTGGGCTCTCTGCTTCAGGTCTCATCAGGCTGCAGTGGAAGTATTGGCTGGGGCTGCAGTCTCATCAGGGGCTTGACTGGGGAAAGGTCTGCTCCCAAGCTCCATTCGGTTGTGGGCAGAATTCATCTCCTAGGGCTGAGATCTCTTGATGGCTGTCATCCAGGGACTGCCCACACGGTGCCCTGGCAGCCTGGCAGCCAGCAAGGGCAGGGTCTAGCTCTCATCTGCTAAGGTGGAGTCTTACGGTGTCACGTCATCACGAGAGGGATCTCCTATCCCTTTGCCTGGTTCTTTTGATTAGAAGCACATCGCAGGCCCTGCCCCCACTCAGGGGGAGGGGCTCTACAAAGGCATGAACACCAGAAAAGGAAGGTCACTGGGGGTCACCTTAGAGCAACCACAGTCACTGCCCTCCCTCCACCCAACCTCCCTCCCAGTGCTGAGGAGCCCAGACGCTCCCACTGGCAACCCTGTAGGCAAGCTTCAAGCTTTTGTGGATTTGATACAGTTTTTCACAGGGCTTCTGGCAGGGAGGTGCTTTCTGTGTGACTGTGCCACCCACCCAGCTCTGGCCTCGCCCCTCACAGAGTGCTGACTTGAGGGCTTGGGCATCTGTCCTCGGAGTAGTCAGGGGTCCTTGCCACCCCTCTCCCCTGCAGCCGCTCTTCAGTGTTCCAACCCTTTCATTTTAAACTATGGAGGTAATTCCTGTAAGGCAGGGGAGACCTTTAGTTACTCACCTATTCCTCCAATATGCATGGCTTTGTTTTCAAGTGACCATAGGCCGAGATGTGAGTTTTCATGTTTCATCTAGAAAATTTATAATAATGCCTATTTTTGTCCACCTTTTGTGCTTCTTTCAGTTCAGATATAACTGAGTTAATTATCTGATGAAATGAACCAGAGCTGCTTTCCTCCTCAGAGTACTTCTTGTTCTAGAAGCAAAGCTGAGAGTTATTAGATCCTGTACTAACAATTATCCCTTGTGAGTCTAGTGAGTCGGGCCTGTGAGTTGTTTAAAGACAGACCCGTCTTCCCTGCATTCATTTTATGGGTGTTTTACAGAGTGGATACAGTGTTGACTTATTTTATTTTATTGTTTTGGTTTCTTATTGAAGGATTCTTTTTTTTAATTGAAGTACAGTTGATTTATAATGTGTTGGTTTCAGGTGTACAGCAAAGTGATTCAGTCATATATATATATATTCAGTTTTATATATATATATATATATATATATATATATATATATATTCTTTTTCAGATTCTTTTCCTTTATAGAATATATAAGATATTGAGTATAGTTCCCTCTGCTATACAGTAGGTCCTTTGTTGTTTATCTATTTTATATATAGTAGTGTGTATATGTTAATCCCAAACTCCTAATTTATCCCTCTCTCCCTTCCCCCTTTGGTAACCATAAGTTTGTTTTCTATGTCTATTCTGTTTTGTAAATAAGTTCCTTTGTATCATTTTTTAGATTCCACATATAAGTGATATCATATGGTATTTGTCTTTGTCTAGCTTACCTCAGTTAGTATAATAATCTCTAGGTCCATCCATGTTGCTGCAAATGGCATTATTCATTCTTTTTAATAGCTGAGTAATATTCCATTGTATATATGTACCACATCCTCTTTATCCATTCATCTGTTAATGGACATTTATGTTGTTTCCATGTTTTGGCTATTGTGAACAGTGCTGCTGTGAACATAGGGGTGCATGTATCTTTTTGAATTATAGTTTTGTCTGGGTACATGCCCAGGAGTGGGATTGCTGGATCATATGGTAATTCTACTTTTAGTTTTCTGAGGAAACTCCATACTGTTTTCCTTAGCGACTGCACCAGTTTACATTCCCACCAACGTGTAGGAGGGTTCCCTTTTCTCCAAACCCTCTCTGGCATTTGTTATTTTTAGATTTTTTGATTATGGGCATTCCGACCAGTGTGAGGTAGTTTGATTTGCATTTCTCTAGTAATTGGTAATGTTGAACATCTTTTCATGTGCCTGTTGGCCATCTGGATGTCTTCTTTGGAAAACTGTCTATTTGACTTATTTTCAATGTTTACTATTTTTCACCCTAGTCATTTAAAATGTCAGTGAGGGGACTTGCCTGGTGGTGCAGTGGTTAAGAATCTGCCTGCCAATACAGGGGACATGGGTTCGATCCCTGGTCTGTGAAGATCCCACGTGCCCTGGAGCAACTAAGCCCATGCGCCACAACTACTGAGCCTGCGCTCTAGAGCCAGCAAGCCACAACTACTGAGCCCGTGAGCCACAACTACTGAAGTCCGCATACCCAGAGCCCGCACACCACAACGAAGAGTAGCCCCCGCTCACTGCAAATAGAGAAAGCCTGTGCGCAGCAACGAAGACCCAACACAGCCAAATATAAATAAATAAAAATAAATACATTTATAAAAAAACAAAACAAAAAAAATAAAATAAAATGTCCGTGGGTATTTATATATAACCTTGTACAGTCTGGTGTTAGTCCCTGTGTGACAGCAGCAGGGATTTCACATCCTATTTTCCTCCTCCTATTCCTGTCTTTGTTGTTTGAGATCCCACATGATGCATATGACAGTATGTTGACTAAGTCTTCTCTTTCAAAAGTCTGGAATCTTCTGCTTTAGTTCCTCTTAGCATGTCTTTTGTTTAGGGTGGGGAGAGAGTAAGAACATGGGGGAAAAAGGGAGAACATGAGTCTAATCTCTGATGAAGTTTTTAGGCGAGAAGGCTGGGGTTCAGAATTGGTTGATTCTTTATTCCCGTCTTGCCCCTAGGTTCTTCATGACCTTTTTTTTTTTTTTTTCTTAGATTCCATATATATATGTGTTAGCATACGGTATTTGTTTTTCTCTTTCTGACTTACTTCACTCTGTATGACAGACTCTAGGTCCATCCACCTCACTACAAATAACTCCATTTCATTTCTTTTTAGGGCTGAGTAATATTCCATTGTATATATGTGCCACATCTTCTTTATCCATTCATCTGTCGATGGACATTTAGGTTGCTTCCATGTCCTGGCTATTGTAAATAGAGCTGCAATGAACATTGTGGTACATGACTCTTTTTGAATTATGGTTTTCTCAGGGTATATTCCCAGTAGTGGGATTGCTGGGTACTAGAGAATGGACTTGAGGACACAGGGAGGGGAAGGTTAAGCTGTGACAAAGTGAGAGAGTGGCATGGACATATATACACTACCAAACGTAAAATAGATAGCTAGTGGGAAGCAGCCGCATAGCACAGGGAGATCAGCTCGGTGCTTTGTGACCACCTAGAGGGGTGGGATAGGGAGGGTGGGAGGGAGGGAGATGCAAGAGGGAGGAGATATGGGGACATATGTATATGTATAACTGATTCACTTTGTTATAAAGCAGAAACTAACACACCATTGTAAAGCAATTATACTCCAATAAAGATGTTAAAAAAAAAAAAGAATTGGTTGATTCTTTTGCAATTAGTTTATTCCAGTTTGGCCCGTTTGGAATCAGTTGATTCTTTTACATTTCAAAAGTATGCACCTCAGTCCCTACCCCTGAAAGGATATGTTAGAGAGAAAAATAAAATAAATTATTGACATTTGCTTACCCAATCACAGTTGCGCACCTGGGGAAAACCAAATCCTCTTTAATTTTTCCACTTTTGAATTTCGTGTGAATCATATTCAGATGGTTAATGGCAGCATAAATTGCTTTGAATGATATATAAGACGCCTAGAAATTCATCTTTAAAATATTATAGCAAATAGGCATTCAGAAACTGTTTATTTGGTGGGGTATACGTGTCTCAGGAATTCAGTATGAAGACGCCCATCCTGGCTACACCTGCTCTCACAGGGGCTGCAGGGGCCCCTCCTTGGTAGGGACCCTCCTAAGTCGGCTGGGAGGGCCCTGCTCTGCCCTCGGCAGTAGAGAGTTGCTGTACACGTGGTGTGAGCCCTGGAGAGCCCGGCCCTGGTCTCCAAGTCCCCCTTCCCACGAGGAAAGGGCACGGTCTGCCGGCCCTTGACTGATGTTCACTTCCTGTTGTCTGACGTCCGTCAGGGCCAGCCAGTCACCTTCAGTTTCTGACAACCATGTGGCTCTCAGGAGTCCCTCAGCCCCATAGTGTCACCCAGGGGTCCCTCAAAGGAGTGACACGGAGTGGTGGGATTTCCTTCTGGTGACCACTTGCTGCTGTTTGTCCCAAGTGCACCCAGCATTGGGTCACGTGCACATCTATATGGGGGGGACGGGGAAGCACCCCACCACCTGGTGGGGGTGCGGTGATGGGGGGCAGGGCACGCTGGACGCCTCCGTCTCGACCGCAAGGTGTTCGGTGTTTGCTTCAGACAGCCCTTCACGTCCGCTCTCGTCCCAGGATTTCTACTTCAGTTGCCTTATATTCTTTTCTTCATGCATCTTTAGTTTTGATAGATTTTGTCGGATTGCCCTCTGTAGGGGTTGAACCCTTTAAAAGTCTTTTAAAAATTAATTTTTAATTTTCTAAGTGATAAGTGAATATATTCTCTTCCAAAAAAGTGAAAAAATTAGAGATACAGCCAAAGTCACTTTTGATCACTAGCACCATCCCTGCCCGATTCCCACACTGGCCCTCACCATCCCCCCAGAGGTCACTGCTATTATTGGTTTGCCAATGGGAAATATACATTACTGGAGTGTGTGTGTGTGTGTGTGTGTGTGTGTGTGTTGTTTAAGGTATAAACCATATTGTACTAAACCCATCATTCTATAATGATGTGTTTTCCTTGATGATATGTCTTGGAGGTCTTTCCATGAAGTATTAATAGGTCCCTCTATATTATTTGAGTTGTTAACCATAAATTATTTTTTCAGAACTGCCTTTTTGACAGTTACTTTCAGGAAAGAAATTAGGATTTCATTCAACACCCAGTGATTCTTTTTTTTTTAATATATATATTGTGCAAAATCTTAACTTGTGCGTGTGTGTGTGTTTCTCTTTTCAGATCTCAGAACCCTGATCTTCACAATGAAGGCTACATCTTGGAATTAGATTGCTGTTCTTCCCTAGACCACCTGACAGACCAAAAAATCCTCCCAGAGTTCATTAAGAAGGTGAGTGCTGCAGTCAGGGTGCAATTGAAAGGGCTGGCCGAGCGCTTGCCTGAGTGAATGGCTGGGGGCTGGCTGAGGGCAGGTGGGCTGCACTCCCCAGGCCTGTTCTGACCCGGGACTTTGGGTGGCCTCATGGGGGGCAGTCCACTCCCACTCAGGCTGGCCTTGGCTCTGGAACAAGGTGGCTTCCCCTCCTCCCAGGATGGCAGACCCTGTGTTTTCAGGGCTGGAGTGGCATTAACAGCTGACAGGCCTGCCGGCCCACTGCCAGGACCCCCTTCAAATCCTCAGGGTGGTGTGAGCCCCCCAGATCCCACCTTCCACTCCCCCTGTGGATCTTCATTGTCACGAGCCCCCTTTCTTTCCTAGAGCGGGAGCGTGCCACAGTCCGGTGACCACTGGCATGCGACCATTCCAGGGAAAATTGCCTCATTGCAGGGGGTTCATTTTCTGCCCTGAAATATGTCTGGTTTTGAACCTCTCTTTGAGCCATATGAGGTTTCCTGCCTAATTGCAGGGTGCGCTGAGTTCCAACACGCTGACGTTTACTGCGGGAGGAATGTCCTTGCCCAAACCGGGGCTAAGTTCATCGCTTCATGCTTGCCTTGTCCTCCCCTTCCCGGTCTCCCAAAATAATTGGCAGTTCCCCGTCATGTAGAGGTGATTGTGGTTTGTCTGAGATCCAGTCAATCAATTAGTGAATTCTTTAATAAATATTGTTGGCTGTTGTCAGGCCAGAAATAGTACTAGGTGCTGGCACGCAGAGAACAAAATAGCCGTGGTCCCTGCCCTCGTGTCCTCACAGTGATGGCTCTTCTGAACCCGAGAGATGACCATGAACAGGAGGGAAGCAGCAGACAGACAGGGTGTGGTGTGGGAATCGGGTGTGGGGGTGGGGCGCCTCGGGCTGAGACAGTAGGATTAGGCCTGATGGGGCCGTAGTGGGCGGGTTGAGGTCCCTCCGAACAGAGGGAGCAGCGTGTGTGAGGGCCTGAGGGGAATGCAAAGAAGATCAGAGGACCTTTGGCAAGGAGGGGGCTATGAGGGGTGGAAGGAAGGGCCAGGACTCGGCTGTGAAAGCAACAGGAGGCCGTGGAGAGAAGTTCTGCAGAAAAGTGGAATAATTGGATGGTCCCTTTAAACAACCAGTGATTCTTTTTTTTTATTGGTTCACTCTCTGCCTCCCTCTCTTCAACATTTGTGGAGTGTTCAGGCTCTACAAGGCCCTGGGAATAACCACTCGGGTATGATGGGAGCCGAGACCCGTAGCCCAGGAATCGGATGACCTCTTAGGTCAGACATTTGGGTAATTTTACTAGGACGATGGAGACTCTTTGTGCTATGGTAGAATTCAGATCATTTTTAAGAAGTGGGAGGAAAAGCAGTTTTAGTTGACACATGCCTAAGCCTGAGAATATGGGTGCTTTCATAACTCAGAGAGATGTCTGTATAAATAGGGCCATCTTCTTTGGATTGCTGCAAATAAAATGTTCTCATAAACTTGGTAGGGGCATTCTAGAGATGGGATTTACCCCGTGATCTGAGCACTGGGGAAAAATAGTTGTAGAAATGGTTTTGTAATTAGACTCAGATGCTTGGAATATTTGAGGGGCGGGTTGGTAAGACGAGGGCATCGGCTCTGGCCATACTGTCCAACAGGCTCTTTTAAAAACATGTGATTTGGCGCTTTTGTCTTAACCAAACCAGATCACTGCGGGACTGACCCGTTGCCTTGTGGCCATATCAGGTCGTAAACAGCCTGCTGAATGGACGGACACTCAGATGCCGTGTGTCTGCAGTGCCTGCGGTGCAGGTGGGCGTCTGTCCCACAGAGGACAGAACCTCAGAGTTACGGTTTATATGCCCTGAAGGACATCAGCCACTTTTGTGTTAACTTTTACTTTTATCCCAACATTCTTTTCCCCCCACTGATTGTGTGTGTGTGTGTGTACACATGGCAGTATCTCATGATTTATTCAATAATTGGTTAAATCGATCATTGACACCTGCTCATTCTATGTTTGTATAAGAATTCTGTTTTTAACATTAAAAAAATATTTTTTTTATTGAAGTATAGTTGATTTACAATGTCGTGTTAGTTTCAGGTGTACAGCACAGCAATTCAGTTATAAATATGTATATGTATATATACATGCATACATACATACGCACACACACACATATATTCTTTTTCATATGCTTTTCCTTTATACATTATTACAAAATATTGAGTATCGTTCCCTGTGCTATACAGTTGGTCCTTGTTGTTTATCTGTTTCATATATAGTAGTGTATTTATGTTAATCCTAAACTCCTAATTTATCCCTCCCCCAGCCTCTCTTTGCCTTTGGTAACCATAAGTTTGTTTTCTGTGTCTGTGGGTCTATTTCTGTTTTGGAAATAAGTTCACCCATATCCTTTGGTTCGATTCCGCATATAAGTGACACATGATATTTATCTTTCTCTGTCTGGCTGACTTCACTTAGTATGATAATCTCCATGCGATTCTGTTTTTAACATTTTGAAGATGATACACTTTAAAGCCCACTGTGCCCTCCTGCCCCTGCCTTACCTGTACCCCTGGTTTTCAAGTACAAATGACTGAGTTCAGGCAGACTAGACAACTTGCACACTCAGGTAGCACTGAGATTTCTGAGCCAGAATTGGTCTCCAGATGTGTATCTCGGAGTCTCTCACCTCTTTTTCTCTCAATAGAGACACAGTTCATGGTTGCGGTCAGCAAAGTGGAAGGGAAGCTCCCCACTCTGGAGAGCCCAGGTGTTGAGGTGGCCCGGCCATTTGGCCCTGCCCTGTCGGTCCGTGGCCGGGAGCTCCATCTGGGAGGATCTAGTGTTTCTGGCTGTCACTGCTGGCTGTGGCTCTAGTTCTAGGCCAGTGGCCATGACAACCAGGAGAAGAGGTACAAAATGTTGGGACTGGGCCCCCTTCCCTTTGCTCCCCTTTTCCGTTGTTGGACATGATTTCTGGAGAAAACCCCACCTCTGGTGCAAAGAGGAGAGGAATGGGGGCCTCTCTGCAAGGTCAACAGCTGTTGCAGCTGATGGCTGAATTGCACACGTGTGTGCATTTTTCTGTCATCACACGGGTAGAAGACTGCAGGAGTTCCCTGGGAAGAAAGACAGTAAAAATTATTTTGTGTATTTTTAGTAAATATTTAATGAATAGCTTGGTCCCTATATATGTATACGTGTGTGTGTGTGTGTGTGTGTGTGTGTATAACAAGTGGTGACACTTGTTAATTGCCATTCACTTAGGCCAAGATGAAGCTTTGCCACTGGCAGCTACTGCCTACAGCCATTCCTTTTTTATCTGGGTCATTATTTTGTGTGAAATAATGGCTCCTGTCCCTATGACAAGTAGATCCATCTTACGATGAGAGGGTAATTAACTCATTTTGTCACTGCGCCATCACCCAGGATAAGCTCATATTCTTCTCTGCACAGTCGAATTAAACTCAGAGTGATTAGAATTTTTCTTTTCTTCAGAACAATGCCTCAGTGTTGTTTTTCCACCAAATGTTTTAAATTAGCAGAACCTTTGGATAGAGGACATGGATGGAGGGAGGGAAAGGAGATTTCATTATTTTCCACAATGAGGAAAAATAAAGTCATTTGTATCTGTGTCATGTAAAATTAGCTGAAGATGCCGTAATTCACCGCCCCCCTCCGTCACGATTTCACACGGAGGGTGAAGGGAGCTGTATAAGAAAGATGACTCTCTTCCTTTCCGTGTGGCCTAATGATGCTCTGAGCAATTTGCCTGATCAAATTAAGCCTGGGCTACTGCACTGTGTTTTTCCCTCTGGTACCCTGCTGTGCTCCATCCAACTGACCCTTTATGTAAATTATTTATTACGGCCCACAGAACATTTAAGATACAGTTTTATGGGCAGACTGGGAGAGAACACATTTTCCAAAGCCCTAGAACCGAACGCTCGAGAGACAGTTGCAAGGCTGTGAGAACTCCGGTGCTGCCTCTGTTCCTTTGAGACAAAGGTTCAGCCTGCCAGGGAACTCCCGGAGAGCCTGTTTCGTGTGGCTGGTGTGTTTGTGGGACCCTTTGGAATTTCTGTTCTCCAGAGTTCCCAGAGGATTGTAAAGAAGACAGGGTGGTACGGAATGAAGAGTCTACACGTTCATCTTCGAATGACTTTGCATTCTTTGGAGCTTCTTGGGAAAGCGTCTGGATGTTTCGAAAGCACTTTAAAGTTTGCCAAGTCACGGCACACGTTTTCTGGTTGGTGCTGCACAGTATTTCCGTTCCGGGGGCCACGCTGGTAGTGATGTCTCCCTTCTAGACCGGAGGAGACAGCTCAGAGAGGACGGGGGCTTTGCCAGGGGCTGGGACTGCAGAGCGATGGGGCCTGGCCTGGCCTGCCATGGGGTGGGGGGGCTGGGTTGGCCCCAGCGTGTGCCCGTGGAGCTGGGGAGGAGCAGGAGGGTCTGTGGCCGGGTGGCCTGGGAAGGCTGTGGAGACGTGAGCTAGAGGATGGGGGCTAGTGATGGGCGCTGGCGGAGGTGGAGGGGCCTGGTGGGCATTGCTGTTCCTGGTGTGGACGGGAGCGTGGAGGAAAGGCTCAAGGCTGAGAAAGAGCCACGTCCTGATTGGCTGGAGTTTAGGAGGGACAATGGGAGGAGGAAGGCTGTTCTGGGCACTGTTCTTTTGGTTACGTGAAAGGGAGCCCTGCTCAAGCCAGCTCAGGTGAATTGGGGGTGGGGAGAGAGGGTTCCTTTCTCTAAAGATGCAGGAAATGGCCTGGAGTCTCAAGCTCCAGGAGCAAGAATTCCCCTGGGGCAGGAATACAAGGGGAAAAAAAAAAAAGATGAATTGGTCTCTCTGTCTGTATTATGTGCTGCTGGCTCCTATTTATGCATATATAGGTTAATTTGAATTTTAAATGGGATTTTACTGCACAGAGGGAATCCCCCTAGATGCCAGGCAGACCCTGTGCCGAAGGGCTGTTACAAGCACTATACGCTTAACCCTCATCTCTCCCTTCTGAAGCCTTATCCCCATTTTACAGGTGAAGAAACTGAGGCACAGAGAAGCTATGCAGTTTGCCCAAAGTTACGCCTGGGAAAGGGAGGACTAGGGTTGGAACCCAGCCCGTCTGGTCCAGGGGCCACACTCCTGACCACTGGGCCCTGCCGCCGCTTCTGCGGAGGCCTCAGGAACTGGGAGGGAGCCATCCAAGCCAGAAGGCCGGGTTGGGCATGGGAGGCAGTTGGGTGTAACCGTGTCTGGTACGTGGGGACAGATTTCGGAGCAAGTGCAAGGCCTCCCCTGAGTGGAGTCTGGGGCTGCAGGCCTGGTTGCCCAGGGGAGAAAGCCACACCCCCTGCCATTGTCCGGGCGAGACTTCAGGGCCTCACCTTCAGACCCTCAGCGCTGGGCTCTCACTTTCTCAGATTAACTCCTTTTATGATGGACCTGAAGGACCTACTTAGAACTAGGTTTCGGGTTTCACTGGACCACGGAGCCTTTGGAATGAAGACATTGAGGGGAAGCAAGGCAGACCCCTGCGAGGTCCTGTGTGGAGAAGCTCAGAAACTCGGTGGCCTGGATTAAACTACAGGCATTTGCCCTTCAGAAAACCAAACGATGCTGCTTGCATCTTGTCCTAAAGAAGAGAACCCGACAGGTATTTCAAATCTCAATGGCTCCTTTTAATGAAACAGAATATCTCAAATCCCCAGGATTATGAAACTTTGCCTGTGGTATCTAAATGACTCATCGTTTATTCTGGCTAATTGTTGAGTATCCGGGGCTTCATTTCTACAAGTGCTGTGCAGGGTCTAATTTTAATTAGCGCGAGATGCCGACTCAGAGTGAAAGGGAAATTATATTAAAAAGGCTTCCCTTTCCTCACTGCGCCCTCATCTACTCTCAAACCAAGGGAATCGTGACATTTTTTAAAAGGCTGCCTTGGTAGGGCTGGGGAAGAGGTTAAGGGAAACTGGAGTGTGGTTCTAGCAGTGACCGTGCCCCTGGCGTGCAGGGAAGTGGCTCAGGGCTAGGGCTGGACGGAGGAGGGGCTGAGGCACTGCTGGGGGATGGGGTGTCCTGTTCCCTGTTACGTCTCCAGAACTTAATACATATTTGTCGAGTGATTGAACAAATTAAAAGAGAAATGCAGAGGAAGAATCATTAAGACTTTGCGTCAGAGAGGAGGGAAGGGAGCCTGACATGACACTCAGGGGACTGAAGTGTCAGGCGGGGTCATTTGCGAGGATGAGGAGGAACACGCAGCCCGAGGAGCCATTTGGGGGCGAGAGGTAATGAGGCTGGTGGTGGGCGTGTTCGGGACCCTCTGGGAAACATTCCAGAAGGCAGGTATGGTTACACTGGAGCTTGGGAGGGGGCGGGGAATGGGGACGTAGTTGAGGGGCAGGTGAGACGGTGGGAAAGTGGCTCAGGGGGTTGTCTGGGGGGCACATGCCCATCTCAAGGGGGCAGGCAACACATAGCCTCAGCCCATTGCTGCCTCGTGGAAGATACAGACCCAGGACCCTAAGGTCTTCTGTTGCTTGGCTGGCTCGTTGGTTGGCTTTGTTTTAGAGAAGTGGGTAATGTTTTTTATTTTCTTATTGGGAAGTCTTGGTTTCCTCAATGTAAGCAGATAGATCCATCAAAGAACTGCAAGATCTAGACCAGATTCTCTGATTGATTCTCTGTGGTGAAGGACCAGGTTTTGTTTGTTTTGTTCTTTTCCAGTTCATTAAGGAGGGATGCTTTTGTAAAATACAGTGAAACATGGCGGCAACGTTGAAGAGCTAGAAAAGCATATAAATGCTTTCTCTTGCTTTGTGTACCTATCTTGTCACAAACTGGTACCAGAAAGTTGGGGGGCCAGCAGTGGGCCCAGAACCACATTTTGAGTAGCCCCCGGCTAAGATGGCAGAGACGTGGACGGGATGAACTCATGATGGGAGAGCTCCCTCATTCCTGCAGAGGGAGAGAGGAGAGAGCTCTGGGGAGGATCCGGAGAAGGAGAAAAAGAAATGGCTTTTAAATGAAGCAGGGGGAGAAAGGGAAGAGTGTGCTGTTCCAGAATCTGCGGGAAGAGACCAGGGAATACCGTAACAGCAGGAAGGAGGTCCAGTTGGAACCCACTGCGGGTGGGAGGTCACCCACTGGGTTTGACCACCGGAGGCCACTGATAAATCTCACAAGAGCAATTTTTAAGGGATGGGGCAGGCAGAGACCCCTCACTTTCTGGGTTTAAGAATATGTAAGTATAGAGAGAGGCTAAGACAGGGTACAGGTCGAAGGAATTCTTGTTAGTTGGTTTTGAATAGGAGAACTGAGCATCTTTAAAAGCTGAAAGGTAGAGAAGGAAAAGTTCATGGAAGTTAGAGGTGATAAAAAACAGAGGCAGGTCCAGGGTGGGGTGATCGGCACGCGTGGGATGGGCCACCCTCTCCCTTGAGGCCGGGGTAGGAGGCAGGAGGGCCTCACAGGCTTAGACGCTCACAGTGGCGGGAACAATGCAGGAGCTGCTGCCTGGAGGCCTGTTTGCTTCTAAAGTTCCTTTTCTGCTCTTTTCACTGGCCTGTGAGCTCCCTGTTCTGTCCTGGGAGGTTAGCTGAAGTTAATTTGATCCTGAGGGGAGGGAGGGCGGTGTGTGCGTGTCTTGATCACTCCCCCCAAAACGAGACAAAACTCTTACGCTTCACTTTTTGCCCTGTGCGTGAACCCAAGACCCAGTACCGGTGGCCAGGGTTCACCCATGTTTCTGTGACCAGACCTTTGAGGTGGTGTCTGGGGAGGCCTTAGCCAGTCCAGGTACCGTCCCTGGACACAGGAGGCTTACAGCCCAGCTGAGAGCAGGTAGTCACGGGGTGGAGGTCTCATCACAAAGGGTATGTGCTCTGGAGTAGAACACGGTGAGGGGCCCTGACCCAGGCAGGCGGGGGGAGGAGAGGGTTGTCCACTAAGAAGTGGGGTTTGCCCTGAGATCTGAGGGGTAAACAGGTGAGAGAGAGTGGAGGTAGTGGGGAGTGGAAGGACTTGGAAAAAGGCCAGGAGGTGGGGAGAAGCATGTTTGGTCAGAGGAACAGAACGGAGCCCGTTTTGACTTGACCGCAGAGATTGGAGGGTGAGGCTGGAGAGTCAGGACTCACGTGTGCAGGGCCCACAGGCCAGCCGCAGGATTGGGGTTTTTCTCCCAGATGCAGTGGAAAGCCACTTGGGGGGGGGGCGGCTTTTAGGAGGAGTTAGAGAACGATACCAGAGTTACATTTTGGAAAGATCAGAATGGCTGCGGGGTAGAGACTGGATGCGGGGCAGGGGTGGATGTGGTTAGGATCCTGTTGGAGTGTCTCTTTGTAGATGGTTAGGTTGTAGCTTAGCTTACAGTCAGAACAGCATCATGGTGGAGATGTGGATGGATTTGAGGACTGCGGAGCCAGGGAGATCACCAGGGCTGTTTACGGATCGAATAACGGCATGGTAGGGAGGGAGGGACCAGGCTGGTTTGGCCTGTGCAGCTGAAGGAATGGAGGCCTCTGCTGAGATAAGAAAGCCTGTGGGACAGGCCATCGTTTCTGTGGTCCAGGAGCTCAGGGCAGTGGTCTGGGCTGGAGATACCGGCTGGCAGATGGTGAATGATGCCATGGCCATGATGAAATCACTTAGGAAGGAAGGGAGGGTGTGAAGGAAGAGGGCCTCCATCTGAACCTGGGGTAATTCCAGCATTCACTGCTGGGCAGAGAAAAGAGGCAGAAAGTGAGTGGCTGGAGAGGTCCAGGGGAAACTCGGGGAGGGCGGGTGATGGGGGCTGAGGGTGCTTCATCAGGGGAGGGCTTGTCAACACTGTCGGTGCTTCTAAGGCTAAAAATCAGAAATAGCCATTGGTGGGATGGCCATGAGGTCACTGGTGATCTCCATGGAAGCTATTGCTGTGGCCCTTCCCCTCCCGGTACATACTTTACAAGGCCCGATCCAAAAAGCCTTTGGGTCATAATTAAAAACCACTGCCCTATACCCTGTAGAACTCACGTGTGTTCCTGTGTTATTCCCAGGATGGTTCTGAGATTTTTGTTTTCTTTGCTTGTTTTACTTTTAAATTTAAGATGTTCTTTCTTTCTTTCCATGGGCTTGCTGAATTATCTTCATTGTTCTCCTTAATGTAAATTTTTATTAAGGAACTGAATTTTAATATCTGACTTGAGGATTAGAACTTGACCATGTAAAGCATTGCGATTTTATGTAATTTTTAGCATTTGGAGCACATGTCACATAAAATAAAATAACAGAACTTGTAGTTAACTCACTGAATTTTAATATCTGACTTGAGGATTAGAACTTGACCATGTAAAGCATTGCGATTTTATGTAATTTTTAGCATTTGGAGCACGTGTCACATAAAATAAAATAACAGAACTTGTAGTTAACTCAGGGGAAAAATCAACTTGGGATTTCTAAAAGTGGCATTTAGATGCACACAGAACAGAGTGGCCTGTTGCTGAGTCTGTGGGCAGCCTGTGCCCGCCAGCCTGCCTTCCTTTGTGGTCTCTGCAGAGAAATTGCCCCAAATCCAAGGAATCAGAAACTCTTCTGCAGGCGCCCTGCCTCCTGCCTTGGAGGTGCCAGGGCTCACGTGACTTCACCTGAGGCCAGGTGTTTCGGTGGGCTGTAGGCCAGCCTGGGAGCTCCTGTAGGTGAGGGACAGATGTCTGCTTCTCCAGGACAGCACTGTGGGCTGGGGGCACCTGAGATGTACTTGCACACTGGGCTTCCATAGCTGCGGAAATAGGCCCCAGAGGGAGTCTGCGACGGACAAGGGGGGATAACCAGCAGGTTGTGGCGCCCGTTGTCTCTGAACCGTGCTTACAGCAGACAGTTGTGTTCCTTTTGGGCTGAGGGTGAAGCCAAAACGGCTGAAGATCTGAGTGATTTCCTGCTAAGCCAGCACTTCTTGATGTGTGCTCTTCCTGCAATGTTCCTTGGAAAGAGAGGTTCTAGGGACTTCCCTGGTGGCGCAGTGGTTAAGAATCCGCCTGCCAATGCAGGGGACACGGGTTCAATCCCTGGCCTGGGAAGGTCCCACATGCCGCGGAGCAACTAAGCCCGTGCGCCACAACTACTGAGCCTGCGCTCTAGAGCCCGCGTGCCACAACTACTGAAGCCCGTGCACCTAGAGCCCGTGCTCCACAACAAGAGAAGCCACTGCAATGAGAAGCCCGTGCACTGCAACAAAGAGTAGCCGCCGCTCGCCACAACTAGAGAAAGCATGCATGTAGCGATGAAGACGCAACACAGCCGTAAATAAATAAATAAACAAACAAATAAATAAATAAAAATAGGTTCTGCAGTCCAGAATGTTTGGGAAACAGGCAGGGCGCAAGCTCTCTTGAGGGTCATGATGCTCCTTAGAAGAGTCAAGGCTCTGACAAGGTCTGCAGTAAGAAACCTGCTTAGTTAGCTTAACTCAGTGTTTCTCAAAGGTCATTTAAGAACTTTCCCCTTGTCTCTTCTCCTCGCCAAACACCTGTTTGTATCGTGGAGCATACTGGGGAAAATGCACCAAGTCAACGAGGAACTCATGGGACACTTACAAACCATGGACAACCACAGGTGGTCAGCAGGTGGCAGGGGCCGTCTTCTTTCTTTTTACAGTGGGTCCCTAATGCTGATTGTCTCCCCACCACACAGAACTGCCATAAGCCCACATGAGTGGAGTACCTGATTGTATTTTCTTGGTTCCACTCAAACAAGTCTTTCGGTCCAGACTCTTGGTGTAACTGTGTTTTCTAATCCTCACCCAGACCTCCAATGGAGGGCGATTTGAAGCAGGGCAATTAAAACTCCCTCCTCGCTTTTGTCACCCCAGAAAGATACGTGCTTGGCGCCTCTGTCATCCCTCTGCTGCTTTAATAACAGACATAGCAATCTCCTAACACATCGTCAGCACAAACTATGTCCTTGGGTCTGGTGACAGCTGTGGAATCGTCGATAGCGTTTGCTCTGCTGTCTGGGTCAGTTCCAGCTTATCTGACCTCGGTCTCTTGGACTTTTTCTCCCCTTTTCTACTTTACCCCACTCCCCCACCCCGGCCCTGGACTTCTTCTACCATAGTTGTTAATCAGATCTTCAAATATATTGGCTTTTCCAGCTTTGATTCTCATTCTTTTATCTCTTCCCTTTGGTCCCTGATCAAAAGTGGCGTTTTCAAACTACTATATATAGAATGGATAAACAACAAGGTCCTACTGTAGAGCATAGGGAACTATGTTCAATATCCTGTGATAAACCATAACGGAAAAGAACATAAAAAGAATGTATATGTGTATATAACTGAATCACTCTGCTATACAGCAGAAATTAACACAACATTGTAAATCAACTATCCTTCAATAAAATCTTTTAAAAAGTGGCGTTTTATTCCTTAGTTGCACTGTCCAATAAAAATATAATTTGAGCCCCTGTGTCATTTCAAATTCTCCAGTAGCCCTGTTAAAAAAATAAAAACAAAGGTGAAATTAATTTTAGTAATGTATTTCGTTTCACCCGATGGATCCAAAATATTACGTTTTCAATGTGTAATGAGATATTTTATTTTATTTTTTTACCAACGAAATCTTGGAAATGCGGTATATATTTTATACTTGTATCACATCTCGATTTGGATGCTAAATTTTCAGTAAAGTGAAGTGGCCTACAAAATAAAGTTGTGTTTAACAGAAAAATAGTTTATGCAGCCTCGGTTTTTAAATTTAGTTTAAATTCATTAAAATTCAATGCAATTAAGAATTCAGCTCCTTAGTCGCACCACCCACATTGCCCATGCTTGATGGCCATCTGTGGCTGGTGGCTACTGTCTGAGACAGCATAGTTCTGCAGGTTTCATTTATTTAAACAATTTTCAGTTCTCCGTGTTTTCTAAATTGACACAAAATATTTGTGATTATGAGTCTTGTCAGCCACAAGAAGCGTTTATTAGACAACTGAAGAAAATTTTCCTCATGGAAAGATCCAAAAAATACGTTGGGGTCAACTTTACTATATAACCTTTGAGGAATATATTTGAAATAATTACATTTCCTTTTAGAATATTAATTAATTTAGTTCTTCATGCATATTTTAAATTATCTAAAAACACATAAATTTGGAAATCGTGCTTTCCCCGCCCCATGTTTACATTTCGTGAAACAATTTTGTTCCAACCCTTTTCATGCATCTTTGCCCTCAGGGTCTCTGTCATCACCAGAGGGACTTCTGGGAGCTTCTAACACAGGTTTCAAGCTCATCGTGTTTACTTTCATCCATATTGTGTGGAATTCGGCACTTTTAAAATTCACGAATGATGCTATCACTGGAAACTCTATCCTGTCCTAAGTGCCCATTCATTTAACATTAGGATAGTTGTTTTTTCTTATCCAGCTCATACGTGAATGAGAAATCACCATAATGCAACCACTTACTCTGCATAGCTCTTTGAAAAGTCTCTTTATTGGGCTTCCCTGGTGGCGCAGTGGTTGAGAATCTGCCTGCCAATGCAGGGGACACGGGTTCGAGCCCTGGTCTGGGAAGATCCCACATGCCACGGAGCAACTAGGCCCGTCAGCCACAATTGCTGAGCCTGCGTGTCTGGAGCCTGTGCTCCGCAACAAGAGAGGCCACGATAGTGAGAGGCCCGCGCACCGCGATGAAGAGTGGCCCCCGCTTGCCGCAACTAGAGAAAGCCCTTGCACAGAAACGAAGACCCAACACAGCCATAAAAAAAAAAAAAAAGTCTCTTTATTAAAAATAAGATAAATACAGGAGAGTGCATAAATCGTTAAGTGTACTGCTCAGTGAGTTTGCACAAAATGTACTCACCTGGGTAACCAGCACCCGGGTCAAGAAACAGAACAGCTCAGGGAACCTCCAATGGCCACTGCCATCACCTCCCCTCCTTCTCCTCCCCAAAGGTAGCCTCCATCTAGCTTCTAACACCAAAGGTTAGCTTAGCCGGGTTTTGAACTTTATATGAGTGTAATCTTTATAAATGGCACTCTGTCTGTGACATTCATCCACGTCCCAGGAGTTCATTTGCATTCGTGTATAGAATTCCTTGCATTGTTTTGAAAAGCGATCTTTAAGAAGCATGCTTACTACAGCTCCCCCCAAATTTTGTTTCATGCTATAGGAATTATTTTAAGCTTTTGTTGAATGTATTTACCTCCTTTTAAAAAATCAAATCCATCAGATGACTTCAGTAAACGTCCCAAATCAGCTTTGACTAGTGTGCTTTCCCCAGTCAGTATTTGTTGTTCAAAATAAAGTGACAGAGAGTCCTTGTCTTGTGAGAGACTTTGTAAAAGTCTGTAAATGTGTGAACCAAGTCCCTCTTTACTGAGAAATAACATTTGGGGGGTAAAACCCAGGGGATATCCAGGTTACATCCTGGAGATGCAGCGTGTGATTATGTATGGACTGTGTATTTCCCCTTTCAGCTCACTGTGAATCGGGTCACCAAGTTGTGGTTATTGAATTCGGTCTAACTCTTGGCAGAGGACATCACTTTTATGAACCTTCTTCCCCCGAGATACCTGCGTGGCCACTCCCTCCCTTCCTTCAAACCTTCGCTGGAGTTCACTTTCTCAGCACCCTGCCCATCATTTTATTTATTTATTATTGAAGTATAGTTGATTTACAGTATTGTGCTCGTTTCAGGTGTACAACAAAAGTGATTCAGTTATATATATATATGTAGATATATATATATTCTTTTTCAGATTCTTTTTCCCATATAGGTTATTACAAAATATTGAGTATAGTTCCCTGTGCTATTCAGTAGGTCCTTGTTGGTTATCTATTTTATATATAGCAGTGTGTATCTGTTTAAAGAGCACCTTAGAGAATTCCCTGGTGGTCCAGTGGTTAGGACTCAGTGCTTTCACTGCCGGAGCCCAGGTTCAATCCCTGGTCAGGGAACTAAGATCCCGGGGAAAAAAAAAAAAAAAAAGAGCACCTTAGCCCCTGCCCCTCCCCACCCTAGTGATTCCCTTCACTCTGTCTCTCTTGTATCTGTACCTCTTTCGCCTCTGAAGATACTTTACTATTTTTACTTAATTATTATGTTTATTATTTCCCATCTCTTTTTTTCCGTGCCAGGAAGAGTGGGGGTCATATAGTACAGGGGTCCCCAACCCCCCGGGGCAGCGGCCGGTTAGGAACCGGGTCGAACAGCAGGAAGTGAGCGCCTGGGCGAGTGAGCGAAGCCTCATCTGCCGCTCCCCATCGCCCCCCATCGCTCGCATTACCGCCTGAGCCATCCCTCCCCCCGCCCCCGCCACGAAACCGGCTCCTGGTGCCAGAAAGGTTGGGGACCGCTGATATAGTAGAAGCGCAATGAATATTTATGGAATGACAGAGCGAGACCCCGTGGATTCCCGAGGCTTGAAAGGTGTCAGAACTGTACAGGGACAGAGGCTTTTCGAGGTGAGGCAGGGGACACCAAGGTGATGGACACTCACGTGTTTTCTCCTTCCTGTCACTTGCGGTCGCTTTGGTCTGTGCTTGGGGGTGGTTGAAACTTGTTGAGTCAGCCCTCCCTGGAAGTGACTTGGGAGGGTTATAATGTCACCCGGTTCCCCTTCATTCTTCCCACCAGACGTGTTTACAAATATGGAATTTGCTGTTCTCACCAGGGAAGTTTCCAAAGTGGCATGTATGGCATGCAAAAAATATATATCTTTTATGGGAGGGGAACATGTTGTGAGTGCTAATTATGTGCTGTCAGTGAACACACGTGGTAGCTGACGGGTTTACAGCCTGGTTGAACTTTCCCATCTGGGTTGTTTGGAGGTGCTGAGCATCCCTGCTCAGTGAGACCTCCTGTCTGCCCATTTTTCTGGGATCCAGCACAGATAACGAGTGTGGGAATTTGGCCTAACCTCTTGGCACGTGGAGGGTGGAGTGTCTCGTCTGAGAGATGGAGTTTATCCTGGCGGGCGGCTCTTTCCCCCAAACTGGAAGGTTTCAATTTTATTGCTGGAGATTACGTGGAATCTTTTCGGAGGGTTTTGAGAGCCGGTGTGACAGGGTTACAACCCATGTAAGGCTTTCCCCTCTTCTGCTTTTGGGAGAATTCCCATTCAAAGAGCCAGATCCCATTAGGACCAGTCAGCGGTGTTGAGGATGGCTTGGGGAGGGGGTAAGGAGGGGCTGCATACCAAGTACTCAATTCCTGAAACCAACTTGCCGCTTCCAGGAGAAATCTGGAACTTTAAAAGCCCAGTTCCAGAATTGTCTCCTGATTCCACTAAAGGAAACCTACTGCTTAACGAATCATGGGCCGGCATTTAGGAGGGACACATCATTTTCTCAAATTCTTGGTTCTCTTATCTGTCAAATGAGTTTTTGCACATCAGTCATCTTGAATATTCTGTGATTGTGTGGTCAACCTGACTTTTAAATTATTTCTCCCTCATTATCAAAAAAATTTATTGATTAATTCTGGTTTTTAATGGTGGTGCGCTGAATTTCACTGCCACATGCCCTCATTTTGTGAATCTTGCTGTGCACATCTTAGTATTCCCTGTGCCCTTCATCTAGTAAATCAATGTTTGTTGACTGACAATGATTTTTGTCTTCCCCCTTAACTAATAACTGGGATTGGAGTTCAGTACAAGAACCATTATTTTCTTTTTTTAAAGCTAGAAGTAAATATTGCCTTTTAACACTCCAATGGAAAAAAGAATCTGTTGTAAGGAAAATCTAAATGATTCACTTACGACTTCTTAAGTGTTTAAAAGACTGAAAAATAAGACAAGATGACCATTTTGTGAGTGGTGCTGTAATCTGTAGAAGTATGTTTGGACAAATGGCCCACATATTCTAATAACTATTATAAACCTAGCCTAAGCAATAAGAGAAAATAGGCTAAACCAAGGTTTCCCATCTAATTAATTACTTCCCAGTCTATGTCTCCATTCTGTTAGCCTTATAGCAGCATTCCTAGGTACTGAAAAGGTCGCTGTGGAGAATGGCTAGTAGGAATGTTATTGTTTGGGATAGCAGGGATGTTATTGGTGGGGTAGTAGAGAGCTTGCTTTCTTCCAGCTTTATTGAGATATAATTGACAAATAACATTGCGTAAGTTTAAGGTGTACAATGTGATGATTTGAGATATTGTTAAATGACTACCACGTTAATCCAAAGTTACCATTTCCCATGTGTGCTGAAAATATTAACATCTACTCCCTTAGCAAATTTCAATTATACAGCACATACAGTATTGTTAACTACAATCATCATGGTGTCCATTACATCCTCAGAATGTATTCATCTTATAACTGGAAATTCGTACCCTTTGACCAACATGCCCCCATTTCCCCTACCCCCCTAGCTCCTGGTAACCACCATTCTACTCTACATTTCTTTGAGTTTGACGTTTTTAGATTCTACATATGAGTGATATCATCCAGTGTTTGCCTTTCTTTGTCTGACTTATTTCACTAAGCACGATGCCTTCCAGGTCCATCCATGTTGTTGCAAATGGCAGGATCGTCTTCTTTTTCATGGTTGAATAATGTTCCATTGTACACACATACCACCTTTCCTTTAAGTAGGGACGTTATCATTGGCAGTGATAGGGATGTTATTGGTGGGGTGATAAGGATGTTATTGAGCGCAATATACCTGAAGAGATGGAAAAACTTTAAAAGAAAATGTTTAAATATATTCTTGGTAGAAATAAATTTAGCTTTTGATGGAACTCTTCATCGTTCAGTTGGGGTGGAAACTTTATTTCAAAGACTTCCCATTTTGAATGAGAGATGCAGTTGCCACTCTGACCTCTGAGACACTCCCCAGAGGGCAAGGGAAGATTCTCTTTATGACACCTTAAGAATACAGATGGATTTTTCTCTGAAGCCTCAAGCACAGGGTTTCTCGGTGACTTTTTCTGAGTCTGATGGTGCCTGGGAATGTGGGCATCGTCCTGTGGCGTTCCTAAATAGTAAGACATCATCACTAATTCATGTGCTGCGCGTTTGTAACATGTGATAAACAAGAACCGAGCCTCCATGTACCTACAGTTTTGCTCAGCCAATTAATAACGTAAGGCACGCTGCAGGGGCCGTGCTTACCTCCGGGGGCCCGCCTGTGCCACCAATTCAGATACATCATCACAAACTGAGAGGCTAATTACAAATTACTCTTACCTCTTTATTAAAGCAGGTCCCTAGAGGCCCACTCCTTGGAAGGGTTCGTGTTATCCTTGTTTACATTTCCGCCTGTTTGAGAGTGCTCCTAACAGCATCCTTTATAAAGACTGTGGATTTTACTTTAAGAAACTACTGCAGTCTGATATCTTCCCATAGGTATGAATTAGGGAGGATTACTGTATTTTAAGAGAATGTCTATTGCTGTGTAACAAACCACCCCAAAACATAGTGGTTTACAGTGACACCATTCATTGATTTTGCTCACAAATGTACAACTTGGGCAGGACTTGGCAAGGCAGCTAATCTTTGCTCCACATGGTATCCTCTGGTCAGTGGCTAGGGAAGCCACTTTCAAGATGGTGTACCCACACCGCTGGCGAGTAGTTGCTGGCTACAGGCCTCTCCACAGACTGCTTGGGCTTCCTCAAAACATATGGCTGGGTTCTTCCCCCAAAACAAGGTGGAAGTTCGTGGAAATTTTATGACCAGGCCTCAAAAGTTGCATAGTCTCCTTTTCACTTTCCTCATTGGTCAAGGGCCATACTGGTCCAAGGAGACACATATAGATTCCACCTCTTGTCGGGGGAGTGACAAGGTTCCAGCCTGTCATGTGGGATGAGAGATATCTTTGGAAAATACAACCTGCCACAGACATGAATTCAGACATGCTATGTTCATTTACTAGGGGAGAACTTTGAGACCATTCAGGGCTTGTATGGAATACACAAAAAATAAAAATGAAGGCAAGAAGTGGAAATAAGGAGTTGAGTATTGAATATAAGGGTTATTGGGCATTGGAAATCATCTTTAAGTGTAATTCTCAACAGTTGTAAATGGAAAGTCCTCTCCCCCCAGAAACAACCACCCTATTTGTTACGCAAAGAGATCACATATCTTCATGAGATCTGAAACTCTCAGATCATTTTCATCTTCTAGAAAAACCATCCCAGGGTTCTCCAGGGTATTTACAAAAAGAACAATAAAACATTCATTTCTTCAGCACACTGTAATGGAAACCATCCCCAAGTACTTAGTTTCACTGCTTTGTTTACTGTGAGGGTTTCAAATGCCATTAGGACTGTGTTATATTTTTGCTGGTCTGGAGTCATGGGGACAGAAAAGGGTTTTTTTTTAAACTAAGGGTTAAAACTAGGACAGCATTGGTCCAACAGCGCCAGCCCAACATTTTGTTAAAGTGCCTTTCGTTAATGTTCTGGAGGCCTATGTAAATCAGGCAGTGGTGGGGAAAAAAAAAAAAAGTCATGAATTCTGGATGTTAAAGCAGCAATGTGGTGTGAAGGGAAACATCTGCTCTTGGTTAAACTTCTTGAAACTCAGGTTCTTTTGCCGCAGTCACTTAACTGTGGTGCTGAGATTTGAGTTCCATGAAGACTCTCAAACACGTTTTCCAGAACATTCCCAGGAGTCTTAATAAGCCCTTGAGGTTCTTTGCCCCCAAGCTTATAATTCCAGGGTCACTGCTATTACCAAAGGATAAAATTGGGGCTGTCAGCATCTGCAGTTCCTGGATTCTAGATTCTAGCTGGTTCTTTTTCTCTTTTCTTTTCTTTTCTTTTTTCTTTTCTTTTCCTTCCCTTCCCTTCCCTTCCCCTCCCCTTCCCTCCCTTCCTCTCCCCTCCCTTCTCCTCCCCTTTTCTTTTCTTTCTTTTCTTTTCTTTTTCTTTTCTTTCTTTTCTGGAAATGCACTGTCTTAGGCAGTGCCCTTTGAAAGAAGGCCCAGTGGAATGCCCAGTTATGAGGCATTTTTTTACTGTGATGACAAGTGCTGATATTAACGAATTGTTTGTCTCTGCATATTTTCCTTCTCCTGAGGGGAAGATTGACCTGGTTTGTTAGGAGATGAACTGGAAACCCAAGGACTGCCGATAAGTTTAAGTGTTGCTTTCTGGAAGTGTAGCCCGGTACCTGCAGCCTCAGTTTTCTTCACTGTTAAAAATGATGCAAGTAGGGCTTCCCTGGTGGCGCAGTGGCTGAGAATCTGCCTGCCAATGCAGGGGACACGGGTTCGAGCTCTGGTCTGGGAAGATCCCACATGCCGCGGAGCGGCTGGGCCCGTGAGCCACAATTACTGAGCCTGCGCGTCTGGAGCCTGTGCTCCGCAACAAGAGAGGCCACGATAGTGAGAGGCCCGCGCACCGCGATGAAGAGTGGCCCCCGCTTGCCGCAACTAGAGGAAGCCCTCGCACAGAAACGAAGACCCAACACAGCCAATAAATAAATAAATAAATAAATAATAATTTAAAAAAAAATGATGCAAGTAGCGAACAATGTGCACATTTTCACAATCTCAAATGAGTGTATTTGTAAAACATTATTGGCCCCAGATGGATATTTCCTGAAATTGTAGACTCATAGAAGTTTCCATTTAGAAGTAACCTCAGATTCTGCAAATTTGATCTCCTGACTGTTCATTCCTTGCATAAACATTTACTGAGTACTTACCAGGGACCAGGAACTGTTTCAGACGCTGGGGACAAAGTGAGGGACAAAACAGACAACACTCCTGCCCTCACGGAGCTCTCATTCAACTGGGAAAGACAGACAATAGTTAAAAAATGTGGAAATAAGTGATACGATGAAAGTTAAACAAAGAGATGTGCTGAAGAGTGACCGGATGACCATTGTTTAGGCTGGGATGTCAGTGAAGGCCATATGGGAAGAGGGTACCCTGGTGACAAGGAGAAACCAGTCGTGGGGAGGGGAGGGAAACAGCCTCCCAAGCAGAGGAAGCTGCAGATGCTGAGGCCTCGGATGGGAACGGACTTGGAGTGTAAAATAGCGAAGGTGGAGGAAGTGAAGGAGGCGTGGGGTAGGCCCCACGGGGAAAGACAGGACAGGAGAGCTGCCAGAGGGGGCAGAAGGACTGCAGGACAGCAGAGTCCACTGCCGGTCTAGGTGGAAGACCCTGAGCTGTTCTTTTTGTGACCGTGAGTGGACTAGAGAGACTTGACCTTTGTGGGAGGGGCCAGCCAGAGAAAGCCAAGGATGTAAGGGCAGGAGGGATGGCTGGCAGAGGAAGCGGGTCCCATGCTGGACAGGGAGGGGTGAGGAGAGCTGTCACCCGTGTGTTTGGTACTTTTTGAAAGCAGCTTTCTGGGTCCTCACTGCTGGTCGCGTGTAACGAAGTGACCCTGTGTCTGGGTAAGCTTGGACAGTTCTAGCTCATGCCTGTCGTCACAGACTAATTGTTAATAGCTTCACCTTTTGCTCTCAAAAGTGTCAAACTGTTTAAAGTTTGCACGATAGTTTACCAATGGTTCAACACACCGGAGGCTCGTGGTGTATCACCTTTTAGTCCTGGACTGCCGTGTCTACTTTGGGTCTCCCGTCTACCTCGCCCATCCTTCCCCATGGCAAGTGTAAGCTCTTCTGGCCTCTCCCACGAGCCCTGCGGTGACTCCCGGGCCCCCAGCCACTCTCTTTGCCTCCCTCCTTTTACCCTCCTCCCCCATCCATACCACATCCTGTGGAAAGATTAATTTTGCTTGGGAAAGGCCTGATTATGTCACTGCTGCCAGAAACCGTGATGGCATCTCTTTGCTTCCAGAAAAGAAGTCCAGACTCTAAAGATTCAGCACTCTCCAAGATCAAGCCCTGGTATTTCACAGTATAGCTTAGAGTGTAGGACATGCTATAGTAAACACACGCTGTGTAACAGGTGGGAATATGGACTCTAAAGCCAGACTGACTAGGTTTGAATCCTACCTGCCGTTTGCTAGCTGTGTGCCCTTGGGCAAGCTGTGCAACCTCTCTGTGTCTCAGTTTTCTGATCTGCAACATGGGGATAAAAAAGAAAATCTACTGTTATTGTTACAGAAGGATGAAATGAGTTAATCCACGTAAAGCCCTTAGAACAGCTTTTGGCACGTGGTAAGCTCTCGGTAGATGGAAGCTGCTGTCATTATGGATTTTTGGTGCAGGACGTTTGTCCTTCTCTGCATAACTTAGGACACTTTCTTACCTCTTTGCCTTTGCTAGCCTTGTTCCTTCTTGGATTCTTTCCCCCAAACCATTCCGTATGCACATATTCTACCTGTGGGTCAGGTTATTTTACCAACCATGGATTTCAGCAGCCACAAAACTGACAAACCGTGAAGTCTGTTGCACATCCTTTGACTTTCCCATGCGACTCTGATGAAAGCCTCTTTAAATGCTTTGCTGACATAAGCTTTCGAGGTTGATTTCTCCATTTTCTTTGTGGGTGTGCACTGGCCTTAGCAGAAGCCTGGGAGCATCTTGTAGCCTTGGTGGGAGATGCAGATCCTTCTGAGGTCCTGTGACTTGAAGATCCCTCAGTTTTCCTGCCTGGATGATGCCAGGGTCTTTGCTTTTGCTCCAAGATCCTGGTCTGAGCACGTCCACGCAAAGTTCTGCTGATGGGCAGACATTGAGGGAGATTAGGGATTTGCAGGGATCATGCAAATCTGCCAGAGGTGACCCCCGTCTGCCCCAGCACATGACTCTCTGTTATGCCCTCATGATCTGGGTGCCTCTGCTCTGTGAAGGGGAAAGCTTGGGGGTTGAACACTGACTCCAGAAAATATTCCTAAGAAATAGTCTTCAATTCTACCTCAGTAAAGCTGAGAAAAGAAATCTTGAGCAGACCTGATGGAGATAAAGATAGCCCGAGAAAAGGAGAAGAATGCTGCATCTCTGCAGACAAAATAACCTAGAGCACTGACACAGGTTCCACTTTGACCAAAACATATCAACACTGTTGTGATCGGTATGGCCTTACTTGCTCAGTTTTGTTCAGCTTAAGTATCGGTTGCCTTATATTCTCTTCTTCACATTAGTACACGTGGGTACTGAACAAATTTCAAATTTTATTTCCCATCAGATGATGTATCTACATGACAGATATTAAATATGTATTTTTTCTGCCCTGAAATTCCTTTTCTTCTGAAAGCTGCTTTGTTCCCACAATCCAGCTACGTGAATTCCATAGGAGCTACCCTAACAATGGCCAGAGCTGATTGGCCTAGAAGTGGACACCTGACCTAAGCTGAGCCAATCAGAGCCCTTCCCTGAGATCTTTTACTTGTGTGTAGCCAGGAAGTTTAGACATTCTATCTCTAGTGGCTAAGCTATGAGCAGAAAAACTCAGAAATTGGCAATGGCCATAGTTTCTGCCACATGGAGAAAATTGGTCCTGGAAGAGAAAGAAGAATGATGCTAACAAATAAAGAAAAGTAGGGACAAAACCTGGAGCAAGTTTCCTGACAGTGCTGGAGATGCTGGTCCCAGGTCTTCCTAAGATCCTGCTCTGGCCCTACCCTGCTGGCGCTTGCTCTTTGAGACACCATTGGATTTCTCCCCACATATAGGTCTCTCCTTGTTCACCTCTCTTTTGCATCTCTGATTTAGACTTTTGATGTTAGGTTGGGATCTTCTGGTGGGTTGGTTTTCACGGGGCTTTAAAAACTAGTTGAAGATCTTTGAGGGAGCTTAACAGCACACCCCCTCTTAGTTCTACTGATTTCCCATGAACTACATTTTCAGTGAACAGTGAAATTATAGGCACAATCTAAGTGAAAGAACTGAATCAGTTAACACAGGTAAGGACGGCCAGTAAAACTCCTTTTGTCAGGAATACCTTCCCTGAACCACCAAAGGATGGATTTGTTCTCTGCTCCTACACCAGTGTTGGATCCCATCTCTTCCTTTTCTTTTAAGGGAGTTTACAGTTTTCCAAGTTCTTCCATCATTTCCCAAGCTTCCCACCAAATCACTCCTAATAGCAGAGGAGAATAAAATAGTACCTCTTCCTTCAACCTCAGCCTTGCCAGGGACTTAAGGGGGCAAGCAGTGGTCCCTCAAACTGAGCATAGGCAGGTTGAGAAGGAGAGATCACATGGACTCTTCAGAGTCTCTGAGTTGCCCCTTGAGTTAGATCAACACATATTAAACTCAAGAGGTCAGGGATAGTGCCTATTTGCCTCCCCAGCACCTAGTGCCCAGCACATGGTAAATATTGAGTAAGTAGTTAGTGAATGAATAAATGGGTATTATTATCCCCATTTTATAGATTAGGAAACTGAGGCTCAGATAAATCAACTGAGTTGACCAGTAACATAGCTAGTGAATGGCAGGGTTGAATCCAAAGATTTAGGTCTCAGACTCCTTGTCTAGGGCTCATTCTGAGACCTCTCAGTCACTGAAAGAGAAAACCACAACACCAGAGGTCTACCCGATCTTTCCTTGT
This sequence comes from Balaenoptera acutorostrata, assembly GCF_949987535.1. Taxonomy (NCBI): domain Eukaryota; kingdom Metazoa; phylum Chordata; class Mammalia; order Artiodactyla; family Balaenopteridae; genus Balaenoptera; species Balaenoptera acutorostrata. The sequence continues at coordinate 10,867,762 of NC_080067.1, forward strand.
GGCCTCATAACGGAGCTAAACACACAGCAGCACTTGGTCAAAGTTTCAATTCCTGAAGCGAAGTGTTAACACGTCAGAACTAAAGGCAGCTTCAGACTTGAGCTAAAACCCGTGTTATTTTTGAACCTCCGTTTTCAGAAAGCTGGTACAAGAGTTTAGGCAACAGAAGACGAGAAGGGTTGTGTGTGTGTGATAAAATATTCACCGTAAAGACTCATGTGTAACCGTGCAACCCAGAACAGCATCTTTGCGCCTGTTCTTGACATACGGTACGTGCCTCTGTTTGTAGGTTCCCTATGTACGTCATGGATCCCCAAAGACTTTAAAATGTCAGCTGTCACGAAATGGTGGCCCATGAGTTATTAGGAGGGTCACAGTGGGCATTGATCTGGTCTAGGGTCCATTTGGGATGTTTGTGTGTGTGTCTTGGTCTTTACCCTATATTATATGCATCTGCAGCCATTACTGAAAGCTCTGTTTCTATTGCTCAGTATTTCATATGGTTTATTGTGCCCTACAGCAGCACTGTCTATCCAGTAGAACTTTCTGTGACGATGGAAATGTTTCATATTTGCACCAAATGTTCTATATTTGCATCCAATACTGTAGTCACCAGCCACAGAGGCTATCGAATACTTGAAATGTGGCTGGTGTGACTGAGGAATTTAATTTTTAATTTTATTTGAATTAATTTAAGATTAAATAGTCACACTTGGCTAGTGGCTACCATGTTGGATAGTACAGCTCCATATTTTTAAGAGGTCAGTAAGTTTCTGATTCCTGGCACTAATTAGCTCATTAGTTATAGGGATTCCAGTAAGTTCATCCTAAAGTTAGAAACTGCTTATAACTTATAGAAATTAAATCTAACAGAGATTTAATTCTTTTACCTCAAAATATAGCAGGGTGGGCTTCCCTGGTGATGCAGTGGTTGAGAGTCTGCCTGCAAATGCAGGGGACACGGGTTCGAGCCCTGGTCCGGGAGGATCCCACATGCCGCAGAGCAACTGGGCCCATGGGCCACAACTACTGAGCCTGCGCGTCTGGAGCTTGTGCTCCGCAACAGGAGAGGCCGCGACAGTGAGAGGCCCGCGCACCGCGATGAAGAGTGGCCCCCGCTCACCACAACTAGGGGACGCCCTCGCACAGAGACGAGGACCCAACACAGCCAAAAATAAATAACTTAATTAATTTTTTTAAAAAAATGGCAGGGAGATTTCATTCACCTGGGCAATGGTGACTGCTGTCCACCTTCTTGTACACTTCAGCTTCTCCCTGAGACCTTTAATCAACACCAGATTGAGTCCTTCTTTGTTCCTGTTTGGAGCACATTTCTCTCCCTGCCTTTTGGAAGCTCTTAGCCATGCCTTCCTTTCACACCCAGTCCGGCTGGAATTTGGAGACCTCTAGCAGCCTGCCCTGTGCGGTCTTCTTCCCCTCACTCCCTTCATCTGCTTTTCTCCTGTATGACATTTCTCCAGAGAAACAACTCATAGGGTTATCTATCTGTCTATCTGTCTGTCTATATCATGAGACTGGAATTGAGATTGATTTATTTTAAGGAATTGGCTCATGTGATTGTGAGAGCTGGCCAGTCCCAAATCTGCAGGGCCACTTGGCAGGCTAGAGGTTCGGGTGAGAGTGATGTTGCAGCCTTGAGTCTGAAGGTTGAAAACTCAGGCAGATCGTCTGGAGGCAGACGATCCACATTATAGAGGGTGATTTGCTTTCCTTAGAGTCAATGGACTGTAGATGTTAATCACATCTAAAAATATCTTTACAGCCATTTCTAGGCCAGTGTTGACAACTGGTCACCGTAGTTTATCCAGGTTGACACATAAAATGAACCATGACACCTTCGTCATTAGATTCAGACCAAATTGTCCTGGACTTCCTCTAACCCTTCACCTGTGCCATCTCATATGGCCTGTGGGTGCTCCAGTTCCTACTGACCCGGCAGCAGGAGTCTTTTCTGCTCCCTTTCCTGTGTTACCTATGTCTTTCATTTTTCCCAAACTCAACCCATGTCCCATTTCTCCCTAACTGGTTTTACCCTAGTTGATAAATGTACTCTAAACAAATATGTGTATAAGACCAGACAAAGTATATATTTGCACTAAGACGCAGCAGCATGGTATTCATTTTGAAAGTAGAGTAACAGACAGTACGTCCTAGAGTATCAGGGACTATCCCAATGTCATGGTGTTATCTTTAATCAAAATGACTCTTGAAATATATAACCAAAGATGACATCATTTGCCAATGCATTGAGCCTTTATAGAAATACATTTTTAAAAAAGAAAAAATAAATCTTTTTCACATCATGATCTCTGGTTTTAGGTTGGGAAAATATAGTTACCATTGAATTTGTTCTTACTCATCATAGATCCGTTGAATGAAGTCTTGGGTCAGTTGAAAACGTTAATTTTTGATGCCTAAACCAGCAATTGTTACTCCTTTAAGTGTTAGGGGTGGGATGGTTTTTTAAATGCAGCAGACATGAGAAAAAGGTGGATGAGGGTGTATTTCAGTTTAAACTCGTATCCGACTGGGCATCTTGGCACAGGTTGGATTGTGTAATGTGGAAGAGTGCTGTCCTGAAGGCGCACCAGTTTGCATTAAGACACTCAGAGTCAGATCTGGGCTTTGCCATGATCTAATCACAGATGTTAGAGAAACTCTTTGGGCATGCGTGTGACAGTCTGTGGGGAATTCCTTACCCAAAGTGGCTTGGATATTCAGGATTTGATCTTCTGTATGGATTTGATTCCACGATCTTGAAGACCTGGTGTAGCTTGAAGTCATGGTGGTGTCCAGAAGCTGATGAGCCCCTGAAAGTAAAGGGATCTGAGATGTCCGGAGAACGGGAGAGGGATTCCAGAAACATCGTGGGATAAATCTGGCAGGAGGCAGTGAGCGGTTACGCAGGGTTACATAAAGGGAAGAACTGAAGAAGATGCCTTTACTCCAGTTTGAGGGACAAGGTCCACAGTAGACCCATCAGCTGTGATCATTGGTCATGTAGGTCTGAGCCCCAGAGGAAAGTCAGGACTGGAGAGTCCAAATTTGGGAATCATTAACATATGACTAGTGGCTAAGTCCGGGTGAGTAGAGGAGGTTCCCATGGGGAGTTTGGGGTGAGGAGAGCTGGTGGCCAGGAATGAACCCTGATGAACACCATCTAGTGCCCACCTTTCTGATGTGCGTAAGACTTGCTTAATGAAGGTTAGGAATGAACAAATGAATACATGAGTGAATGAGAAACAAACAGGATTCAGTTTGACAAACACAGTCACGGGACATTACGAAAAAGAGAAAAGAAAGTGCCCATTCTAGGATAAGGTAGAAAACCAAAGGCGTCAGGGCCCCTAGGGTCTAGACAAATATTGATCTTTATAAAACCTAAATGCTGGTCTTCTAGTTAAAAAAGACTACTCACCCTTTCTGGTAAACAATTTGGCAGCCTGTACCAAGCCTTTGAAAAGCTGATATCCCTTGACGCATTAATTCCACTTCCAGGAATCCACCCCAAGGAAGTAAATAGAGCTGCAGACAAAGATTTGTGCATGAAGGTGTTTCATATTCTTGAGACACACTTTCCCTGGAAGGTTTGCAATGGGGAGGGGGGAGCATCTTTACCTTTTAACTTGAGCATCTTTTTAAAGTTTTGATACTATGCAGTACTAGGTGCAGGATACCACATTTTCATTAATGTTTAAGATAAAAGATGAGCATTCAAAGAAATCTTGTGCTTTGCCCTCAGACCCTCACCCCTCACCTCCTCTGTCTCAAGAGTTACTATGGTGCGAAAGTTAGGGACCTGTTGCTGTGGGGTGAAGTCAGAGCCTTTGTTGGCTTGATATTCTGTGACATCGATGGTGTGGCCCTTGTAATTTCCAGTCCAGCCTCATTTCTGTGCACTCCTGGCTTCTCATGTCATGTTCCAGAAATGTTTCTAGAAATTTCTTCAATACTCAGGCTGTTGCACACCATCAAGCCTTTGCCCTTGATGATCCGTCCATCTCTTTACCTGCACTGCCCTGTCCCTTTTTTCACCCATCTGGTGAACTCCTATTCATCCTTCAAAGCCTCCTGAAGATTGGGTCCCCAAATAGGATTTGTTTAGCACGATATTTTGGGATAAAAATTGAATTTGAATGTTGTCGGTGAGGCATGCACATTCCAGCTCTGCCACACCCCTCACCTCTTCCAGTTGTATCGCAGTCTTACTCCATTTCGTTTATTACAGCCCTGACCTTCTGTGAGAAACGTCTCAGTGTCCCCTTCAGGCAGAAATAATCTATACCTTTCTATACCTTTATATCCATTATTGCGCTTAGCACCCTCTATGAGAAATTTCTGGAATATTTACTTTTTTCAATTATAAAGGTAATATGCATGCTTATTAGATAAATTTTGAAAAATTACACACAAATATCATACAGCTGTCATAATACTGTGTCTAAGAAGTTTAGAATCTTGATATTTTTATATAACATTATAATATAAGCATTATTGTGCCATGTTATTATAATATTTTTAAAGTCTGTTTACAATAATTGGCTGAATCTTTTGAGAGTCAGGACTCCTATTTTGTATCCCCCAGAACCTAAGTGTGACATTGGTTTGAGCCAGTATAGGGACTTAATAAATGTTTGTTGGAGTCTAGGGCTGAAAAATCAATGGGTCTCCATCCCTACCTTCTAGGAGCTCATTCTGGGAGAGGAGACACATATCCACTCAGTATGTAATGTATTCATTCATTCATTCAACAGATATTTATTGATCATCTCCTATATGTCATACAAATTACTAGCACGTTGTGCTTCTCTCTTCTTGACCAGGAGTCTTTCCTTATTTCGTTTGGGACTGTGAAATCCATTGCATTTCTCTTTTTGCTTGTGCTGCCAGGAAGCTCAGAGCTATGCTTTGTACACATTACCTTCCCTCAACCTAAGGCTCTCTGGTATAATTATCTCCTCAGTCTTCTTTTAAAACTTTTGTGACCTGTGTGTTGTTTTAGAAGCTTTCCAAAACAATTTCTAAGAGTAGATAGATATCACAGATTAATGGGTAAAAAATGAATTTTCAGGATGGAAAGGATGACTTTAAGTTTTTTTTTAGAGTTTTGAAGCATGAATTGGGCCAACCATGGGCATTTGTGTGGGCACATACATATCCAAGAACTTGATGCTTTGACATGTATCCACTTGACCTTGTACTTAAGAGAATGAACTTGGGCCCAAGCCAGACCTGGCTTTGAACCTGGCTACCCACAGCTTGCTTTATGACTTTATTGTCTCTGGGCCTTAGTGTCCTCATCTGAAATGAAGATCATGATACCATGCAGGGTCATTCAAGGGTTAAGCAAAACAATTTACATAAAACGCATAGTGTAGGGCTTGACACACAGTAGGTCTGTGATAGATGGCAGTTAATACTGTTGTTATCATTACATCTAGCACAGGCTAGACCTTATAGAAAGACTGGGCTGTACATTCGTGTAGCTGCTCCAGGCCATTCTCTAGAATGGCCAGTGTTGAACTAAAATGACCTCTTGCTTTAAGTTAGGGTGGGTCATCTGGGGAGGGCTGCCAAGGCTTGCTTCTCCTTTAGAGAGTAGCTCCGTGCTGGTATTTCTTACTAATTCTCAAATGACAGGAGATGATCACTGCAGCAGCCTCGAGATTTTCTGAGGTCATCCACTTGTGGGTTGGTGACTAAGACTCACAGAGCTCTGAGGTCTCCACCTCCTGATTTATTTGTAAAGTGACTTGAGCATTCTTGCCCAGAAAGTCCCCTAAAGCCCATCTTCTGGTTTTGGCCAGCTCTTGCCTGATTTTATTCGGCTATTACTTTCAGTTTGTTTTTCACTTATGACTATTACATTCAATTGCCTGGGGTATTTTTTAGGGAGGGGAGCCTTCACGGGGCACAGAACTCAGTGTGGCCATCCGTCCCCCATCTTGAGGCTCAGGAGGTGAGAAGGTGCCACCTGTTACCTGGACTGGATGGTGGATGGAGAGTCATGGGTCGGCCCAAAGTGATGCCCGTGGGCTGGGTGTGTGGACTGATGTCCTCAGATGTCCCCTCTTGCGGGGCTGCGTGCTTCAGCTTTGGCGCGGTGGTGATTCTCCCCACCTCTGCCCTTCTCTGCCAAAACAATTGTTTCAGAGAGGAAGCTCTTTGGGTCATAAAATGTCATCTGGTAGTTAGTATACGGTTATATAGACGTATTGAGTTATATAGTAGCCTGATGAGCAGGAAGTAGGTGATTCATCAGAAAAAAAAAATAACAAGAAAATAAACTCTTACCAAAATGAACTTCCTCCTTCAGCCACTCTTTGTTCCAGCTCATTCTTTTAGAACCTTCTTCCAGCTTCTTAGAAAACAATTGCTAATCGGGACTAACACAGTGTTTCAAGGAGAGGCCGTCGCAGCCCTTCATAGCCAAATGCATTATTTTTCCATAGTTTAAAAAAAAAATAAGCCCCACACTCTCTGTCCCCAGCTGGGCCAGGGTTGGGGTGTGGGCGCTGCCTTGAGGACCCGGAGCCTTTGCCAGCTCGAGAGACTTCACGTTCAAACAGAAACACCCTCCACGGCCTCCCTGAGGTATTTCGTTCCCCCTTTGCTGGAACATCCCATTCACTTGTTTCCCTTCGTTCTGTTTGCCTCACAGATCCAGGAGGCTGCGAGTCGGGGCCTGAAATTCGTCGGGGTCATACCTCAGTACCACTGCCCTGGGCACTCGGCAGGTGGCAGCCCCCCAGCGGATGCCTGGGGTGCGACAGAGCCTGGCAGGTGTGCGGCTACGGAGAACCTGGGGGCTGCTGACGCTCCGGTGGGGACGGACGGAAGCCCAGAGCCCGGCCAGGGCCCGAGAGGGGAGGCGCCCACCGCCCAGCAGCCCGGCTCGCCCTCGGGAGCCGGGGTTGGCACAGAATCCCCTCCACGCGGGGTGAGCGAGACTCTGGATGGACCGGATGGGGACCCGCTGGAAGGGCATGGAGAGCCACTCTCAGGAAGTAAGTATGTCAGCGCTGGGACTCTGACCCGCTGGGAGAGAGGCTGCTAGCTTGTCAGTAATCCCCTTGGCATTTTAGGATAACGAATGGAACTAGAGTGTAGAGAGAGCAGTCCATCAAACAGGAGAAACTGTCAAGCAGTTTTCTGGGCCTCCTGACTGTTTCCTGCCTGAAGCTGTGACTTCCAGGGGTGCGGAGGGGAAGGGGGGCCGGGGCAGGGGGGCAGAACCACGTGACGTTGACTCGCAGTTGCTCCAAATTGTCACGTGTGAAGCAGATTCTAGAACGGGAGGTCGTTTCTCCCGCACGCTCTTGCACTGCCCCTGAATTACCCCGTGTGAACACAGGAAGTGTGAACTTTGCTGGGCACCAGTGCAGAAAGCAGCCTCCACTTTTGGACCCCTTGTTTGAATATCTGCCTAAAGAAGGAAATCAAGAAAGCCAGCTGAGGACAAATTGTGCAGGAAGCTGGTGATTCAGCTCACGCAGCTGTAAACAGCCAGATTTCAGGGAGTTGTATAGTTGACAGATCAGCACCGTGGAAAGAACACTGCCAAGGAGAGGCCACCAGTAAGCGACTCCTCTGAATCACATTGTAACGGCCGTCGGAGCACGCCCTTTAGGTTGGGGATTTCAAATAGCAACACAACAAGGATGATAATAGCCAACGTTTATTAATACTTCCTGTGAACCGGGCGCTGGGCCAGCAAGCTTTCCTATGACTATCTCTTCATTTTTCCTATAATGTGGGTGAGCTCTTGCATCATTGCCCATTTTACAGCTGAGTAAACTGAGGTTCAGAGAGTCCATCTGTTGCCCAGGCTGGAAATAGATCTGATGTGTGAGCCCAGGCCGGCTCTCTGCCTGGTCTTTCCTGTGTGATAACTCAGACAGACGAACAAGGTTTACTGAGGCCCTCCGTCTACAGGGAGCTAAGTTTCTCTTCATTTCCCCGTGATTCCCTTTCGTCTTCCTTCTCCAGGAAATCTAGCCTCGAGCCATTTCCTGAGAGCCAGGCCCTCGTATGAGCTGCGTGGCCTCTTCTAGCCTTTGGGAGGTGACAAGTGACAAGACTGACAGGAGGCGGCCACAGGTCTTACGAAGCCTTTCTCTTTAGGCCTTCCTGGATCATCTCCCTGGTTAATGTTACTATTTACGTACTAATTCTGGAAGTTAGCCTCTTAGAAATGACGAGGAACCATTTATACTTTGAGAATAGAAAAGAGGGTGAGGGGCTTCCCTGGCGGTCCAGTGGTTAAGACTCTGCGCTTCCGCTCCAGGGGGTGCGGATTTGATCCCTGGTCGGGGAACTGAGATCCCGCAGGCCGCACGGTGCGGCCAGAGAAGAAAAGAGGGTGAAATAGGTTTTCTTGTTATGTCAGTAGTTCCTGAAAAGAAAATTGTGAGCTGGTTAATTCTGGGGCTTGTTTGCAAACTTGACCTTGGAGGGGGAGTTGGCAGCAGCCTCAGTTCTGGGAGAGGTTAGGACCGTTTCATGAAAGCCTTGATATGTGCTGAAGTAGAGGCTCATTTGTGGGACTTCTGCTCCCACAGAGTAGCTGAGAGCACACTTGGATCCCGTGGGTGCCTCCCAAGGAACATCCCAGTCTTATTTCAGAATCCCCCATTTCTACATGGCTGTTGGGCTGAATCCCAAGAAGGAGGACCGGCCTCCTCGAAGCCCCTCTGTACCATCTCAGGCCCTGGGAGGGTGAGGGATCAGGGCATCACAGGCCCCAGGAGAGAGGGCAGGGAGCACAGGGGTTAAGAACCAGACCTCTTGAGCAAGATACCCTCCTGTGCCTCAGCTCCTTACCCTGTAAAATAGGGATTAAAAAAAAAAGTTTCTTGTAGAAAGGTGAAAGGAGAGATGCATTTAAAGCACTCCTAAGTGACGGTTCTTATGACTGGGGTACAGGCTCCGTCGTCCTGACCATGACCCCATCTCTGCGCAGAACCCTGCCTTGGAGAAAGGGGGCTCTTGATACTGAGGGTCCTGCCAGGAGTTTTCAGATATTCCTTGTTCCAGAATCCACTTTTCTCCAAGATTCCTTCCAGACTTCCTGCCTCCTGGGGTTGAGTTAACTGGGGAGACTTGTCCTGGGACCCTCCGCCCCAGGTCCCTCCTGCTGTCCTGTGACTGTTCCGTCCCTCACTCAGACACTCCCCCACCATCGCTGGGCACACAGAGACCACCCTCCCCCCCCACCCCCGTGATACCCCAAGTGTCTTGGCCTGCATCTCATTTCCTCAAGTCCCTGTTCTCTATGAGAAAACCAGTGCCTGCTGAGGAATAGCAGGTTAGGGTATGTCTGGAAGTGGTCAGCCCAACAATGCGTGAGAACTCCAGCTGTGAGGGGCTTATGGTACCACCCACCCCCCCAGTCTTGCTCGGGAGGCAGCTGTGTGTGTCTGTCGTCTGCTCGTGAGCCTGGCACTGATCTCTCTGCGCAGGAGGCCACAGGTCTCACTGTTACCCTTTATTTCTCTTTTGGTGGAATAAATGAATCTTTGGATCTTTTTCATCAGTCAGTGAACACACAGGGGTTACGCGTGCACAGGCGTGGCCTTGCAGGGGGCGGACAGACAAGTCATCATGGTGACAGCCCTCTGAGTGAACTGTTCTGAGCTCTTCCTATGTGTCTTGACTGTGCTTCACAACAGCTTTGTGACAGAAGATGCTATTATTACACCCGTATCACAGATAAGGACAGTCGCCTGCATACCCTCATAGAGTTAAATGTTATCTCCTAGTGTGAGCATTAGTTGAGCATAGCTTCAGCCTCCCAGAAGGCCGGCCGGCTGTCCAGGGACCCTGTCCCCATTCACGGCCCTCACCTGACCCCAGCTTCTCTCCTAATCGTTTTCCGGGGAAGTCTTTCCTCTCCTTCCCTGGGAAGTCCATGCACCATCACCCACCCCGTCCCCAACGCCCCCTCCCCGCTGCTCACTCAGCTTTCACCTCCCTTTCTCTCAGGGCCCCCTAAGGAGGGTGAAGTGTTTTTACTCCTCATTCTGCCAGGTGGGCTTAAATAGGCAATCACAGCAAGACAATTAAAAAAGATCCAGAGGGAACCTCCCTCCTTCCCCCTCCCTTTCCTCCTTTAATTTGTTTCCTTTATAGGAGCCTGGGGGAGCCGGTCAGGCAGAGGCTGCTCAGGAGGGCTGCCAGGGAGCTCTCATCTGGAAACAGGGCAGGCCGCCCCTCCCCCTCCCCGCGGGCTGCAGGGACCGCTCTGGTCCAGGGATTCTGCTCCCCATGCCCACCCGGCTTTCTTCCTGCTCGTCCTGGGGAATTTCCTGTAGGTTTGATGTCAGGCCGTGCAGACATCACCTGAGCCTTGCTGCAGACTGCTTCCCTTCTCACATCTAGCTTGCCCCGGCCTCCTGGTGAAACACAGAGCACCTGGGAAGAACAGGACCACGTTCCCATGCCACGATCTCCGTGCATTTCTGTGCTGGGGGGCAGCTTCCTTCATTCACCGCAAACAGGCCAGTGAGGAAGGCCAGTGCACGGCAAGGTTAGGGAGGTGTCGCAGGACGAACCCCTGGCACTTCTCTCCCGGCCTCCAGCATTCCCATCTTGTCTCTGTCACTGAAACTTGAGCAGGAGAAACAAGGAGGCCACACAGGTTCACGCAAAGTCAACTTGTTCTCACTGGCACCGAAATAATAATGCAAAATCTTCCAAGAGTTACCCTTCCTCCCTGCACCTACTCACTTAAAATGCCTACAGATGCAGCCAGGAACCTGAACCAGGAATTGCAGTGTCCTTTTCTGGAGGGGGATTCTATTCAGCAGGCCTCCTTGGCAGGCAGCTTCTTCTGGGGGGATACTCCCTGGGCCTTGTCCTCCCCTCCCGGAGCCCCCAGAATAGTTCTACCCTGTGGTTCTGTCCCCCACCCCCAATCTGCCACCATCTTCCCGGCCTTTCACTCAGTACATTAACAAATAGCTATTGAACACCTCCCTGGCCCACAAACACACACACGTACACACATACGTACACACACACATTACACACACACACACGTACACACACGCGTGCACACACACACACACGCACACACACACACACACATCGTCATTGTCAGCTCCCGCTCTCCGTGTGCCGATGAAATTAGCCTCTTGTTAGATTTGGGAAACAGCCCAGCACTGGGGGTTTGGAAGAGTCTTGGCTTTGCCACTTACCAGCTTGTGATTCTGGGGGATCCACTTGAGGCTTCTGGGCATAGAAGGGACACCGTTCACCTGTGGAGGTTGGAGTCATGTGGGATGATGGCGGTGGTGATGGCCCTCGTTAATACATTCCCGTCCTGTGGGCCGCTGACATCCTTACAAGTGGGCCCCGTGGATTGCTGTGCAGGCAGCGGGGCCCACACTTTGCCTGGCAAGCAGGCCTCCTCCCAGATGCAGGGATCTGGCCGGGCCTGAGGCCCTTCTGCCCTCTCTTCCTCCAGAGACAGCCACAGCCTCGCCTTCGCAATGACACCTTTCACCTTAGCTCCCCTGCCGTGACCTCAGCAGACCCGAGGTCCCACCCAGCCTGGCTCCCAGGCCAAGTCTGACGCCCACTTGTCCTATCCAACCCAGCCAACTTGCCAGCCTCCTTCTCCCAGTCTGGCCCTGGGAGCCCCATGCTTTCAGCCAGACTCTGAACCCTTTCTTTCCTGCAGCCTGGAGGTCCCCTGGGATGCCAGGACCCACCTGCTACCTGCAAGTTACCACCTCTCTGGGGCCGCAGCTGCAGACAGACTGCAGGCTTCCGTCCCGTGCCTAAGTCCCTACTGCCTGGCACCTGCCTCAGAACCGGGCATCTGCCTTCTTCCTCCTTGTTCCCGAGGAGCTTGGCAAGGCCTGAGTGGACCTGGCTGGCAGGCCGGCAGCACCCAGCTGGCCCCGGCTCCAGGCCCACGTCCCCTCCTCCCCCTCCCCACCTAGCTCCTTGCCCTTGTCTGGCTCAGGTCAATCCAGCAGACACAGGTGTGACACCTGCCATGTTTTCTGGACTACCACATTCTCTGGATACAAAGGATCTAAATAACACAAGACAGCACCCCCCCCTCCCCACGTCAGGGGAACACAGCAAGACGAGACAGAAATAGAAGTGCAAGACAGAACAGTCTCGAAGCTCCTTGGGTGCCCTGCCGGGCCAGTCCTGTGGCCATTCTCAGAACATTCTCAGAAACAATGCCTTCCCCCTCCTTTGGGACTTTCTGTCCCATGTCTGGAAAAATCTTCCAGCTGGGGTCATGGCAGAGTCACAGAGCAGCTGAGAAAATGTAAACAAACTTGGTCTTCTTTTTGGAATCCCTGGTGACTGCTCCTGTGAGGATATGTATTGGAGAGTCGGAATATTAAAACATCAAAGGGCATCGTTTGGGGACAGTTTTTCTTGGCTGGTTTCCATGTGAGTAGAAAGAGGATTGCGGCCAAGGAGGCAGCGGGACAGAGGAATTTACTGAAGGCTTGGGCATCTGGAAGCGGGTTTCTTCCAGTACTTCATCACTGCTCATGCTCTGGAGGCTCTCGATTCCAACAGCCTTTCCTTTTCCTTCCTGAAAAATTTATTTCTGGCCCTGGCTTTGGTCCTCCTCCCTGTCAGCACCCCACCATCCACCTTCGTCTCCCCGCTCTGTCTCCCCCTGCCCTGCCCCCAAGCCTGCTCCTTCTCCTTCTGCCTTCCCTTTTTCTGTTTCATCACGCGTGTGGGAAAGTTGTGGTTTTGTCTTGCCATGTGACTGGAGATCCTCCTGTGTGATCAAGTGTTGTCATGTATTTTTGGACTTGGGCCACTTCTGAGTTCCCCACTCATCCTCCCGTGCAGAGGCTGTGATTTCTTTTTCTTTCTGTTGATAATTTGTATGCATTTGTGCTTGACCGTAGCAGACCATGGGGACTGGTGCTCTGGCCCACCTTGGGGTCACCTGAGGACAGCTTTCGTAGCCTCTGCCTGCAGCTGTTCTCTGGAATGGGCAGATGTCCCAGGGAATTAATGCCTCAGGAGTGGCCTCCAACCCTGAGGACAAATGCCCGGCTTCCTGGCCCCTCATAGAGCAATGTGGGGTGTGCGTATATGGTGTCTCAGGTCCCCAGGTGCCGTGACAGTCCCGCTCATCAAGGCAGCCTTCCTTGGCTTTCAGCTCTTCTCTGTTTCTCGTCCCTGCTCTCTCGCTCTGTTTCCTGGGATTACTTCCCAAATGAACGACTTGCACCCAAAAGCTTACAGGGTCTGCTTTTGAAGAAATTGAAATGAAGTCAAGGACTCGCTAAAGCATGACTTACCCTCTTGCCTTTAGTAGCTGCAGGTCTTATTTGAAACACTGGCACCTTGGACTGGAAAACGCCCAATCACTTCCTGTCCCACCCCCCAGCTCTAATCCGTTGCTTGATTTCCCTCCTTTACAAACCTTCTGTGCTGTTTGCATGACTCCATTCCTAAAGTGTGTATCTGAAAGTCACGAAATAGTCTAGGGGTTGCTAGCTCCATATACCAAGACCTAATTTCTCCTGCGAAAGCACTTACTGGCTGGATTGTAGATGGCTTCCTGAGTCGGGTGAGCGGACCCAGAAGGGTAATATGGGCTGGGGATGATGAACAGGCCAGCGATGGTTGTTGAAGACCCAGGTGGCCGTTTGTGAAGATGGGGACCCCTCCTTCCTAATTGGCTCTACCCCATGGATAGCTGGAAACGGCCTCCCTGTCGGCTTCACCGTTGCTGACGACAAAGTCTGTGGCCCAGCATTGCTCCCGGGAGGTCTCTGCTGGTGCTTGCTCAGATGGGGCTGTGGAAAGCCTTCCTTTGTCCCAGAATACAGTTGCCCTGTGAGATAATTTGAGGTGCTACGTGGATGGACGTTTTTGGTGCGAACGTGCCTCATCATTCGCTCCTGTTTACGGCAAATGGTAGTGGTTTCCCTTATGGTCGTGAAGCAGAGTTTCCCGTTTAAGTGCACTTATTTAGATAAAGCAGAGTGAGTCCATTTTAAAAAGTAATGTATTCGGATACGGGAAGAATTGTGAAATACTGAAATATGGGATGCAGTGTCCCAGAATGTGAGTCTAGGCAAGGTATCTCCTGCAAGGAGCGTGGATGTCCTTTGTCCTTTTTGCTAATGTCAACCATTGTTTATGACCTTTAAAATATTTCTGTGGAAGAAGGGTGGGGATTTTCTTATTATCCAAATAGATATTTTTGGAAACCAAAGCATATTCCTGACTAGCCCGTGTAAGCAAAGCTTTTTAAGCTGGGTGAACTCTGATTGCTTGACTAAATGAGTAACACCAAAATAGACCTCCAGACTTCGATTGAAATTCCAGGTATTTGCTTCCGGAAGCTGACACTGCTCACTCATGGCCAGTAGCGTGTGTGGCAGGAGGGCGAGGGTCAGCTGCCGGGTGTAGTGAGTATTGATTTTTAAAGAACTGAGCTATAAATGAAGGCACGGGAAGCAGCGCCTCACTCTCAGGGCCTGCTTGGCTATTTGAGCGACCTACCACTCCAGGCAGGAACCTGCACTTACTGGAACATATTTATTTTTACATATCAATGATGTATTTCTGATGTACTTGATTAAGTGTTATGAGTCTGGCCCCAGGAAACACCACTGCAGTTTATAAATAGTCAGTTCAGGGATGAACAAGCTTCCAGGAATTACAGCAGTATTTTTGTCTTGATGTACCTCTGTGCATTTACTTTTTTTTTTTTTTTTTTTTTTTAGTTGTTTTGTTTGTTTTTTTATACTGCAGGTTCTTATTAGGCATCAGTTTTATACACATCAGTGTATACATGTCGATCCCAATCGCCCAATTCAGCACACAACCATCCCCACCTCACCGCAGTTTTCCCCCCTTGGTGTCCATATGTCCATTCTCTACATCTGTGTCTCAACTTCTGCCCTGCAAAGCGGCTCATCTGTACCATTTTTCTAGGTTCCACATACATGCATTAATATACGATATTTGTTTTTCTCTTTCTGACTTACTTCACTCTGTATGACAGTCTCTAGATCCATCCACGTCTCAACAAATGACTCAATTTCGTTCCTTTTTAAGGCTGAGTAATATTCCATTGTATATATGTACCACAACTTCTTTATCCATTCATCTGTTGATGGGCATTTAGGTTGCTTCCATGACCTGCCTATTGTAAATAGTGCTGCAATGAACATTCGGGTGCATGTGTCTTTTTGAATTACGGTTTTCTCTGGGTATATGCCCAGTAGTGGGATTGCTGGGTCATATGGTAATTCTATTTTTAGTTTTTTAAGGAACCTCCATACTGTTCTCCATAGTGGCTGTATCAATTTACATTCCCACCAACAGTGCAAGAGGGTTCCCTTTTCTCCACACCCTCTCCAGCACTTGTTGTTTGTAGATTTTCTGATGATGCCCATTCTAACAGGAGTGAGGTGATACCTCATTGTAGTTTTGATTTGCATTTCTCTAATAATTAGTGATGTTGAGCATCTTTTCATGTGCTTCGTGGCCGTCTGTATGTCTTCTTTGGAGAAATGTCTATTTAGGTCTTCTGCCCATTTTTGGATTGGGGTGTTTGTTTCTTTGATATTGAGCTGAATGAGCTGTTTATATATTTTGGAGATTAATCCTTTGTCCGTTGATTCATTTGCAAATATTTTCTCCCATTCTGAGGGTTGTCTTTTCGTCTTGTTTATGGTTTCCTTTGCTGTGCAAAAGCTTTGAAGTTTCATTAGGTCCCACTTGTTTATTTTTGTTTTTATTTCCATTACTCTAGGAGGTGGATCAAAAAAGATCTTGCTGTGATTTATGTCAAAGAGTGTTCTTCCTATGTTTTCCTCTAAGAGTTTTATAGTGTCCAGTCTTATATTTAGGTCTCGAATCCATTTTGAGTTTATTTTTGTGTATGGTGTTAGGGAGTATTCTAATTTCATTCTTTTACATGTAGCTGTCCAGTTTTCCCAGCACCACTTATTGAAGAGACTGTCTTTTCTCCATTGTATATCTTTGCCTCCTTTGTCATAGATTAGTTGACCATAGGTGCGTGGGTTAATCTCTGGGCTTTCTATCTTGTTCCATTGATCTATGTTTCTGTTTTTGTGCCAGTACCATATTGTCTTGATTACTGTAGCTTTGTAGTATAGTCTGAAGTCAGGGAGTCTGATTCCTCCAGCTCCATTTTTTTGCCTCAAGACTGCTTTGGCTATTCGGGGTCTTTTGTGTCTCCATACAAATTTTAAGATGATTTGTTCTAGCTCTGTAAAAAATGCCATTGGTAATTTGATAGGGATTGCATTGAATCTGTAGATTGCTTTGGGTAGTATACTCATTTTCACAATGTTGATTCTTCCAATCCAAGAACATGGTATATCTCTCCATCTGTTGGTATCATCTTTAATTTCTTTCATCAGTGTCTTATAGTTTTCTGCATACAGGTCTTTTGTATCCCTAGGTAGGTTTATTCCTAGGTATTTTATTCTTTTTGTTGCAATGGTAAATGGGAGTGTTTCCATAATTTCTCTTTCAGATTTTTCATCATTAGTGTATAGAAATGCAAGAGATTTCTGTGCATTAATTTTGTAACCTGCAACTTTACCATATTCATTAATTAGCTCTAGCAGTTTTCTGGTGGCAGTTTTAGGATTCTCTATGTATAGTATCATGTCATCCGCAAACAGTGACAGTTTTACTTCTTCTTTTCCAATTTGTATTCCTTTTATTTCTTTGTCTTCTCTGATTGCCATGGCTAGGACTTCCAGAACTATGTTGAATAATAGTGGTGAGAGTGGACATCCTTGTCTCGTTCCTGATCTTAGAGGAAATGCTTTCAGTTTTTCACCATTGAGAATGATGTTTGCTGTGGGTTTGTCATATATGGCCTTTATTATGTTGAGGTAGGTTCCCTCTATGCCCACTTTATGGAGAGTTTTTATCATAAATGGGTGTTGAATTTTGTCAAAAGCTTTTTCTGCATCTATTGAGATGATCATATGGTTTTTATTCTTCAATTTGTTAATATGGTGTATCACATTGATTGATTTGCGTATATTGAAGAATCCTTGCATCCCTGGGATAAATCCCACTTGATCGTGGTGTATGATCCTTTTAATGTGTTGTTGGATTCTGTTTGCTAGTATTTTGTTGAGGATTTTTGCATCTATATTCATCAGTGATATTGGTCTGTAATTTTCTTTTTTTGTAGTGTCTTTGTCTGGTTTTGGTATCAGGGTGATGGTGGCCTCATAGAATGAGTTTGGGAGTGTTCCTTCCTCTGCAATTTTTTGGAAGAGTTTGAGAAGGATGGGTGTTAGCTCTTCTCTAAATGTTTGATAGAATTCACCTGTGAAGCCATCTGGTCCTGGACTTTTGTTTGTTGGAAGATTTTTAATCACAGTTTCAATTTCATTACTTGTGATTGGTCTGTTCATATTTTCTGTTTCTTCCTGATTCAGTCTTGGAAGGTTATACCTTTCTAAGAATTTGTCCATTTCTTCCAGGTTGTCCATTTTATTGGCATAAAGTTGCTTGTAGTAGTCTCTTAGGATCTTTTGTATTTCTGCGGTGTCTGTTGTAACTTCTCCTTTTTCATTTCTGATTTTATTGATTTGAGTCCTGTCCCTCTTTTTCTTGATGAGTCTGGCTAATGGCTTATCAATTTTGTTTATCTTCTCAAAGAACCAACTTTTAGTTTTATTGATCTTTGCTATTGTTTTCTTTGTTTCTATTTCATTTATTTCTGCTCTGATCTTTATGATTTCTTTCCTTCTGCTAACTTTGGGTTTTGTTTGTTCTTCTTTCTCTAGTTTCTTTAGGTGTAAGGTTAGATTGTTTATTTGAGATTTTTCTTGTTTCTTTAGGTAGGCTTGTATAGCTATAAACTTCCCTCTTAGAACTGCTTTTGCTGCATCCCATAGGTTTTGGGTCGTCGTGTTTTCATTGTCATTTGTCTCTAGGTATTTTTTGATTTCCTGTTTGATTTCTTCAGTGATCTCTTGGTTATTTAGTAACGTATTGTTTAGCCTCCATGTGTTTGTCTTTTTTACGTTTTTTTCCCTGTAATTCATTTCTAATCTCATAGCATTGTGGTCAGAAAAGATGCTTGATATGATTTCAATTTTTTAAAATTTACTGAGGCTTGATTTGTGACCCAAGATGTGATCTATCCTGGAGAATGTTCCGTGCGCACTTGAGAAGAACGTGTAATCTGCTGTTTTTGGATGGAATGTCCTATATATATCAATTAAATCTATCTGGTCTATTGTGTCATTTAAAGCTTCTGTTTCCTTATTTATTTTCATTTTGGATGATCTGTCCATTGGTGTAAGTGAGGTGTTAAAGTCCCCCACTATTATTGTGTTACTGTCGATTTCCTCTTTTATAGCTGTTAGCAGTTGCCTTATGTATTGAGGTGCTCCTATGTTGGGTGCATATATATTTATAATTGTTATATCTTCTTCTTGGATTGATCCCTGGATCATTATGTAGTGTCCTTCCTTGTCTCTTGTAACATTCTTTATTTTAAAGTCTATTTTATCTGATATGAGTATAGCTACTCCAGCTTTCTTTTGAATTCCATTTGCATGGAATATCTTTTTCCATCCCCTCACTTTCAGTCTGTATGTGTCCCTGGGTCTGAAGTGGGTCTCTTGTAGACAGCATATATATGGGTCTTGTTTTTGTATCCATTCAGCCAGTCTATGTCTTTTGGTTGGGGCATTTAATCCATTCACGTTTAAGGTAATTATCGATATGTATGTTCCTATGACCATTTTCTTAATTGTTTTGGGTTTGTTTTTGTAGGTCCTTTTCTTCTCTTGTGTTTCCCACTTAGAGAAGTTCCTTTAGCATTTGTTGTAAAGCTGGTTTGGTGGTGCTGAATTCTCTTAGCTTTTGCTTGTCTGTAAAGCTTTTGATTTCTCCATCAAATCTAAATGAGATCCTTGCTGGGTAGAGTAATCTTGGTTGTAGGTTCTTCCCTTTCATCACTTTAAGTATATCATGCCACTCCCTTCTGGCTTGCAGAGTTTCTGCTGAGAAATCAGCTGTTAACCTTATGGGAGTTCCCTTGTATGTTATTTGTCGTTTTTCCCTTGCTGCTTTCAGTAATTTTTCTTTGTCTTTAATTTTTGCCACTTTGATTACTATGTGTCTCGGCGTGTTTCTCCTTGGGTTTATTCTGTATGGGACTCTCTGCGCTTCCTGGACTTGGGTGGCTATTTCCTTTCCCATATTAGGGAAGTTTTCGACTATAATCTCTTCAAATATTTTCTCTGGTCCTTTCTCTCTCTCTTCTCCTTCTGGGACCCCTATAATGCGAATGTTGTTGCGTTTAATGTTGTCCCAGAGGTCTCTTAGGCTGTCTTCATTTCTTTTCATTCTTTTTTCTTTAGTCTGTTCCGCAGCAGTGAATTCCACCATTCTGTCTTCCAGGTCACTTATCCGTTCTTCTGCCTCAGTTATTCTGCTATTGATTCCTTCTAGTGTAGTTTTCATTTCAGTTATTGTATTGGTCATCTCTGTTTGTTTGTTCTTTAATTCTTCTAGGTCTTTGTTAATCATTTCTTGCATCTTCTCCATCTTTGCCTCCATTCTTATTCCGAGGTCCTGGATCATCTTCACTATCATTATTCTGAATTCTTTTTCTGGAAGGTTGCCTATCTCCACTTCATTTAGTTGTTTTTCTGGGGTTTTTTCTTGTTCCTTCATCTGGTACATAGCCCTCTGCCTTTTCATCTTCTCTGTCTTTCTGTAACTGTGGTTTTTGGTCCACAGGCTGCAGGATTGTAGTTTTTCTTGCTTCTGTTGTCTGCCCTCTGGTGGTTGAGGCTATCTAAGAGGCTTGATGGGAGGCTCTGGTGGTGGGTAGAGCTGACTGTTGCTGTGGCGGTCAGAGCTCAGTAAAACCTTAATCCACTTGACTGTTGATGGGTAGGGCTGGGTTCCCTCCCTGTTGCTGTGGCGGTCAGAGCTCAGTAAAACTTTAATCCACTTGACTGTTGATGGGTGGGGCTGGGTTCCCTCCCTGTTGGTTGTTTTGCCTGAGGCAACCCAACACTGGAGCCTACCCGTGCTCTTTGGTGGGGTTAATGGCAGACTCTGGGAGGGCTCACGCCAAGGAGAACTTCCCAGGACCTCTGCTGCCAGTGTCCTTATCCCCACGGTGAAACAGCGCCACCACTTGCCTCTGCAGGAGACCCCCCAACACCAGCAGGTACGTCTGGTTCAGTCTCCCCCAGGGTCACTGCTCCTTCCCCTGGGTCCCGATGCACACATTACTTTGTGTGTGTCCTCCAAGAGTGGGGTCTCTGTTTCCCCCAGTCCTGTCACAGTCCTGCAATCAATTCCCACTAGACTTCAAAGTCTGATTCTCTAGGAATTCCTCCTCCCGTTGCCGGACCCTCAGGTTGGGGAGCCTGACGTGGGGCTCAGAACCTTCACTCCAGTGGGTGGACTTCTGTGGTATAAGTGTTCGCCAGTCTGTGAGTCACCCACCCAGCAGTTATGGGATTTGATTTTACTCTGAATGCGCCCCTCCTACCGTCTCACTGTGGCTTCTCCTCTGTCCTTGGACGTGGGGTATCCTCCTTGGTGAAGTCCAGGGTCTTCCTGTCAATGATTGTCCAGCAGCCAGTTGTGATTCTGGTGCTCTCGCAAGAGGGAGTGAGAGCACGTCCTTCTACTCCGCCATCTTGGTTAATCCTCTCTACTTTTTTTTTTTTAAGACCAGCTCTCGCCCCAAAATATGTCTGCTTTTTCTTCTAAAACACACCTTTGTATGAATTTCTAGAAATGTCTACCACGTCCTTCTCTCAAACACCTAACCGTACAAATGAATCCCAGCTATTCATCATATGCCAGATTCAAAACCTAAGTCCTGTCGACTAAAAAATGCACAACATGAGAATTGCTAGTTAGTTAGTTTTATTTGGGGCAAAATGAGGACTCTAGCCTGGGAGACAGCGTCTCAGATAGCTCTGGAAACTGCTCCAGACAGGTGGGGAGAAGGGCAGTGTTACACATGATGTTAGTGAAGGGGGGACGTGCACTGGAGCACACATGTTGGCAGAGGCTGGCTGCCAGTCACGAGGAACAGGTGTCACTGTTAATGATTTCAGTGCTTCTCTAGATACGAGGAGATGCGAGAATTGGGCTCATAATGTCTTCTCCTGAAACTATCTGACTATCTAAGGGCTTGATCTGCCCGTTTTTCTCAGAGCACAGAGGGCCTCCTTCCTGATCTGCACCCTGAACGCCTTCCAGGGTGCGTTGAGGTCGGTGGCTTCAGTGGCTGGTGACCTCATCCTTGTAGAGGCAGATGGCAAGTGTCACCTTTTTTGTTGGCAGTCACCTTAGGACTCAACCTTTGAGGTCCATGTCACTTTTAAGGCACCCTAACTTACTGCTTAGAAATGGTTTTTTTTTTTTTTTTTAAATTAAAAGAAATTTTTTTTGGCCGCACCACGTGGCACGTGGGATCTTAGTTCCCCGGCCAGGGGTCAAACCCGCGCCCCCTGCAGTGGAAGCACGGAGTCTTAACCACTGGACCACCAGGGAAGTCCCTGGAATCAGGTTTTATTATTAGGTAACAGTGCCACCTAACAGAACTTTGGCCTTTGATATCGTTTCTTCAGGCTCCTGAGAGATCCCGTCAGGCCCAGTGAGGCAGTATGTCACCGTTTGACCTCTCCTCTCCCTACTCTCTTTACAAATCCCAACAGAAATGGAGATTTTCGCCCTTTTCAACAAACCGAAGAGCCATCAGAAGTGCCGGCAATACTATCCTGTCACCATTCCCCTCCGGGTCTCCAGGAACGGCCAGACGGTGAGCAGTTTGGATGCCAACTGGCTGGAGCACATGAGCGACCACTTCCGGAAGGGCGGCGTCCTGGTCAACTCGGTCTTCTCCCTCGGCTTGGTCAACGGTAGGGAAGGCACAGCCCACCCCTCGGGGGGCCCTTCTGAACCCTGCTGCCTACTCTCGTCCTCTCAGCCCGTCTTCAGAGCCTGCCCTGTTCAGAAAGCTCTGCAGCGGATCAACGTGCTGCGTGTGATTTCTGAGTAACACATCTGGAGGAATCTTCCGTAAAGCTCACCACCCATGTTCTCCCAACCCCTGCAGGCGTCAGCCAGGTCTATTCTAACGTGACAGAGAAGGGGGAGCAATTCTGTTTCATTGATGGTGGCCTCGATCTAGGTTGCTTTTAAAAACTTTTGAAAAGATTTTCCCCAGGGTTTGTTAATTACCCCCTAGGATCATGCCACTCCAAAAGTGCAAATTGTTTGTAGACACCATTACAGTTTGAAGTAACAATAGCAGCACCTTGGAATTAACTGCAGAGAAGTGAATTGGTTTCTGTAAGCTCCATGGGGATACACACTGCTCCTGGGTCTCTCGGCACCCAGTGGCCCTGCCAGTAATGGGTTCTCTCTGGGGGGTTGCTGCATGGGTAGTGCTATTGGTGTCAGCTTTTCTAAGGCAGAGAGAAAGTTTGCCCAAAGTGGGGAGACGTGTCACAGGCAAAGAAAGGGTTTTCAAGTTAACACGAAGGCAAGTTGGGTTGCTAGGGGCATTGAACCGGGAGACAATGTGGGGAGTAGGGCCAACCTGCCAGCATGTGTGGACGCTGAGGGCTGCCAGTCAGCAGGACCCCGAAGTAAGTGAACCGTAAAGTAACACCAGATCCGATGATCCCAGCAAAACGTGGCAGGGGGCACTGACAGCCCTGCGTCTTGGTCGTTGAGCAGTTTTCTCTCTAAAAATTAGCAGTGTCAGGAACAGAGTTTGGATGCTATATGACTTGTGACCCTTGACATGCTAGCAAACATCCTTGGAAGACACATCAGTCTTCATTCTGAATGTACATACATGAAATCATCCAAAACCTTAGAACATTGTACAGTACAAGTCCCTTGTACCTATCTTAGTAGCGATATCTAATGTTAATATGTTCATATAGTAGCAGCAGGCATTGTACGGTATCGTGGGCCACAACTATTTGTGGATGGGTGAAGGACATAAGAAAGGTGACGGGCGGTCTGGTAGAACTCGCTGTGTCGATGGGGCTGTTCTGTATGTGTGCCGTCCAGTATGGTAGCCACCAGCCATCAGTGGCCACTGACCACTGGAGATGTGGTAAGTATGACTGAGGAGCTTAATTTTTATTTTATTTAATTTTCATTAATTTAAATATCAATAGCCACATGCGGGGTTGAGAATCTGCCTGCTAATGCAGGGGACACGGGTTCGAGCCCTGGTCTGGGAAGATCCCACATGCCACGGAGCAGCTGGGCCCGTGAGCCACAATTGCTGAGCCTGCGCGTCTGGAGCCTGTGCCCCGCGACGGGAGGGGCCGCGATAGAGAAAGGCCCGCGCACCGCGATGAAGGGCGGTCCCCGCACCGCGATGAAGAGTGGCCCCCGCTTGCCGCAACTGGAGAAAGCCCTCGCACGAACCGAAGACCCAACACAGCCAAAAATAAATAAATAAATAAATAAATAAGAAAATCCTTAAAAAAAAAAAAAAAAAAATAGCCACATGCGGCTCATAGCTAGTGTGTTGGACAGTGCAGTTCTAGAGTATATTTTCATTAATACAACTAAGGAAGAGTCAGTTCCATTCCCTGGCGGCAAGGTTAGTAAACTCCCCCTGCTCCAGGAGGCCTTCCCTGGGTGCCTGCAGAGTTCCTGGAAGCCAGGGGTCGTCCCGGCCTATTGAAGATGCACCATCTAGCACCAGGGTATGTGCTAGGGGCAGATGTTTACAGCCCTCGTCGTTAGCATTAGGGGGGGCCAGGGAGGAACCCTCCGCCCCCTGCTTCCTGCAGGGACACCCCGTCGCCCGTCTTCGGGTGTGGCAACAGCAGCTCCTTTTATCTCCTCTTGGGCCCAGAGGGGCTCTCTGTGACTGTGCATATCTCCCTGGGAAACTGACGTTAGTTGCACTAACATCTTAAAGATAGGTAGGGAGGTGCTGGACATGGCAGCCACCGAGCCAGCCACGGGTCACGTCCCCACCTTGGGAGAACTGGGGTTTCAAAGGGGAAGTTTTCTCTCTTGCCTGTGCGTGTCAGAGGCGAGCTGAGCCCCAAGGGAGGACACCTTGAACTTGAAAGTTCACGCTGCCGTTCGTTGTCTGTCTAGCCATTCTGCCTTTGGCCACCAAGGCTCCGTTACCACCTCCACTCCTCCCCCCACCCTGTTCTCCGACCTTGAGTCCAAAATCACAGATAATGTATACAGTCTTGCTTCAGATTTGACTAGAGTGTTGGAAATGCTGTTATAGCCTCCCTTGGCTTTAAGCTGCATGAAATCCAGCCTTCCTGCCTTGAAGACAGCACATGAAATTTTCCCTGGCAAGTGCAGCCGAACAGCCTGCGCTGAGCCTGTGACGTCCCGGCAGCAGGGCTGCCCACACGTCGGGCTCTACCGTAGCTGCACATTCCTCCTGGTGACGGCTGCAAAATTCTCAGAACAAAATGCATCTGAACCCACTCAAAATGCAAACGCGATTTCACCCTGACGTTTCTGATAGGAGGGAGCGTGTGACCTGGGAGAAGGGCTTACTGGGTTAGCGCGTTTCTGCTCTAGGAAAGCCCAGGCTTTCCATTGGCCAGGGAGGAAACATGCATATGTTCTTTTCCCAGAATTTAAAAAAAGAAAAAAAAAAAAAGCAAGCTAATCATCAGTATAAAAAGAACCTATTTCTAGTAGGATAATTAGTGTCCTTCCAAATAAACCTGGCAGAGCTAGGAGCACATCTTTAAGCTGTTTGACATCTGGAAAAGCATCAGTCTTCTTAACTAGACATTTGTGCTTCTGAATATTTTCCACAGGGTCATAAAATGCATGAGAACTTTGTCGCATAAACAAGGTGATGTTTAGCCCGAAGAATCCAGTTAAGACTCCATCTTCTGTTTCCGAGTCTTTACCTCCCAGGACATGGAAAGGCTTGTACCATCCTCGAGTTGGGCTTCTGCTTGTGGCCTCCTGGGCTTCTTTCCTGAGAATGCCCAGGTGTCCTGGGCTGGGCAGGCTGTGGCCTTGGGGTCTGGTAAACTTGAGGCATAGGTGAAAGGGCAGCAGAGTGATGGTAGCACGCCCCTAGCGGCTCCTGTGTGCTGGTCCTCAGCCAAGCAGCTCACACAGCAACTCATCTGATCCCCATGGCTGAGTGAGTTGGGTTCTGTCGCTACTTCTGTGGAGACCGAGACACAGAGCACTGAAGTCATTGCCACGGTGCCCAGCTGCTAAGTAGCAAGAAAGTGGTTGGAAGAAAGAAGGGTGTGCGTGGGGAAAAGGGACTTGAGGAGAGAAAAGAGGTGGCCTCCTGGCAAGAGGTTGAGGCCCCCGGCTGGGCCCCTGGGGAGGGGAGAGCTGAAAGTCACCCTTAGGGAAGTAGCAGGACCTGGTGGCAGCCAGCAGCGTGGACGAGCCCCGGGGATGCTCAGACAGCAGGACAGATGGACGCACGGAAACACTGCAGCCAGTGAGACAAAGGCCAGAATCTACGCTTCCCAAGGGTGGGAAAGGCCGGGCAGGGAGACCCTCTGCTGAGCTGGCTGCTGCTGAGCACTCGGGTGGGTGCCAGGAGTCTGGGGTAAGGGCGAGGCGGAGCTGGCTGCCCACCTTCTGAAGCTTGTTGTTTTCCCACCAAGGGCTTCCAGGCCTGCAGGGTCCCTGCTGCCATCACTGGCCACCACCAGCTGTCCTTGCCCTGCTCTCACCCCACTTGTCCCCCTGGCCCCGTCCTTGCTCTGCATCCCTCTTGGTCTACCCTTTGCCCTCCCCTCCTTTCCCCACCTTGCTCTGCCCTTGGCCTTGCCCTTGGCCCTGTCCTAGCCCTCCCCCTCCCTCTCCCTGCCCCCTGGCCCTCACCCTCCCCTCGCCCCACCCTCACCCTCTCCTAGCCGGGCAGTCCTTCCGCCTCTGGCAGCATCATCTCTATTCAGCCCATGTTCACAGGTCTTCCATTGTTTCCGAAATGTCCTTTGCAGCAAGTAGTGCAAACCAGAATCCAGTCCAGCAACAGGCACTGCATACGGTGACCACGTCCTTACTGCTCCTTTACCTGGAAGAGTCGTTCTTCATGACCCTGACTGCTTGAAATAAACCTAGCCTCTTAGAATGCCCTGCGTTCTGGATTTGTCTGGTCAGGGCCTCATAATGTTATCTTATTTCTCCAGCCTCTGTTTCCTATAAACTGGAATTTAGTTCTAAGGCCTCGATAAATTAAGCCCTTCGGTCTAGGATACATTCCAGATGCTGTTGTGTTTGACGAGCTGTGTCACATCAGGAGACACATTGTACCTAGAAGTCCCTCCTTTCCTACCTCTTTAAAGATTAGCTTTTCCTTAAGACTCTCTCTGATGCCCCAGCTTCACGTCAATCCAAATAACATTTGGTATTTAGACCGCATTTTTGATGCCTGGCATAAACCAGATTACCTTGTATTTGCAAAATACATAGGTAAAAAACATGTACGTATTTTAAATAAAATACACGTAGGGACACATATTTTGGGCAGACGTGTTGGCAGGCCCTCGGGCAGGGCCTGCTTCCTATGCTTCTTAGTGTCCCAGTGTGGACGTCCACCGTGCACTGTATACAGGAGGCGACCAATAAAGGTTTCCGGACGCTGCTCAGTAATGCGTAGTGCTGGTGGGGAGCTGCTGTTGGGGTGTGCGTCACCAGGCCCCTGCAGACTGGGGGAGCAAGGGAGGATGAGATTGCAGGAAGTTCACGGCCACTCCCTTGTCTGACCGCAGGCTCCAGGCATGTTGGCCTAGTGGTTGCAGGCGTAGCTTCTGTTTCAGAGGAGCCGCTGAATAGCATAAGGGGTAAATTTCACTTACACCATGAAATGCATTTTCTCTTCTCTCCACAGCACATCTTTTAAGTAAATTTTTTCCTGCCGTACAGCCCACGTACAGAAACCAAGACAGAGCCTAAGGGTCCAGCTCAGTGGGTTTTCACAAGGCGAGCACACCCGTGTCAGCAGCACCAGAGCAAGAAACAGAGCATCCCGGGTCCATCAGAGTCCCACTCACGGCCTCACAATGCCTCTCCCCCGGGGCGGCCGCAGTCCTGACTGGAAGCGGCACAGGTGGGGCGTGAGCTTTATGTGGGTGGACTCTGCCCTTGTGTTTGGCTTCTCTTTGTGAGATTCATCCACATTTTTACACGTCACTGCAGGTCACTTTTCTCTCGCTGCTGTATGCTGTCCCTTGTGTTGATAGATACAGCTTATCCATTTGCACACATATTTTTGTTCTTTCTTTGCCCCATGCAGGAAGGCATGGCCTCTGCACGGATTTGGCCCCAAACAGAAGCCGTAAGGCCATCTCACTGCAACCCCACCGAGATGCACCCAAAACACGAGGGCAGGGAGAGCAGCCTAGTGGTCAGAGCACGCCTGCTCCGTGAGGCTGGGCGCCTAGGCCGCTCATCCCCCGGCTGGAGCATGGCCCCCGGCACGTCCTCGTGGTAGCAAAATAAAATATCTGTCACCTGTTGAAAGAGCATAGGCTTTAGAGTCACACAAACTACATTTCAGATCGAGATAGGCCCTTGTATGCGCTTGAATGTGGACACATGGTTTCACGCCTACAGCTTCCTTCCATCTTCTCACCACTTAGAGGGAATGATAACCGTGCAGAGCTTGCGGCGGGGGGAGGGGTTCAATGAGAAGCCATGAATGTGCCTGGCAGAGGGCCTCATAGCCGGCAAGCACCGAATCAGGGCGTTTCCTCCCCATCTGGTCATCTGGTCAGGTAAATGACACTGAAGTTGCAGGCTGCCCCTAACTGTAACTTATTCACCGCTTCAAACAGGGACTGCAGGAAGGCAGGCAGGCCGAGAGCAGAAGTGAGGGCTGCAGAAGCAGGAGAAGCAGCAGGCCTGCTCCACTCGTGATGATGTCAGCAGATTAGCTGTGGGGTGATGGGGGAGCTGCACACACCATTGTCCGATTGATTGAGTGCGGCTGCGCGTCCCTGTAACACGGGCGATCATGGCTGTGCGGTTGGTACAGGCCACTCCTGGAACCAGGGTGGCGCCGTGAGTGCCACGCTGGTGGGGAAAAGGGGTTTCAGGGGGCCAAGGACATCTGTTATGCCAGTGACCCCAGTGTGGGCATTTAAACCATCCTAGCTTGTTAAAAGGAGAACAGTAACATTTTCTAGTAGACCACATGCATCGACCCCTTGCTATGGCTTGTGCATTTCACGCTGGACTTGGGAGAGGACCAGCACCGAGGGTGAGCCTGAAGGGTAGCTTGCTAGGTGGAGTCTTCGTGTCCCGGAGGCTGCAGGGGAAGAGCAGTTTTCTCATAGAATTTACCTCTTGGGATAATAGGGCAAATCTCCTTTTCTCACATCCTTCTTGTAAAGCATAAGCTTGGAAAGTTAAGGTGGCCTTTTGCCAAAAGACCGGCATCAAATATTTATACAGTGCCAGGACAAATAGCTTTCTGTGCACAGTAGGGAAGCATCTTTACTTTAATAAAAAAAAAAAAAACGCAGTGATAATGGAATGTTTTCCATAGATGGAGGATGATTTAACCTTTTTGCATGGAGAGCTGCACTCTGAGAGAGACCTATGTATAACAGCTCGGAGCACACTACAGCGAGGTTGAGCCAGGAAGGTGATGAAGAGACGGGTGGTGGATGAGGCCGTCAAAACAAGGGGCTCTTTAAAAGCCCAGCTGTCTGCTGTCTGTGGTTCATTGACTTTTTTGCTGTTACAGATGACCACATTTTGACAACCATTCTGAACTTGCTGTGTAGTTAAGTGGGTGAATCAGCACTCTGGATTCAGAAGAGCAGAGCAGCGGGCCGAGACGCTGCAGGCAGGACTGAATGAGGAAGGTGGTAAATAAGGACCTGGTTTGTTCCTGCTTCACGCGCCCAAGCCTGGACCACACAGCCCTCCTCCCAGGCTTGTGACTTGGAGCGAAGGAGGGGATGCCAGGCAGGGGGTAGGAAAGAAAGTCTGGACGGGCTGCACCGTCTCCTTCCCCAGGTGGACCTCAACTCTATCTATATCGTGCTGAGTACTCTAATACTTAGAGCATGCGGTAGGCGCATTTAAAGGGCTTGGAGGCTTTCCAGTAAGGAGATGTGTAGGTAGAGACTTTGGAAATTGGGTATAACATATTTTTGTAGAAGCCTTGAAGAAATGTGTGCTGGGATCATATGCTACTGAAGGATCAGTGAGTATCTTCTGTGTCCCAAGCATCACCAGGTCAGGACTTGGGAAAGCTTTATTCAAAGGGTTTCCGTAGGGCATCCCTACTGTGGCAGGGGCTCCAGCTGGACCTGTGTTACCCAGAACTTGCTAAGTGAGCTGGACTATGGTCCGTGTTTGTCCTGGAGCCCAAAATATTTAAATGTGGTTCAGCCAAAGAGCAGTTCTGTCCTTCCTTGGTCACCTTAGCAAAATGTCTTTTAGGAGGACATTGAACAAACACTTGGGGGGGAACTTTTTAGCAGAGCGGATGAGAGAGGCAAGCTTAGCACTTTTGCTAAGGCTGATTGGTGACAGACTCTCGGTATAGGAAACAAATACAAAAATGGAGCATAGTATTGATTAACCCACAGGGATCTTATTTGAAATGGAGTATTGTCTTGTCCAGTAGGAAGAATATCAGGATGAGGCTGCTGTGCTCCAGGAATTCACCTCAGAGCTGTGGTTTGTTGAGTTGGTCAGGCCCCTCTATCATTCTGGAATAATCAGGAATATTCCCCAGGCTAAGTGAAGTACACTGGTCTCAGATTTCTTAAGTTTCAATTGGGCATTGTAACAGTCAGATATTGCCAGGATGATGCTGTGTAACAAACCACTCCAGAGCTCACTGGCTTAAAACAGTAATAATTTATTCTCTCATATTTGTTGGTTGCCTGGAGCAGCTTCTTTGAGGCAGCTGGGCCCACTCTCAGGTCTGTGGATCAGCTGATCTAGGCTAAGCTCCACTGGGGCAGCTCTGTTCCAAAAGGCTAGCTGGGGCATGTGCTCTCAAAGTGGTGGCACAGATGTGAGATCAAGTTCAACCACACCAGTGCTTTGCAAGCCCCTGCTTGTGTCACCCCCGCTAAGATCCCACTGGCCAAGCGAGTCACGTGGATAAGCCCCTGGTTGGCTTATCTCCCCACCATTGTCTTAGTCTTGAATTTCTTCTCATGATTCTGCGGCTTGTCTGGTCCTTGGTGGCCCCTCATTCACTCTGCATTTCTATTCAAGCTGTGTCCCCGCAGATCCATATGCCTGGCTTGCAGTTAGTTCATATCTCTACTCAAAGTGGGGGGACCTACCCTGAGCACTTCTTTCAGAAACAGCCGTGCCATTGCCTCTACCTCCATGCAACACCCCGCCCACCCCCACCCCAGCCCACTTTATATTCTCATAGCATTTATCCCCTGGAACATTATGTTTTCTCCCCCTGCAGGGCAGGGGAAGCTCCATGGGGGCGGGATCTTCATTTGTCACCAGTGATCACGAGAGTACTTGGCACATAATGGGTGCTCAGAATAGACTGAAAGCAGTAGGGTTTCTGAGTCAAAGAGGATGGACTTTTGTGTTTCAGTCTTTTGAGATGTTGTTAAGTTGTTCTCTGGAAAGGTTGTGCAGCTAAAATTCCCTTCAGCCCTGGAAGCTTTTTTTTAAATTAATTAATTAATTAATTAATTAATTAATTTATGGCTATGTTGGGTCTTCGTTGCTGTGCATGGGCTTTCTCTAGTTGCGGTGCGTGGGGGCTACTCTTCGTTGTGGTGCACGGGCTTCTCATTGCGGTGGCTTCTCTTGCTGTGGAGCACGGGCTCTAGGCACGCGGGCTTCAGTAGTTGTGGCACGTGGGCTCAGTAGTTGTGGCTCTTGGGCTCTAGAGCACAGGCTCAGCAGTTGTGGCGCACAGGCTTAGTTGTTCCGCGGCATGTGGGATCTTCCCAGACCAGGGCTCAAACCCGTGTCCCCTGCATTGGCAGGCGGATTCTTAACCACTGCGCCACCAGGGAAGTCCTGGAAACTTTTTACATACAATAAAGAGTGTTAAGCGTAGCCATTTATTTATTACTTATTTTTGCTGTTGCAAGTAATTTTCTCATTCTGACGGCTTTTTGACTGTACTTGTGAGGTCTGTTGGAAGACAGAAGCTGAAGGTTGCTATATGTTTCCATCTGTCTGTCTTTTTGTGACTTCTGGAAAGTGCTGGCAGTTCCTGAACTCCAGTGTGACTCAGGGGGCTTTCTGTGTTTGTCTCCCTTCCCTTACTGATGAAGAAAAGATCACATTATTGTGTGAATTGTCCTTTACATCACTAACATATTTTTATGTCTGTTGCCATAACAAAACACCACAGACTGGTTGACTTGAACAATAGACATTTATTTTCTCATAGATCAGGAGGCTGGACGTCCATGATCAGGGAGTTGGCAAATTCGGTTTCTGGTGAGGCCTCCTTTCCTGACTTGCAGGTGGCCACCTTCTCTGTGTCCTCCTATGGGCTTTCCTCTGTGCAAGGTTAGGGGGTTGGGGTGGGTGGTGCTCTGGTGTCTCTTCCTCTTCTTGTAAGGACATTAGTCCTGTTGGACTAGGGCCCACCCTTATGACCTCATTGAACCTTAATTACCCCCGGAAAGGATGTGTTTCCAAATGTACTCACTTTGGAGGTTAGAGCTTCAACATATGAATCGGGGGTGGTGGGTGGGGACAGAGTTCAGTCCAGAACAGTGCGACTGAGCAGTGATTTGTAGGATACTGACCAGGAGGAATTCTCTGTCTACAACCCCCTTTCACAGGCAAGAAACCAAACCCCTCAAAGGGTCAGATCCCTTTTCCGATAGAGCATGGGCCCAAACCACCTGCTTCTGAGTCGATTCCTCTGTTCCACAGTCCCTCATCTAAGTGAATCTAGGGTATTTAGGAGCCATTAACTTAGAAAGTGCCTCCTTGAAAGTCTTCTTCAGGGGCAAGGACCCTGTTGTGTTTTTCTTGACATCCTCACGGCCTGAGACAGTTCTGAATCATGCTATGTTTGATGTAGGTTTGTTGAATTATACGGAACCCGGAACTTTACCATTAACTATAGCAGTGCCCAGGGAAACATTTTCAATGGTAAATCATTTTGAAAAATTCTCCCTTCCCCCAAATTTCACCTCCTGACAAGAGCTGCGTGAAGTGTCCCATGTACTGCACCCACGTCACACAAATGTCGAGGAATCAGCGCATCTGGACTGCGTCTGCAAGCCCAGAGCTGCTGCGTTGCATCTATCCCCACTTCAAAATAATTTCTCTCACCTCAATATAGTTTTCTTCTAAAAACTGTCTCTAAATGATTGCATTTCCCCCGAATAAGTTCTCCCCAGTGCATCCTGACGTTGGAGCGTGAAAAGGAAGGTAAACGCGTGAAATCAAATGGTGATTGCTAACAATGAAATTTGGGCTCATAAAATCAAGGCTATTATTCAAAACTGTGAGGTAAATTAGTCTCATTCATTCTGATGGGGCTAGACTCTATGGTTGTGTATGCCTTCTTTAATTAACATGCTGAAAAGATGTTCTGATTGGGATTATTAATGAATGCAGTGAAAATTTTTGCTGCTTGTAAGGCTTCTGCCACAGACGGTTTACAGCAACCTCCCTCCACCCCGCCCCGCCTTTTCTTTTTCCACAGATTCCTTACGCGGCTTGACAGATGGAGTATTCATCTTTGAAGCTGTTTCCACAGAAGATAGCAAAACCATGCAGGGCTACGATGCTATTGTAGTGGAACAATGGACGGTTCTGGACGTAAGTGTTGGGATTGGCAGTGGTGCTTTTCTTGTTTGGACAGTGATTGTTTTACCCGCTCGCTCCTCTGAGCGTGGCTGCTGCTGGATGTCGCTTTCCTCTGAGCGGCAGTTGGACCTCCATACGCCCTGTGAGGACCCCTTTCGTCCTTTGGTGCCCCTCCTATGCCACCCCCAGTTAGGGGATGGGCCCCACTTTTCCCTTTCTGTAGAAAAAACACATTGTGTGAGCCGGGTAGAAAAGATTCTTCTTTCATCAATTTGAAAGCGCTAAGTGACATAAGTGAGGCAAACGCATAGTTTGCAGCCCCCATAATAATTAGAGCATCATTGTTACTGGAGCTAGACTCTATGGCCCCCTCTGACAGGGGGCCATGGAAATTTATATGCCAGAAGAAATTTATATGCACCTGTGCTCTTAACCTTCACAATAAGTCTGAGTACTGTGATTGCTCCCATTTTACAGATGAGGAAACTGAGGCACAGGGAGGTTAGAACCCTGGCCCATTAAGTGTAGAAGGCGGTCTTTGAGAAACGTTGACCCGCAAGGCCACCAGATTGCCGTGGGCAGAGGAATTCCTCAAGCTGTGTTCCGCTGGGATTTGGGAAGGGGAGAGCTGATTTCTTTCTGAGGTTTGCTGGTGTGTATTTTAAAGGCATTTCTGCAACTGTTGAAACATGGACTTTATCGACCAGTCTCTTGTCCACCCAGCATCTGGGATGTTTGAAGATAGGGGACTGATTTCTGAATGCTCTCAAGTTGGCCCTAGAAGGACACAGGGTAGGCGTCGCTCCGAGGGGCCCTGCCAGACGGGGGGGTCTCTGTGCCAGAGGAGGACAGATGAGGAAGCAGATCTTGGTGCAGAGTGCGGGGCACTGGGACCCGCCACACCCTTGTGCCCTTTGGCACTGCAGCCTGTGGCCAGTCCCCCGCCTGGAGCTGGGGTGGAGCGCCCCACGGGCACCGTTGCTTAGCCTTTGAGCCTGCAGCCGTTCCGAGGAGGCCTGATGTGGGGAGCAGGGGTGCGGGGGGCAGCCGGCATCTGAGTAGGGATGGGAAACAGCTGCTTGCAAATGTGACAGAATAGAGTCCACAGAAAAACTGTAATAATCAGAAACAGGAATTCCAAAATCACAGCATCCAGGGCCAGTTAGGTTGGAGGCCAGGGGTCCTGCAGGCATAAGTAGTGAGGAAGGTAAGGAGGTAGGTGATGACCTGCTTTGCCGTCAGGTTCCGCCAGTGACTTCCGCCCACCGTTGGTCCCAGTGAGCCTCCGTGCCCCTAACTGGAAACGGGGGTGCAGAGGAAGTGAGGCTCTGTCGAAAATGCAGAGTCCAGTGTGGGCAGGTCATGTCCCCCCTGGGGACCTTAAACTTCCACAACTGTAAGATGGGGCGGTCCGTTCACCCAGCCTGCCACGTGTGGTAGATGCAGGATCTCAAGGACCCTGTCTGGACAAGCCCATTCTGGCTGCCCTGCACCCACGAGCTGCAGCACTCGGTTTGCTCTGTGACACAGGGCTGTATCAGCAAGCGATGTGTGGCTGCACCAGAAACACGTTGCGTGATTTTGCACATGCGATCGGCCACAGGGCCATGGGGACGTGTATAAAATCCCTTGCTGTCTGCACATTAAAGTGGCTGTGAAAGGCCGGCTTTGTGGTTTCCTCAATAAAGATGGTTTGATGGCAGTGATCCAAAATTGCCTAGGAAATTGGTTCTCAAAGTGTGGTCCCAGGACCAGTATCAGCAGCACCTGGAAGTTGTTAGATATGCAGATGCTTGGGCCCCACCCTGGACCTACTGAATGGGAAGCCCTGCGGGTGGGCCCAGCCATCTGGGTTTTAACAGGCTCTCTAGGTGGTTCTGAAGCTTCCTCAGTTTTAAGAACTAGTGTCTGAAAGAACGGTACAGATGCCACTTTGCCTAGATGTCTGTGGTCGTGTGATGTTTGATGAAAAGGGTGATAGGAAAAACACCCCAATGATTCGTCTTTCTTCAGCCTTCGAAATATTGAAATTTTAACATGTGACCTTGATGCATAACTGGAGGGAACGCCTACTATCTAAAAAGTCTGTGGGAGGGAATTCCTGGGTGGTCCAGTGGCTAAGACTCTGCACTCCCAGTGCAGGGGGCCCGGGTTCCATCCCTGGTTGGGGAACTAGATCCCACATGCATACCGCAACTAAAAAGATCCCGCGTGCTGCAACTAAGACCCGGCACAGCCAAACAAATAAATATTAAAAAAAATAAAATATCTGCAGGAGGGAGATAATGGTTACAAACTCAAGTAAGGGCACAGTTGTCATTTTTTGCCCCTGTCAATTTTTTAAATTGTTATTTTTTTAAAATTGAAGTATAGTTGATTTACAGTGTTGTGTTAGTTTCAGGTGTACATCAAAGTGATTCCGTTTTTTATGTATATATAAAGTATGTGGAATATATAAAGTATGTATATATATATATATATATATACACATATATATATATATTCTACATACTTATATATTCTTTTTCATATTCTTCTCCCTTATAGGCTACTACAGAATACTGCGTATAGTTCCCTGTGCTACACATAGGTCCTTGTTGGTTACTTATTTTATATATAGTAGTGTGTATATGTTCATCCCAAACGACTAATTTATCCCTCCCCACCTTTCCCCTTTGATAACCATAAATTTGTTGTCTATGTCTGTGGGTTTATTTCTGTTTTGTATTTAAAGTTAATTATATCTTTTTTTAGGATTCTACATGTAGGTGATATCATATGATATTTGTCTTTCTCTGTCTGTCTCACTTACTATGATCATCTCTTGGTCCATCCATGTTGCTGCAGATGGCATTACGTCATTCTTTTTTATGGCTGAGTAATATTCCATTGTATATATACACCACGTCTTCTTTATCCATTCACCTGTCGATGGATGTTCATCTTTGTTTCCCAAGGCGTCCAGTAAATGCTTCCTGAATCGGGTTGAAAGCCTTTTGGTTCAGCCCAAGGGTAGACCAGTGTTTCTCAAAATTGAGCTTGTGTCTATCTGGAAAGCTTT
Source organism: Balaenoptera acutorostrata (assembly GCF_949987535.1). Taxonomy (NCBI): domain Eukaryota; kingdom Metazoa; phylum Chordata; class Mammalia; order Artiodactyla; family Balaenopteridae; genus Balaenoptera; species Balaenoptera acutorostrata. The sequence goes on from NC_080067.1 coordinate 10,903,601, forward strand.
TTAAAAGACACACGTCCAGGCTCTGCCCCCGAGTTTCCTATTCAGCCCACTGTGAGAATCAATCCCTGCCTTAGAGGAGCCACGTGTATGCAGCCGTTACCAGCACAGCCCAGCAGGGTCCAGTCTGGGGTGGGCTTGCCCCTGGCCCAGCAATTGGAAGAGCTCTGTCCGACCCACAGACAGCTGCTCCTCTGCACGTGCCTCTGGCTGTGCGGGGGGTGGGGGGGGAGTCCAGTTCCCTCACCTCTATCCTCGAGACCATCCCCTTCCTCTCCTCCCCACCCTTATGGCCTCTGGGGAAGGCCTTTCCTGTTCAAGCCCTGGGCAGGTCCCTCTTGGCTTGTGGTTGATCCTGCTTTTCTGGCAGCCACTGTCCTCCCGGAGCCTCCCAGGGCTCTGACCACAAAGTATCTCGGACCAGCTTTTTCTCTTTTCTCACAGTTGGGACTGACTTGTCCCTTTCCTGCCCCTTTACTCCTCTGCCCGTTAATATCCTCAAGCTCCGTGTGCAGATGAGCCAGTCTAATTCAGCCATGTCTTCCTGGCTTTCCTCTCCCCCGCACCCCAGACCACACACACACACACAGACACACACACTTTCGCAAGACAACCTATCTGGCTCTTTGCAGCTCTGCAGACAGTGCGGTATGTTGGAAAGAGAACGTGGATTCTCGAGTCTGGCCCGGGTAGGCACCCTGCTCTCTTATTTCTTGCTGAGTGTATGAAAAGGAAACCACCCCCTCTCTGCTTTTCCATTTTTCAATTGTATAAATGGAGACACGGGTAACAACCTCTCGAAGTCGATGAGGATGAGAAGAGATAACGTATTTAAAAGTTGTGAATGTCGTACTTGGCATAGAGTAAGTAAATACTGTTTTCTTGTATCGGTCACCCGGGATCATCAATTAGAAAGATCCTCTGCCTATTGCATTGATCTTGTTCTAAAAGCACAGAGGAGGCTGGGCTAGGGAACATGTGGAGTCAAATGCAAATGATTGCATTTTTCTCAGTTGGAAACCTATGGCCTAAAATTAAAGGCAGTTGTGAATGGGATGAAAGTCCATCCATAGGGCATTTATAACATGTATTTGGCTTATGCTCTATGAGTTTACAGTCTAGAGTGTGAGAAGAAAGGGTGATTCTTTGAAAGGAAAGTGGGAAGCTACATAGACGAATAGGTGAAGAGGAAGAGAGAGGCAGAGAAAGAGACCGTCGTCTTCTCTCTGTCTGCACATTCTTCAGCCTGACCGCCCAGTGGACGTGGAGGACCACCAGGAGCTGGTGAGCCATAGAGCCTCTCCGTCCTCATCCCGCTCCCTGGAGTGTCTTCTAGCTCACAAGTGCTTCTTGTGAAATTTGCCACCAGAACTGAACACAAGACAGTAGGGAAAGTGCTTTGAGTTGATGCGGTTGTCTTGGGAGCTGGTGGGTTAACTGAAAAAGTCACTGAAAAAGAACCAAAGAAAATCATATTCAGAGGGAAGGATTGGGAGTTTGGGATTAGCAGATGCAAACTTTTTTTTTTTTAATTTCAAATACATATATAATTTTTCCAAGCCTCCAAAGATTTTTTTTTGTTAGTTTCTCCTCTATAACAAAGTGAATCAGCTATACGTATATATATATATCCCCATATCTCCTCCCTCTTGCATCTCCCTCCCACCCTCCCCATCCCACCCCTCTAGGTGGTCACAAAGCACCGAGCTGATCTCCCTGTGCTATGCGGCTGCTTCCCACTAGCTATCTATTTTACATTTGGTAGTGTATATATGTCCATGCCACTCTCTCACTTCGTCCCAGCTTACCCTTCCCCCTCCCCGTGTCCTCAGGTCCATTCTCTACGTCTGCATCTTTATTCCTGTCCTGCCCCTAGGTTCTTCAGAACCTTTTTTTTTTTTTTTTTAGATTCCATACATACGTGTTAGCATACGGTATTTGTTTTTCTCTTTCTGACTTACTTCACTCTGTATGACAGACTCTAGGTCCATCCACCTCACTACAAATAACTCAATTTCATTTCTCTTTATGGCTGAGTAATATTCCATTGTATATATGTGCCACATCTTTATCCATTCATCTGTCGATGGACATTTAGGTTGCTTCCATGTCCTGGCTATTGTAAATAGTGCTGCAATGAACATTGTGGTACATGACACTTTTTGAATTATGGTTTTCTCAGGGTATATGCCCAGTAGTGGGATTGCTGGGTCATATGGTAGTTCTATTTTTAGTTTTTTAAGGAACCTCCATACTGTTCTCCATAGTGGCTGTATCAATTTACATTCCCACCAACAGTGCAAGAGGGTTCCCTTTTCTCCACACCCTCTCCAGCATTTATTGTTTGTAGATTTTTTGATGATGGCCATTCTGACTGGTGTGAGGTAACACCTCATTGTAGTTTTCATTTTCATTTCTCTAATGATTAGTGATGTTGAGCATCCTTTCATGTGTTTGTTGGCAATCTGTGTATCTTCTTTGGAGAAACGTCTATTTAGGTCTTCTGCCCATTTTTGGATTGGGTTGTTTGTTTTTTTGATATTGAACTGCATGAGCTGCTTGTAAATTTTGGAGATTAATCCTCTGTCAGTTGCTTCATTTGCAAATATTTTCTCCCATTTCAAGGGCTGTCTTTTCGTCTTGTTTCTGCCTTCCTTTGCTGTGCAAAAGCTTTTAAGTTTCATTAGGTCCCATTTGTTTATTTTTGTTTTTATTTCCATTTCTCTAGGAGGTGGGTCAAAAAGGATCTTGCTGTGATTTATGTCATAGAGTGTTCTGCCTATGTTTTCCTCTAAGAGTTTTATAGTGTCTGGCCTTACATTTAAGTCTTTAATCCATTTTGAGTTTATTTTTGTGTATGGTGTTAGGGAATTTTCTAATTTCATTCTTTTACATGTAGCTGTCCAGTTTTCCCAGCACCACTTATTGAAGAGACTGTCTTTTCTCCACTGTATATTCTTGCCTCCTTTATCAAAAATAAGGTGACCATATGTGCATGGGTTTATCTCTGGGCTTTCTATCCTGTTCCATTGATCTGTACTTCTGTTTTTGTGCCAGTACCATACTCTCTTGGTTACTGTAGCTTTGTAGTGTAGTCTGAAGTCCAGGAGCCTGATTCCTCCAGCTCCGTTTTTCTTTCTCAAGATTGCTTTGGCTATTCGGGGTCTTTTGTGTTCCCATACAACTTGTGAAATTTTTTTTGAGTATATGCCCAGTAGTGGGATTGCTGGGTCATATTTTTTTTTTTCTAGTTCTGTGAAAAATGCCATTGGTAGTTTGATAGGGATTGCATTGAATCTGTAGATTGCTTTGGGTAGTATAGTCATTTTCACGATGTTGATTCTTCCAATCCAAGAACATGGTACATCTCTCCATCTGTTTGTGTCATCTTTAATTTCTTTCATCAGTGTCTTACAGTTTTCTGCATACAGGTCTTTTGTCTCCTTCGGTAGCTTTATTCCTAGGTATCTTATTCTTTTTGTTTCAGTGGTAAATGGGAGTGTTTCCTTAATTTCTCTTTCAGATTTTTCGTCATTAGTGTATAGGAATGCAAGAGATTTCTGTGCATTCATTTTGTATCCTGCTACTTTACCAAATTCATTGATTAGCTCTAGTAGTTTTCTGGTAGCATCTTTAGGATTCTCTATGTATAATATCATGTCATCTGCAAACAGTGACAGTTTTAGTTCTTCTTTTCTGATTTGGATTCCTTTTATTTCTTTTTCTTCTCTGATTGTTGTGGCTAAAACTTCCAAAACTATGTTGAATAATAGTGGTGAGAGTGCACAACCTTGTCTTGTTCCTGATCTTAGAGGAAATGGTTTCAGTTCTTCACCATTGAGAACGATGTTGGCTGTGGGTTTGTCATATATGGCCTTTATTATGTTGAGGTAAATTCCCTCTATGCCTACTTTCTGCAGAGTTTTTATCATAAATGGGTGTTGAGTTTTGTCAAAAGCTTTTTCTGCATCTATTGAGATGATCATATAGTTTTTCTCCTTCAGTTTGTTAATATGGTTTATCACATTGATTCATCTGCATATATTGAAGAATCCTTTCATTCCTGGGATAAACCCCACTTGATCATGGTGTATGATCCTTTTAATGTGCTGTTGGATTCTGTTTGCTAGTATTTTGTTGAGGATTTTTGCATCTATGTTCATCAGCGATATTGGCCTGTAGTTTTCTTTTTTTATGACATCTTTGTCTGGTTTTGGTGGCCTCCTAGAATGATTTTGGGAGTGTTCTTCCCTCTGCTATATTTTGGAAGAGTTTGAGAAGGAAAGGTGTTAGCTGTTTTCTAAATGTCTTATAGAATTCGCCTGTGAAGCCATCTGGTCCTGGGCTTTTGTTTGTTGGAAGATTTTTAATCACAGTTTCAATTTTAGTGCTTGTGATTGGTCTGTTTATATTTTCTATTTCTTCAAGGTTCAGTCTTGGAAGGTTGTGCTTTTCTAAGAATTTGTCCATTTCTTCCAGGTTGTCTGTTTTATTGGCATATAATTGTTTGTAGTAATCTCTCATGATACTTTGTATTTCTGCAGTGTCAGTTGTTACTTCTCCTTTTTCATTTCTAATTCTATTGATTTGAGTCTCCTCTTTCTTTTTCTTGATGTGTCTGGCTAATGGATTATCAATTTTGTTTATCTTCTCAAAGAACCAGGTTTTAGTTTTATTAATCTTGGCTTTTGTTTCCTTCATTTCTTTTTCATTGATTTCCGACCTAAACTTTATGATTTTTTTCCTTCTGCTAACTTTGGGGGGTTTTTTGTTCTCCTCTCTCTAATTGCTTTAGGTGTAAGGTTAGGTTGTTTATTTGAGATATTTCTTGTTTCTTGAGGTAGGATTGTATTGCTATAAACTTCCCTCTTAGAACTGCTTTTGCTGCATCCCATAGGTTTGGGGTCATCGTGTTTTCATTGGCATTTGTTTCTAGGCCTTTTTTGATTTTTTAGTGATCTCTTGGTTATTAAGTAGTGTATTGTTTAGCCTCCATGTTTTTGTATTTTTTACAGATTTTTCCCTGTAATTGATATCTAGTCTCATAGCGTTGTGGTCAGAAAAGATATTTGATACGATTTCAGTTTTCTTAAATTTACCACAGCTTGATTTGTGACCCAAGATATGATCTATCTGGAGAATGTTCCATGAGCACTGGAGAAGAAAGTGTATTCTGTTGTTTTTGGATGGAATGTCCTGTAAATATCAACTAAGTCCATCTTGTTTAAAGTATCATTTAAAGCTTGTGTTTCCTTATTTATTTTCATTTTGGATGATCTGTTCTTTGGTGAAAGTGGGATGTTAAAGTCCCCTACTATGATTGTGTTACTGTCGATTTCCCCTTTTATGGCTGTTAGCATTTGCCTTATGTATTGAGGTGCTCCTATGTTGCGTGCATAAATATTTACAATTGTTATATCTTCTTCTTGGATTGATCCCTTGATCATTATGTAGTGTCCTTCTTTGTCTCTTGTAATAGTCTTTATTTTAAAGTCTATTTTGTCTAATATGAGAATTGCTCCTCCAGCTTTCTTTTGATTTCCATTTGCATGGAATATCTTTTTCCATCCCCTCGCTTTCAGTCTGTATGTGTCCCTAGGTCTGAAGTGGGTCTCTTGTAGACAGCAAATATATGGGTCTTGTTTTTGTATCCATTCAGCCAGTCTATGTCTTTTGATTGGAGCATTTAATCCATTTACATTTAAGGTAGTTATGGATATGTATGTTCCTATTCCCATTTTCTTAATTGTTTTGGGTTTGTTATTGTAGGTCTTTTCCTTCTCTTGTGTTTCCTGCCTAGAGAAGTTCCTGTAACATTTGTTGTAAAGCTGGTTTGGTGGTGCTGAATTCTCTTAACTTTTGCTTGTCTGTAAAGGTTTTAATTTGTCCGTAGAATCTGAATGAGATCTTTGCTGGGTAGAGTAATCTTGGTTGTAGGTTTTTCCCTTTCATCACTTTAAATATGTCCTGCCACTCCCTTCTGGCTTGCAGATTTTTTGCTGAAAGATCAGCTGTTAACCTTATGGGGATTCCCTTGTATGTTATTTGTTGTTTTTCCCTTGCTGCTTTTAATATTTTTTCTTTGTATTTAATTTTTGATAGTTTGATCAATATGTGTCTTGGCGTGTTTCTCACTGGATTTATGCTGTATGGGATTCTCTGCGCCTCCTGGACTTGACTGACTATTTCCTTTCCCATATTAGGGAAGTGTTCAACTATAATCTCTTCAAATATTTTCTCAGTCCCTTTCTTTTTCTCTTCCTCTTCTGGGACCCCTATAATTCGAATGTTGGTGTGTTTAATGTTGTCCCAGAGGTCTCTGAGACTGTCCTCAATTCTTTTCATTCTTTTTTCTTTATTCTGCTCTGTGGTAGTTATTTCCACTATTTTATCTTCCAGGTCACTTATCTGTTCTTCTGCCTCAGTTATTCTGCTATTGATTCCTTCTAGAGAATTTTTAATTTCCTTTATGGTGTTGTTCATCATTGTTTGTTTGCTCTTTAGTTCTTCTCTGTCCTTGTTACACGTTTCTTGTATTTTCTCCTTTCTGTTTCCAAGATTTTGGATCATGTTTACTATCATTACTCTGAATTCTTTTTCAGGTAGACTGCCTATTTCCTCTTCATTTGTTTGGCCTGGTGGGTTTTTACCCTGTTCTTTCGTCTGCTGTGTGTTTCTCTGTCTTCTCATTTTGCTTAACTTACTGTGTTTGGCGTCTCCTTTTTGCAGGCTGCAGGTTCGTAGTTTCCGTTGTTTTTGGTGCCTGCCCAGTGGCTAAGGTTGGTTCAGTGGGTTTTGTAGGCTTCCTGGTGGAGGGAACTGGTGCCTGTTTCTGGTGGATGAGGCTGGGTCTTGTCTTTCTGGTGGGAAGGACTGTGTCCGGTGGTGTGTTTTGGGGTGCCTGTGACCTTATTATGATTTTAGGCAGCCTCTCTGCTAATAGGTGGGGTTGTGTTCCTGTCTTGCTGGTTGTTTGGCATAGGGTGTCCAGCACTGTAGCTTGCTGGTCGTTGAGTGGAGCTGGGTCATAGCATTGAGATGGAGATCTCTGGGAGAGCTTTCACCATTTGATATTACGTGGAGCTGGGAGGTCTCTGGTGGACCAATGTCCTGAGCTCGGCTCTCCGACCTCAGAGGCACAGGCCTGACACCCAGCCAGAGCACCAAGACCCTGTCAGCCACATGGCTCAGAAGAAAAGGGAGAAAAAAGAAAGAAAGAAAGAAAAAAATAAAATAAATAAAATAAAGTTATTAAAATAAAAAATAAGAAATTATTAAAAATAAAAAATTAAAAAGTGATAAAAAAAAGAAAGAAGAGAGCAACCAAACCAAAAAACAAATCCACCAATGAAAACAAGCACTAAAAACTATCCTAAAAAAAAAAAAAAAAAAAAGGACAGACAGAACCCTAAGACAAATGGTAAAAGCAAAGCTATACAGACAAAATCACACAAAGAAGCATACACATACACACTCACAAAAAGAGAAAAAGGAAAAAAATATATATATCTTTTGGGAAGTCTGAGGTCTTCTGCCAGCATTCAGTAGGTGTTCTGCAGGAGTTGTTCCACATGTAGATGTATCTCTGATGTATTTGTGGGGAGGAAGGTGATCTCCATGTCTCACTCCTCCACCATCTTGAAAGTCTCCCTCACCACAAGTTCAGATTCAAACTATTATATATAGGATGGATAAACAACAAGGCCCTACTGTATAGCACAGGGAACTATATTCAATATCCTGTGATAAACCATAATGGAAAACAATATACATATGTATAACTGAGTCACTTTGCTATACAACAGAAATTAACACAACATTGTACATCAACTATACTTCAATTAAATTTTTTTAAAAGAGAAAAAAGCATATTCACATCTTACACATTTTAATATATAATATGTAAGTACATATCCGTGTGCCAATCTTTTTGAGTTTGGAGTCTGCTGATTAGAATCCCACTTCATTCTTCTTTTATAAACCAAAGTGTGCAGTCGCTGATGGCCAGCGTTAGTGTCTTTAAAGTGTAGCAAAGGGATTTGACTGCAGAATCCTTCTGTTTTCATGATTTTTTTTCTGGTCTTTTCCAGCCCGCTCCGCCCTGCCAGACAGTGGCCACAGTTGTTATTTTTAAGCAACTGTCCTTTGTCAGGTCTCTTCAAAGCATTCTATCTAGTTTTCCTATAAACAACTTCTTTGCACTTCCTATCCGTTTTAAATAATTTAAATTAAGACACGTAGCTGTGATCATGGGTCTAACTGACCTGAACAGGTGTGGGAGCATGGAAGACTTACCCTGGAAGTGCTCACCTGCACAGCATCCTGGGATCCAAAGGGCATCGTGAAGGGCAGCCCACCACTACCTGCAAGGACCTGATCTCGCTACAGCTGGACCTGGGCTTCTGCTAGTGCAGCTGGAGATTGAATGGACTTTGGGGGCACCTGTTACAGCCTGTGAACACCCACAGTTCTCATCCCGTGAGGTGCTGTTGTCAGGTGTTGTCTTCATCCTCCATCTGTGTGTTCAGTCTGCTGTTGAATCGCCTCCCATTGGTTTCTGCCCATTTTTCCAGCCTGCTGAGACATTTGTGATCATGACAGTATCATCTTGCGTCTGGGGGATTGTCCCAGCCCTGGCTTCTCTGAGCATTTCCTACGTAGGGTTACTCCTGTCTGATCCAGTGTCCAACAGGTGGACGGAGGACACGGTCCTTTGGCATGCTGTGGGAATCTCTCCCCCAGGCCCTAATGTGGCCCCAGCCCCATCTGCAGAGGTTTCAGATGGCCCTGTCATTCCACCCAGCGGTCACCATCTTGTCCCTGAAGGACTCATGAGAGGCTTGATAAGATGCATCTCTGTAATTGGAACCCACTCTGGGGTACACTCCACCCCACCTGTCCCACAACCCTATCCAACAACTCATACGTCCCCCCTTTTCTGCATGGACATCCACAGCCTTCTGGGCATCAATCTTCTGTTTCCAAGGGCTCCCGACCATCCACGTAACGGTCCACACTGTGATTTGCCAGGGAGTAACGTCAGTGTCTGCGGTGTCTAGAATTCACCACCTTCTGCTCCTACAAGGGAGTCAATATTTGTTCCTTTTAAACCATCTGGCTTTTTTTTTTCATTGCCACAATTTCTCCAAGATAATTATTTTGGTTCTGAGATCATAGCCTTTAGTGCCAAAGATAGCAGGTCTCTGCCTTGTTCCTGTGGTACAGAAGATTTTCCCGTGGATGGTCACTGCCGTGAAAGGACCAGGCCCGCCCTCCCAGGTGGTAACCCCACTCCTTCCGACCCAGAGCAAACCACAGCTCAGATGAGTCTGCCAGTGGCTGGGACAACAGAACGTCTATTCTCCCAGCTTTTACTTTGATCAAGTTCCTTGCATCTACCTTTGATAGTGACATGCCAGTGTGCTGAGCACCTTTTCCTTAAAATGGAATTCTTCTCGGCTTGATGAATTTTAAATTCGTCATTTAAAAAATTGAGGTTTGCTTGGGAGGGCAGGTTGCCAACCTCTATGAAAAATTTTCAATGCCCACCCCTACCCACCCCTACGCAAGTCCACACCTCACGTCCATCTCTTTTGGAGAAACAGAGGCATTTGTTCACAAGAATGCTGATACCAGGACATGGTTTCAGCATTATTAGTAACAGGAAAAAGGAAACAAGGTGCACGTCCATCAGTAGGGGAAGGGTTAAATAGTGGATGGTGCACCCTTACTATGCATGCAGTCATTCTGTACAGACTGACACGGAAGGAACTCCAGGAAATGTTGTCCAGTGGGGAAACAAGTTGCAGAAGAACCGTGATGGTTAATTTTATGGGACAACCTGGCCAGGCTGTGGTACCCAGTTGTTTGGTCAAACACCAGTCTAGATGTTGCAGTGAAGGTGTTTTTTAGATGCGATTAACATTCAAATCAGTAGACTTTGAGCAAAGCAGATGACTAACCCTCCATAATGCGAGTGGGCCTCATCCAGTCAGCTGAGACATCAAGAGAGGGCCAGCCCTGCAGACTTTGAACTTGTCAGCACCCCAATCACATGAGCCAATTCCTCCAAATCAATCTATCAATCTCTCTCTGTCTCTGTCTCTTTGTCGCTATCTATCTGTCTAAAAGTCTGTCTCTCTGTTCTCTATCCATTCTGTTGGTTCTGTCTCTCAGGAGAACCCTGACCAGTACAGAGATACCCTCACCAGTGTGATGCCATTAATGGGGAAAAACACTTCACAGAATAATATGATGTATATTGTGTGGGAATATGTAAATGCAGAAAAAGGCCAGGACGAGCGGCCACCAAGCTGATGATGGTGGCTACATGTGACTTGGCATGGAAGGGTGGAAGGCAGCTTTATCTGGAATATTTTCATTTTTATGTAGAGAAATATTCCTTTTACTTGGGTAAGTAAAAGTTAGTTTTTAGATGATAGCTAGTTCTGTCTCTCCATAGCCTTTCTTCTCTTAGGTTTTAGGTGTGCTTATTTTCTCCTTGTGGAAAAGAAAGTAAAATAGGAGTTGAGTAATTCCACTTTCTGTTGTCTTCCACATATTTTTTTTTCTTGTACAACTTCTTGTTTTGAACATAATTTGTTATTGAAGTATAGTTAATTTACAGTGTTTCAGGTGTACAGCAAAGTGATTCAGTTATATATATTTTCTTTTTCAGAACCTTTTCCATTATAGGTCATTACAAGATATTGAATGTAGTTCCCTGTGCTGTACGGTAGGCCCTTGATGTTTATCCATTTTATATATAATAGTGTGTATCTGCTAATCCCAAACTCCTAATTTATCCCTTCCCCACTTTCCCCTTTGGTAACCATAAGTTTGTTTTCTCCGTCCGTGGGTCTATTTCTGTTTTGTAAATAAGTTCATTTGAATCGTTTTTTTAGATTCCACATATAAGTGATGTCATATGTGGTGGTCATGGGTATCAATCAGGATGCTTTCCACTGTCAAGGCAGAGTATCCACCTGGCAGTGGCTTGAACAGTAGGGATTTGTCATCGCATCTCACCAGGCAGCAAGTCTGGAGGAAGGTGGGGGGTTGCAGCGTCATCTTTTTCAGCAGCTTGAGGACATCATCAGGGACCCGGGGACTGTCACCTTCTGCATCCCGGTCCTCAGCTTGTCTGCTAGGTCTCCCCTTAGGACCCTAATCCCAAGGTGGCTGCAGCAGTTCCCAAGCATCTCATGGGAACATGATGACAGTTAGAAAGAAGAGGGCATTTCCTGCCATGTGCCCTTTTTTATTAGCAAGTAAGACCTTTCCCAGGAACTCCCAAGCAGAGTTTCCCTTCTGTCCCATTGGCTGGGTCACAGACCCACGTCACTGTCAAGATCATGGTGAGCTGGGCTGGAGAGGGTGTCAGCCAGGAAGGCGGACCTGGGCTATTGGCCTTGGCAACCAACAGTTTGCCACTGAGTGGGACAGAAGGCAGGGATGCTCCTAGAAGTATTTTAAAGAAGACTAAACTTGGACTTGGTGACAGCTTGGAGAGTGGGATGACAAAGGAAGAATTTGACTTTTACTCTCTATCTGCACTCTTTTTCTTCCATAAACTCAATGGTCCTGTTTTCTCAGATTCCCATATTTCACTTCCTATGCAAAATTTAGTCATACAAGTAAGTTAGGCCTTTTAAAAATTGATTCAACAAATAAATATTGAGTTCCTACTGTGTGTCAGCCACTGTGAAAACGTGATGAATGGATTCAATCCAGGCAGGAAGGATTGATTCCTTTAACTGGGGGGAAGAAGTGCAGTCATTAAAAATGAATGCTCACCCCCTGGTCTTTCCACACCCGTAAATAACCTCTTTTCCTTGTCAGGCTTCCTGAGGGGTGGTGAGAGGCCCTAAATCACCAGGAACCTTTTAAGGCTGATGAGAGGGGAGAGGCAAGTGTGTGGTCTGGTGAAGACCATGGGGCAAAGCGAATTTAGAACCTGGCTGCAGAGGAAGAGAGAGTGAAGGAAATCATCACGTTTTCAGAATCATGGGACAAATGCATTTTTTAAACAGTAGTATGCTTTAAAACATCCAGTGCATGACAAAAAAGAGGCAACCCTCAATGTGATAAGAAGGGTTTTATCTTTAGGTTTTCCCAATGTGTTTGGGATTAGAAGGGTGGCAGATGATTCTATAAGAGTTTTAAACACACACACACAATTTATTGTCTTACAGTTTCTGAAGGTCAGAAGTCAGGGTGAGCTCAACTGGGTCCTCTCCTTTGGGTCTCATAAGGCTGAAATCAGGGCTTGGCAGGGCTGTGTTCCTTATTGGAGGCTCTGGGGGAAGAATCTGCTCCCAAGCTCATCCAGGTTGTTGACCAAATCCAGCTCCTTGTGGTTGTAGGACTGAGGTCCTTGCTTCCTTGCTGGCTGCCAGCCAAGGGCTGGTCTTTGCTCCTGAGAACTGCCTGCATTCCTTCTCATGACCCCTATAATAATTTTTTAAATGCATAGACAGCCTCGGAGCCACAGGTGAGGACAGGGCAAATGGTTCTGCAAGAACTTAGTATATTAAATTAATGAGTATAGAGGGTTGGAGGGTGTTCTTGTAGTTAAGTGATCATTCATCACCCTTCCTTGGAATTTGTCCTTTTTAAATTCACTTGGCAAGAATTTTAGTAAAATGAAATACAAAGGAAGGGCCTGCTTCCTTTGGAACTGCTTAAGGGGCTACACTCAGTATGAACATCTTTAATTGGATGGGGGTCTTTCTTCGTGGGCCCTATGATGCCATCCTGTGCCTTGTCCTGTTTCACGTCATTTTCAGTGCCTCGTGTAGAGACCGAGGTGATGGGGGAACCTGTGGGAGGCTGTGGAGTATACTGGATGGCTGTCAAGATCCAAAGAACAGGAATGCCCTTGGTCTCCACAAGAACATTTCAGTTGGGCACGGAGTAGGTGGGAGAGGGAAGAATTGAGGGAATCGTTGAGAGCGGGGAGTGGGGAAGATTCTGGACAACCCACCCATGTCAGTGGGAACCAGAGCTGCTTTTTCTGACTCTATCTGCTTTTACATATGGGGCTTCTAAATTAGATGACCTTGATGTTTGTGGAAAGCCTCCCACTACTTTTTAAAAAACGGAAAAGAAACAAAACAAGAAACCTTGAAAATTACTTATCTAATCCAGCTTCTTTTTTGAGTAGGTTTCCCTGATTTCTTAAACTCCTTCCAATCTCATTATCTACTAGTTTGTCAATGTTAGGTCAAAACCAGCCCAATAAAATGTAATGGGATACATTTAAGTATAAAAAAATCAATTGTATTTAAGTGCAAAAAAATCAATAACACAGCATGGAGAATACCTGATTTGAAAGCAATTGTAATGAATAAGTTTAATTCAGGTGAACAGTGTACCCACTACTCCTCTCCAAATACTCCAGACGCTCTGAGCTGTGACCGAGTGGGGTTTTCCAGATCACACCCTGGTTACTTGTCCCTCCAATTGTGTTCTCTCCTGCCCTCTGCTGAGTCCCCCCTCGACGTTTGAGGTCCTTGTCCTTCCTGGCCCAACTCTTTGTGACATCATCTTTGATGCTGTCGGCTGGATTTGAGCTCCCTTCCTTTCAGCACTTTTGGCACAATGTTCCACCTTCCTTAGAGCTATTTAATTTTTTGTTTTAATTTATTTTATTGAAGTATAGTTGATTTACAATGTTGTGTGATTTTCTACTGTACAGCAAAGTGATTCAGTTATGCATATATATGTCTACTCTTTTTCATATTCTTTTCCATTATGGTTTATCACAGGATACTGAATATAGCTCCCTGTGCTATACAGTAGGACCTTGTTGTCTATCCATTCTATATATAATAGTTTGCATCTGCTAACCCCAAACTCCCAATCCATCCCTCCCTTCCCACCCCCTCCCGCTTGGCAACCACAAGTCTGTTGTTCTCTATGTCTGTGAGTCTATTTCTGTATCATAGATAAGTTCATTTGTTTCATAATTTAGATTCTTGTCTTTCTATGTCTGGCCTACTGCACTTAGTATGATAACCCCTAGGTCCATCCATGGTGCTGCAAATGACATTATTTCATTCTTTTTTATGGCTGAGTAATATTCCATTGTGTGTGTGTGTGTGTGTGTGTGTGTGTGTGTGTGTGTATGTATATCTATCTATCTCACTTCTTCTTTATCCATTCATCTGTCAGTGGACATTTAGGTTGCTTATGTCTTGGCAATTATTGTAAATAGTGCTGCTATGAACAGTGGGGTGCCTATATCTTTTCAAATTATAGTTTTGTCTGGATGTATGCCCAGCAGTGGCATTGCTGGATCATATGGCATAGAGTTATTTAATTTTTTAATTGCTCTGTGAACTCCTCAAGTCAGGGACTAGCTGTTTCTAATGTTCATGTTCCCTGGATCCAAATTAATTCCTTTCGTGTTACAAGTTTCATCAAACACTGGTTGGGTGGATATGAAACAACATGAGATTATTGCTATGGGTAAAAGATAACTGGCCATATTACGAAATGCACACAGGAGGTGTTTATCTTCTGTTTTCCAGTGTGATACCGGTTGACTGGGAGTCTTATGCCTACCACACTGCTGTATTTGACGAGAAACACAGATGGATTGGGGGGTGGTCAGCGATGGAGGACATGCCTGGAAATGGTTGAAAGCAAGTGGGTGTGTTTATTTTGGAGGAGGAACAAACAAGGGCAATCAGGAAGCTGGTTCCACATCTTCGAAGGGCAAACGTCTGATAAAGGGGATAGACTCTGTTTTCCTTAGTTGCAAGGGGAAAACCAGGATCCTTTGGAGAGTTTTGTGGAACCATCTGGCAGTGGAAGTAGGTGGCGCATGAGGCTGTCAACCCCCAGGTATCAGGGTGATTCACATGTTCAGTTTACCATCTCTCAGGGGTGATGGAGGTGGCCTTCCTGTTCTGGGCAGGAAGCACTAGAAAAGTGCTTCCCAAACCTTGTTGATCCTCAGAATCACCTGGGGATTTGATACGAATACACATTCCCCAGCACCAGCCCTGGCAGTCAGTAGGTCTGTGGGTGGAGATTAGAGATCCGCATGTTAAAAATCCAACCAGGAGCCACTGAACGGAGAAACACCCTGATTGCTTCCAGCTTTAATAGGCTGGGATGCATGGGTCAACTATTGCTTTTAAGTCAGTGGCCTCTTTGAGGCAAAATTATTAAACATCCTCTTCAACTATGGTGGAAGGGGGGATTCACTTGGCAAATTAGACAAGAAGGCTCAGAAGCTAGTCTAATGAGGCCAAGACATCTGTTCTTAAATTTTTATAACTTCTTTTTCTTATTGCAAAAGTGATGCATGGACAGTTCCTCAAAATGTTAAGCATAGTTACCATATGACCAACCCAGTAATTCTACTCTAAGGCACATATCCAAGGGAAATAATAGCAGCATTATTCATAATATCCAAAAAGTAGAGACAATCCGAATGCCCATCAAGTGATGAATAAATAAAATATGTACAATGGAATATTATTCGTACAATGGAATATTATTCAGCAATAAAAGGAATGGAGTACTAATACATGCTACAACACAGATGAACCTTGAAAACATTATGTTAAAATGAAAGAAGCCAGGTACAAAAGGCAACATATTGTATGATTCCATTTATATGAAATATCCAGATTAGGCACATCTATAGAAAGTAGATTGGTGGTTGCCTAGGGGTGAGGGTGGGGGGAGAAAGAGTGACTGCTAATGGGGACAAGAATTTGGGGGGAGGTGATGAAAACGTTCTAAATTTGTACTGTGGTGATGGTTGCATAACTCTGTGAGTATATTAAAAACCATTGAATTGTATACTATAAACAGGTGAATTTTTAGATATGTCAATTATATCTTAAGGTGTTTTTAAAAATTGATACATGTAATTGAAGACAGTTTAGAAAATACAAATAAGGAAAAGAAAGCAAAAATCTTCCCACTTTCATCATAACTGAGAAGATAGTCACATATTGGTGTATATTCTAGTATATATTCTGTCTACATTTGCATATATTTTTTAAAAATGGGATTATTTTGTTCACACTCTTTCTATCTCATCATTTTAAATGGCTGTAAAATATTGGTATATGAGCCATCGTATTTTAATTTATTTAATTAGTTTTCTATTGGTAGATTTTAGATGGTTTCCATTTTTTGCTTTTGTACATCATGAATATTCTCTAGCTTTATCATTGCGCTTCATATAACATTTTGGCTTAAAGGTGCATACTTTTTAAAGCTAGCTATTTTGTATCCCATGGAGACAAGTTTTACTTTTGATTTCCCCTTAAAAATGCTTGATGCTGTCCAGAAGGGGACATGGGTCAAGAATGTGAGGGGCGGGATCATCACAAAGATATCACCCTATTTAAAACCGATTTAGGCTCCAAAATTGTGCAGTCACCCTCCCATAGGAAGACAAAGTCACACTGAAAGAAGCAGGTAGACTTGTCTCTATTAAATGATAGATGTTTTGTTTTCCAGTCTGTATTAGTTAGTTTTTGCTGTATAACAAACCATTCCAAACTTCACAGCTTCAAATGACTGTTTATTGAGCTCATGATTCTTTGGGTCAGCTGAGCAGTTCTTCTGCTCTGAAGCAGTTTAGCTGACCTCTCCTGGGCTCTCTCATACATCAGGTGATGGCCAGAGGATCCAGGGTGGCCTCACTCACGTGTCTGACAGTTGGCTGGCTGTTGGCTGGGGCCAGATGGCCCTGTGTATCTTAACATCTAGTAGGCTCACCCAGACTTCTTCACAGGAGGGAAGTCACAGGGTGCCCTGAGAGCCCCAGTGTGCTAGCTTACTTATTTCATGCTTCGGTTTGCATCATATTTGTTAATATCCTATTGATTTGTGAATATCCTGTTGATAGCCAAAGAAAGTCACAAAACCAAGCTCAGATTCAAGCGGTGGTGAGATAGATATTATCTCCTGGTAGAACCATCTGCATTACAGTGCAGGGGCACAGATGCAGAAAGGGGATGGATTTGTGTGTGGCCAGTTTAGTAATTTTGCCAATCTTTGCTAAAGCATCCAGTGGCCTTAGTGGTTGGTGACCAATGTGGTTCTGCATTTCATTTTCATACATGAGTATACTTCCACCTTCCACATACAGAAAGGTCAGAAGGATGGTACCACAACATCCCGGCAGATTCACTCCCATTTTTAATGGTAAACTCACGTCTCATTAGTGTTGGATGTGATTTACAGCAATTTTGATAAGATTTTGAGCATATAAGACAGCGGTGGCAGAACCTACCCCAGAAATGCTAGGGAAGGTGCATTCATTCATTCACTCACTCATTTTGTGCCAGACACTTCCCTAGTTGCTTGGGATTCATTGAGAATAAGACAAACCCCTTGCTTTGTGGAGAATGCATTCCAGTGAAGGAGATAGTAGTAAATAGATAAGCTAATCAGTGTTAAGAAGTGATCAATATGATGAAGTGGCAGTACAGGGGACAGAGGGTAATGGGGGGGTTTTCTTCAGGACCCCACGTAGAGTTGGCTGATCTCTCTGAGGCCATTTTCCTTTTCTTGACCTTGGTTTTCTGTTCATCAGCTCCTCCTTTGGTGGGTCACAACCCAGATGCTGATGGAAACCCAACAGTGCGTCTCTGAAAGGCTCTGGTGCGTGTATCTCCAGGCTGTAGTGGAGCAGGAAACCAGAGAGAATGGAAGAACTCTGGTGACAGGGGAGCTGACAGTCAGGGGTCTGACGTGTCCTGAAGGCTGGATATTCCCGCTAGTGGTTCCCAGCACCTCGGAAGCCCTAGTAGAAGTCCCCTTACCAGGAGCAGGGTCCTCAGAGGACACGCTGGGGACTCGTGCAACATAATTTGGCTTGAGGGAGACGGGACTATGAGGAGACAGGGTCCAGTTAACGTCCTGGTAACCATGGCAACAAGAGGCTAACAATTGGGTCACCACCGAGAGAATACTGACCAGAGAGAATACTGACCGAATGCTGAAGTGGGAACGTGGCCCCTTGAATTTACCAGATGGAGAAAGTCAGGGAGGGAAAATGTGTTGTGTTGAATGTTCTACAACGTTACTGTCTTTTCAGAGTGACCGTGCTTTGTGGCTCCGACTGCTGCTGGCCTGCCCAGCGACAGTGGAATAACCCTTAAGTTCCATTGCCACCTCTGCTAGGATTTTGAAGCAGCCTTTGTTCAGGGACATCATCTGGGCTAACGCTTTATGATTATTGGTAAGCAGTCAGGAATCCACTGTAGTTGAAGGTGATAACTTTGATGTAGTTTTAAGTTCGAGAGTTTTTGCTGACACACGTCCCCACCCCCTCCCCACTCCAGAATAAATCCCTTTTAATTATATACTGTGGGAAAGCTCTTTTTAAATCCTCTTTTTTCTAGGTTGTAGATATGGTGAAAAAATAAGAAAGAAAGGCTAAAACTATGATCCCTCATTCACCTCATGTTGTCTAAAGATAAAGTGACAGATCCCATTTATTCCCTAATTTCCTCTCGCTCCTCAAAGCAAGTGGAAGGGACTTGGCAAGTCCCTGGATGGAGAAAGTGTTTCTTGTTTAATTGTTATCAGACTAAGCTGTTTCCAAGTCTGCCTGCCGGAGAGGATGCACGCACCCCGATGCATTCAGTGTGTGTGCGAAATGTCAGCTTCTGGAGGATGCAAGGCTCGCGCTGTCCCAGTATGAGGTTCCGCAGAGCAGCCCACAGGATGTAACGGCTTTGAGTCACTTAACTGTTTGCGCTCAGAACGGCAGCAGCATCTTCTCCTACTAATGGTCAGAGTCTGCCCCAGCCGTGCCCCCTTAACCATGACACATCCAGCATCTTTGCCTGCAGCGTAATCTGGGAGCCCTTTGCTGTCACACACCTGGCGTGGTTCTCCCTGTGTCGAGCAGGCGCGTGTCAGCAGGCAGCTCTGATGCGTGCATGCATCTCCTGTCCCTCCGCCCCATAACCCCTAACCCCTCTTCCGAAGCTGCACATCCCAGGACCAAATCACCTGCCTGGCCTAGAATCTAGAAGAGCGTTATCTTGCACTGCAGGTTTGGTTTTCCTGCCAGCTGGGCATGCGTGGTACTCTGGGAGAAGCCCAGACAGCATCTCGAGCTAGCACGCTCTCCCCCTGCGTGGGTTTTTATCTCTCCCTCCCAGGGTACGCTGGTGGCAGTGCTGGGCCTCACGGTAGCTTGTCATAAATGTGACTTCATGGCTGTGATGTCATGCCAGGTCACAATGTGTCTGGCATGTAGGAGATGAGGGCGTGGTGTGCAAGCTCTGAGAGTGGTGAGAAATGAGCAACCCCGAGCTCCATTCAGTAGTAGCTATTACATTCTATTTCTCTCTAATCAGATAAGGTGACTTTCACTCCAATTTTCCTCCTAGAGATTTGCTGGGTTATTTGTCTCTCCCTAGAATAATCATAATCTATCAGCTTCTGCTGTGGAATAAGGTACCCCGAAGCTTAGCGAATTGAAATAACCAGCCTTTATGGTTGTAGTGAGGGCACAGGTCAGCTGGGTGATTCTGCTGA
This sequence comes from Balaenoptera acutorostrata, assembly GCF_949987535.1. Taxonomy (NCBI): domain Eukaryota; kingdom Metazoa; phylum Chordata; class Mammalia; order Artiodactyla; family Balaenopteridae; genus Balaenoptera; species Balaenoptera acutorostrata. The sequence goes on from NC_080067.1 coordinate 10,923,125, forward strand.
TCTGGGCTAAGCTCCTCTAACCTCACTCTGCTTCTGTGTCACTGGCTGGTCGACTGGCATCTCGCTGGTCCAAGATGGCGTCTCTCACGTCTACTGGTTGCTTGGGCCACATGACTCTCATCATCCAACAGGCCAGCCTGGGCTTGTCCTTGGTTCCCTGAGAGCAGGTAGAAGCAGCAAGGTCACTAGCGGCCTAGGCTTAGAACAACTATGATGTCACATCTAGAATATCTGTTGGTCAGAGCAAGTCACAAGCCCAGCCCGAACTCAAGGGGTGGAGAAGGGGACTCTGCCTCTTTATGGGAGGAGCTGCAGAATGCTGTAAAGAGGCCTAGAGGCAGGGAAGTAATCATTGAGGCCACTTTTTGCAAACAGTGTATCTCAAATAATAATAACAGTCATTATTATTATTTTGTTGGGCTCTCAAAGGGCTGCAGAGTTTGTTGCTTTTCTTGCATGGGAGAGAAAATCAGGCAAAGATGTGAATTAACCAGCAGGGGTGGGTAAAGAGTCCGGGAAAGGAAGCTTTCCACGCACTGCATGTATTTTCCTCTGCCCCCTTTTCTACATCTGAGAGCTAAGCTTTTTTTTTTTTTTAACGTATTCTCTTTGAACGTTATGAAAGCCGAAGTTGTCTAAAATGAGACGGACGGCTTTCTTAGGCTCTATTATGTTGGCCTAATTACATATCAGCAAAATGTTTTTCTGGGGCATTGTGTGTAAAACAAAGAGGAAAACAACATCTCCAGCCGGCCCCAGCATCCTTGCCCCTCCCTCGGCTGGCAGAGGCAGTGGTCCTGCAGGAGGCCTTGGGGGGATGGGGGCCAGGAAGGCAGGGCCGCTGCAGCTGCCACTGGCCTCAGATGGATTTGCCCTTTCCCCAGAGAGAACGAGTGGCACAGCCTTCCTTCCTCTCTCCTTCCCTCCAGCACACCTCATGGTGGCTTGCATCTGGGGCGGGACTGTACGTTTGCTCTCCGCACCCCCTGGAGCGGGATCTCCTACAGCAGGAGAAGAGGCTCACACATCTTCGCTTCCCAGATGCGTGGCACAGAACCAGGTTGACTGGATGTGGAGATCCATAAGTGAATAGTGGCACCTGGTATAGCCGTGCCCTTGGCGATACTGAAGGACTCACAGAGTTTTCTGCAAGACCGCCGCAGTGTTACAGCCCCTACTTTCCAGCTGATAGATGAAGATGAAATGTTCCTTCTTTCCATCTTGGCATTCCCCTCTCCTGCCCTGCCCTTGCATCTCTACTTTCTATCACCTGAGGGCATGACTCTTATCTTCCCTGTGTGCCGTCATGGCCAGGGTCTCTGCTGGCCGTGGCAAAGTCAAGGCAGACCCCAGATTTCCTGAGAACATGTTTACATGCCAGCCACTTCCCTCCTGAAGCATCCTAGCTGTGGTCTCCTGAGACCTCAAGGTCTATCCAGAGATGGTTTTTCAGGCTCCATGTTGTTTGCCCTCTCAAGACATTAGATGGTGTGGATCTTTCTTCTTAAACGTGTTTCCTACCCTAGGCTGCCCTCCAGCCAGTTCCTCCCAGTTCAGGGCTTTTTATCATCTTCTGCTCTCCCCTCCCCAGGAGACCCAGGCCTCAGCCAGCCTCACCCCTCCTTGAGTTGTTCTCCGCCCATATTGGCCAACGCCTCCAAGTCTTCGTTTTCATCTAACCTTTCCCTAGCTTTAGACTGTGTATGAGTGCCCTATTGCTGCTATAACAAATTACTACAAACTTAGTGACTGAAAACAGCACAAATTTATTCTCTTAACAGTTTTGGAGGCCAAAAATCCAAAATGGGTTGTAAGGGATTATAATCAAGGGGTTGGCAGAGTTGCATTCTTTCTGGGAGAATCTGTTCCTTGCTTTCAACTTCTAGAGGCCAACCTGCTGGTGGCCAAGCACCCTGCCCTCTGCTCCCATCCTCGCGTCTCCTTACCTGACTCTGACCCACCTCCTGCCTCCCATCTAAGGACCCTTCTGATCACATTGAACCCACCTGGTTAATCTCCCCATCACGTGATCCTGAACTTCATCAATCCGCCAGATCCCTTTTACCATAGAAGGCAACCTCTTCACAGGCCCCAGGATTTAGGACGTAGACATATTTGGGGGGAGTGAGTGGGCATTATTCTTTCTACCATAGGAATCATTCCCTCTCATTGTGGTCCTTGACCCATATGCCTTGGTTCAATACATGAGCAGCCATTACTCATTATGTTGTTATACAGCATTATTTATTTAACAAGCCCAACATTGATTGACACAGGTGGTGTCCAGTGTTTTGCTACTGTGAACAGTTCTCCAGTGAATAACTCTGTATATTTGTCATTTTTTAATATACAGGATCCATTCCCAGAAGTGCGGTTGTTGGGTCAGAGGGTAAATGTATTTGTAATTTTGAGAGATACTGTCAAATTGTTCTCCCTGAGGTTGAATCTGTCCTCCTGCCAGCCATGTATGAGAATACTTGCCTCCCCACAGCCTTGTCAGCTAAGTAGTTCTCAAACTTTGGGGTTTTTCCAATATGAGAGGTGAAACTATGATATCACAGGGTAGTTTTGATTTGCACTTCTCTTATTGTGAGATTTGGTATATTTTCCTCTGGTTTACGGCCATTAGAATTTCCTTTTCTGTGACTCTCTTCCTAGCCTCATCCCATCTTAAAATTTGGATTACTGGATTTCTTTTCTTATCAATTTTTAGGAGCTATTTTTTTGACTGTAATTTGAGCTACAAATAGTTTCCCATCTTGTCATTTGTCTCTTGCCTTTGCATAGCTTGTCATTTGTCACGCAGTAGGGGTTTTATGACACCAAATGTATTATTTTTTCTTTATGCTTTCTGGATTCTAAGATGTTTAGAAATGGCTTCCAGTAGGCCCTTTAAAAATTAATAAAACTGTGTTAAATGTGGGGAGTTGGACATAGGTAGCTATTTCTTCTCTCTTCTGAAAAATACCAGTGAACTGATACTAAAAGAATGATGGATTTATCTGTAAATTTATTTGTAATCCCCAGATCGGTACTCTTGATGCTTTCACAGTCACTTGCAGATGTATGCCTAGTGGCAAAAAAAAATTATGTTGCTGACATGCGTGTTCCCAGCTAAGCTTTCTCATTTCAGCTGTCATGCCGTAAACAAGTGTCCTGTTCGCAGTTCACTTAGTGCCACATTTTTCACATGCTTGTGCTTTTTGTTGGTGACTTCACTGTATAAAGTTGCCCCCAAGCATAGTGGTGCAGTGCTGTCCTGTGTTCCTAAGAACAGGAGGGCTGAGATGTGCCTTATGGGGCAAATGCGTGCGTTAGGTAAGCTTTGTTCAGGCGTGAGTTACAAATCTGACCAGAGGCTAACAGGAAGCTAACCCTGTATTTCCCCAGGAACAGTGGTTCAGTATCTGCTAATTCAGTGTTTGTGGCGACATTATAGAACAGAACTCCCACAAATAATGAAAAATGACTTTAGATGATAGACAGATAGATGGATAGAGACATAGGTAGGTAGGGAAGTAGGTAGGTGGATGGATGGATGGATGGATGGATGGATGGATGGATAGGAAGATAGTTGATAGATAGATAGAGACATAGATAGAGACATAGGTAGGTAGATGGATGGATAGATAAATAGATATGAAGATAGATGGATAGATAGAGACAGATAGGTATGTAGGTAGGTGGATGGACGGATGGATAGATAGGAAGATAATAGATAGATAGATAGATAGATAGAGACATATACAGGTAGGTAGATGGATGGATGGATAGATACCCACAAGAACAAAAAGACTGGAAGAAGAGAAAATGGAAGATGTGTGATTTCAACAGATTTTTAGAAGATGGAAGGTGCATGGAGGAAGGCGGATTAATTCAGCAAAGTAGAGGAAGCTGCACCTGGATATAGAAGGGATCCTGAGGAAAGCTCTGGTCTTCAAAGCCTAAATCACTGCAGGATGGTGGGATGTGAACTGCAGAGCTGAAAACTGGGGCATTGGGGTGAAGTCCTTACACAGTGTGGTAAGATCCCTGGCTCCCACCTCTGTCTTGTGCAACCTGGTGACTGCGGAGATAATTCAAGGATCAGACGCAATGACTTATAGAGATAGAACATATGTATCTGTGAAACAAAACCAAGATGCTATAAAAAAGAAATGATCAAAAGAGAAGAAAGAGCTTTGGGGTCTGAAAATAGGGCAGCAGAACATTTTAAAACATACAAAAAGACTGGAAAACAAAATAAAGGACATCTTTCAGAAGGTAAAATTTTTAAAAAGTAAGAAAACAGGGGGAAAGAAAGGTAATAAAATTAAAATATCAGTCCTACGTTTTGACTAATAGGAAGTCCAGAAAGAAAGAAGACAGAAATGGAAGAGAGATCAAAAAAAAAAAAAAAAAAACCCAAAACACTTTTCAGAGCCAAAGGCCAAGAATCCTTTGAGGGCAAAGCCACTGAGTGTACAGCCCTTTAACACACACACACACACACACACGAAGGCATGTTGTGAAATTCTGGAACTTCATGGGAAAAATATCCTAAAATCTTCCAAAGCAGCACAACAGGTTACACTCAAAGTATTAGTAATCCAAATAGATATCACAATAGCAATACTGACATCTAGAAGCTAGTGGAGCAATACTTCTAAAGTGTTAAAGGAAAAACAGATTTCAGCCTAGACTTCTGTACCCAAACTGTTAGTTAAAAGTGAAGACAAAGACATTTTTAGGAGTGCAGGGATGCAAATAACTTCCAGGGCATTGTTTCCTAGGGAGCCACTAGAGGATGTGCTCCAGCAAAATGAGGAGGAAATCAAAAAAGAGAAGACACCAGCCATAGACAGTAGTGGAGGGAGAACACAGTCCTGGGAAGCATCCACACCAGATTGAAGCAAGGGTACAGAAAGTTCCAGAAATTATGTCTCCAAGTGGAAAAAAGTAGAACTAGTATATTTAGGTACCTGGGATAGTTGTTGATGGGCAGGAAGAAGAAGTGTTGGAACATGTGGAATGAATTAGTGATGGGTTCATGTACAACCACACAGATGAAAGAAATTGAGGCCACAGTTAACTCCAGGAAAAATAAAGGACTATATTAAAAAAAAAAAAAAAAGAAGAAGGTGTGGTCACAGTACATTACTTGACCCAGCAATATTTGCAATAACACAAACACAGACTTTTGATTTAATTAAAATTATAACCATTTGGGGCATCAGGAAAGAGAAAGTAAGAAATGGGAATGGGAGCTCTAAGCCTTCATTTCCCATGGTAGGAAATCAAAAGATACCTAAAATTGATAAGTAAGGAAACAGTATATAAACATGCCCTGCCAATTTGTGTTAGGCATTAGTGCTTCAGTAGCAATTTTACAAAAGACTCTTGCGTGCCTCTTGCTTCACATGCCCTCTCGGGGAAGGGAAGGGAAGGGAAGGGAAGGACCCAGCTGGTGGCTCTCTCCAATCATTGTTTCAGGTGTGGAGACGAGCCCAGAAGTCCTGCATACTTTTCAGACATGGAAATTGAATTCCTCTCTTCATTCACAGTCATGAATAAGGAACAAAGTATCACCTTTTAAGCTGCTTTTCTCCCAGATTCTTCCAGAATGGAAACAAGGAGAAGAAAAGAAGAGCACACTGACATCAGGATACAAACTTTCTCACTGGACCGATGTGTTACCTCCTGATATTCCCCTGCACAAAGGATCTTTGAAAGGATCAAAAGACACATGCATTTCTTAGTAAACTCTACATCATGTTGTTCTGTTTTTGGAGGGTAAGGGAAAGTTGTGTCGGATGCCTGTTTCTTTAGTGGATTTGCAACCACGGAGAAATTACAGGGAACAAAGGAAAAAGAGCCATAAATACAAATGAATCCCTTTTATACAAGTCAAAGAACCACAGGACATGCTTCATTTTTTTTTAACACTCCAGGTGTGATCGGAGATTACGTATCCACACAGGAGAGTGGAGAGTTAATTAAAATTTTTGCACCTGTTCCCAGAAAGAAATGTCTTTTCGTTCGATAAGCGGGCTGGCTTTGGAGTGCTGTTTGTGCTTTTCTCTCCTCACTGGAGTGTCACAGAAAAGGAGATCAAAGAGAGCCTTCCATCCGATGCGTTTCCGACCACCTTTCCTAGCTAATGGACTTGAAAGTCTCTTCCACTGACTGCACGGAGCTCATGTCATATTTTAGAAATGTCGTCTTCTGACTCTGTTGATAATACGCAAACCGGCTTTGATAGGAGCTTGTGGAAAACCACATTAACCGTTAATTAAATCAAGACCAGCCCAGAGAGTTGGAGTGGGAGAGTCTGGCAGAATGAAATACCTCACCCCCTACCATTTGTATTTTACTTTTCAACCCGTCCTGTGACAGCCGGCTGGGAACACTTGTGATTGAACTCTCAGCTCTCTCAAGCAGGGTCATGTTTTGCTGTGGTTTCGCTTTTTCCTTTTAGTCTTTATGATTCTGTACCCTCTGGCTGACATCCCCTACCTTGAGGGGAAAAGCTGTTGGGGAGAAATCCTGCCATCTTTCTCTTTAAGATGGTGAATGAGGGAAATAAAATAGAGCAAAGCAGAAGCAGCCCTGCGAGGCCTGTCTGGGCAGGCGGGTCAGGCTGCCTCGGGGGTGCCCATTGTCCTGCCGCGCTGGGTGCCCGAGGAGAAAACCCGGCCGGGGCACAGGCACAAATAAAAGGACTCCATCCTGCCACTCAAGGCTTTGTGAGCACCACGCTTGTCCTGGTTGCCATGGCGACTGCCTGATTGTGGCTGGTTTGTCAGAGTGCTTGATAAAATGGGAAGGTTATTTTTGATAGACCCAAGTAATCTTAACCTTGCAGAGCTTGAGTGTGGATGTACCATTTTCTCTCTCTTCTCTTTAAATCAGGAATGCAGGGATGGGGGCACGGGCTCTCAGGATAAAGCTGCCACAGCAGGTGGTGAGGGCCCTGCCCAGCACGAGGGACACTGGCCGTAACTGGTCTGGAAGGGAGGTCCCGTGTGTCCAGGGGGCCAGCAGAGACAGGGGTGGCTGGGTCATCCGCTGCCGCCTCTGGCCTGAATGGGGGCTTCAGGGACGAGGCCAGAGTGGGGTTGCCTCCTAACCCTCTCCCGTCAGTTGGTTGTATTTGTACCTGTCTCTCCTCTCTTCTTTCCTTCTCTTCCTGCTCCCCCTCCTTCATTAATTCCCCTTCCTTTCCTCCTTCTCTTGCCCCTTCCCCACCCTCCTTCTTTTGTCCCCCACCTTCTCCCCTTCCCCCCTCCATTGCTTTCTGCTGCAACAGTATTAGTAACAGAGCTGAGCCTTTCAAAGTCCCCCGACTTCTCCTCTCGTGGAGGATGAAAGGAAAGGTAACAGCTTTTCTTTCGAGGAAATTCGAAAGTAACAGCTGATCGATTCTGGCCACAAAATTGTAGACTCTTTCCTGTCATCTGAAGAAACCTAATTGATTATCTAGGCAGTACTTTTCAGACTTAGCTGCATCTCAACTACTGGAAGCACTCTTTAAAAAAATAGAGCTACCATATTATCCGGCAGTTCCACTCCTGGGTATGTATCCGAAGAAAAGAAAACACTGATTAGAAAAGATACATGCACCCCAGTGTTCATAGCAGCATTATTTATAATTGCTAAGATACAGAAGAAACCCAAGTGTCCATCAATAGATGAATGGATAAAGAAGATGTGGTACATATATACAATGGAATACTATGCAGCCATGAAAAAGAACGAAATAATGCCATTTGCAGCAACATGGATAGACCTGGGGGGTATTATGCTTATTAGTGAAATAAGTCAGACAGAGAAAGACAGATACTTTATGTTTCCACTTACATGTGAAATCTAAAAAATAAAATGAATGAATATAACAAATCAGAAACAGACTCACAGATATAGAGAGCAAACTAGTGGTTACCAGTGGGGAGAAGGAAGGGGGGAGGAGCAAGATAGGTAAAGGGGATTAAGAGGTACAAACTACTATGTATAAAATAGATAAGATACAAGGATGTAATGTACAGCACAGGGAATATATATTTTATAATAACTTTATATGGAGTATAATCTATAAAAATATTGAATCACTATGGGGTACACCTGAAACTAATATAATATTGTAACTCAACAGCACTTCAATTAAGAAAAGAAAAAAAACAGAGCCCTGGGTCCCACCCCCAGAGTTTCTGATTGTGCAGGTCTGGGTGGGGGTCCCAAGACCCTAACAAGTTCCCAGGTGATGCTGCTGGCTCGGGGACCACACTTTGAGAACCACTGACACAGGCCAAGACTTACTTTATATAGTTGAGGCTCCCCGAGGGTACGTTGGTTGCCTGGTAGCCACGCTGGGATGGATGCCCAGTGACAGGAGTTTTAAAAGCCGTTGGGAAAGGCAGGGCTGGTTGTTCCCTCATCTCTCTTCTGGCCCCGGGTTCTGTCCCCAAAAGGCCTCCAGCAGGACAGCCCCTCGCCGTGGGTGGTCCCCTCTGAGCAGCGCCGCTCCCCGGGTGAGCCTCTTCTCAGTACTCCAGGCCCCTCGCGGTCTGGCATTTGTCTGTGCTGGGGTCCCCCCCTGGAAGGCCTCTTCCCCAGCTCCGCCTGCCCATCTCCACCCAGCCCCTGAGCCCCAGGAAGCCCGCCCTGAGCACGATCGCACCGCCCCCTTCTGCTAACAGTACAGCCTCGTGGCCCTGCCAGCGGGCTGTTTTGTATTTCGGTCACCTGCGTGTTTGTGCCGTGGCCTCTGCTGGACTGAACTCCAGCAGCAGGACTGTGCCTTCGTTCACCTCCGACCCACCTCGGCTCCGAGGTACTTGCTGAATGAGTCCTGCGGCGGCCTCCGCTGGAAGGACTCTACACACGTGTCAGCAGTGTTTGAAGCCACGACCAGGAGCTGACCGAGCAGAGAGTGGGCGCAGAGTCTACGCAGGGAGGGGTGGGGCTGGAGTCTGAAGTTAGCCTGCCTCTCGAGAAAGCAGGGTGTGAGGCCCGGGCTGGCGGCCTCACAGTGGGATTGTCTCCCTGTGGGAGCAGGACTGGGGTTTTAAATGGAAAGGCAAGCGTCAGTCCCCCCCCGCCCCCCGCTCCTCCCTGATTTCAAATGAAACAGCTTTCATCGACTCCTTGACGGCAGGATGTGTAACACAGGTGGAGCTCCCTGTTTGTGTGCACGTGCAGGGTGTGTGTGTGTGTGTGTGTGTGTGTGTGTGTGTGTGTTGCCGCTGTGGCTGGATGCAGATGACTTGATCGTTTGTCAAGTGTAATTTAACTCCCCACAAGACGCTCTGAAACCATCCGAGCAGCGGGTGTTGTCATGGGCTTAGGTATGTCTTGGAGGAGAAGTGATGGTGTTTCTTCAGTGAAACTCACAGGAGGCCAGTTGTCCAGACAAGAATAAAACAAAATGAATGGATCAACCCTTTGGCTCTATCTCTCTGCCGATTGCACAGACTGAGTCGGGGCTGGAAAGAAATCCCATGTTGGCAGTTGGGCTCCAAGCTCTTGAAGCATCTTCGGAGCTGGAGTAGAACCCCAGGCTACAGGGCATTCCGCCCCTTTCTGCTTTGTTGCGTTGGCGGATTGGACGGTCCCCTCTCCATCCCTCAGACGTCATTGGCTTGAGGCAGCTGCAGCCCTGACTGTGGCCTTTCTCCCCAGGGTGTCGAGGTGCAGACAGACTACGTGCCCCTGCTGAACTCGCTGGCCGCCTACGGCTGGCAACTCACCTGTGTGCTGCCAACTCCTGTCGTCAAGACAACGAGGTAACAATAACCATCATTACTGTTACTGAACACTTGCACTGTTCCCCATAAGCTCTTCAATGCGTAACTTATTGAATCCCTGTGAGTCTGGTGCTGTTACATCAGTTCTCCACCTGGGAAATGGCAGGGCCAGGATTTCAGAGTCTTAACTACCCCCCCACCCGGAGCACCCCTCTTCCCACATGGGGAGCCTCGGCCAGTGAGACATTGCTGCCTAGCCTGTCACCTGGGCTGAGGGGACCCAGGGCTCTCAGATGCAAAAGAAACTCAGCATCTGCTGTGTGCCCATGCTGGGCTAGGCAGGCACGTTGCATGCAAAGTCTCATCTAGTCCTCAAAAAATCCTGTGAGGTGAGGTGGGATTTTTTTTGGTTGTATTTAATTGATTTTATAGCTGAGGAAAGTGTGGCCGGGGAGGTTGAAGCCCTAGCCCAAGGTCATGGCGCTGGTCAGTAGCCCCACCAAGGGGACATGAGGCCCTGGAGTCTCAGCCCTGGCTGTGGCCCTCCCTACGATTTCAAGTTCATGGTCGTTTCGTCCACCCTCAGCTCTGCCTGCCATCCCTTGAGCCCGTGGGCTTATCCTAGTCTTACCAACCCTAAAAGCCCTTCCATCTGTCATTTGGGTTTGCTATCAAGCTGGTCCTTCTAACTACCTGTTGGGTGGTAAGCATAGATATGGTTCCCATTTTACAGATGAAGAAACTGAGGCTCAGAGAGGCTCCATCACATACCCAAGGCCACACAGCCAGGAAGTGGCAGAACCCGCGATTAGACCCTCAGTCTACAACGGGCCACCTCTTTGCTGACCTCTGGGGGTGCCCCCTCCCGTGGCCCTCAGCCCCGCGCTCCCTGAGTCCTGCTGCGTGCTCACGCCCGCAGGTGATGGACGGCCTGAGGCAAGGCTAGTGCCCTGGGGGACGGCAGGCGGTGCAGCCCCAGAGCACAGACGGAGGCGGGAGTGTGGGCGCCCATCACTGCCTCTCCTGGGCCCTCACCACGTCCCCCACCCCCGGGGTCTGTGCAGCTGCAGGAGCCAGTCTGCAGCCGCCCTTGGGCCCTGGGCCACCGGGAGATTTCCGTATTGCTTCTTGGCCAAGATTTCTGTGGGCACAGGGTGGTACCGTGGAGGGGAAGGAACCCCGGATTTGTGACCCAGAGCTTGAACCCAAGTCCTGAGTCGGCCGATTGCTGTCTACCTTGGTCAAGTCCACGTAGCTGCTTTGAGCCAGTTTCCTAGTCCGTGCAACTAAGAATGCTGCCTGCCTTCCGTTCCAGAGGACGAGAGCCGCCCTGAGAATGTATCTGAACGTGAAGCCCCCGCTGGCTCTGCGCTCGCAGCCCGGAGGGTGGGGACAGTCTCTCTGTCTCAAGCAGGCCCACCTTCTAAATCAGCCTCCGTGATCCTCTACCTTCCTGGCCTTAAGTGACCCTTGCGGTGCAGTGGAGAGTGCGTGGGACCGGGCACAGTCCCCGCCGTGTGACCCCCAGCCTGCTCCTTGACCAAGCTGAGCTGTCCTGTCCCATCCCATTGGTGAAAGTAGGGGTCCCATTGTTGGGAGCGCCAGGTGCAATCACCCAGCCCGGCCCGGGCACAAAATAGAAAATGCTAGTCCCCTCCCTCCTTTCCCTCCAACACCCCATGTAGTGACACATCACCTCAGCAGAGAAGACGTTTGCCAAGTAGAGGTTTAAGAAAGTGATCCGAAGGCGCGGGGTTCGGGGTGGCCAGAAAACAATGATCTCCGTCACAATATTTCTAGCATCTTTAAAGGCAGCTCCTTGAGGTCCTGCCTTCCTGGGAGGAAGGCGCACCCCCTGTGATGTAAAAATGAATAGTGCCCCCAGCCCGTCCGTTAATGCCAGTTCCGGCTGCTCACAAGGGTGACTCGGGTGGTGGCCGGGACCCGTGTGTAACCAGGCCCTCTGCCCACGCTCCTGTGACTGCTCAGGTCCTCACTGGCCGCCCATCCCAGGCCAACCAGGTCCCTCCTCAGCCTCATCCCCAAAGACAGACTTGGAAGAGGCCTCCACCCTCTGATATTCACTGAGGCCACTTTGTCATCATCTGGCCAAGATGGCAGCTGTCATTTCACATCACGGGAAAGGGGGTTTTCAGCCAGGAAGCTGCCTTTCAAGGCTGCACACAAAGCTTTAGTTGGGCCCCCGAGATAGCAAGCAAGGGTGGGTGGCCTGGGGGGTGGGAAGGTGGGGGGCTTCTTGACCTCCGACCTCTCACTCTCGGGCGGCCACCTTCCTTCCCACGGGCAGCCGGCCTGGATGAAGTTCAGGACGGCGGCCTCCGTGTGAGGTGCGGGGCTCCTCCGGGTATAAAGGACTCATTCTCAGCTCTGCCTGTGTTACAGGGAGGGAAACGTATCCACCAAGCAGGTTGTCTTTCTTCAGAGACCGTGTCTACCTCAGAAAATCAAGAAGAAGGAATCGAAGGTGAGTGACCTTGCCTGCCCTCCTGGGTTTTGCTCACCAGGGCCCGGGGACACCTGAGCCCCTCGGCAAGGTGAGTCACATCCGGGCAGGTGAGGGCACCAGAGGGCCTTGTCGCCGGTCTCCTTCCGCGAGGACACTCAGGCCGCCCACGAGGCTGAAAGGGGAGTGGGAACGCAGCTGCAGTCTGACTCCGGCAGGGACGGCTGAGCTCACGCCCAGCTTCTCTGTATCACTTAATCTCCTTACGAGCTGGTTGACGCCCTGCCCTGCCCGTGGGTCCCTTGGGACATAAGAAGTTTGGGGATCTTGGCAGAGAGAACCTGCCGGACCACCTTCCCCACAGGCCCCGCCCTGCAGGTCTGAGTGGCAGCGGCTGGTACAGACAGAGGGCATCTCCCCTGTGGAGTGGGTCCTCAGGCCAGGCTGTCCTGGGGTGGCCAGGGGCCTTTCCCCTCTCCCTGGACGTCACGTGAACTGTCCCAGAACACAGTGGCACTGAGAGACGTGGCCGTTCCCAGAGTTTTTCCCGTGTTTCCTGAGATTGAGGCCAAGTCCTGCCCTTGTGTGACATGATTCCGAGGCTTCACAGCCCCGTGCTTTGCCCCCTTGGGTGCTCCTCCCGTGGGTGTTCACGGTCACTCGGGAAGAGAGTCGAGGGAACCTGCCAAGCCCCTGGAGCCCGCTGGCTCCCCCTGTGACGGACAAGGCCACAGTGTGGGGCAGAGCCCACCGGACCCGCCCATCCCCTCGCCTGGCACTACCCCCGAGCTCCCCACCCGCGGTTCCTCGTGTTCTTGGGACACGGAGCCCGGACAGGAGCACCAAGCAAGTGAACAGATTGGAGCAGCCCCTCTGCAGCCAACAAATCCAAGGGGGGGCCGCTGGTGGGAGGAACGCCAAGGAAGTAGCTCCGGAGCCAGCTGGGGTGGAGTGCAGAGGAAGGGCTCTCCAAGCTCGGAGATGCCAGTGTGACAGGTGACAGCAGCAGAGGACCAGAAGGCAGCCACCGAAGCCACCATCACCCACCAGGAGCAGTCAGCCACCAGCTGGAAGACGGATGGCCCCGGGCTGCCACCAGCCACAGCTTGGCCTGGGCTGCGGAGCCGCGTGCATTCACGCGGTGACATTCTAGCAGCACCGCCGAGGTCTCCCGCCAGATGCCAGGCAAAGCCCAGCGTTTGCCCTGACGAGGAGGACGTGGTGCTGCCTTTTCCTGCCAGCGCATCCTGGTTGTGATGCCAGCAGATCCCAAAGGACAGACAGGTGGCTTGATTCTGCGCATCTCACCGAGGGGACAAGCCAGTGGAAACCCGAGGGCAGGGAGATGTTAGGGGTAGAGCTTTAAGGCTGCTGTAAGAAAGTAGAACAGCGTACCTCAGGGAAAATCCAGGGAGGTGGGAGTCAGCCTTTTCTGGTCAGTAGAGACGTCCACCCCCAGTGAGCTGCACGAACCCGGGCAGACTTTCTCATGAAAGAGCTTATTCATCCCTGCTCATTCCAGGGCTTGGGGTGACAAGCACTGTTCTCTGTGCGACCTGGGGAGGCCACCTCACTGTCAGAGCCCCAGATGGGGGGACTGTACCATCCCATCACCCCCGTCATCCACTCCTCACTCAGCTGACGGGTCATCGTCCTGCTCCCAGGAGACCGTGCCCCCGCCCTGTGGCCATGGCTCCATCCTCACTGTGCCCTAGCCCCCCGCGTCACTGACACTGTTCGTGCCCTCCATCCCTCGAAGCACCGTTTTCTCTCGGCTGTCCCACCACTCTCGCCTGGTTTCCCACCTAGTTCCTCATTTCTAGCCCCGTTTCTCCCCATTTTCTCTCACCTCTTCCTTAGAAAATCTCATCCACCCCCAGAGTGAGAAAATCCCACTCACCACCTCTGTGTCAACGAGTCTTACCTCTGCATATTCAGCCCTGGCTTCTCCCCTGGGGGCCCAGCTCCACCTGCCCTGCGGCTACTCGTGACCTTGCCCTTTCCCGCACCGGCCGTCACCCCACCCCACCCCACCCCCCACCTTAGAGGAACAGCGCTTCCATGGCCCAGAGGCTTCCACCCACCTAGAGGTTGCCCTTGGTGCTTCCATCTCCTTCCCACCGCATTCAGTCTGTCCTTAAGGCACATCTGTTTTAGGTCCTAGACACTCTGGAACCCCTTCTTCTCTCCATCACCACCTGCCTGGACTACTCCAATCTCCTGATGACAGGTTTCCCCTGCAGATATGTTCTCCACTCAGAGCCAAAGTGAACTTTCAAAAAAAGTAAATTGAATCGTGTCACCCCACTGCTTAAAATGGTTCTAAAGCTTTGGGTTTTTCTTAAGATAAAGATGGAAGCCTGGGGCTTCCCTGGTGACGCAGTGGTTGAGAATCTGCCTGCCAATGCAGGGGACACGGGTTCGAGCCCTGGTCTGGGAAGATCCCACATGCCGCGGAGCAACTAGGCCCGTGAGCCACAACTACTGAGCCTGCGCGTCTGGAGCCTGTGCTCCGCAACAAGAGAGGCCGCGACAGTGAGAGGCCCGCGCACCGCGATGAAGAGTGGCCCCCGCTTGCCGCAAGGAGAGAAAGCCCTCACACAGAAACGAAGACCCAACAGAGCCAAAAATAAATAAATTAATTAATTAAAAAAAAAAAAAAAGATGGAAGCCTGTACGGTGGTCCACACGGCCCTGTGGGATCTGGCCCCCATCTTCTGCATTCCAGCCACTCTGGCCTTCATGCGTGTCCATGCCCCTCGCTGCCACAGGGCCTTTGCTTGGGCAGTTCCTCTGCCCCAGATGTTCTCTTCCTTTGTATTTTTTGGGGATGGTGTTCTCTCCTTTTAGACCAAGCCAGGCTCCTCTGTGATTCACTGGGAAGAACCACGGACCTCTCCTTTCCGTTTCTAATTATTTGTGATCACTCCTCCACCAGTAGAATCAGACGTTCATTCCGTGAGAGCAGACCCTTTTTGTCCTCACTGTTGTATGCCCAGTGCCTGGCTTTTAGTTAGTACTCAACAAATACTTGCTGGATCAATGAGTGAATAGTCAAACTTCTGAGCCTGGGACATGCACAGTATGTCTAGCACTGAAATTTCAGACAAGAGATTGCAAAATTCAAACATCAAGGATGCAGCATATTTAGTCCTCTTTAATCAGCCAAGTGGACAAAATCCTCCAGTCAAGACTTTTCAGCGTTTGAAAGAAACCTCTCTGTGTACCTCTGAGTGTGGCTTTCAAAGCAAATATTAACCTCCTTGGAAGGTAACAGGTGATTTCTACGACACGGGAGAAGTCTGCCTTCCCACTAAATTACTTGAAGCAGAGGCAGATACGGACAGTTTCTTAATGTGTGAATTAAATCACCAGCCCTGCTGACGTGGAGCTCTGGACACACACGCCGCTGTAAAGCGGAGCATGTTTCCTCTTCTGCACTTACTTCTGGCGTGGACAGCTAGTTGGGGTTTTTCTCAGTTTAGGTACCGGCAATACACTCACGTGCCACACACACCCGGCTCAGGAAGGCCCATCCACCGTGTTCAACTTGCAGCTGCTGGTTGGGTTCAGAGACTCGCCCTGGAACTGCTCAGGATGTGATGCACCCTTCAGGCTGTGGATGATACAGTTCTCCCCTCAGCCTGCGCACGGAAAGCTCTACCGCCTCGGATCTGAAATACAGTCGACCCCTGAACAACGTGGAGGTTAATCCGAGTGTAATTTGTAGTGGGCCCTCCATATCCAAGGTTCCCCGAACCAAGGATGCCACCAACCACTGACCGAGCAGCACTGCAGTTTTTACTCTTGCCGACCATCCGCGTGTAAGTGGACCTGCATCGTCCAAGGGCCACCTGTAGTTTCGGTTGTTCCGTGAAGACTGTGACTGTCTGCAGCAAAGGAGGAAGGGACGCCTGCTGGTGAAGGGAAGCGGGCGCGATGGTGGAGGAGGCCCTCCCAGGGACGCAGGGCTGGGGCTGTGCGAGGACTGGGGACCCTGTTCCACACGGTGAAACCCTGCCCAGGTGTTGTTCTTACCTGATTGGTTCTCACATTGTGGCCCGTGAACCAGCAGTACCAGCATCGCCCAGGAGCTGGTTAAAAATGCCAGTCTCCCTCTCCTCCCCAGGCCCCCTGAGACAGGGTGGGGGACCCGTGTCTGAAGGAGCCCTCCAGGAGATTCTGATGCCCGCTCGAGTCTGAGAGCCAGTGTCTGAGTTGAATAGTTTAGGGCCCCTTCCAGGCTCACTTTGTGGACCTCCATTCAAATTTTATTATTATTGATTTTTTTTAACATATTTTTTTTCACATCATATTTTTCTTTTTTTAAAAAAATTATTTATTTATTTATTTATTTTTATTTTTGACTGCGCGAGGGCTTTCTCTAGTTGCGGCAAGCGGGAGCCACCCTTCATCGCGGTGCGCGGGCTTCTCACTGTCGCGGAGCACAGGCTCCAGACGCGCAGGCTCAGTAGTTGTGGCTCACGGGCTTAGTTGCTCCGCGGCATGTGGGATCTTCCCAGACCAGGGCTCGAACCCGTGTCCCCTGCATTGGCAGGCGGATTCTCAACCACTGCGCCACCAGGGAAGCCCCTTATTATTGATTTTTTAAAAATGGGCCTGTCAGGAAGCCTTCAGTGTAGATATTTGTTTCTAGTAAGACAAACCAAAGCGTCCTTCATGGCAGTTATAGCTGGACTTCCATTAGCTGACCACTTGGCTTCATGAGTCAAGCACCTGACCTAGCAGATGAATCCGAACACCATGAAGTCTGAAAGCTGAGGCACTTAGGGGACGGGCTGAGCTATTCCGAAGGTGTGTGCCCTCTCGCCCTGGTTCCCTCTCCTCCCTTCCTTCCAGAACATGAGCCGAAAGCCTTTTCACCCACCAAGAAGGAGCAGATGGAAGATTAGTGTGGAGCCAGAGAACCTGTGTTTGAATTTCAGCTCTGCTATTTTCTAGCTGTGTGACCTTGGGCAAGTTACTTAACCCCTCTGACCCTCTACATGCTCATCATAATAATGGTGCTCACAATGCCTAATGAGAGTACCGCTTTGGGGATTCAGGGAAATGGGAAAGCTTGTCACAGTGTGAGACACTCAGAACATTTAGCTTTTAGATTATATAGACCCTGAGTTTTGGCCACTGCTACTTCCCTGCTTCATGAGAATGCCCCCTTCCAAAGGAGAGAAGGAAAGGAGAAGAGTCCAGCCAGAGCCTCCGGGTGACCTGGCTGCAGCACCGGCACAGCTGTGGTGGCTTGGGGACCCCGGGCAGCTTGGGGAGTCAGTGACATCACCACTCCCCATCTGAGGACACAGAAAACGGTGCAGTGCTCGAAGACATTTGGCTTGGCAGATTTTTCTGGGATGACTCCGAAGGACAGAAAAACATTGGCTGGAGTAGTTCCCATCCAGCTCGGCATGGACAGTCCCAAATCTTTCTCTGCCCAGCAGCCCAGGCAGGGTCCTGGAGAAAGTGGCTGGTGTGCCCGCCACAGGCCCTTTCCAGTCTGTGTCCTTCTGTCGTATTATATCAGGAGATCAATGCAGTGTGATCCTCTACAGGAAACTGGATATGGCCAGGCACCCGAGGAACCATGAGTCTCTTGTTTATTTATAGCAAGAGCAGCCTCTGAGAGGGCATCGGGTTTGCATGAGAAAATAGCCAGGGTCCAGGATGGAGTCTGGCACAGGTAGAATGGGCACAGCTATACATCGCCCACCCGCAGAGGGTGCTGTGCCCATCCACTATGGTGTGAGTTGGCCCCCGGGGTGTGCACCCAGACCTGGGGGCAGGGGCAGCTCTTTTGGAGATTGATAACTTGCCCAAAGACAGACAGCTAACGAATGCCAGAACTGGGGGTTTGAACCGGGGTTTTAGCCACCACACTACGTGTAATGCTTTGGTGTCTTAGCATTTAGGGTCTTTCAGCCGGAGCAATCGCCCCAGTTTTTTGGCAAAAGTAAAACTTCCTCCAGCTTCTCTGAGAGTTGACTGCCTCTCAGATCGCTGTATATAGGCCAGTTTGACTGGCCTTTTTCTAAGAACATGCAAAATGCAGAGGGTCTGTTTGGAGACATCCATTAAAAAAAAAAAAAAGGGCTCTTCCATTTGGGCTGGAATTAAAATGCAGCAGCTTCTGCACACGACAAGGCAGCAGTTATGAACCATGATTGTGTGGTACCCAAGAGCCATGCAGGGCTGGCGCTGCAGTCTGCAGCATCTGTGCTGAGGTCAGAGGTCCTGGTCCTGCACTGGTGGTTAGGGGGCCCCAAGATGCCTGCTTGGCAGTGTCTACTGAAGTGGGTGCCTTTGGGGGGTGTCTGAGGCACCACTTCACCTGCAGAGGGGGTCCATTGTTGGAAACTCATGGCTTGGGTGGAAGAAGCTCAAACTACCCCCAGAGGGAAGTCCATCAGCCATCGTACAAGAGAACCCCCAAAAAGGAGTGCCCTGGGGAAACCCAGCCAACATTGTAGGTGAACTCATTTGGGATTTGCGGGGAGGGCGGGTGGAGGAAGACAGGATAAATGTTAAATCCTAACCTCAGCACGCACTTCACTCCTTTTCCTCTTCTTTGATGGAATATTCAAATTTACCAGTCTTGTCCAAAAGGGGCTCAACATACGAACCCCAGGATACGTTCAGTCTCGGAGCCCTGAGTGCGTTTCGGCAGATGTCTTATTTGAGGAAGTAGACTTCTACCACCGAAAACGCCACAAAGTTGGCAGATTTTTAAGAATTTACATAGCACATTTTTGCTTCTTCCTAGCAAAGTACTCAGATTTATCTATGCATGGTAAAGCTTTAGGAAATGGTTCTCCACTGATGGTGCAGCTGCCCTCCTGGGCTCCCCTCTCTAGCCTCGCCAGAAGTCATTTGAGCGGATGGCTCCCTTTATTTTTCTTTCAGTCATAGAATGGCTTAGATTTAAGTCCATATTTGGTGAAACCAGTGTGCTGTGACTCAAGTGGAAAGAAATGAAACGAAAGAAAGAAGTGGAACTTCAAGCACAACCGCGTGACCCTGGGGCCCGGAGCTGCACCTGCGGGGTGGCCGAGGCCCTTGCCCGGGGACCAGGCCCCCGATTCTCTTCCCAGCCAGACCCGTCTCTCCCCGGGGCCTCCTGACTCCAGTCCTCCCGCACCCAGCACTCTCCTCTCGGGGCTTCGCTCTTGTTCTCCGTGCCTCTCACAGCTGGGCCTGGCACGTCCCCAGGACCCTGTGGCTGGCGTCACCCCAGGTGTGCAGCACGCAGCTCCCGGCCTCTGACTCTGAGCACCGGGGACCTGGGCCCCAGGATGGCAGGGCTCAGAGGGGCCTTTGCTCAGGAAGACTGGGGGACCCCTTATGTTTGGAGAGTGGAAGAAGGCCACAGTCCTCGCTGCGTTGTTACCCAGGAGCATATCCCTCTTTTGTAAACACAGGGACCCATTTCTCTGAGTCTTCCTTTACCACCCTTCACGTTTCTGTGTCTGCTCCAGCTCATTCGCCCGGATTTATTCCAAGCACACAGGCTCCCAAACTGTCTTCCTCCAGAGCAGCTCCTGCTGTCAGCAGACTCAGCAGGACTTTGAATTTTTCCTCCTCTTTTCTTCCTCAAATTAATTTCTCTTTCTGGAGATCAGCCAGACCTGATGTGTGGATGCACCACTAACTCCTCACTAAGCCCCAAGCTGTGTTTTGACTCTTAAAATTTCAGCACTGGCTCCCCTGAAACAGGGAGCTTGGCTAGTTTGGCCGGGCTCCGCCGTCCTTCCACTCATCCATCTCACAAAAGGTTTTGAGCACCTTCTCTGTGCCAGGCTCCGTGCTGTATCCCAGGGATGCAGGAGCGCAGAGGACAGATGGCATCCCTGACCTTCTGAACTCACATCTTTTGTCAGTAATGGTAACAGCAGACACACCTAGTATATTGTGTGCTGGGCACAGTGCTAAGCCTGTTATGTGGATTATGGCATCATTGAATCGAAATAAATACCCTCTAAGGCAGAGTTTGGCAAACTACGGCTCTCAGGCCAAATCCGGCCCACTGCCTGTTTTTGTAGATAAAGCTTTATTGGAACACAGTCATGCCCATTTGCTCACGCGTTACCCATGACTGCTTTTGTGCTATGGCAGAGCTGAATGGCTGCAACAGAGAACATAAGGCCTGCAAAGCCTAAAATAGTCATTACCTGCCTCTGTACAGAAAAAGTTATCGACCCTGATTTAAGTTAGAGTTACTCCCCCCATTGTATAGATGAGAACACAGGCCAGTGGGGGGGGGTGGACTCTTCACGTGCGAGGTCTCCCTCCATGGCTTCGATGTGACCCCGTCCTTGCCCAGCTCTGTTACTGACCGTGCGCTTGGTCCTCTCTGAGCTCCGTAGACTTCCCTGTCCCACAGGGAAATGCAGGTGGGGCTCCCTGGGAAGCGGCATCTGAGATGGATTTGGATGCGGTTTTAGGGGGAGTGCCCTTGGGAATAACACCTGTTGGGGAAGGAGGGCGCAGGAGTGGGCAGAGGGAGATGTTGGGCTGTGATGGTAGCTCTGGAGCAGGGATGGCCTTTTAGAGTTGCCCAGAGTTGGAAACAGGAGGATGGGCCGTTGTCCATGCCTGGACCAGTCATTAGTCGTAGCTTGCCCCCGGAAGGCAGTGAGACCTTTGGAGAGGTGGCCAGACTCAGAGAGGGGCTCGGCTGGGGGCTGTCAGCCTGCCCGTCCTGCAGGAGGACCTGAGCACCCGGGTTCTGTGCCCTTCTGACTGGGGTGATCTGATGAGGGGGTGGCCAGTGCGGGGTACCTACAGCTGCTCAGAGTGGAAGGAAGTGGCCGGAGCCCTGGCACTTAGGAAGAACAGGCCCGTGTCCCCTCACCCATCCTGGTCCTCCAAACGATAGTATTTCAGCATCTTCTTTCCCAGGCCTTTGGTATGGGGCCAGTTGAAAGAAATACCCCTCGCCCCCCCCCCACAAAACCCTGAAATCCGCATCTAAAGTACACGCCATGGCAGGATCGACAGGCTCTTGGTGGGTGTGACGTTTGGGCTGTGATTCGGTTTGGTGCCAGGAATGCCCTGCTCCGGGAATACCGGGCATTGCATCTTGCTGCCAGAAGTGACGTGGGCGTGAATGCAAACAAACGTCCAGGGGAAGCTCTAGATTCACAGAGGCTGCATGTATTTATCCCCATCTTCTCTGATTTCTAGTTTCAGTGGCGATTCTCCCGAGACGAAATACACAACAAGCAGGTGAGGAAATCCAGAGGTAAACTCGGTGCCAGAGGAAAGCAGCAAGCAGAGGAAAATGAGAGGAATCTAAAAGACCAGTTTGCCAAAGCCGGAGACGTGGAAAACCGTGTGCCGGGGCTGCAGCAGGAGGACTGGGCCTCCGCGGAGGTGAAGGTCCCCGCGCAGGCGGAGGTCCCGGGAGAAAAGCTGCGTCCTGACGGCCGGCTCTGGGTGGAGGCTGGGGCCGTGCAGAATGGTCCCTTCGGCCACAGCCCCGCCCCGGCGGGGGGCTGCGTTGGGCACCCCGGTCCTGATCCTAGAGGGGATGCCGAGGAGGCGGCTGTACAGCCCGCAGCAGCAGAGGACAACTGAGGCTCGGCAGGTGGCGCTGAGGCGTGAAGAGCTGGCAGACCTGGGGCACAGTGCCGGCTGGGCTGGGGGCTGATGTGCCCTGGTGTCATGTGTTACCCTTCGGCTTGGCTTGACCTCTCCTTGTGAGCTTACCTGAGCCCTCCTCGGAGGGCTGGGTCCCTGACAGTGCTGGTTTCTGCACATCCATTTGAAATGTGCCGTAAGGCCCTGGTGTTAGAACACGAGAGGGCAGGTTGCTTCCAGACGTGGGGGCTGGAGGCCCAGCCCCGGCTCCACACCACTCCTCCAGGGAGGGGCTGGCCCATCCAGTGCCTGTGCCCACCCCCACCCAGAGCCTCCAGGGGGCCTTCGGGCCCAATCCCCGGGCCTCCCTGCCTACAAGTCAAGGCTGAGTTGTTCATCCCCACACCCCGAGATGGCTGTGTCCAGCCCGTGCTGTCTGCTGCAGCTACTTGGTGATTGTAACAACCCCTGGTGCCCAGTCGGCTGCCTTTCTCCATCTAACCCCGCCCCCCGGACCCCGCTGCTTTGGCAAAGAAAATAACATCGGGAGGGGAGGTGCCCCACCTCCTGGCTTTTCTCCAAGTGTTCCCATAGATACTGGTAATCTGAAAATGAAGAGGTAATTCTGTGTGTGTACCCACTCCTGCAGAATGTCCAAGAAAGTATTCTGTGTTAGTATTAATGCCAAAAATTTTTTTAAAGATTTTGTATTCAGCACATCATATGAACACACGTTCTTTCTGTCATTTCAAGGCAAACCGACTGGCGGCGAGCCCTTGTTACGTGCTATTTTAATCATGTGTCATTAGCCAAGTCACTGCCCATGTATGCTATGATGTGTTTATATCGTCCAGAATGTGGCTTTAAGTAGATGCAGCTGGCAAACCTTGGAGAGAGTGTCAACCGTTTTGACCAACATCCTGTCTCTTCTCTTTCTTGTTTAGTTACTTAAAGCAATAAATCATCTATGAGTTTAGTGCACTGTGAGTATTGAGTATTTATCATGTTGCAGCGACAAGTCCTATAGCCTCGTGTCCCCCATGCACGCTTCCTAAGTTTCTAACTCCTGGCAGCAGCTGGATGACTTTGGAGGAGAGATCGAAGCTTCTGTGGAAGCAGCGGAGCCAGCTGAGCATGCTCTGCTTTCTCGTCATTTGTAGAAAGAAGACAGCGGGATTCAGGTGCCACCAGGTAAGTCAGGGCACGGCCACCTCCCATCACCCCGGGGCGGTGGAGACAAGTACCTTTTTAAAACAAACAAGAAGCCCCACGTCAATTTCTAAGCATGTCTCCAAGCTCTTAAGTAAATTATTTAATGAGGTAAGTCTTTTCCCTGCTTGCAAATTTGCTAAAATAAAACACATTTTAATATATTTTTATAGGGCAGAATTGAAAACCCTTACACAGCCACATTGTACAGTCGTTTTCCTTTGGATTTTTGAGCAAACTTCATACCCAAGCCCCCGAGCTTACAGAAAGGCTGAAGGCTCTGTTCGAAGAGAAGATAGGTTTTCTTTCCCAGCTATACATGTATATGTATTTTTCAGATTCTTTTTCCTTATATATTATTACAAAATATTGAGTAGTTCCCTGTACTATACAGTAGGACCTCGTTGGTTATCTATTTTATACATAGTAGTGTGTATATGTTAATCCCAAACTCCTAATTGATCCCTCCCTTCCTCCTTCCCCTTCAGTAGCCCTAAGTTTGTTTTCTACATGGGACTACTTCTGCTTTGTATATAAGTTTATTTGTATCATTTTTTAAAAGATTCCACATATAAGCAGTATCATATGATATTTGTTTTTCTCTATCTGACCTACCTCATTTAGTATGATAATCTCTAGGTCCATCCATGTTGCTGCAAATGGCATTATTTTATTCTTTTCTATGGTTGAATAGTATTCCATTGTATATATGTACCATATCTTCTTGATCCATTCATCTGTCAGTGGACATTTAGGTTGCTTCCATGTCCTGGCTATTGTAAATAGTGCTGCAATGAACATTGGGGTGCATGTATCCTTTTGTATTATGGTTTTCTCCAGATATATGCCAGGAGTGGGATTGCAGGATCATATGGTAGCCTTATTTTTAGTTTTTTAAGGGACCTCCATACTGTTCCTCATAGTGGCTGTACCAATTTACTTTCCCATGAACAGTGTAGGAGGGTTCCTTTTTCTCCACACCCGCTCCAGAATTTATTTGTAGACTTTTTGATGATGGCCATTCTGACCAATGTGAGGTGATACCTCATTGTAGTTTGGGTTTGGATTTCTCCAATAATTAGCGACATTGAGCATCTTTTCATGTGCGTTTGGCCATCTGTATGTCTTCTTTGGAGAACTATTTAGGTCTGCTCATTTTTTTAGTTGGGTTGTTTGGTTTTTGTTTTTTCTTTTTTGATATTGAGCTGTATGAGCTGTTTATTTTGGAAATGAATCCCTCGTCAGTAGCATTGTCTGCAAATATTTTCTCCCATTCTGTAGGTTGTCTTTTCGTTTTGTTTATGGTTTCCTTTGCTGTGTAAAAGCTTTTCAGTTTAATTAGGTCCCATTTGTTTATTTTTGTTTTTATTTCCATTACTCTAGGAGATGGATCCAAAAAGATATTCCTGCGATTTATGTCAAAGGGGGTCTTGCCTATGTTTTCTGCTAGGAGTTTTATAGTATCTGGTCTTATTTAGGTCTTTAATCCATTTTGAGTTTATTTTTGTGCATGGTGTTAGAGAATGTTCTAATTTCATTCTTTTACATGTAGCTGTCCAGTTTGCCCAGCACCACTTATCGAAGAGACTGTCTTTTCTCCATTGTATATTCTTGCCTCCTTTGTGGTAGATTAATTGACCATAGGTGAATGGGTTTATTTTAGTCCTGTTCCATTGATCTATATTTATTTTTGTGCCAGTACCACACTGTTTTGATGACTGTAGCTTTGTAGTATAGTCTGAAGTCAGAAAGCCTGGTTCCTCCAGCTCTGCTTTTCTTTCTCAAGATTGCTTTGAGAAGGTAAAAGAATATGTATATATGTTTTCATACAAATTAAAAAAAATTTTTGTTCCAGTTCTGTAATTTGATAGGAGTTGCATTGAATCTGTAGATTGGCTTGGGTAGTATGGTTATTTTGACAATATTGATTCTTCCAATCCAAGAACACGGTATATCTTTCCATCTGTTTGTGTCATTTTCAGTTTCTTTCATTAGCATCTTATAGTTTTCCAAGTACAGGTCTTTTGCCTCCTTAGGCAGGTTTATTTCTAGGTATTTTAAGACATTTTTTTAAAAATAAAGATAGTTTTAAAGAAGATGGTTTTTTTAAAGTTATTTTAAAATGACATTTTCCACAATTATACTCAGAAACATCTATATAGCATTTTGATTTAATACAAACATTACCTCTTAGCCCATATCTTAAAGGATCACGACTCTTGAAAAATAGGCTCCATAGCAGCAGGCTGGGACAAAAACCACGCTCATCTCTCAACTCTGAAAAGCATAGAATCCCAGCTGCACCCTTCAGGTGGATGCCTTGCATCACCCAGAGTTGGATATATTTTTCAATAAGCAGAGACTGTGGGTGGTTGCCGTAGGGAGTGGCCTAGGCCTCGGGATTTGTAAAACACCCCAGAATTCTACGGTGCAGCCAAGGGTGAGACCCACGGCCGCACGACAGCCATGAGTCGAATCACAGCTTGTTCCGTGTGAAATGAAATGCTTGTTAACAAAAAATAAATAAGCCCCTAAATCCCAGTCCCTACATCCTGCATGTCCCTCTTAAGTGTGGGGATTCCTGAAGGAAATTTTACTTTGCCGTGGTTGCCGACAGGGAAAAAGGCTATCGTTGGCACTGACAAGGCCCCGGTGACCAAAGTTGCGAAGACTTGCAGGGTTTGGCGTGAGGCTTGTGCATGTGGTCATTAGTCTCTGGGGCTGCAGCTGTCACAGTGGGTCT
The DNA here is from genome assembly GCF_949987535.1 of Balaenoptera acutorostrata. NCBI lineage: Eukaryota > Metazoa > Chordata > Mammalia > Artiodactyla > Balaenopteridae > Balaenoptera > Balaenoptera acutorostrata. The sequence goes on from NC_080067.1 coordinate 10,948,854, forward strand.
GGAAGGAATGGGGCGTTTTCAGGGGCGATCAGGTTACGGAGGTGGGGATCCAAGCAGCCGCCATAGGCACTGTGGCCACCACTGTGCAGCCCGATGGGCTGTTACAAAGCATAGCGGACCCCATCCTAACAGAAACATTGTAATAACATTTAGAGTCTTAAAGTTAGTGGCCTATAAGTAACAAAACACTGACCATCAGTCCAATCCTTGTCTGAATTTTTTCAGACTTCTAACTGGATCATACTTTAGAGTTATGCTTGATGGGACCAGCTTCAAGAAAACATTAGAAGGAGACATTCTAATTCATTTCTTATGAAGCATGTTTTATCTGTAATCTAAACATATTAATCACGGCCCATTCTAAACCACAAGTCATCCTAGTTCGGGACGAGCTCTCAAAGCAATCAGTGGGCTATTAGTAGTAGGAGGAATACGCTGACGCAAAGCTCACCACCCACACCCGGTGCAGGGCCGTGCTGGCCCTGGGGACTGTCCTGCTGGGCTCCCCTGAGCAGGCCGAGAGCAGCAGATGGGATTCAAGATGACAAGAGAGGGCTGGTGAGGGGATGGGCTGGAGGCAGCTGGGCATGACCCCTGCTTCCCGCGGCCCTGCTGGAGGCGCTGGCACCACGGGACGGCCTCCCATGGGAGTCCGGGTTTCCCGTACCTGCCCCAGAGTGACGGCGTCCCGTCAGATCCAAGGTCAGGACCCAGCGAACCTTCGACTGGGTTTCTGAGGTGGCTGTCCCCAGAAGAGGAAGTAAGGCAGTGTTCCCCACAGGTTCCTGTTGCCAGGCATCGCTTCTGCGGCCAGACCAAAGCTAACGGGCCATAGGCCGCTGGCCCCTGCACCCGGCAGGTGCTGGCTTCCCCAGCCCCTGTGCGTTCACGTGGGCACGAGGGGTCAGATCTCTCACTCCCCAGACCTGCGGCTTTAACTCCTATCCACTGTGCCGGGTGCTGGGGAGACGGAGCCAATCCCGGCTCCCTTGGAGCTCACAGCAGACACCCAGCAGTTGCACAGGAGTGGTAACTGCACTAACATGGGCCGTGGAGAAGCTCAGGGGGCCGTGAAGGCGGGCGTGGGACGGGGGGGTGGGGGTGCAGCCGGCTGGGAAGGCTTTGTGGAGGAGGTCAGCGTTGAGGCTGAGACCTGAAGGCCAAGGTCGGGGGAGCTGTCCCCGGGGAGGCAGCGTGCCTGGTGGCTAAGGGCATGGATGCTGGGGCCACGCTGCTGGCTAGAAGCCTGACCCCAGTCCCGGGCATGAGGCCTCGGGCAAGTTACTTACCCCTGTGTAACATGCGGATGATAGCTGTGAGAATCAAATGAATGCATGCCAAGTGCTTAGAGACTGGCTGGCACACAGTAGGTGCTACATAAACGTTAGTGAGAAGGAGGAGCAAGAATTGAGGAGGAGGAGGAGGAAGCTGAGGGCGGGCTCTGAAGATTTTGCAATTGACTGGGGAATGAAGAGGTGCTGAAACTACCAGTCACACCGGAAACAAGCGAGTATTGTCCTTGTCAAAGGCATTTCCTCAGAATAATGAACACTCCGGTGATCCTGCCCTGTCCTGTTCAGGACCTTCCTAGAACCTCTCTCATGGATTCATTTTCAGGATTTGAACCACTAATTTCAACATTATTCTACAAAGTCATTGAAATGTAAATCTTGATCCTTTCCTTAAGACCCAGAGAACACATCTTTAATTTGGGGAGAGAGGAGTTGCTGGGAACCAGAAGCAGCTGGCTGGGGAGACATCACAGGTGAGGGGTGTGTAACGGGAACTATTTATCCTGGGTCTGGGGGCAGAGCCTAAGTTCTGCCCGGAAACGATTCTAATGGTGATGCTGGCAATTACAGCCATGGCTGGCAACTGTGTCTTAGAAATGGGGTAAAGGGATTCATTCAATCCAAAGATGGTTTAAAAACGCAGACCCCATGTTGGCTGACAGGTGAAAGAAGAAAAGTATTCCACCCTCTAACTAATGCAGTAAAATCTACACTTCCACAGTTAAATGTGTTGCTCGCTAGTCATCAAACCCAATATGGCTTTGGACTTTTCTGCTGCCTCTAAATAACATAAAGGCTCAATGACGGTAAGAAATAGACTTCACTTTTCAGAGTGAGTATTAAAATGCTTCTTGTAATGGACCTCTGTGTCTGTGAACCTTCAGTGCTAGGTACCATCTATCTTGTTGATTTTTCAATGAAAATAACAAGAAACTCATTTTGGAAGGAAGGACAACCAGCAAGCTTGCCAGTTTCTGGATCCACAAAATGCCTAAGTTGCTAACTGTCTAAAACTTCCCTTTCTTGAAGCTAGGGAACTATCAATTCACCCCCTGTCTCAGTCCAGCCCACTGGAGCCCCAATAGGCAAATGTTGTCAGTTTTCTTTCTTATTAATGGTGATTCCACCATTTCTCTTGAGCCCCAACTCCAGAATTTAATCACCAGTAGAGTGCAAAAGTCCTCTACATCAAACCAAACTTTTCCCTTGCTTCAGTCCAAGGCAATTTCTTCTTCTTCTGTCAACACTGGAGATGCAAACAATAGTCATTGCAACAATTAATCAAATATCTGAAGACAGTTAAGACACTCCTTGCTCATTGCTCATCAGAACGGCCAACCTCAACCGCCCCTTGATCCCTAAGGCCCATTTTTCCATCATGAAATTGTAGATGGTAAAGCTGAAAGGGACTTAAGCTGCACATTCCTACCTATTTGACAGACGAGAGCAGGTTACGGAGAAAGGTGGGGTGAGTCATGCAGGAAGCAGGGTCTCTGGATGCCGGGCACCATGTTCTTTCCATCAGACCACACAGCCAACCACACTCTCATTCTGTGTTTCTTCTCTCTAGGCTCCTTACAACAGAGAGGCATAGTGGGATTTAAAAATCTCACCACTTGGAATGCTCTAGTGATGGGGTATTCTGGTTAACTGAGTCTCTCTCAAAAGATGGAGGAGAGCCCACCCTTTAGCGGCAGGGAGGATTTGGGAACAAACCCAAGGCAGAGTCTGTGGAGAGGAAAGTCCTCCAAGAGTAGAGGAAGGAGGCTGAGTCCCACACGTCTGGCTTTGTACACTCCCAGTGTACATGGGCAAGCTATCTAACCACTCTCCCTCACTTCCCCTGTAGGTAAATGGGACAGCATTGTTCACACTGCCTACTTCACAGAAATGTTGTAAGTTACTGAGACAAAACAAACTACTTGTCAAATGCCAAGTACTTCTGTAGTGTTCAGTTGATACTGGAGCGCCCACCAAAATCCAGACCACCATAGAATTCAGGTTAACCCCCGAGTTTCTATTCCCCGTCACTTCCCCTTTATAACTTTACCTGTGAAACTGAAGTTATATTGCTATGGACAAGACGTATTTGTGTTTAAATAACCTGAAGATGAAAAAGATGTGGTAAAGAAATGACAGAATATACTAAAAACTTGAGTAATGAAAACAGTGTGATTTCAGAGCAGGAACAAATAAGTAGACTTAGGAAACAGTAGTGAGGGGACTCAGTATGTGATAAAGGAGGCATTTCAAATCATGGGGAAAAGTGTGATAAATGGTGCTGAGCAACTGGAGAGCCATATGGAAAAAGTCGGACCCCTATCCCTCATCCAGCACAAAATTAATTCCCAGTGGATTAAAGACCTGCAAAAGTATCAGAAGAAAGTATATCCATAAAAACCAAGGGAAAAGACTGACTGAAAATATATTTGATTATATATAAATTTAAAATTCTGGTATACATTATAAAAAACAGAATTCAGGGACAATTAATAGACTGGGAAAAATATCTGCAATACATGTAACAAAGGATTAACATTCATTCTATAAGGAGTTACAAATCAGATATCAAGATGGACAGAAAATGTGAACACACCATTCTCCAAAGAAGAAAGAGAAGTAGCTAAAACACTCAAGGAAAAAAAAAAAATGCTAGCGAGCAATCAGGAAATAAGTTTAAAAAAAAAAAAAGCAACTTTCACCCAACTGACTAGGAAAAACAGTTGAAAGACTTAGAATATCTAGTATTAGCCAGAAGGTAGGGGAATGGGTACTTTCATACTCCATTAGACTATAAATCGATCAGGCATTTTATAAAGCAGTTTGACAATACCAGTCAATTTTTGATCCAGAAATGACAATTCTAGCAATTGTACAGGATTATGTGCACAAAAACCAAATGAACAAGTTTGTTCACTGCAAATTGTAACAGCCCCAAACTGGGAACAATCTAGATGTCATTCATAGAGATACGGTAAAGTACATTCTGATATATATCCATAATTTGGAGTGTGTTAAAAGAATGAAATCCACAAGCACACATATTTCATATGTATTCCATGTTAATGCACTGTAAACTGTCTAAAAGAATACCCAGCAAGATTTTTACACAGAAGTTCGTTCTAGGTGAGGGAGTGGCATGGGGTGGTGGTGGTGGGGACTTCAGCTTTTTATTTTACATGCTTTTGTATTATTTGATTTTTCACAATCATATTGATTAAAAAGAAATTGACAGAATCTTGGTACACGTGAGCACAGCAAAATGGGACATGGGGATGAGACGGAAGATACCAGCTTAGGCTAACGGGCCCCTGCAGGGTTTGTAAGAGCTCAGATTGGATCAAGATAGCTGCTCAACATCCGGGACAGTCTGGGTTCCTAAGCACAAAGCATTTTAAAATGTACGCCTTGATTTGATGGTGGGTTAGGAGGTATCTTTAAATGTCATCTCCATGCTTGCTGCATATGTGCATATTAGGAATGAGTAATATTAAAGACATCTCACTACTTCTCTAAGATGAGAGCAGTACACTTCTTTGAGTTTCATTTAAAATAAAATGAAATAACAGCTCTCAGGTTGAATTATCAGGACATGATCGTCTACAATACCCAGGAATGAAGGAAATTGCTGTTTTCCATTCAGAAAGTTAAAAAAAAATCTCAGGCGGAGGCACATGACACTGGATGCTGTTTGACAATCAGTGCATGTGCCCACACACTGGTACCTGCACACGTGCACGTACCCACTTGCAGCTCTGCATCCCGTAGTAAAAATTCTCCGGAGCACTGTTGCCGGAATGGGTACAACCTTCCCCACTGCCCCCTCCCACCTCCTCATCACTTCAATGATTCATCCAGTCAGCCACATTCTACACCTCTCTTTCAAGCAGAGTTGCAAAAAAACATTTTTCCCCAAAGCGTTTCCACTTTGAATCATAAAAAAAGTTTCCCAAAGTATTAAACTTGCTCCTCAAGATAAACTTTGTCTTATACTTTCTTATCTTGAATTTCTAGACAGTGACTGCACATAGTAGGTGCTCAGAAAATAACAGTTAACTAATTTAGCATCCTCTAGAAAAAGCCACCTGGACTCCCACTAAATGATTCTTTCAGAGTTTGGTTTAGTTAATAGTACTGTACCAATTTAACTGTGCTGTTGATTCCTTAGTTTTGATAAACATACCATGTATATGTAAGATGCAGCCACTCGGGGAAGCTGGGTAAAGGTTGTATGGGAACCCTGTACTATCTTTGTAACTCTTCTATAAATCTAAACTTATTTCAAAATAAAGTTTAAAAAACAAACATTAAAAAATGAGTAAACGTTCTTGGATTAGAAGAATTAATATTGTTAAAATGGCCATACTACCCAAAGCAATCTACAGATTTAATGCAATCCCTATCAAATTACCCATGACATTTTTCACAAAACTAGGACAAATAATCCTAAAATTTATATGGAACCATTAAAGACCAGAACTGACAAAGCAATCCTGAAGAAAAAGAACAAATCAGGAGGCACAACCTGATTTCAGACAACACTATAAAGCTACAGTAATCAAAATAACATGGTAGGGCTTCCCTGGTGGCGCAGTGGTTGAGAATCTGCCTGCCAATGCAGGGGACATGGGTTCGAGCCCTGGTCTGGGAGGATCCCACATGCCGTGGAGCGACTAAGCCCGTGAGCCACAATTGCTGAGCCTGCGCGTCTGGAGCCTGTGCTCTGCAACGGGAGAGACCGCGATAGTGAGTGGCCTGCGCACCGCGATGAAGAGTGGCCCCCACTTGCCGCAACTAGAGAAAGCCCTCACACAGAAACGAAGACCCAACACAGCCATAAATAAATAAATAAATAAAATTTTAAAAAAATGATTGTTTAAAAAAAAAAATAACATGGTACTGGCACAAAAACAGACATATGGATCAATGGAACAGAACAGAGAGCCCAGAAATAAACTCACACACCTACGGTTAATTAATCTTCGACAAAGGAGGCAAGAATATACAATGGGAAAAAGTCCCTTTAGCAAGTGGTGTTGGGAAAGAAGGACAGCTGCATGTAAATCAATGAAGTTAGAACACGCCTTCACACCATACACAAAAACTCAAAATGGCTTAGACTTAAATATAAGACATGACACCATAAAACTCCTATAAGAGAATATAAGCAAAACATTCTCTGACATAAATCGTACTAATGTTTTCTTAGGTCAGTCTCCCAAGGCAATAGAAATAAAAGCAAAAATAAACAAATGGGACCTAATTAAAATTAAAGTCTTTTGCACAGCAAAGGAAACCATAAACAGAACGAAAAGACAACCTACAGACTGGGAGAAAAGATTTGCAAACGATGCTACCAACAAGGGATTAATTTCCAAAATATACAAACAGCTCATACAATTCAATAACAAAAAAACAAACAATCCAATTGAAAAATGGGCAGAAGACATAAACATTTCTCCAAAGAAGACATACAGATGGCAAATAGACACATGAAAAGGCACTTGTCATTGCTAATCAAAAACTACAATGAGGTACCATGTCACATTGGTCAGAATGGCCATCATTAAAAAGTCTACAAATAAAAAATGCTGGAGAGGGTGTGGAGAAAAGGGAACCCTCTTATACTGTTGGTGGGAATGTAAATTGGTGCAGCCACTATGAAGAACAGTATGGAGGTTCTTCAAAAAACTAAAAACAGTTACCATATGATCCAGCAATCCCACTCCTGGGAATATATCCGGAGAAAACCATAATTCAAAAAGATACATGCGGGCTTCCCTGGTGGCGCAGTGGTTGAGAATCTGCCTGCTAATGCAGGGGACAAGGGTTCGAGCCCTGGTCTGGGAAGATCCCACATGCCACGGAGCAGCTGGGCCCGTGAGCCACAGTTGCTGAGCCTGCGCGTCTGGAGCCTGTGCCCCGCGACGGGAGGGGCCGCGATAGAGAAAGGCCCGCGCACCGCGATGAAGAGCGGTCCCCGCACCGCGATGAAGAGTGGCCCCCGCTTGCCGCAACTGGAGAAAGCCCTCGCACGAACCGAAGACCCAACACAGCCAAAAATAAATAAATAAATAAATAAAATCAAGTAAAAAACTTTAAAAAAAAAAAAAAAAAAAAAGATACATGCACCCCTATATTCATAGCAGCACTATTCACAATAGCCAAGACATGGAAACAACCTAAGTGTCCATCGACAGAGGAATGGATAAAGAAGATGTGGTACATATATACAATGGAATACTACTCAGCCATAAAAAAGAATGTTGTTTGCAGCAACACGGATGGACCTAGGGATTATTATACTAAGTGAAGTTGACAGGAAAAGACAAATACCGTATGATATCACTTATATGTGGAATCTAAAATACTACACAAATGAACATGTCTACGAAACAGAAACACTCACAGACATAGAGAACAGACCTGTGGTTGCCAAGGGGGTGTGGGGGAGGGATGGATTGGGAGTTTGGGGTTAGCAGGTGCAAACTATTATATATAGGATGGATCCACAATGAGGTCCTACTGTACAGCATGGGGAACTATATTCAATATCCTATGATAAGCCATAATGGAAAAGAATGTGAAAAAGAATACACATATGTACAACTGAATCACTTTGCTGTACAGCAGAAATTAATACAACATTGTAAATCAACTATACTTCAATAAAATTTTTTTTTAAATGAGTTAAAAAAAATGGAGTTCTCTTGACCCCATTTCCCTTTCCAGTTACCATCCCATCTTTTCCCTTCCCTTTACAGTAACATTCTTTGAAACGATTTATACTCATTACAATTTCTTTCCTCCCAGTTGTGCCCACACCCACTCCAATGTTTCACTCTTAACATCCCTCTTATCAAGATCACCGGTGACCTTCCAGTTGCTACATCAATGGCTGCTCATGAGAACGTCTCTCCTATTGCATCAAGAATGACCCAGCTGACCAGTCTATCCTGCTTGAAACACTTTCTTCATGTGGGTTTCTGACAGCACACGCATCTCCTTTTCCTCTTTTCTGTTTATTCAAGCACTTTTTGCAACTCTAATAGCCCCAAACCTCATCAACACCCCACGACTTAGTGGGGGGCCCTAACACAGCTGGGGCATCCTCAAACAAGCCAAGCATCGAAACTTTGAACACAATGGATGCCAACAATCAAATGTACAAAAAGCCAAAGAGTTCATAATGATACTTAAAAAAAATAATCTCACTGGTCATCTTCGATCTTCGGAGGTTGCTCAGACACCAACTCTTAATAGGCTAATTGATGAATAAAGGGAATCAAGCACTGATCCTGTCTTTCCAATTCAGACTCATTTTAGGGCAAAGTCAATGAGGGAAAGTTCTTTTTAGAGAGTCACGGGTAATAAATGCAGGAAAAATGATAGAGATGGGCAATTAATCCTTAATGAAATAGTAGGTATAGACAATGATCAACAGCTACTAAGATAATTAGGTGAAAGGCTGATAGAGAACTTTTTATTGGGGGGATCACGCTGACAAAAGCTGAACCCACTGATCAATCTTAAAAACACTATTAGTGGGACAGACATTAGGTGCCTCCTTGGGATGCAATAGAAATACGTAACACCACTTACGATGTAGTCCTGCAAAAGAAAAAAAAATCTTGAATCTGAATCTAAATGAGCTCTAGATCTATTTACCAGTTTATGTGACATACAGAGGATACAGGGTGATGTTCAATGACACCTTGAGGATACAGTAGGCTGGGTTTACAATGTGGGAAAGTCTATAGGACCAATGCCCCAGTTTCTTCAATGAAGTGTCTATGGATATGTGTGTGGGGTGGGGAGAGGGGACCATGGATTGAAAGAAGCTCAAAGGACCTATCAACCGAATTGCAACAGGCGGACTTTGAGGCAGTGGGGAGAAAACAACGCAGGAAGGTTTTTGATGATGATATTAAGGAATCATTGTTACTTGTGCTGAGTATGATGATGGCATGGTGGTCACACTGAGGTGATATGCCTGTTATACGCTGAAGAATTTACAGGTGACATGATATGATTTCTAGGATTTACTTCAGAATACTCCGGAAACATCAAAACACAATGAAGTTGAGGGCAGACAAAAATAAACAGCAGAATGTTGGTAATCAGTGAAGCTGGGTGATGGATGTATAAGAGTTAATTCTACTGTCTTCTCTACTTTGGTGTATCTTTGAACATTTTCATAATAAGACTTTTTTTTAATTCTTTCAGAGTAGGGGCTACTGACCAGAAACAGGGTCCCAGGGAACATCCTTATCTCAGAGCTCCACGTCCACCTACAGACACCCTGTGGATGAGGAAGTGCCCCGTGCCTCAGAGAAAGCCCCTTCAATGGCAGACTATTTGGGAAAGGCCAGGTATTTGATCCATTTTCTGGTGAGCATTAGCGTTAGGAAGACTCACACATCAGCTTAACCTATCTTCTGAGTAGACTCTGAAAGGGTCTCATGTCCCAAGAAGAAACATCCTTTCACAAACTCATAATAAGGCCAGAAGGATCCTTAAGAATGCCTTTAAAACAGCCCATCAGCTCTGGGCAGGTCCTCTCACCCATGTAAGAAGTATCTACTAAGTACTTACCATGTGCCAAAGTGAGTGCTGAACAAGACAGAGCCCTACCCGTGTGCAGGCTACAGGCAGGTGAACTAAACCTGTGCCCTCCAGCCTCTTACATCCTTCCTGAATAGGATGAGGAAAAGCAAAGTAATAACACATTCACACTCATGCACTGCTCTACCGAGCACTTCGTATGTTTCATCACCTTTAATCCCCGTAACAGCCCTACGAGGGAGGGGGTATTATTACCTCTGTTTCACACGCAGGGGCAGGTATGTGCCCACGTGTGTGTAATTACAAACTGAGGCATCACGCAGGTCAGTGACGTGCTCCAGGTCATCTACCCAGTACATGGCAGAGCTGAGATCTGAACCCAAGCAGCCTGGCTCACAGGCTCTCTCCAGTGGACATTCTCAGCCACCACGCTATAAATTCCAAGTCACCCTGGCTGGACTTAATTTGAGGACCAAAGAGATTCTCACTGGCCCAGCAAGCAAGGGCAAAAGGACATCCTTGGCCAGTGGACCAGAAATACTGTTCAGCGCTCAGCACCAGAGAACACAGAGCTGGAAGGAGCTACAGTCTAGGCGAAGGTCATGACCTGGCCCCTCAGCGATTTACAGATGGCGACAGTGTCCGGCAGGGTGGCGGGCAGAGCTGGGATCTCCAGGATGGGTGGCCCTTGCTCTATGACAACAGCGGGCACACAGGCCCCTGTCCCATGCTGCACTGAAGCTACTCCCCCTGCACCTCCACTCCCAACACAGAAAGGCCTGGGGCGGACTCCCTCTTGGTACCGGGGCATCTCCTCCCTACCAGCTGCCCTGGACAGTGGGCAGAAGAGCCCTTCAGGGCCCCCGCACCCTTGAACCTCATCACGCTCTGCTCCTCTGAGCACTCCGCCCTCAAGGCCAGCCCTTGGCCCGGACACCTTGGGGCCAACGGGTGACTCAGGGCTCCTTAGGGAGGCCACAGCTCATGTTCCCCTCACCTCTGAAATGGTGACGATCATTGCCCTGAACGGACTCTGATATTCCTGTCGGGTCACGGTCCCCCTCTCCTCTTACGGAATTCAAATCTGGGATTGAAATAGTTGACAAATGATCCCTGCTTAAAACTTAACAAAATTCAAAACAGGGCAGAGGCTAGAATGATGATGCTAACCGTCACCAGACCCCATAAATCAGTGATGTGTTTAAGCCTTGAAGTCCCCGTGAGACCCGCAACCCCAGAGAGGAGAAAGGGTCTCCTGCCCTCTCTCATCAGCTGGAGAACAGAATCCTCTCCACGGACCCCTGCACCTCCAGCTCTGGTCTGCCCTTCTTCCCGGACCCCCCTTATCTCATGGGATTCTCCAGGAAAGTGGCCATGGTCCGAGACTGCCTGTCACAGAAAGGAGGGCCTGGCCTGAGCCTGGGGACTTCTTTCAGATTTTTAAAACTCTAAACAAAGATAAGAAGTCAAGTCTGCTATCTAGCAGTTCCACCAGAGCAGCCTAGGGACGATGCTCTCCACTCTCTCCATGCATCCTGAGGACCACCTCCCAACCCCAGGCTTAGCAAGGGGTTAAATGGTAGGTGCTTTCTTTTAGTCACTCAACAGGTATGTGAGAAGCTGCTGTGCCAGGAACAACCCTGGCAAAAGAATGAAATAAAAGGCAGAGGAACAGGGTTTGGAATTGGCTCTGTATCCCTTAATCAATCCTAAGCACATTTCTACAGCCAGCCAGCCGAGCCACTAAAAGCAGATTCAACAGGGAACACGGCAGTCATCCTTGCCTTTGTCCCAAACAAGAAGCCGCCTCCCACATGTAGCACTGAGGCAGGTGGCCAAGACAGACCCCAGGAAAGGTTTCATCTGAGAAGAAACTAACAATTAGGATACATACTGAGGATGTTTATTAACATGAAGCAAATATGCTGGATGTTCAATTCCCTAAAGCAGTTTTCCTAATAATTTTCTATTTCCAAACCCAACTTCTGAAGAAGCAAGGCTGCAGGCCACAATAAGGTAAACTAAAACATTAAATTTTTATTTATTTATTTATTTTTGGCTGCGTTGGGTCTTCGTTGCTGCGCGTGAGCTTTCTCTAGTTGAAGCAAGCAGGGGCTACTCTTCCTTGTGGTGTGCAGGTTTCTCACTGTGGTGGCTTCCCCTGTTGCAGAGCATAGGCTCTAGGCGCACACGCTTCAGCAGCTGTGGCACGCAGGCTCAGGAGTTGTGGCTCACGGGCTTAGTTGCTCCATGGCATGTGGGATCTTCCCGGACCAGGGCTTGAACCCGTGTCCCCTGCATTGACAGGCGGATTCTTAACCACTGTGCCACCAGGGAAGTCCCTAAGACATTAAATATAATAAAGCATTTCAAATGAAATTACGTTTAAATTTATTCAACATAAGATATATAGTTTGTTATCAAATAATTTAAAGACAGCTTACATTTCACACACAAAACCATATTTTCATATGACTGAATAAAAGTCTATGTCTTTTTTTCCCTTAAGGGGAAAGAAAATCCCTATTGACCAATTCGAGGTACATCATGAGATAATCAAGCAGTTATTCATAAAAGAAAGTCAACGTTGTGAAAATCAGTTTAATCAATGAAGTTTTTGCAAAAAGTTTATCATTTAAGTCTGTCAGCTGGTTTTTCTTGTTTCTCCAACTGGTCACTGAGTTCACAGCCTTAAAAACTAAGACTGGGTAGAGGTAAATTCATCCACCACGAATCACAGAGTGTACTGTCTGTCCCTGTCCTTGTGGACCTCCATCCCACCCTTCTGCACCTCCGCCTGCCCCCTACCACCACTTCTCAAAGTAGATGTGCTCTTTGGGAACGTGGCTGCTCTCCAGTTCCTTGGAGAAGAAGTCTGTCATGGGAGGTGGGCCACAAATGTAGAACAAGGTCTCTTTCGAAATATGATATCTTATCTCCTTCTCCGTTATTCTTCCTTCTACCAAAAAAACAGAATAAACACCAATTTAAGCCAGACGTGTCTGTACTGAAAAGAGGAAGGACTAACCACAACTCGGCAACAGTGTTTATTTTCAGTAACTAAGCTCAGTGGGTCGCGTCCTGAGTCATCAGTATGCTGCCTCCTGCTGGTGTCCAGGCCGGACCCAAGCAGAGAGCGCGTCTCCAGGTTTCCTGAATCCACGGCAAGCAATGAGGGCAGCTGATCATAATGCACTCTCCAGACGGGGCCAGGGAGCATACTGATCTTTGGGAGAGATTCAAAACTGCCTTCAGCAAAGTAAATAAACTGCTTTGTGAGAACTCCTTCCAGGGAGGGGAAACCACGAGAAATTTAAATTACTATTAATGGCAAATGGAATTGATTCAGTCAAAGCCGGAGTATAATTCTTTGTGTGCATACTACGGCGATGACGCAAAGGTCCCCTAAAAAATGCAGAAAATAAATTTTTAATATGGGCAGCAGGAGATCTGTATATAATAAGTAAATCCAACTAACCTCTCCGTATTTCTCCATGATGAATTGTCTCTCAACTCCCCAAGTAGTGACATTCCCAGCCAGCAACTCCCAGCAACAAGGCACCTACACTCAACCAACTGGTACATCCACAAAATAACGGTGTGGGTACAGTCAAAACATCTTAGGGGACTCACCTGTGATGTATGGCTCGAGGTCTGCACTGATTTGTGTAGTCTGTTTGGTAACATGCAAACTGCATGCAATCTTCTCAGGAAATTCATTTACTAAATCAAGGATATTTTTCTGGAATGTCAAACATATTTGGTCACACTACAATTAAAAAAAATCAAAACAGATGTGCACCCCCAGGGACGCTGAACCACCACTGCCATTCTGCACACGTCTGCCGCTCCGCTCTCTACTTAGAGAGATATTGTTTGCAGCCGAGCAGGCCACAGCATTCAGAGTACAGAGGGCTATTTGGCTTTAATTGAAATCTGAATACGCTAACAAGCATATTACTAACTCTCCGGGAGTTTTTTCTTTTTCCTTTTTCTCAGGCGTGGGCAATTAAGCAGCAGTTTCACTGACCACAGTTGTGTCTTTTAACTGTTCCTGTTCTTTTGTTCCTCCTTGCAGCTGCAAAGCAACCCAGAGTGAAACCCTTCCCCTGTCAAATGGACTTAGTTTCCACAGATGGCTTCATATACCCAGCTGGGTCTCACCTACTCCTGTGCCATCTGAGCCCACCCACAGTCCTCGCGACTCTCTGCGGAGCCCCAGGGCCACGCTGACTTCTCTGCTCATCCACCTCCTGGTTCAAGCCGCCAGCCCTGCCCTCTCCCTGTCACCGCACTGGGAACCTCCTCAGCACCAGCTTTTTAAATTGCCCTGGGCCTCATCCGAACATGATTCAGCCTTTCAAGCCTCTGAACTGTTGCAGAGAAGACGGAATGGAGACAAGAGAGGTCCGTGGACACTAACACCACGATGCGAGTCTGCTCACAGCAAGCTACGGGACACACAGTCCCCCCTTACCTTGAACAGGAGCTCGCTGGTGTTTTTCGCACTGTAGAACAGTCTGATTGTTCCAATCTCATACCCACGTCCCTTGTTCGCCCGTTCTCTGTGGAGGTCTGCTGCATGCCGCAGGACGGAAAGCAGAGGGTTAATTCCAACTCCTCCGGCAATCAGCACAAGGTTTCTAGAGGTGTCTGCAGGCTGAGGGTCAAAGAAGAACTCTCCACCCACTCTCACAGCCACTTCCGAGTCCAGTGTACACTGAGGGGGGAGAGAAATGAGCCTTTAATGCTTTGTAGCAAAGGTCTTAAACCATGTTCTTCCTTCGGAAAGCAGAGTGCATCCACCTCCTATATTTTGGTCAGTTTTTAGGGCCATTTTTACAGCTTGCTCTCAGTTCTCGCAGGGCCCGTGAATTGATCCCACCTGTGCCTTATACAGGCCCTATGCCCCTCCACCTTCATGATGCAGGCTGCACAGCCACTCTGGTATTGAGAAACGGAGGCTCGCTTCAGGAATCCTGCCATTTGTTAACTTCTCAGGTGCTGAACTAACTGGGTTGTGCAAAGAGGCACTGGGCCCAGGGGACAGCCCTGAAGTATGAGTGTCCTTTTCTGAGCTGTGCTCCTGTGTTCCGATTGAAGCCTTGGAGCTGAGAGGCGGGACGGGGCTACCCTGGGCTCACCAGGGCTGGGGATGCGGGTCCCCGGGCTCCCTCCTGGCCACCAGCAGGGAACGGCCAGGCTGCTCCACAGGCTGAGGCCAGCACCGCGCTCCTGCTCAGGGCTGCCAGCTTCTCCCTGGAGCAGTTCTGGCCTAGGGGGCGAGTACCACTTACACCCACCCAGGTACAGCAGCTACAACTGGCTGAGGTCACTTACACCAGAGATACCATCAGAGCTGAATGCACTGGTTCTCCATGGGGGCGATACTGCCCCTGAGGGAGCTGTTCTGGAAATCTGCGGTTACACTTTTTTCAGGTCATGATGATTTGGGGAATCCAACTGGCATTCAGAGGGCAGGGCCAGAGACGCCAGATGTCCTGTGAAGTCAGTGGTGCCCCGAAGCTGGCTCCTACTAAGCGGATGGTTAAATCTGCAGGAATTTTGTGGGCCGGTTTCTACTGCTAGTTTGATGCCAGCCACTGTGGGAGTATTTACAGCACAGCAATCAGCAAATGAGGCAAACGAGGGCTTTTAGGTCAGAGAGCTGGTCTGGCGGCACACCAGTCTCTGTGAGGCACAGGGCTGCCCTGCACAGACTTCTAAGCGACCCATGGGACGTACATGCAGGTGAAAACTGGTTTGCAACGATCTGAGACTAGACCCTAAATCATTTTACAAAAAAACTCGACCAGATGGCAGATAGCAGAAGCAAGGAGAACGACAATCCTGCAGCCTGTGGAACAAAAACCACATTGACAGAAAGATAGACAAGATGAAAAGGCAGAGGGCTATGTACCAGATGAAGGAACAAGATAAAACCCCAGAAAAACAACTAAATGAAGTGGAGAGAGGCAACCTTCCAGAAAAAGAATTCAGAATAATGATAGTGAAGATGATCCAGGACCTCGGAAAAAGAATGGAGGCAAAGATCAAGAACATGCATGAAATATTTAACAAAAACCTAGAAGAATTAAAGAACAAACAAACAGAGATGAACAATACAATAATTGAAATGAAAACTACACTAGAAGGAATCAACAGCAGAATAACTGAGGCAGAAGAATGGATAAGTGACCTGGAAGACACAATGGTGGAGCTCACTGCTATGGAACAGAATAAAGATAAAAGAATGAAAAGAAATGAAGATAGCCTAAGAGACCCCTGGGACAACATTAAACGCAACAACATTCACATTATAGGGGTCGCAGAAGGAGAAGAGAGAGAGAAAGGACCTGAGAAAATATCTGAAGAGATTATAGTCGAAAACTTCCCTAACATGGGAAAGGAAATAGCCACCCACATCCAGGAAGTGCAGAGAGTCCCATACAGGATAAACTGAAGGAGAAACCCACCAAGACACACAGTAATCAAATTGGCAAAAATTAAAGACAAAGAAACATCAGTGAAAGCAGCAAGGGAAAAATGACAAATAACATACAAGGGAACTCCCATAAGGTTACAGCTGATTTCTCAGCAGAAAGTCTACAAGCCAGAAGGTAGTGGCATGACATATATAAAGTAATGAAAGGGAAGAACCTACAACCAAGATTACTCTACCCGGCAAGGATCTCATTCAGATTTGATGGAGAAATCAAAAGCTTTACAGACAAGTAAAAGCTAAGAGAATTCAGCATCACCAAACCAGCTCTACAACAAATGCTAAAGGAACTTCCCTAAGTGGGAAACACAAGAGAAGAAAAGGACCTACAAAAACAAACCCAAAACAATTAAGAAAATGGTCATAGGAACATATGTATCGATAATTACCTTAAACGTGAATGGATTAAATGCTCCAACCAAAAGACACAAGCTTGCTGAATGGATACAAAAACAAGACCCTATATAAATGCTGTCTACAAGAGACCCACTTCAGACCTAGGGACACATACAGACTGAAAGTGAGGGGATGGAAAAAGATATTCCACGCAAATGGAAATCAAAAGAAAACTGGAGTAGCAATACTCATACCAGGTAAAATCGACTTTAAAATAAAGAATGTTACAAGAGACAAGGAAGGACACTACATAATGATCAAGGGATCAATCCAAGAAGAAGATATAACAATTAAAACATAGGAGCACCTCAATTCATAAGGCAACTGTTAACAGCTATAAAAGAGGAAATCGACAGTAACACAATAATAGTGGGGGACTTTAACACCTCACTTACACCAATGGACAGATCATCCAAACAGAAAATTAATAAGGAAACACAGGATTTAAATGACACAATAGGCCAGACAGATTTGATATTTACAGGACATTCCATGCAAAAACAGCAGATTACACTTTCTTTTCAAGTGCACACGGAACATTCTCCAGGATAGATCACATCTTGGGTCACAAATCAAGCCTTAATAAATTTAAGAATATTGAAATCATATCAAGCATCTTTTCTGACCACAATGCTATGCGATTAGAAATCAATTACAGGGAAAAAACCCATAAAAACCACAAACATATGGAGGCTACACAATACGTTACTAAGTAACCAAGAGATCACTGAAGAAATCAAAGAGGAAATAAAAAAATACCTATAGACAAAGGACAATGAAAACAGAATGATCCAAAACCTATGGGATGCAGCAAAAGCAGTTCTAAGAGGTAAGTTTATAGCAATACAAGCCTACCTCAAGAAACAAGAAAAATCTCAAATAAACAATCTAACCTTACACCTAAAGGAACTAGAGAAAGAAGAACAAACAAAACCCAAAGTTAGTAGAAGGAAAGAAATCATAAAGATCAGAGCAGAAATAAATGAAATAGAAACAAAGAAAACTACAGCAAAGATCAATAAAACTAAAAGCTGGTTCTCTGAGAAGATAAAAAAATTGATAAACCATTAGCCAGACCCATCAAGAAAAAGAGCGAGAGGACTCAAATCAATAAAATTAGAAATGAAAAAGGAGAAGTTACAACAGACAGTGCAGAAATACACAACATCCTAAGAGACTACTACAAGCAACTCTATGCCAATAAAATGGACAACCTGGAAGAAATGGACAAATTCTTAGAAAGGTATAACCTTCCAAGACTGAACCAGGAAGAAACAGAAAATATGAACAGACCAATCACAAGTAATGAAATTGAAACTGTGATTAAAAATCTTCCAACAAACAAAAGTCCAGGACCAGATGGCTTCACAGGTGAATTCTATCAAACATTTAGAGAATAGCTAACACCCATCCTTCTCAAACTCTTAAAAAAATTCCAGAGGAAGGAACAGTCCCAAACTCATTCTATGAGGTCACCATCACCCTGATACCAAAACCAAAGATACTACAAAAATATAAAATTACAGACCAATATCACTGATGAATATAGATGCAAAAATCCTCAACAAAATACTAGCAAACAGAATCCAACAACACATTAAAAGGATCATACACCATGATCAAGTGGGATTTATCCCAGGGATGCAAGGATTCTTCAATATACGCAAATCAATCAATGTGATACACCATATTAACAAATTGAAGAATAAAAACCATACGATCATCTCAATAGATGCAGAAAAAGCTTTTGACAAAATTCAACACCCATTTATGATAAACACTCTCCAGAAAGTAGGCACAGAGGGAACATTCCTCAACATAATAAAGACCATATATGACAAGTCCACAGCAAACATCATTCTCAATGGTGAAAAACTGAAGAAAAATCAAAAGAAAACTGGAGTAGCAATACTCATAACAGGTAAAATAGACTTTAAAATAAAGAATGTTACAAGAGACAAGGAAGGACACTACATAATGATCAAGGGATCAATCCAAGAAGATATAACAATTAAAAATATATACGCACCCAACACAGGAGCACCTCAATACGTAAGGCAACTGTTAACAGCTATAAAAGAGGAAACATAGTTTCCTCTACATCTGTGTCTCAATTTCTGCCCTGCAAACCAGTTCATCTGTACCATTTTTCTAGGTTCCACGTATATGTGTTAATATATGATATTTGTTTTTCTATTTCTGACTTACTTCACTCTGTATGACAGTCTCTAGATCTTATCATGTCTCTACAAATGACCCAATTTTGTTCCTTTTTATGGCTGAGTAATATTCCATCAATAGTAATATTCCATCATAGTTTTGGAAGTCCTAGCCATGGCAATCAGGGAAGAAAAAGAAATAAAAGGAATACAAATTGGAAAAGAAGAAGTAAAACTGTCACTGTTTGCATATGACATGATACTATACATAGAGAATCCTAAAGATGCCACCAGAAAACTACTAGAGCTAATCAATGAATCTGGTAAAGTAGCAGGATATAAAATTAATGCACAGAAATCTCTGGCATTCCTATACACTAATGATGAAACACCTGAAAGAGAAATTAAGGAAACCCTCCCATTTCCCACTGCAACAAAAAGAATAAAATACCTAGGAATAAACCTACCTAGGGAGAAAAAAGACCTGTATGCAGAAAACTATAAGACACTGATGAAAGAAATTAAAGATGACACCAACAGATGGAGAGATATACCATGTTCTTGGATTGGAAGAATCAACATTGTGAAAATGACTCTACTACCCAAAGCAATCTACAGATTCAATGCAATCCCTATCAAATTACCAATGGCATTTTTTACAGAACTAGAACAAATCATCTTAAAATTTGTATGGAGACACAAAAGACCCCGAATAGCCAAAGCAGTCTTGAGGGAAAAAAATGGAGCCGGAAGAATCAGACTCCCTGACTTCAGACTATACTACAAAGCTACAGTAATCAAGACAATATGGTACTGGCACAAAAACAGACACATAGATCTATGGAACAGGATAGAAAGCCTAGAGATATAACCACGCACCTATGGTCAACTAATCTATGACAAAGGAGACAAGGATATACAAGAGAAAAAACAGTCTCTTCAGTAAGTGGTGCCAGGATAACTGGACAGCTACATGTAAAAGAATGAAATTAGAACACTCCCTAACACCATACACAAAAATAAACTCAAAATGGATTAGAGACCTAAATGTAAGACCGGACACTATAAAACTCTTAGAGGAAAACATAGGAAGAACACTCTTTGACATAAATCACAGCAAGATCTTTTTTGATCCACCTCCTAGAGTAATCGAAATAAAAACAAAAATAAACAAATGGGACCTAATGAAATTAAAAGCTTTTGCACAGCAAAGGAAACTACAAACAAGACAAAAAGACAACCCTCAGAAATATTTACAAATGAATCAACGGACAAAGGATTAATCTCCAAAATATATCAACAGCTCATGCAGCTCAATATTAAAAAAACAAACAACCCAATCCAAAAATGGGCAGAAGACCTAAACAGACAATTCTCCAAAGAAGACATACAGATGGCAAAGAAGCACATGAAAAGCTGCTCAACATCACTAATTATTAGAGAAATGCAAGTCAAAACTACAACGAGGTATCATCTCACAGCAGTTAGAATGGGCATCATGAGAAAATCGACAAAAAACAAATGCTGGAGAGGGTGTGTAGAAAAGGGAACTCTTTTGCACTGTTGGTGGGAATGTAAATTGATACAGCCACTATGGAGAACAGTATGGAGGTTCCTTAAGAAACTAAAAATAGAATTACCATATGACCCAGCAATCCCACTACTGGGCATATACCTAGAGAAAACCATAATTCAAAAAGACACATGCACCCCAATGTTCACTGCAGCACTATTTACAATAGCCAGGACATGGAAGCAACCTAAATGTCCATCGACAGACGAACGGATAAAGAAGATGTGGTACATATATACGATGGAATATTACTCAGCCATAAAAAGGAAAAAAATTGGAAAAATTGGGTCATTTGTAGAGACATGGTAAGATCTAGAGACTGTCATACAAAGTGAAGTCAGTCAGAAATAGAAAAACAAATATCATATATTAACACATAAATGTGGAACCTAGAAAAATGGTACAGATGAACTGGTTTGCAGGGCAGAAATTGAGACACAGATGTAGAGAACAAACATATGGACACCAAGGGGGGAAAGTGGCGGGGAGGGTGGTGGTGGGATGAATTGGGATTGACATGTATACACTGATGTGTACAAAATGGATAACTAATAAGAACCTGCTGTATAAAAAACAAAAACAGAAACAAAAACAACTCAAAGTATTGTTTGCATGGATCTAATGTAGTCTGAATTTTCCAGAATGTCACTGCCATGTAGATTGTATGTTGTTGTGTCCAGTAATTTATCAAACATGTTCATTATTCTGGAGAACCACATCCCAGCGTACAGCACGCATGTGTGGTCCTTCTGTCACCACGAAACACCTGCACCATCTGCATCTGTAGACGTGTATTCACGGTGATCCTACACTGAGGAACAGCAACCTGCCTACCTCATTCTACCTTCTAGTTTAGACATGTCCCACCATTTATACACTGAAATACAGTCTTTGATTATGGATCACTTTCCTTTATTTCTCCTTTGTATTGTATTTAGAGAATTATGTTATATTTTAAATGTATTTATTTAATGTATGTACTTGTGTATATACTAACTTTGAATTTCATTTCAGAAATGAAAGGGGCATTGGATCTGGCAGTGTTGAGAACCCTTAGTTTGGAGAAAAACACATTGATCTAGGAGTCAGAAAGCTAACTTTTAATCACAGCCCCTATGAAATCCAGGAAGTCCCTTCACTCCTCTGAGCCTCTGCTGCCACACCTGGAAAATGGGTTCCAGCCCCTGTCCTGCTCACCCCCCAGGGCCACGGTGGGCATTGCATGACACTGTGGGGGAACCTCTGCTGGCATCAAGCACTACGTGGAGGGTATTTTGGTCATGTGGCTGTCACAGAAGAAAAAACGTAGGGGGTGCCTGCTTCCTTCTTCCCTGTCACCAAAAAACAGAACTTAGGAATAAAGAAATCATTTATATTAGGAGCATTCTTGACACAAATCTACTGAGTAGACTCCCTCAGTGCAGGCGCTTTCTGAAGACCAACCCTGAGCACTCACCTGGTGCCTTGCCTGACAGGTACACAGTAAGTACTTTTGATATGAATTTAATTTGGGGCTCTACAACTTAAAGAGCTAAACTTAGAGAAAATCTAAGAAAAAATGAAAATTATGTGAATTCACAGAACAGGTCCTTTTTGGTCAAGAACTGTTAAATGAATGGAAATCCTTTCTCTGAGGGGGAAAAAAAAACCCATCTGAACGTAACTATTTTAAAGATGCAGGAGGGAGATTTTTACATGAAGGACGGTACGTGGGTTTTCATTTTTGACAGAAGAAATTAGCAGCAAGGGTGCATTCTTTTAGGAATAACTAAAATCTAGGAATTGCTACACTGGCTACCAAAGTGCTTTAAAATGCTCTTTCCTTTCAAGTCTTGAAAATAGAAATCTGTGGAGGCTCTGTCTAATGATGACAGCAGAGTTAATCTCTCTCCCCTCCTCTCCTTCTCGCCTGTACATTTCTCTTTATCTCTAAGAATCTAAGCGTAAAAGAGACTAAGAAACAAGACAGAAATAATTGCCTCCTATGGTCACCTTCAGAGTGCTTAGTAATGACAACAAACAAAACCTTTAGGTTATTGTTTTTAGAAACCAGAGCATTTTCAACCCTTAAGTTGTCAAGAAAATATGCTCCAGAGAAAGATAATAATCAAGAAGCCTGTCGTCTCCTTAGTGACAAAATAATCTTCAGTAGATCTATCTCCTAATTTGCTAGCATCTGGAAAGAATCAAAAGCCATCTTTGTCTTTTGTTGATCAATAAAAACTGCCAGGGTAGCATGAACAGGAGACTCAAAGTGCTGTAGAGTATAAAATGGAAGGGAGTAAAGGGACATTACCTTCAATTACATGGCAATGTATCTAATTTGGATATACATTTTCTACTTTTGAAATAAACAACTCTTCCACAGCAACTGGAGCCCAGAACACAATAGCTGTCTACAACCCTTTACCCTACCAGGAGCTTGAGCCAAAGCAGAGAAAATAAAGGAAGACGTTTATGGCACTTTATTCCATGTCCCAACACAGCAGCCTGCTGCCACCGAGACACTCACGTGCCTCTATTGTCCACTCTAATAGCTTAATAAGACGAATCCTCAGGAGGAAACCAGACATCTGAGAATGGTTCCAAGAAAAATCTGACTTCATAAAGGCTGTTTGCAACTCCCACTGGGCAGAGTGGAGCAGGCACTACAATTAGGATGTGCACTCAAGCAATGCCACTTGGAGATTTTCTACAGCCTCTTGGAATAAGTTCCTTCACTGAAATGCCAATGAGCCATGAAACCAAGCAGGGAGCTATGGACCAGGAACAGGTCCAGGTCATGTAGGCGGCCAACAACTGGAGGGGGCACGTGGCACTAGGAGCCCGGATGGCTAAGCTCCTTTTAGCACTGAGCTCGGGGCACATGGACCCCTTGCTGGTCCCACCCTCAGGGCATACTTTAACAACTCAGGATGCAACCTGGAGATAGTGATGGAGGAAAATCCAAAGAGAATATAAAAAGGAATGAGGTAGCCGAGGCCACACCAAAGGACTCAGAAGGTCGCAGGGTAGAAATGTGACAGGATACATTTACAATGGAAATGCTAAGGCAAGCAGCTGGAAATGTGTCTATACAGATACAACCTGACATGTAAACCATAGGAAGAATATTTTTTTATGCTGCTGTAGATTTAGAAATCTTTTATTTTTTAAATTATCTTACAGTAACAGTTTCTTGTTGTTGTACAGTTCTATGAATTTTAACACAAACATAGAGAAGTGTAGCACCAAAATCGATACTGAACAGTTCCATCACCCCCCAAAACTCCCCTATGCTATCCCTTTCTGCTCACACCCTTCCCCACCCTATCCCTTGTCAACCACATTTCCATCACTGTATTTCTGCCTTCCAGATTGTGGCATAAATGAGATTACAGAGTATGGGACCCTTTGAGACTGGCTTCTTTCACTCAACATAACATCCCTGAGATTCACCTGAGTTGTGGTGTGCATCAACAGTTGATCTGTTTCTACTGCTTAATTAACAAATACAGGCGGACCTGGGAGATACTGCAGGTTCAGTTCCAGAACACTGCAATACAGCAAGTACTGCAATCAAGCGAGTCACAGCCATTGTTTGGTTGCTGTGCATATAATAGTTATGTTCATAATGCATATAAAAGTTATGTTTACATTATACTTTAGTCTATTAAGTGTGCAGTAGCATTATGTCTAAAAAAAACATGTACACACCTTAATTAAAAAATACTTTATACTACAAAGCTACAGTAATCAAAACAGTACGGTACTGGCACAAAAACAGACATATAGATCAATGGAACAGGATAGAAAGCCCAGAAATAAACCCACACACTTATGGTCAATTAATCTATGACAAAGGAGGCAAGAATAGACAATGGAGAAAAGACAGTCTCTTCACTAAGTGGTACTGGGAAAACTGGACAGCTACATGTAAAAGAATAAAATTAGAACATTCTCTAACACCATATAGAAAAACAAATTCAAAATGGATTAAAGACCTAAATGTAAGACCAGATACTATTAAACTCCTAGAGAAAAACATAGGCAGGACACTCTTTGACATAAATTTCAGCAATATTTTTTTTGGATCCATCTCCTAGAGTAATGGAAATAAAAACAAAAATAAACAAATGGGACCTAGTTAAACTTAAAAGCTTCACAACAAAGGAAAGCATAAACAAAAAGAAAAGACAACCTATGGACTGGGAGAAAATATTTGCAAACGATGCTACCAACAAGGGATTAATGTCCAAAATATACAAACAGCTCATACAGCTTAATATTAAAAAAAAAACCCAATTAAAAAATGGGTAGAAGACCTATACAGACATTTCTCCAAAGAAGACATACAGATGGCCAACAGGCATATGAAATGATGCTCAATGTCGTTAATTATTAGAGAAATGCAAATCAAAACTACTATGAGGTACCACCTCACTCCAGTCAGAATGGCCATCATCAAAAAATCTACAAATAATAAATGGTGGACAGGGTGTGGGGAAAGGCAACCTTCCAAACTGTTGGTAGAAAGGTAAATTGGTGCAGCCACTATGAAGAACAGTATGGAGGTTCCTTAAAAAACTAAAAATAGAGTTAGCATATGATCCATCAATCCCACTCCTGGGCATATATCTAGAGAAAACTCTAATTTGAAAAGATACATGCACCGCAAAGTTCATAGCAGAACTATTCACAATAGCCAAGACATGGAAACAACCTAAATGTCCATCAACAGATGAATGGATAAAGAAGATGTGGTACATATATATGATGGAATACTACTCAGACATAAAAAAGAATGAAATAATGCCATTTGAAGCTACATGGATAGACCTAGAGATTATCATAGTAAGTGAAGTAAACCAGACAAAGACAAATATCGTATGATATCACTTGTATGTGGAATCTAAAAAAATAATACAAAAAAAACTATTTACAAAACAGAAATAGACTCACAGACATAGAAAACAAACTTATGGCCACCAAAGGGGAAAGCTAGGGAAGGGATAAATTAAGAGTTTGGGATTAACATACATATACTACTACTATATATAAGACAGATAAACAACAAGGACCTACTATATAGTACAGGGAACTATATTCAATATCTTGTAATAACCTATAATGGGAAAGAATCTGAAAAAGAATATATATATATGTGTGTGTGTGTATATATATATATATACACATATATATGTATAGCTGAGTCACTTTGCTGTACATCTGAAACTAACATAACATTGTAAATTAACTATAATTTTAAAAATTTCTTCATATAAAGAAAACCTTTTTTGTTAAAAAAATGCTAACAATCATCTGACAATGCAGGGTTGCCACAAACATTCAATTTGTAAAAGAACACAATTATCTGCAAAGTGCAGTAAAGTAAGGCGCAGTAAAACAAGGTCTGCCTGTATACTGTATGAATGTATTGATATCACAGTTTATTTATCCATTCACCTGCTGAGGGATGTTTTGGTTGTTTCTAGTTTTTGACAATTATGAATAGAACCGCTATAAACATTCATGTACAGGTTTTTATATGGACAATTCTTTTGTTTCTCTAGGATGAATACCCAGGAGTGGTACTGCTGGGTATTATGGTAAGTGTATACTTAGTTTCAAATGGAACTGCCAAAATATTTTCCAGGATGGCTGTAGTATCTTGCTTTCCGTCTAACAATATAAGCAATATAAAAGTTCCAGTTGCTCCACATCATTGGCAGCACTTGGTATTGTCGGTATTTTAAATTTTAGTCATTCCAATAGGTCTGTAGAGGTATCCCATTATATACGGTTTTAATCTGCATTTCCCTAATGGTTAATGATGCTGACCATTGTTTCATTGCTTATTTGCCATCCTTATGTCCTTTTTAGGGAAGTGTCTGTTCAATCCTTTGCCCATTTAAAAATTATGTTTGTTTTATTTTTGCTGCCTTTTGCAAGTTCTTTATATATTCGGGATATGAGTCCTTTGTTGGATATCTAATTTGCAAATACTTTCTCCTAGGCTGTGGCTTCTTTTTGAAAATTCTGTTATAGTGTATTTTGCAGAAAAAAATTTTTAATTTTGATTAAGTCCGATATATAAATCTTTCCTCTTAGGGATCTTGCTTTTGGTGTCATGTCTAAGAACTATCTGCCTACCCTGATGTTCAGAATATATCCTGTGTTTTCTTCTAAAACCTTTACTTAGACCTACAATATATTTTGAGTTAATTTTGAATATAACGTATGAGATTTAGGTTAATGTTCCTTTTTTTTGCATATGGATAGACAACTATTCCAGCACTATTTGTTGAAAAGGTTATCCTTTCTCCATTGAATTTCTTTAGCACCTCTGTCAAAAATCAAAAGGCCGTATGTGTGTCGGTCTATTGAACTCTTTAATCTGTTCCATTGATCTATATGTCTATCCCTTCACCAATACCACACTGTTTTTATTACTGTAGCTTTATTTTAATCTTAAATTTGAGTAATGTGATTCCTCCCCTGTTAGTCTTCTTTTTCAAAACTGTTTTTGCTACCCTAGTTCCTTTGCCCTTCCATATAAATTTTAAAATCAGTTTATTTGTATCTACAATATTTGCAATATAGCACATTCCTTTTTGGTAAAGGGGATAAGCAAGTGCCTGAGATGGGATGGAGGTTGTTGGTAAATATAGAAGGCACACTCTAGAAGTGAAGGGGATGGCAGTTAAAAAAAAGACAAAGGTCAGAAACTAAGAAGACAAATAACTGATCTGTTCTGAGCTCACTCTTTGTTATCAGAGTTCTAGTAGGTAATGAACAGCAGCACAGGGTTGTGTTGAGGTCCATGGTGAACCATGAATTATCAGCAGCAAATGTGGACTCCTTCTCAAGACCACATGTGAAGAGCTCTCCAGAGACTGAAATGGAGAGGCAGTGGCACCACAGGTTTAGCAGTGCTCAACTGGGCACGAGAAGTATGTAATCAGAGATTGTTTCCTCTCCAAATAATGAGAGAATGATTAGCCTAATGCCCTTCATTTAAGATGGTTAGGACAAAATAATCTGATTTATAGATTTACCAACTACAAGACACACACAGAGCCAATTTTCAAAAACGTACATATGAAGTAAAATGTTTTAATCCTAAAGCAGCATTCAACTGAATACTGTTTGGTGACCCAGAAGGTATTTCAAGACCCCAAAGTATCTTTGCATCATCCTTAGTGCATCAAAAAGGTTCTGCTTCTTTAACCTTGCTACAGTCTGAATTCTGGATGGAGGGGAGCTCTTTTTGAGCTTCTACCCTTTTCACGCAAGCCTAGGTTTCTTAGGTGGATTAAGTGAGCTGAACACAAATTCTGTGGGAGACAGAGATCCCAGATGTCCAAGTTTAAACAAAGGTTTGCTCACCTGATTGTGAATCCAGAGAGCAGGAGGGTGGTTTGTGTATTTCACTGCCAATTCTATCATTCTCTCTTGTTCTAGCAGTCTGGGGCTGGAGCATATTGAGAACCCACCAACCACAGAGACTCCTGGGATAAAGAAGTCAACCCTAAAAGGAAAGGCAAGTAAATGACTATTGTTGAAGCAATTTTAAAAGTGGGTAGTAAGGTAAACAAAACTGACAAACTTTTAGCTAGACTAAGAAAAAAGGAGAAAAAAATAAAATTACTAAAATCAAGAATGAATGATGGGACATAATCACCAACCTCACCAAAAAAAAAAAAAAAAAGATTACAAAGGAATTCTATGAATAAGATAAAAAATTAGTTAACTCAGATGAAATGGACGCATTCCTTGAAAGACACAAATTACTTAACTGGACTCAAGAAGAAACTGAAAATCTGAACAGACCCATAGTAAGTAAATGGATTGAATTAGTAATTTTAAAACTTCCCACAAGAAAAGAATAGGTCCAGATGGCAGCACTGGTGAACTCTACCAAACATTTAAAGAAGAATTAATGCTAATCTTTCACAAATACTTCCAAAAAACCCAGAAAAGAACATTTCCCAACTTATTCTATGAGGTCAGTTACCCTGATACCAAAACCAGACAAAGCTATCACAAGAAAAGAAACTATAGATCAACATCCCTTGTGAATACAGATGCAAAAATCCCAGGAATACAAGATTGGTTTAACATACAGAAATCAATCCAATGAAATAAACCCACTTAACAGAATAAAGGACAAAACCCATGTGATCATCTCAACAGATGCAAAAATGGCATCTGACAAAATTCAATACCCTTACATAATAAAAATACTCAACAAACCAGGAATCAATGTGAACTTCCTCAACACGATAAAGGCAACTATAAAATATCTACAGCCAACATCATATTTAACCTTGAAAGGCCAAAAACTCCCCCACTAAGAACAGAAACAAGACAAAGATGTCTGCTCTGACCACTTCTACTCAACATTGTACTAAAGGTTCTAGCCAAGGCAATTAAGCAAGAAAATGAAATAAAAGGCATCCAGATTGGAGGGAAAGAAGTTGCAGATGACTTAATATTGTATATAGAAAATTCCAAGGAATTTACTATAAATATATTAGACTAATAAGTTCAAATAAGGCTGCAGGATTTAAAATCAGTAATAAAAACCAATTTTACTTCTACACACTAGCAATGAACAATCTAAATGTGAAATTAAGAAAAATAATTCTATTTATAATAGAATAAAATAATAAAATAACTGGGAATAATCTTAAAAGAAGTTTAAGATTTGTACACTGAAAACTACAAAACATTGTTGAAAAAAATCAAAGAAGATCTAAATAAACAGAAAGGCTTCTCATGCTCATGGACTAGAAGACCTAACACTGTTAAGATGGCATTAGTGCCCAAAGTGATCTACAGATTCAATACAATACCTATCAAACCCTAGCTGGTTTCTTTGCAGAAACTGACAAGTTGATCATAAAACTGATATGAAATTCAAGGAAACCAGAATCATAGAAGAATAAATTTGGAGGATTCATACCTTCTGATTTCAAAACTTATTATAAATCTACAGTAATGAGGACACTGTGTACTGGTGTAAGGACAGGCGTATATATCAATGGCAAAGAACTGAGAATCCAGAAATAAGCTCTTAGATTTATGGTTGATTTTCAACAACAATACCAACACAATTCAATGGCAAAAGAATAGTCTTTTCAACAAATCGTGCTGGTTTTGTAGTAATCTATAAGGGAAAAGAACCTGAAAAAGAATATATATATATATATGTGTGTGTGTGTGTGTGTGTGTGTGTATATATATATATATATATATATATATATATATATATATATATATATATAAAAATAACTAAATCACTTTGCTGTACACCTGAAACTAACACACCATCGTAAATCAACTATACTTCAATTAAAACAAACAAACAACAAGTGGTGCTGTGACAACTGAATAGCCACACAAAAAGAATAAAGTTGGACCCCTACCTCACAGCATATA
This sequence comes from Balaenoptera acutorostrata, assembly GCF_949987535.1. NCBI lineage: Eukaryota > Metazoa > Chordata > Mammalia > Artiodactyla > Balaenopteridae > Balaenoptera > Balaenoptera acutorostrata. The sequence continues at coordinate 10,978,764 of NC_080067.1, forward strand.
CAAACATTAACTCAGATCACAGACTTAAATATAAAAGCTAAAATTATAAACTCTTAGAAGACTTACACAGGAGTAACTCTTCATGGCAACAGATACTTAGAAATGACACTAAAACACAAAGGTCAAAGAAAAAATGGAGAAACCAGACTGCATAAAAGGAAAAACTTTGTGCCACAAATGATACCATCAAGAAAAGATGACCCTCAGAATGGGAGAAAATATTTTCAAATCATGTATCTAATAAGGGACTTGGATACACATTATATAAAGAACTCTTAACAAGTCAGTAATAAAAAGACAACTCAAGTAAAAAATGGGCAAAGGATTTGTACAAACGTTTCTCCAAAGAAGATATACAAATGGTTAATAAGTACATGAAAAATGAAGATATACAAATGGTTAATAAGTACATGAAAAATCCTCAACATCATTAGTTATTAGGGAAAGGCAAATCAAAATCACCATGGGCTATCACTTCACACTCACTAGGATGGATGGCTAATCAAAAAGACAATACCAAGTGTGAGTGAGGATCAGAGAAATCAGAACCCTTACACATCGCTGATGGGAATGTAAAATGGTCTTGCCACTTTAGAAAACAATTTGGCAGTGCCTGAAAATGTTAAACATGTGTGACCAGCAATTCCACTCCTAGGTATATACCGAAGAGAAAAAAATATATATGTCCACTCAAAAACATGTACATGAATGTTCATAGCAGCATTATTGATAATAGTCTAAAAGTTTCAAAATAATCTAAACATCTGTCAACTGATAAATGCATAAACAAAATGTGGTACATCCACACGACGGAATTAAATACTGATCACATGCCACCACATCGATGGACAATGAAATTATGTTAAGTTAAAGAAACCAGTCACAAAAAAAGATCACATATTGTATATTTCTATTGATATTAAATGTCCAGAATAGGCAAATCTGCAAAGACAGAAAGTAGAACAGTGGTTGCCTAAGAGGGTGAGGATGGGGACTGAATGATAATCAGTACAGAGTTTCTTTCTGGGATGATGAGAACGTTGTAAAATTTGTCTGGGCTGATTGATCACTGTACAGTTCTGTGAATATATGAGAAATCACTGAACTGTACACTTTAAATGCGTGAATTTTATGATATGTAAAGTATATCTCAATAAAAGTTTTTAAAAAGTGTGGGGAAAAAAATGGCAACAAACACTCTCTCACTGGCATTTGAAAAACTAAACAGGCTGATGCGGGCTCCTAAGTTCCAAGAGTCTCATTTTCCTTCTCTTCTAACCATTCTCCTGTAGTCGAGAACTCTTGTGAGTCTCAAGCCTTCTACTGAATTGAATTCTACGCCACAGAAACTTTTTTTTGGGGAGGGGGGCGGATTCTAGGAAATGCAACAAATCTAGTCACATAACAAGGAAAGAGAAACTTATTAGAAACTGGGACCACAGGAAATTCTCATCTCCATGCCCAGGAAACTCAAATATCCAATATAGCTGTTTCTCAGCCATCAAAGAGCGATAGTATTAAAAAAAAGCAATAGTATCATTTCCCTCCAGTTGCTTCCCTACCAGCAGGCTTACACGAAAAGCACTTGATGTTCTCTCCTGATTTGATCTATGTATGGCCTTAAAAGATGTTCTCTTCTCATCTCTGGCCTTAGATATCTGGTCATTTTTTTATAGTCTTAGAAAACCAGTTCTGGACTGGAAGTGCTCCAGAAAAGGCCCCCAGGCTGTTTTTGCATTTATTCACTTCCTTCTTTCCCATGAATACTCTAATTTCCCTTCCATTTCAGACAAGATACAAATTTTAAAAGACTATAGCTAACATTTATTAACACAGTTGCTATGTGCTTTCAGAGAAGAGGTAAATGGCATCTCCATAGCTTGTGTGTTTAAAAAAATTAATCTCTGAGCTACTTTTGCTGCTTTATCTCCTGAACTATAGCACCCTCTGCTGCTTGATGGTGATAAAGACCTTTCTCTCAGGTGAGTGAAAGGGAATCCCTCTTCTCTAGTAACTCTGGAAACCCTTTGCCTTTAAAAGGACTCCTTCAGGAAATGCTACAGAAGAACCTCAGCTGAATGGACTTAAGAAAATATGTACAATACATAAAACATAAAACAATAATAAAACATCTTTCCAAGAAAGAATTAAGTTTTAAACACACAAGTGTGCGCGCGCACATGCACCCCTTTAAAAATGCCCTCTGCAGGATTAGCACCCAGATGAGTGAGTACATGAAGAGCAGAGAGAAAGGACCTAGTTCTGTAGTGAAGCGCACATATCCACATCCAATGTGACACACCAGGCAGCCCCATCCTGCCCCAGGGCCCAGCACAGAGCAGGCACACAAACCACAGCCGAATGAAAATGCTTTACCCCGAGATCCCAAAACTCTTTAGCCGTCAGCTACCGTACTCGGCAAACGTGACAGATGGCATCTGCCCACCATGAACAGGCACTGGGGTTGGTGTTGCAGGTAAAGATGCAACTATGTCTTGGTTCCTGCCCTCAAAAAACTCCCAAATGGGAGGAAAATTAACAAATAAACACGATTAATGGGGCTATGAAAAAATCTGCTTGGCAGAGAGAAAACGCTCATCATTTGAGATCTGTCTGGAAGTACCTATACTTAGTACAGGTTTCTTCTTAGCTCCAACATATGTGATCCTGATTTTCTCAGGAAAATACTAATAAAGCCGCTGCTTTATTTAAAAAAAAAAAACTTGCTTGGGGGGTGGGGCGTGGGGAGGGGAGGCGAGGAAGAAGTAGTCAGTTCCACTAGGGGTGGAGGAATTAGGAAGGACTTCACAGAGGAGTCCTGAAGGACAGTGCTCATAAGACAAGCAGTGGAGGAGGACACCATGTGAACAAAGACGCCGAGGAGCGCAGCACTTCCTCAGTGTGGCCCTGTGAGTCAGCGCTGCGAGGCCGTCTATAACCGTCTACAGCGCAGCTGCCCTGCCAGCGGGTGGCGGGGGGAAGAGTCCTATTTCTCTAATCTTGCTCCTCTAATCACTTTCTTCTCAGTGTCCTCCTCCTCTTAGTACAGCCCAGTCACTTGCAAGCATAGGACCTTGTGTTATCTTGTACGAAGTCAGAGACACACCTTTCTCCCTCCAAAAACGCTTGGGCCTTGCTCCCCGGGGTGTGTTCTGTGCACAGCCCAGGTGTGGAGCTCGCACTGACTGTACACGAGGGGCGGCATCACAGGGAGTGGAGCTGTGCACTCGCCCACTCCTCGCACGTCTGCTGCTCTTCCAACAACAGCCTCACTGCAGGGGAACTGGCAGAGGAGCTAAGAGTTACAATCTGTCCCTTGGGCCTCACCAACACAGATGATCTAACTGACTGTGAAGCATTGGCTACAACAAAAAACAAAACAAACTCTGCCTGACATACCCCAAGACACAAAAATATTACTATTCCCTGTTTAAAGACATGGAAACGGAAGCCCAGAGCAAGAAGGAAGCCGCCCACATCACAGAGCCAGCAGGTAGCAAAGCGAGCCTTTGGACCAGGCGGTCTGCGAAGCACAAGGCGTGTGACGCTATGATACAGCCTCCCAGGGGGACAGACCCAACATTGGTGATATTACCAAATCCATTCACTGATACAGTGTATGTGACACCCACCCTGAGTGATTTTATCTTGAGGCTCACAGGGAAACCCTATTTCTATGTATATCACCAGAGAACGATGACATTTTTCTTATCAGATAACAGTTTGCAAACTTACAGTTTGCAAGTGTTAACACACTCGCACGCACACCATGGGAGCAGCAGTGTAACAAAGGCATAGGCTTTTTCTAATCAGGACGCTGGGGTCAGAGTCTTGGCACAATTCTGAGTTGGAGGCAGGGAGATAATGGTGTGCACAGGACACAAACACTTCCCCAGAAGGGAAATGTGGAAAGATAGATCATTACAATTAACGTTTGCACTTTTCAATGTAATAACTGCTCAACTAGTTTGGAAGGGTAAAAACGCTGCCCTCCCCCCTAAGACAGCCCAAATTCACTTAATATGTATCACTGAACATGTGCAAAGATTGCAGTAAATTGCTTCACAAACGCAAATTATTGCAATCAGCATCTTGTTTTCTAGTTCTAAATTCAAAGGCAAACTATTAACACAAGACTGCTAACTCTTGCTATTATCACATTTGCTATTATCACACATCCTCCTTCTAACAAAACCACATTTCCAGATGGACTGCCAAAATTAGTCAAGTGACTCCTAAGAAAGACGACCAAGATTGACATGCCAGAAATTCATTTAGAAATGAATGCTTTATTTAAATAAAGGAAACAGACACCCAAACACACCTTTCCTAAGGAAATACAAGTTTTTATTTACAATTCAACTTGAATCCCAGCTCAGTGAGGCCATTTGTGGCAACAGTGGGACAGCTGGGCTGTTACCTTGTCAGCACACTGACCAGCTCTCAGAGTCCTGAGTGTGATGTGGTCTGGGCCCCATGGGGGATCCTGATAATAAATTCAGCAAAATATTTCAACTCAACCCAGACAAGTTATGAGGGACACAGGAATTCAGACGAGAGGATGGGAAGCTCTGTGACATACCTGGTTAGAATAACCAGTTTCAGACTGCTGTGTTTACTCTGCATTTGACATAAAGAAGACCGACTTTTAAAAATGGATCAACCCCCGGCAACACATAACTGAAGCACATTAGATTACTGCAGTGCAATCTATTAGCAGCCATTCCTGCAGAATGTAATCAGAGTTGTCAAGTCCTCAGACCACAACTAGCTGCTCTATTTCAATCTGGAAAACTCAAGAAGTTCTGGAAGGTACTCCTTGGCATGAGCCCTCCCAGAGTCCACCATTAGCCCCACCAAAAAGCCAGGTAGGCTCCAGTGCTGGGTCACCTCAGGCCAAACAACCAACAGGGAGGGCACTCACCCCACCCATCAGCAGACAAGCAGATTAAAGTTTTACTGAGCTCTGCCCACCAGAGCAACACCCAGCTATACCCAACAACAGTCCCTCCCATCAGGAAGCTTGCACAAGCCTCTTAGATAGCCTCATCCACCAGAAGGCAGAGAGCAGAAGCAAGGCAAGAAGAACTACAATTCTGCAGCCTGTGGAACGAAAACCACATTCACAGAAAGATAGACAACATGAAAAGGCAGAGGGCTATGTACCAGATGAAGGAACAAGATAAAACCCCAGAAAAACAATGAAGTGGAGACAGGCAACCTTCCAGAACAAGAATTCAGAATAAAGATAGTGAAGATGATCCAGGATCTTGGAAAAAGAATAGAGGCAAAGATCAAGAAGACGCAAGAAACGTTTAACAAAGACCTAGAAGAATTAAAGAACAAACAGAGATGAACAATACAATAACTGAAATGAAAAATACACTAGAAGGAATCAATAGCAGAATAACTGAGGCAGAAAAAAGGATAAGTGATCCGGAAGACATAATGGTGGAATTCACTGCCACAGAACAGAATAAAGAAAAGAGAATGAAAAGAAATAAAGACAGCCTAAGAGACCTCTGGGACAACATTAAACGTACCAACATTCGCATTATAGGGGTCCCAGAAGAAGAAGAGAGAGAGAAAGGACCCGAGAAAATATTTGAAGAGATTATACACAAAAACTTGCCTAACATGGGAAAGGAAATAGCCACCCAAGTCCAGGAAGCACAGAGAGTCACAGGCAGGATAAACCAAGGACAAACATGCCAAGACACATAGTAATCAAACTGACAAAAATTAAAGGCAAAGAAAAATTATTAAAAGCAACAAGGGAGGGGCTTCCCTGCTGGCGCAGTGGTTGAGGATCCACCTGCCAATGCAGGGGACGTGGGTTCAAGCCCTGGTCCGGAAAGATCCCACATGCTGCGGAGCAACTAAGCCCACGCACCACAGCTACTGAGGCCGCACTCTAGAGTCCGCAAGCCACAACTACTGAAGCCCAAGTGCCTAGAGCCCATGCTCTGCAACAAGAGAAGCCACCGCAATGAGAAGCCTGTGCACCGCAACGAAGAGGAGCCCCAGCTCACCGCAACTAGAGAAAGTCCACGTGCAGCAATGAAGACGCAGCACAACCCAAAATAAATAAATAAATGAATAAATAAATAAATAAATTTATTTTTAAAAAAAGCAACAAGGGAAAAACGTCAAATAACATACAAGGGAACTCCCATGAAGTTAACAGCTGATCTCTCAGCAGAAACTCTACAAGCCAGAAGAGAGTGGCACGATATATTTAAAGTGATGAAAGGGAAGAACCTACAACCAAGATTACTCTACCTGGCAAGGATCTCATTCAGATTCAATGGAGAAGTCAAAAGCTTTACAGACAAGCAAAAGCTAAGAGAATTCAGCACCACCAAACCAGCTCTACAACAAATGCTAAAGGAACTTCTCTAAGTGGGAAACACAAGACAAGAAAAGGATCTACAAAAACAAACCCAAAACATTAAGAAAATAGTAATAGGAACATACATATCGATAATTACCTCAAACGTGAATGCATTAAATGCTCCAACCAAAAGACACAGGCTCACTGAATGGATACAAAAAAAAAAAACCCATATGTATGCTGCCTACAAGAGAGCCACTTCAGAGCTAGGGACACATACAGACTGAAAGCGAGGGGATGGAAAAAGATATTCCATGCAAATGGAAATCAGAAGAAAACTGAAGTAGCAATACTCGTATCAGATAAAACAGACTTTAAAATAAAGAATGTTACAAGAGACAAGGAAGGACACTACATAATGAGCAAAGGATCAATCCAAGAAGAAGCTGTAATGATTATAAATATATATGCACCCCGCATAGGAGCACCTCAATACATAAGGCAAATGCTAACAGCTGTAAAAGAGGAAATCAACAGTAACACAATAATAGTGGGGGACTTTAACACCTCATTTACACCAAAGGACAGATCATCCAAACAGAAAATTAATAAGGAAACACAAGCTTTAAGTGACACAACAGAACAGATAGATTTGATATTGATAGGACATTCCATCCGAAAATAGCAGATTACACTTTCTTCTCAAGTGAACACAGAACATTCTCCAGGATAGATCACATCTTGGGTCACAAACCAAGCCTCGGTAAATTTAAGAAAACTGAAATCATATCAAGCATCTTTTCCGACCACAAGGCTATGAGATTAGAAATCAATTACAGGGGGAGAAAACATAAAAAACACAAACACGTGGAGGCTAAACAATACGTTACTAAATAACCAAGAGATCACTGAATATGATCATCTCAATAGATGCAGAAAAGGCTTTTGACAAAATCCAACACCCATTTATGATAAAAACTCTCCAGGAAGTGGACATAGAGGGAACCTTCCTCAACATAATAAAGGCCATATACGACAAACCCACAGCAAACATCATTCTCAATGGTGAAAAACTGAAAGCATTTCTTCTAAGATCAGGAACAAGACAAGGATGTCTGCTCTCGCCACTATTATTCAACACAATTTTGGAAGTCCTAGCCATGGCAATCAGAGAAGAAAAAGAAATAAAAGGAATAGAAACGGGAAAAGAAGAAGTAAAACTGTCACTGCTTGCAGATGACATGATACTATACATAGAGAATCCTAAAGATGCCACCAGAAAACTACTAGAGCTAATCAATGAATTTGGTAAAGTTGCAGGATATAAAATTAATGCACAGAAATTTCTGGCATTCCTATACACTAACAATGAAAGATCAGAAAGAGAAATTAAGGAAACAATCCCATTCACCACTGCAACAAAAAGAATAAAATATCTAGGAATAAACCTACCTAAGGAAGTAAAAGACCTGTACTCAGAAAACTATAAAACACTGATGAAAGAAATCAAAGATGACACAAACAGATGGAGAGATATACCAAGTTCTTAGATTGGAAGAATCAATATTGTGAAAATGACTCCACTACCCAAAGCAATCTACAGATTCGATGCAATCCTTATCAAATTACCAATGGCATTTTTCACAGAACTAGAACAAAAAAATCTTAAAATTTGTATGAAGACACAAAAGACCCCGAATAGCCAAAGGAATCTTGAGGGAAAAAAATGGAGCTGGAGGAATCAGGCTCCCTGACTTCAGACTATACTACAAAGCTACAGTAATCAAGACAACATGGTACTGGCACAAAAACAGAAATATAGACCAATGGAACGGGATAGAAAGACCAGAGATAAACCCACACACCCATGGTCAACTAATCTGTGACAAGGGAGGCAAGGATATACAATGGAGAAAAGACATTCTCTTCAATAAGTGGTGCTGGGAAAACTGGACAGCTCCATGGAAAAGAATGAAATTAGAACACTCCCTGACACCATACACAAAAACAAGCTCAAAACGGATTAAAGACCTAAATGTAAGATGAGACACTATAAAACTCTTAGAGAAAAATATAGGGAGAACACTCTTTGACATAAATCACAGCAAGATCTTTTTTGACCCACATCCTAGAGTAATGGAAATAAAAACGAAAATAAACAAATGGGACCTAATTAAACTTAAAAGCTTTTGCACAGCAAAGGAACCTATAAACAAGACAAAATGCAACCCTCAGAATGGGAGAAAATATTTGCAAACGAATCAACGGACAAAGAATTAATCTCCAAAACACATAAACAGCTCATGCAGCTCAATATTAAAAAAACAAACAACCCAATCCAAAAATGGGCAGAAGACCTAAATAGACATCTCTCCAATGAAGACATACAGATGGCCAAGAGGCAAATGAAAAGCTGCTCAACATCACTAATTATTAGAGAAATATAAATCAAAACCACAGCGAGGTATCACCTCACACCAGTTAGAATAGGCATCATCAGAAAATCTACAAATGAAAAATGCTGGAGAGGGTGTGGAGAAAAGGGAACCAACCCTCTTGCTCTGTTGGTGGGAATGTAAATTGATACAGCCACTATGGAGAACAGTATGGAGGTTCCTTAAAAAACTAAAAATAGAATTACCATATGACCCAGCAATCCCACTACTGGGCATATTACCAGAGAAAACCATAATTCAAAAGGACACATGCACCCCAATGTTCCTTGCAGCACTATTTACAATAGCCAAGTCATGGAAGCAACCTAAATGCCTATCAACAGACAAATGGATAAAGAAGATCTGGTACAGATATACAAAGGAATATTACTCAGTCATAAAAAAGGAACAAAACTGGATCATTTGTAGAGATGTGGATGGACGTAGAGACTGTCATACAGAGTGAAGTAAGTCAGAAAGAGAAAAACAAATATTGTATATTAATGCATACATGTGGAATCTAGAAAAATGGTACAGATGAACTGGTTTGCAAGGCAGAAATAGAGACACAGATGTAGAGAACAAACAATGTAGACAACAAGGGGGGGAGGTGGGATGAACTGGCAGATTGGGATTGACATATATACACCAATATGTATAAAATAGATAAATAATAAAAACCGGCTGTATAAAAAATAAATACATAAAATAAAAATTTTTTAAAAAGTGTATCAACCCCCAGCAACACATAACTGAAGCAGATTAGATTACTGCAGTGCATTCTATTAGCAGCCATTCCTGCAGAATGTAATTATCAGAGCCATCGGGTCCTCGGACCACAACTAGCTGCTTTGTTTCAATCTGGAAAACTCAAGGCAGCAATTTTCATGTATGACTGAGAGGGTCATGGGCTCAAAACCAAGGTGAGCTGAGGATAGGAAATGAATCAGATTCTCCATGCCAAAAAGAGGCTCAGGCCGAATGGAGACGCTCTAGAATTCCTACTCCCTGGGAGAAACAGTAGCCATAGAAGTCCTTTCCAGAAGGAAAAACAAGCTCTTGTATCTGATGGCACCTCGAACACACACACACTTAGGAAACAGAAGAGCCACTTACCACTGGCCGGCTTTAAAAGAAAAGTCTTTATCAGCGACAAGCAGGCGGAGCCTCTTCACAGACGGGGACTCATCAGCTGCTCCACACACCTTAGCTGCTGACACGACCTGGAGCCAAAAGACCACAGTGGCTGAGGTTAGGTGCCCACAACTCAGGGACAAACTGTGGCTTTCTGGTAGGTAGGTTTTTGGGTTTTTTTAAAATCTACAAAGATGTGGGTTTTGAAAATTGCAAAACAAGGTGAAGCACACTTTGCTTTAGAATTCTGCCTACCACCAGGTGAACAAATTTTAATTATTTTGGGAGAATTTTATTCTGCATACAAAACTCACCTCTGAAAGGGACCGTTTAACAAGCGTGTATTTGTGGAGCGTGCGGTGTGTGCCACGCACGAGGCTGGGTGCTCTGGGGAAGAGCCGGGGCACCGGAGCCCCATGCAGCCCTGCCTGGAGCCTGACTGCTCTGTCGGCGCTATGCACGCAAATGAGACCGTCAGCCACAAGCCTGTGTTTGTTCTGAGCCCACCAGAAGCCCACGCCAAGCTGACTTCAGAAATTAAAAGCAAGCACTTAGAAAACTTTTTTTTTTTTTAAGCAATTTTCACAGAGTAAATTGTGTGCCTGTTTAATCTAATAACAGACAACAAATTGGGTTTGTACTCCTTGTGCTTTTGTTTTCTTCATTTATTTTTTCTAATTCATTTTTTATTATATTTTACAAGATATAAACAGTTCACAACCTTCAAACAACAAAAACGGCCCTTTGCTACAGATCGTTGGAGAAACACTATTTTAAACGATGTATCTGATTTCTAGGAAATCCTAAAAAGGTCTGAGTCAGGTACTCTTCAGTTCAGTGACATCCATGCCTCCAACACCCCTCAAATTCCAAAGGCCTCTACTTCCTACATTCCTTGTTTCTTCCGCCTGTGGGTTTCTCTTCCTCCCAAACCTGGGATTTCTTCACAACAGGAGAGAAAAGACAATATGACTCTTTCCTCCACCTACTGCCCTTCAGCTCCACTTCTGGCAGCAAACCAAATCAGTAGCAGGTGACCAAACACAGCCCTTCTCCTTGACCGTGTTACCTTCACAGCTCCATTAGGGGGCGCCTTGGGAATCTGTCGAGGTCAGTGAGCCTCCCACCCTAATGCTAGCTCCCCTAGCCCCTTTTTTCCAATAGGACCAAGTCCAGTCAAACTATCAGTGGGAGACAATCCTTAAAAATCCACAGGAAAATTCTCCAGATGATGATGGTCTCTCTCGCTACCTCAACAAACCTCTTAAAATGTTCTCCCTTTCTCTTGCTCCTGTAAAATCCCCTGCCTCTCTTTCTCTGTATTTTTGCCAGTCCTCTCTCTCCTCCTCTCCCTGAGAGCAAGTCGGGTGAATATCCGCTCTGGAGCCTCTGAGCCTGGCCCCACCCCCGCCCTGCATGAAACGCTGCTTCACCAGCTCCCACCAGCCTTTCCTCCACGTTCAACCTGCCCCTCTAGACCCCCTGACTCATCAGACATGATGTCTAATGCTAACTGCTCATCCTCAACAATTCAGCAGCGAAAAGGAAGCAGCAGAACAGCACAGGCTCTACAGCTAGACTGCTCGGTACTGAAGCCTGGTGCCACCACCTACCCGCCGTGTGACCCTGGGCACACGTGTGACCCGAGGCCGCCTCAGCTGGGAGATGAGAAAAACAGCACCCGTACCTCACAGAGTTGGTGGGAGGATTAAAGGAGACAACACATGCAAAGCGCACATAACGCTGCTGGCCCATAGTAAGTGCTCATTAAGTGTCTGTTTTAAGGTATCTTATTGCATTAATTATAATGAATTTATCAGTATTTATTTGTTATTACAAGAAATCTCACACTTTATCCATTTACGATCGCACATGCCACCTCGCCAGTGCCGCCATGCAGGGCCTCGCAGGCCAAGCACCGCACACCCCAGGGAGCTGTTCTCATGGACGACAATACAGACTATAAAGCATGGTGGTCTTGGTACCACAGCCTATTCATTGTTTTGCTAGAACAAACTTAAAAGCCATACTGTCTTTAAAAGCTATTCTGGAAATCTTGCCTTTAACACTGGCCTCTACTTTTACTTCTTTATCCGACAGAACCTTCCCTGTTCCCTTGATGCTCTCTGCACCCACGGGAAACCTGGCTTCCACTCTCCTGTGACTTCTCCCAAGCTTGGTGGATGTCTTGCCGAACAACCAAACTCAACATCCAGCCTCAGTTCTCAGCCTCCCTTCTGAGCCTCCCTGCTCTCTCTGAATTTGATGCTTCCTACTTCCTTTCCATCCTGAAGCACCCTCCTTGCCTGGGACAGCTGACACTGAACTCTCCCGGTGCCCTCCTGCCTCTCTGACCTGGTCCTCCTGCCCCTTCTCCGCTCCTCCTCCCACTTCCTTACCAGGCGCTTCCTCTGAACTGCCTCACTCCTGCTCCCTCTTCACCTCCGGGCTGAGGCCCTCAAGCACTGCCAAAGCCACGAACCCTCCACCCCAATTCACCATCACTTTCCTGCCAATCACAGGCCCACATCTACACGCCCCTGTAAAAACAGCCAACGTCTGAGGAGCGTTTATCCCAGGTGTATGCCAGGTGCTGAGCTAAATGTTTTATGTGCGTTAATTCATTCAGCTAATATGAATAACCATATTCTATCCCGAGAGACAGTATTGTTACCCTCCATTCTGCAGATGAGGAAATGGAAAGGTTCAGTAACTTGCTCAAGATCACTCAGGAATGGCCGTGTCAGGATTCACACCCAGGTGTGCTTGGCCCTTGACCACCTGAAAGTCCTGATCCAATGGCAAACTCACTGATGTGCACAACTAAACCCAGCATATTCATTCCTTCCACAAACCCTTCTTGAGCTTGGTGCCTGGCGCTGGAGGTGCAGAGGTGGAGAAGGCTGCTCCTGCCCTCAGAGGGCCCCGCAAAAGCAGCCGCCTTTCACGACCAGGGTTTCAATTCTGGATCGACCTTGGAGTCAGCAAGTCAAATCCATGATCGACTGGTACCCGCACACACAGTCTTTGGTTCATCGCTAACACAGGCCAGTTCCACGAATTCAGCTCACGCCTCTTCCTCTCCTTGCTCACCCACCACCATCCTAAGCCAAGAACTCTGTTCTTCTCACTTGAATTTCTGCCTCAGCCTCCTTCTTATCTCTCTCAAAACAGCCAACAGGCGAATATTCCTCATGTTCTGACCTCACCGAGTTACTCACCAGCCCAAAACCCTCCAAGGGCTCCCTAACTCTCAACTACAAACAAAATGCTCAGAGGCCTTGGTAACTCATACCAGCCTGAGCTCCTCCTGGTTTGCCAGCCAAACTGGACGACTTGCCAGTCCTTAAAGGCACCTGACACCTGCCTACCTCTCAAAGCCCTGCTGAGGTCTTTGGGCAGGCACCCGCCCTCAGTCCTGTCACCCTCCCACCCAGGCCTCTGGGCCCTGCTCAAACACCACCCCCCCGCCCAGGTCCTCCCTCTCCTCTCCATCCTCTCAACTCTGCCAATAAAATTTTTCCGCCTGTCTTATCATACTTAGCACATGTAATGTAAATATAAATACTCATGAACAGATCTTTTCCACACACAGCCCACAAGCCTCCTGAGGTCAGGTACTGGATAAAATTTACATCTAGATCACTTCCCTGCCTCAAGCATGGGGCCAAACACATAGTTAAGATTCAGTAAATATCTGCAGAATGAATGAAAACTCTAACTTAAAGTGACTTAAAATTCGTTTCCAAAACAAAGGTTAGTAGAAATTCAGGAGCTATTTGTTGTTCAAAAAAACAAAAAAACAAAAAAGAAAAGAAAAGAAAAAAAAAGCAAGTGGGGGACCACTAAAGAAAATCTAAATTCATGTTCAAAACTGTGGAAAAGTCAGGGAAGGCAGGGGTTTCTTCAGTAGAATAGGAATCTTCCTTTGTTTGCCACACACTCTGTTTTAAATATCTTATTACAAAGACAAAGTAATAACGATCAGCAGAGGACTCTCCATGACATTATTACTCTCATTTTTTTTAGGTTTACAAAAAAGAAACATTTGTTTTTGTAAACAGTCATTATTTTCTTTCAATACAATAATCTGCAAAAACACAGCCAAGAGCTAGATTATTTCATTTGTAACAGTTTAATGGGCATCTGTCAGATTCATTAAAAACTAGATATGTATAAGCTTTAAACACATCCCAAAGAGTCACCTGGTCACAGGGAAATGACATTCATAATCACAGGGGAGGTGGGGAAAGGCACGGAGAATTTCAGCTGAAACATGAGCATGCTTGACCAGCAAATGCTAGACTACATAAAATGAATTCAACAATCATCTGCCAATGTCCAAATAAAAAATTCAATGAAGAAGGGAAAGAAGTTATACTTTCCATTGAAAAAGTCCTATTTTCATCTGGATAGCCCCCAGGACCAAAAATGATCCCAGCTGCTTTACGCCTACTGGTATTAATACAAAAGGCACCATACCTGTTGCTTAGTCCAAATAATCTGGGCAAAATGCTGTAACCGGTCACACAAAATACCTTGCAGAATTCATGATTTTTAAAGACATGCCTCCCTCTTAACACTTTATTTTCTTAATATAAATACTGTTCACTATACAAAGATTTCTAGCAATGGGGATTAAAACCATTAGCAAAATCTTTTTGAAGGCCCTGTCTTTTATGTTATTCTGAAGCTATTTCATACAATTAAGCCATGATTATGGCTCTGGTTATATGCCATTCTTTCTCTACTTTTAGTGAATAAGCAAAACATGATGGAGAAACTGCATGTTTTAACATTTGTACTTGTTCTCATATTTAATGGATCAAAAGATTTCGCAATTGAAACCTCAACTAGCCACGTCCTAAGTTAAAACACATGGCAGGAAATGAAGTTTTCCATAAAATAACATCTAGACTCTTCTACTGTTCAGTAAAATAACAATACATTTGCCAACTTTTACTAGCACCCTTTTTTAATGCTTTGTCAGAGTCAGCATCTAAAAGGAAATGCCATCATACTGACTGAAAGGGTTTTATGGACAATATTTTGATGTTACTGCTGCTACAAAAGTCTCTGTTCAGGAAATGGGCCTTTCTCTGGGAAACCTGGCCGCCTTCCCCTGTTCACTCCCATTCATTCATTTGCTGGCTTAAAAATTTAGACAAAGTCAGGAGTAGAGACGACCTGAAACAAAAACACAGGTGGGGCACAGAGCATTTCAGAGGTGAAGGAAAATTTAGTCATCATCCAGAATAGTGCGTCATCTTACACATAGACACCAAGGCCCAGAGACATGATTTCAACTGTGGCTGAACACCAATCTGATGAGTAGGAATCTGATTAAAAGAAAATGGTTTTACTGAAGTAAATTACTGACAAGGAAAGACCACACAACTCTGTCAACTGTATAACCTCTTCAGTGGTGTGTGCCGTCAACACCACGGCCTGCTGTGACAATGTGCTCTCCCTGCTCCTCCCAAAGACCCACCCGTCCACCTGGGCTGAGTCTGCTCTCTGCCCCCTCAAGCCTTCACTCTCTCATGCATCACTCCTCGCTCCCGTCTCCATGACAACACACGCAAGCGTTCGGGTCTGCCGCCTCACATAAGGACACCGGCAGCAAACGCCTACACACAGCACTCACCACGGGCTAGCCACTCCACATACAGCATTCATTCCACCATCACAACAACCCGAACAGGTGGGTATTGCTATCATCCCCATTTTATATGTGAGAAAACTGAGGTCCCAGAGCTAGTAAGTGGCAAAGCCGAGATTTGAATCCAGGCGCTTGACCACTGTGCTTTGCTGCTTCTCAAAATACAATAATTAAAACAAGCCTCTCCCTTAATCCGGCTGTTACCCCATTTCTCTGTTACCATCCACATAAAAAATTTCAGAGGGATATATGGTCCTGGCTCCACTTCCTTATTTCCCACCCTCTCCCCAACACATCCATCAGGCGTTCACGCTCAGCGATGCACTGACACTGAAGCCAGCCGCTCCGGTGGTCCGCTATCCACTCTGCTATATCCAGTGACGGCCTCTCAGCAGACGTCCACGTGGTTGGCTGCTCCCTCCCGGAAACGCTGTTTCTCCTGGCTTCACCAACACCTGCTGATCGCCTGCCTGCCTCGTCGGCCCCTGCTCCCCCATCTCCTCCGCTGGCCCTTCCTCCCCTGCTTGACCTCTAGATGTTGACACGCCCCAGGCTGAGTGCCGGGCCCTTTCCCTCTCCTCTCTATATGGCTTAAACTTTTCATCTCCGGCAGTGAACTCCAATCTCGTATACCCAACTGCTGACTTCAATTTCCATTTCAAACAAAACATCCAACACAGAACTCTTTTATCTCTCAAAGTTTCTTCCTTTTTATTATGGAAAACGTCAAAACATACACAAAACTAGTAAAAATAGTATAATGAATCTCCATGTAGCCATGACCCACATTCAACAGTTGATGTGAATTGACAAAGCTCATGGCTGATCTTGTCTCATCTGTAACTCCATCTACCTCCCACCCCAGATTATCCCCAAACTGAGCTCTTTATCCCCCCCTCCATACTTGTTCTTCTCTATTTTAGTAAATATGTGCCACCATCACCATCTACCCCAATGATTCAAATCCCAAACTAGAAGTCTCTTTGGTCTCCTGTCCTCTCACTAGCTGTGCGCCCCCCGCCCCACCTGTGAATCCCATCAGCCCCACCCACAACCCCACCACGCTACTCTAAGCGCTACTCTAAGCCACCGTCATCTCTCCCCGGACTATGTCAGTAGCCTCCAACTTGGTGTCAAAGCACCGCAGAAGCCCAGAGCTCTACCGAGCCAATAGATGACCCACTTACAATGTAAACCACACGTCATTTCCCTGCTTTAAACCTTGTATTGTCCTGAGAATAAAACCCTAACTCCTTGTCCAAGGCCACAGCAGTTTCTATGACCTGGGCCCTGCCTACCCCTCATCTATCACCTTCTCTGAACACGCGGAGCTCGTTCCTGCCTCAAAGTCTCCGCACTCTCCAGTCCCTCTGCCAGGAATGCTGTGCACTAGGCTGGCTGGCTTTTCTCCTTATTCGAGTCTCAGCCCAAACGTTACAAACCAATAGGAAATAACCCTCCCACCCCCCATGACCCCATTACCCTGTTTTATTTCCTTCGTAGTGTTTATCACATCTGACATTCTCTGGTTTACCTGCCCCATATACCTCAGGGGCTTTACCTGCCTCATGCACTGCTGTATTCCCCACACCTGGAACGGGGCTAGGTTACAGCAGGCACTCAATGCATGTCTGCTGGATTTAAAATGAAATCCATTTCATTTGACTGGATCCCCTAAGGGAAAAATGGAAAAGAGCCACCTCTTAGATTACTTAATTTGTTGAAAAAAAGTGTGTCGGTGAAAAGCAATGACACTATACATTTTAGACACTAACAAGTAAGTTCTGGGTCTAGTTAAGAAGTAGCAGGTGAGGCAAGTTCTCATTTTCACAGGCCTTATCTGCATATCATCACTGTCCCTACTTTACAAAGGGACTCATCCAAGGCAGTACAGGTAACCAGCCACAGAAGAGGTGTCGAGTGAAAAAAAAATACACAACCTAAAAGTTGAGAATTATGCTTTATTCCGTGGACTAACTGAGGACTTAAGTCTAGGATACAGCCTCTCAGATAGCTCTGAGACTGTTCCAAAGAGGTAAGGGAGGAGCCAGGATATATAGGAGTTTCTGCAAAAAAGAAAAAAACCCAGGTAATCGACCATCAAAAGATTACTACTAATTAAAGAAAAACCAGACATCTCAAGTTAATGAATTCAGTGCTTCCCTATGTATGGGAAGATGCAAGAGTCTGCGCTTATTGAAATCATTCCTTTGATATGCACCTTGGCTATCTAGGGCCAGTATCCTGCTTTTCTCCATCCTGAATCCCCTCAGGGTGCACCATGGGGGGTGGGGGGGTGGCTACAGTGGCTGATGGCTCGATGGCCCCAATATCCTTTGTTTACTGAAATGGGCAGGCGACATTCTTTGTCCACAGTGGGAGTAACACTTGTTTATTCTACTCAGTGAAACAGGTACTGACTGAGTGCCTATGTCATGCCAGCACTATGCCAGGTACTGTGTCTACAGTGGCTTCCCTCTTCACAGACCTCCACTCACAGCAGGGTGCTGGGTACCTGAGGAGCTGGAGGCCAGCTGCCAGGGCCATCAGACTGCACCCCCCTGGGAGATTCTCCAAGAGACTTGGGCCCAGACCCCCCACAAGCCCCCAGCTGCCTCTAGGTGGCAGGTGCCTGAGGTCTCCCCACCACTCTCTGCTCTGTCAGAGCTGACAGTGCCGTGAATGCCAAGTACTGTTCATCTCAATCTGGATAATCTCTAAAAGGTTCTCTGACCATCAGTCGAAGCAAATTAGCTGTCCAACTGCTGGGAAACATTCCATATTAAAAAGATGCCCCCCCCCACCTCCCAACTTGAAGAAGGCCGCTCCAGCACACAATCTTCCCCAAATGTACAGGTGATGACTAGCAGAGAAGTGTAAGAGTTAAACTCAGAACACGATCCAGCTCTCCAACTAAGCAGCCTATTCCACTCAAATCCAAGCCTCAGCAAAACCCAAAGTCAAGCAGATTCTCAGCACTCAGTAACCAGCAATGGGACTCATAGGATCCCCAAATGTCTCTGACCCAGGAGCCCAGTCATTTGGTTTTACTGTGACAGCAGTAACTCTCCCGTTTGTTATGCCCAGTAACACTAAGTGAAGTTTTGATCTGGAACAGAGATAAGGCTGTGTGACATTTACCTCCCATTTTGTTGCTCAATTGAACTTTGTCTAAATCAAGTGTCACAATCCTCTGCTATATTAGAAAGAAAGACCAATTTGATAACAAAGATCTGAGTTCAAGGGCTGAGTTCTCCATTTACTTGAACAAGTCCCTTAAACTTAGGCCAACAATGTAATTTATCACCCAAAACAGGGCCCTTGTGAGAGTGAAAGGGGGTGCTACTGACAATTGTACCAGAGGAAGAGTCATAAGCCAGGACTACCCCAGGCAAACAGAAAGCAGGGTCATCCTATCTAAATCTCTGAAACCTTAATTTCCTCATCTGTGAAACGGGGATAAGCACCAGGGTGGCTGTGAGAATCAAGTAACAACTTATTGTCTAATCGAGGGCTTTGTAAACAACAGGCAACAATACACATAAGGCATTTGTAGGATAAGGCATAGGCTTCTAAAAGAAGTACACTAGTACAATTAAAAAAGTATTAATCCCAAGGAGGAACATACCTAGACAAACAGTAACCAAACTGACAAAAATTAAAGACAAAGAGAAAATATTAAAAGCAATAAGGGAAAAGCAACAAATAACATACAAGGGAATCCCCATAAGACTATCAGCTGATCTTTCAGCAGAAACTCCGCAGGCCAGAAGGGAGTGATGTAATATATTTAAAGTGATGAAAGGGAAAAACCTACAACCAAGAATACGCTACCCAGCAAGGCTCTCATCAGCTCTGATGGAGAAATCAAAAGTTTACAAACAAGTAAAAGCTAAAAGAATTCAGCACCACCAAACCAGCTTTATAACAAATACGGCAGGAATTTCTCCAAGTGGAAAAGAAAAGGCCACAACTAGAAACAAGAAAATTACGAAAGGGGAAAGCTCACCAGTAAAGGCAAACATATAGTAAAAGTAGAAAATCATCCACACACAAATATGGTATTAAAACCAGTAATCATGAGAGGAGGAGAGTACAAGGGCAGGATATTTGAAATGCACTTGAAATTAAGAGACCAGCAATTGAAAACAATCATGTATATATATAGACTGCTATATCAAAACCTCATGGTAACCACAAATGAAAAATCTGTAATAGATATACATACGAAAAAGAAAAAGGAATCCAAGAACAATACAAAAGATAATCAATCACACGAGAAGAGAACAAAAGAGGAAAGGAAGAAAAAAGACCTAAAAAAACAAATCCAAAATTAATAAAATGGCAATAAGAACATACATATGGATAATTACCTTAAATGTAAACACATTAAATGCTCCAACCAAAAGACACAGACTGGCTGAATGGATACAGAAACAAGGCCCATATATATGCTGTCTACGAGAGACCCACTTCAGATCTAGAGACACATACAGACTGAAAGTGAGGGGATGGAGAAAGGTATTCCATGCGAATGGAAATCAAAAGACAGCTGGAGTAGCAATACTCATATCAGACAAAATAGACTTTTAAATAAAGACTGTTACAAGAGACAAAGAAATACACTACATAATGATCAAGGGATCAATCCAAGAAGAAGATATAACAACTGTAAATATATATGCACCCAACACATGAGCACCTCAATATATAAGGCAAATGTTAACAGACATAAAAGAAATTGACAGTCACATAATAATAGTGGGGGACTTTAACACCCCACTTACATCAATGGACAGATCAACCAGACAGAAAATCAATAAGGGAACACAGGCCTTAAATGACACAATAGACCAGACGGACTTAACTGATATTTACAGAGCATTGCATCTGAAAGCAGCAGAATACACATTCTTTTCAAGTGCAATGGAACATTCTCCAGGACAGATCACATGCTGGGCCACAAGGCAAGCCTCAGTAAATTTAAGAAAACTGAAATCATATCAAGTATCTTTTCCAACCACAATGCTATGAGATTAGAAATCAACAAGAAAAAACTGCAAAAAACACAAACATGTGGAGGCTAAACAATATGCTACTAAACAACCAATAGATCACCAAAGAAATCAGAGGAAATCAAAAAATACCTAAACACAAATGAAAACAAAAACACGATGATCCAAAACCTGTGGGACACAGCAAAAGCCATTCTAAAAGGGAAGTTTATAGCAATACAAGCTTCCCTCAGGAAACAAGAAAAGTCTCAAACAACCTAACCTTACACCTAAAGCAACTAGAGAAAGAAGAACAAAACCCCAAGAAGGAAAGAAATCATAAAGAGCAGAGCAGAAATAAATGAAATAGAGATGAAGAAAACAGAAAAGATCAATGAAATTAAAAGCTGCTTCTTTGAAAAGATAAACAAAATTGATAAACGTTTAGCAAGACACATCAAGAAAAAAAGGAAGAGGGCCCAAATCAATAAAATTTGAAACGAAAAAGGAGAATTTACAACAGACACCACAGAAATACAAAGGATCACAAGAGACTACTACAAGCAACTACATGCCAATAAAACGGACAACCTAGAAGAAATGGACAAATTCTTAAAAAGGTACAATCTCCCAAGACTGAACCAGAAAGAAATAGAAAATATGAACAGATCAATTACAAGTACTGAAATTGAATCTATGATTTAAAAACTCCAGAACAGAAAAGTCCAGGACCAGATGGCTTCACAGGTGAATTCTATCAAACATTTAGAGAAGAGGTCCAAGAGGGAGGGGATATATGTATACATATATCTGATTCACTTCACTGTACAGCAGAAACTAACACAACACTGTAAAGCAATTATATGCCAATAAAAAAATTAAATTAAATTAAATTAAGATAGGGAAGCATTAACACCTATCCTTCTGAAACTATTCCAAAAAACTGCAGAGGAAGAAACACTTCCAAACTCATTCTATGAAGCCACCATCACTCTGCTACCAAAACCAGACAAAGATACCACAAAAGAAGAAAATTACAGGTCAATATCACTGATGAACAGAGATGCAGAAATCCTCAACAAAATACTAGCAAACCAAATCCAACAATATATTAAAAGGATCATACACCATGACCAAGTGGGATTTATCCCAGGGATGCAAGGATCTTTCAATATCGGCACAGCAAACAGTGTGATACACCACATTAACAAACTGAAGAATAAAAACCATATGATCATCTCATTAGATGCAGAAAAAGCTTTTGATAAAATTCAACATCCATTCATGATAAAATACTCTCCAGAAAGTGGGCATAGAGGGAACCTACCTCAACATAATAAAGGCCATATACGACAAACCCACAGCAAACATACTCAACAGTGAAAAACTAAAAGCATTTCCTCTAAGATCAGCAACGAGACAAGGATGTCCACTCTTGCCACTTTTATTCAACGTAGTTTTTTAAGTCCTAGCCACAGCATCACAGTCAAATGTCATTCAGTTCAGAGCTCAGTTTCCCTCATCAGCAGGACTCCAGACAGTTTACAGTTACAGCCCCAAGGAAGAGGTATTAATATCAGAATATGGTCATTCAGTAAATTCTCCAGAGGGAACCCCAGGCCTAGTAAGGAAAGGACACTTCCGGGCGGGCGAGTGCTCCATTCTGGACCCACTCCAGGAAGCAGCGGGGTCCTCTGGCCTAGGAATCACAGACCTGGAGCTTCCCTCTGGCCCCAGGCTCTGCTGCCTCTGCTGTAACATGGAGATGCCAAGCTATCCTTAGGCTGCCTCACAGGCTGGAACTGAAGGGCAAATGACGTGTGGGGAGTTGTGTGCAGTATGCTAGCCGTACAAAGGGAAGGCAGGGTCTGCAGACAAGAGAGGGGAAGGTGGTCCGGCCTGACCACAGGTGCTGGTCGTTTCCACACGTCCAAGCTGAGCGCCTGTTCCATGGCTAGGAGCTGCACTCTGGAGGGATGCAGGTGAGCCCCTGATGACCTCACAGCACTAAGGTCGTGGTCCCAGACACCACCTGGCTTATCCAGCTCCCCCGCAGCGCCCCACTCTCATTCTGTGTGGTGGAGGAGCAGAAATGAGAGGCAGAGAAGGAGGGGAGCTGCAACTGGAAAATCTCCCGCCTAGCTGATACCACGGCTGGAATTACCCTGTAATCTCTGACTTCCAGGCATTACAACGCTCAACTGTTCAATCACACTACTGGAGTTTACATTAACTTTCTGGGCAGTTTTCTTAAACTTGGCTCAAAATAACCTCTCAGAAGTCTCAGAAATTCTGTCCTGTAAAATTTGAATTCAGGAATTGGCAAATTACAATCGACCCACAGGCCGAATCTGAGTGTTCTGGTGAATGCCGTCTTATTGGAACGCAGCCACAACCATCTGTTTACATGTTGTCTAGGGCTATCTTCACACTACAAAGGCAGAGTTTTGTCGTTGTAACTGAGACAAGGTGGCCCTGGAAGCCTAAAATACTCACTATCTGGCTCCTTATGAAAAGTTTGCCAAACCCGACTCGTAATTCTTACCTGCCTCAAAATACAACAGAAGAGAATATAGTCCAAACCTGTTAAATAAACTGCTTTTTCTTCAAAGCTGGCAAGGTTTCACTTTTAAAAAAAAAATTCTAACAAATCTCACTTTTACAGAGTCAGCACTTTTGCGTGTTGAAAAAACCAAAAAAAAGCGTTTTCAGATTTATCATCAGCGGGAAAAGCATATTTTCTCACACAGTCATAAATCTATTATGCTGAACTACTTTACATAAACTCCTCAAAAACACATTGGCTTAAAGCTGAATCCACAAACACACCACTCTTGGTCCCAAAGCAATTTTCTGAAAGTAGAATAAGCTTGAGGGTGGGGCCTAAATAATACTCTTTTACATTAAAGTATATTCTATTATTAACACTAAAAATTAAACTACTGCGACAATGCAATTTCTGACCATGTTTGTAGAAGTGTATAATCCTTCCTTATATGAAATAGTTTTTTAACTGTTAGTTTAGATACACTTACAAAACTAAGCTAAGTATTTCCAAATACGTGAAGAATCATTCAAAAGCAAAATCAAATATCCAACTGATGGTTTTAAAAGAAAATGGGGTTACTCACGGAGCTCAAGGGTGAGGATCCTTTATTTCCCAGCCCTCGACACCCCTTCGGGTTGGTGGATTAGCCCTTCTATGGTCTGAATATGGAGGAAAATATCTGCACGTGGGAAGGGTAACAAGAGCTCGTCCACCTTCCTTTCTCAGATGTTAGTGCTTTCTCCCTTTTGATGAAATAGGAAGTTGTTCTAAAGTAGGGATAAGAACAAGGACTTTGAGACATGGTGCCAAAAAAAAAAGAAAGAAAAAGCAAGCTGCTCATAAAATGTAGGCTCTAAAAGAAGTTCTATCACTAAAATAGAACCTTAAACCTTATGCCTGTGACGATAGTTCCCTCCATTGCTGCTACACTCCCTTCATCAAAAACAAATCCATCAGGACTTCCCTGGTGGTGCAGTGGTTAAGAATCTGCCTGCCAATTCAGGGACACGGGTTCAATCCCTGGTCCGGGAAGATCCCACATGCCACGGAGCAACTAAGCCTGTGCGCCACAACTACTGAGCCCACACTCTAAAGCCCACAAGCCACAACTACTGAGCCCACGTGCCACAACTACTGAAGCCCACGTGCCTAGAGCCTGTGCTCCGCAACAAGAGAAGCCACCGCAATGAGAAGCCTGCGCACCGCAACGAAGTGTAGCCCCCGCTCACCACAACTAGAGAAAGCCCACGTGCTGCAACAAAGACCCAACACAGCCAAAAATAAATAAATAAATAAATAAATTTATTAAAAAAAAAAAATCCATCCATTCCAAGTTTAAAGGGAACAATTTGAGTATTTTGCTGTTATCTTTTCAAATCAGTTGTCACATGCTCTGTTCAGAAAAGTTCTGAAGAGAAAAATAACAAACTTGCCCTGACTGTCTTCACAGGGATCAAGCTCATGTAATGCCCTCTCAGTAAGCCAGTCCTAACTGTGTGCAAACTGCCAGTGAGGAGAACCTGCCCTGGCCCAAGATACAAACCTCCCGGCGAACGACATCTGCAGTTCTCTCCAAGTGATCAGTTTTCCTTTTGGATTTCATTACGCTTAAATAGAAAGTAAAATTAGGTTATTAAGTATTATCCTCCTGAAAATTAATTACACTAGTAATTATCGTGACTATCCAATACCTGTCATACCTGTAGCTGGAAAGCAACAGCATGACTATCCACAATACAATATAACATCATGGATCCCAGAAAGTGGCCCATGAAAATCTGCACATCTAACTAAAGCTTAACGATCCACTGATAGCATGCACATGTAAGCAAGACGTTACGATATGCCTCCCATGATCATCAGCAGGTCAGGTCTTTTTGAAAATCAACCTCAAATGACACTGAAGGTGACAACTCACCTGCTTAGAGTAAGGTGGCGCAAAGCGCTGGGTGTCAGTCTCCTCGAAGCAGCCTGAGCACAGATGGCCCCCACAAAGCCTCGCAGCAACGCAGGAATCATGACAGCCATGGTGCTTCCTGGGAAACAACAAACTGAAAGTTAAAATATTTTAAGGAAAAGTAGGGAAATATCAGACTATCTTAGGGGCCAGTGAAGAAGAGTTTGGATTTTTGTTGCTGATATTATGAGCTGATATAACAGCAAAGCAATTAACTTCACCCTGACAAAATTTCTGCTACTACATACAACTGATTCAACTGATCTCCACAGTACATATGTATGTAATTATTGGTGTTGTCAAATATTCGTGTTCTCTATTAGTTTCCAAAATCTCTGACCAAACTCACGGGACTAATCTTCTGCTATTACAGAAGAGGACAGTAGATTTTATAACTGCCTAATAATTATATTCTGCCCAGAGCACCACATAAGTCTTTAATATATCTTGTTAGATAAAGTGAAAGGGGCAGACAAATTTTCTGAGGTTCACGGCAATGAGAATAAACAAACTCCAACTACATGCAGTAACATAGGTGAGTATCACAAATATCACAGTAAATGAAAAGAATGAAAAGCCAAACTCAAAGAAGTCAGTCATACAGAGTACAAAAACAGAAAAAAAGAATCTACGCAGTTAGAAACCAAGTTAGTAATTACTCCTGGTGAGGTGCTAATGACAATGTCGTTTCTTAATATGAATGCTGATTGCATGGGAATTTTCATTTTGAAAAAAATTCATCAAATCACAGAGGAATTTTGGGGCAGTAAAAATACTCTGCATGGTACCATAATGACAAATGTCATTAAACGTATGTCCAAATCCACAGAACACACAACCAAGGGTGAGCCGTGGTGTTGGACTTGGGGTGATTATGATGTATCAGTGCAGGTTCATCACTTATAACAACTGTCCCACTCTGGTGGGGGATGTGGATGATGGGGGAGGCTGTGCACGTGTGGAGGGCAGGGAGTGTATGGGAATCCCTCTACTAGCCCTCAGTTTTGCTGTGAAACCAAAACTGCTCTAAAAAAAAAAATCAAGTCTTAAAAATTCAATGAAGCAGTTCTCTTAGGATTTATGTACTTCTGTTTATATGTTACACTTCAATAACAAGTTAAAAAAAAAAGCCAGAAAGATTCTCCAACATTTCAAATTCTAAAAACTACTGGCCTATCAGGGAAAGCACTGATTGGAAGTCAAATGATACATTTTTTTTGCTTCCTATCACTCTGTTTTCCTCTGCCAATTTTTAAATATTTCTTTGCCTAAGATGGCCACTTTTAACACGTTATATTGCCATATATATCTGTCCTTTACTATCTTAGTTGGCTTGAAAATAAATTAAAATGTATGTGAACACTCTATTTCCTGAGCTCTTTGGAAGGTACTACATAAATTAATTGTAACAAATACAGTGTTAGAAAAATATTCAAGTGAGGTGTGCTGCATTCCTACTCCACATTCATTGATTTAGTCCTTCATTCGACAAATATTTATTAAAGCCCATCACATGGCAGGTCCTGGGGATACAAACATGAACAAAACAAAGACCTTAGGGAGCCTACATTTAAAAGACAGAGACAAGAAGTAAATAAAAGTAAATAAATTGAAAAGTGATGTCAGTTATATGTAATTTATTCAGTTATAACCAAATCATATCAAAAAGCCACTGTTTCATAACTAGTCTTTAGACAAGTAAAAGATCTACTTCTTGCCATGCAGCATCACTGTGGATAAACATGCTACTCGCTATTTTTCTCTCTAGTAAATGAAATAAGTATACGGCCTCTTTCACCTCATGTAAGACTACTACACGTAGTTTTTCTCCTTTGAATGTACTAAACCAAAAATGGCACATAAATCATTGAAAGAAAGAAGGCAAAACTTACTTTAGAAGTCCATGAGAGTTCAGGAGTCATTAAGAGTATGGCTGGCTGACTGACTGACATGCAATATTCTGGTCCTGCATTTACACTGAGACCTTTGGAATATACACCGGTTGGAACACAGACAGTGTTTCCATATACTGAAATTCTCACAAAGTTCCTGCAATGGCAGAGACAACATATAAGAACGATGTTTGGGAAAATTAAAAAGCACTGTCTCTTAGTGGCAAAAGGAAAGGCTCATTGCAATCAGCAAGCATCACCGCAGAGCAAGCCGACTCTCAAAGACCCCCTTTCCATTCATTCCTCCTCCTGTTTCCACTTTTCTTGTCTGATTGTCTTGCTGCTTCTCTCTTTCATCTTCCTTGGCCTGTCTGTAACTCCTGCTGCTTAGGGTATCCACCCCATGAACAACCAGCTCAATGGCTGGAATGATATAGTTACATGTCACTTGGGGTCAACTTCCCTGATAAAATTTAACTGATATGTAGGTACATACGGACACCTTGTTTTGCTCAATGTTTTGGACAATTACAATAAGTTGTCCTCATCTAAGACACATATTTTAGTGATTACGCTGTTTGAACGGTCTACTGCTCAACTGAACTGGAAAACAAAGAAATGTTAATTTTTAAAAGCTGTTCTCTTTAAAATTCTAAAATCTTGTTTTGTAACAATAGTAACCATGACCAAGAGCACCACCTACTGGTAAATAAAGGGTATTTCATCAAATTGTGTTCAATGTGCCTTCCAAAGCAATAGGTATTTAAAGAAAAAAAACCTACCCATATTTTGAAATATGTCCAATGGTTTTACATATTCATTGTAAGTATTAATTAACTATGGAAAATTAACATATATTAAGTAATTTTCAAAACCATACAAAAAAGAATATTCCATCAATGTTTGTATCCTCATGGGCCTTACCTCACCAAAGTTATTTTATTTCTAAAACAGAAAAGTGGGCTTCCCAGGTGGCGCAGTGGTTGAGAATCTGCCTGCTAATGCAGGGGACACGGGTTCGAGCCCTGGCCTGGGAAGATCCCACATGCCGCAGAGCGGCTGGGCCCGTGAGCCACAACTGCTGAGCCTGCGCGTCTGGAGCCTGTGCTCCGCAACGAGAGAGGCCGCGACGGTGAGAGGCCCGCGCATCGCGATGAAGAGTGGCCCCCGCTTGCCACAACTGGAGAAAGCCCTCGCACAGAAACGAAGACCCAACACAGCCAAAATCAATCAATCAATCAATCAATCAAACATACGCATCTGATTCAAGATCCTCAATTAAAAAAAAAAAAAAAAAAACAGAAAAGTATCATAAATGCTAAATAAAACATATATCCATTTAAACAGTGAACTGCAAGCAACAGATAATTATGACACTATATATATAAAATCCTGGAGATGCTACCAAAAAACTACTAGAGCTCATCAATGAATTTGGTAAAGTCACAGGATACAAAATTATACACAGAAATTCGTTGCATTTCTATACACTAGCAACAAAAGATCAGAAAGAGAAATTAAGGAAACAATCCCATTTAACATCACATCAAAAAAAAAAAAAAACACCTAGCAATAAAACTACCTAAGGAGATAAAAGACCTGTACTCCAAAAACTATAAGATGCTGATGAAAGAAATCAAAGATGACACAAACAGATGGAAAGATACATCATGTTCTTGGATTGGAAAAATCAATATTGTCAAAATGACTATATTACCCAAGGCTATCTACAGATTCAATGCAATCCTTATCAAATTACCAATGGCATTTTTCACAGAACTAGAACAAAAAATTTTAAAATCTGTATGGAAATACAAAAGATCCTGAGTAGCCAAAGCAATCTTGAGAAAGAAAAACGGAGCTGGAGGAATCAGGCTCCCTGACTCCAGACTATACTACAAAGCTATGGTCATCAAAACAGTATGGTACTGGCACAAAAACAGACATGTAGATCAATGGAACAGGATAGAAAGCCCAGAAATAAACCCACGCACCTATGCTCAATTAACCTATGACAAAGGAGGCAGGACTATACAATGGAGACAAGACAGTCTCTTCAATAAGTGGTGCTGGGAAAACTGGACAGCTACATGTAAAAGAATGAAATTAGAACATTCTCTAACACCATGCACAAAAATAAATTCAAAATGGATTAAAGACCTAAATGTAAGACCAGGTACCATAAAACTCCTAAAGGAAAACATAAGCAGGACACTCTTTGACATAAATTGCAGCTATATCTTTTTGGATCTGTCTCCTAGAGCACGGGTCCCCAACCCCGGGTCACACAGCAAGGCGGAACCGGGTCACACAGCAGGAGGTGAGCAGCGGGCAAGTGAGCGAAGCTTCATCCGTATTTACAGCCGCTCCCCATCGCTCACATTACTGCCTGAGCTCCACCTCCTGTCAGATCAGCAGCGGCATTATATTCTTATAGGAGCGCAAACCCTACTGTGAACTGCACATGTGAGGGATCTAGGTTGCATGCTCCTTATGAGAATCTAATGCCTGATGATCTGAGGTGGAGCTGAGGTGGTGATGCTAGCACTGGGGAGTGGCTGCAAATACAGATCATTAGCAGAGAGGTTTGACTGTACAGAGACCATAATAAATCAACTGCTTGCAGACTCATATCAAAACCCTATCAGTGAGTGACAAGTGACAATTAAGCTGCATCTGGTGGCAGGCTTTATAGTGGCAAGTGAGTTGCTGTACTTCAACTGTACAGCTGCATCTAGTGGCAGGCTTTGAGTCAGAATCCAACACTTATTTAGTCCATGCGTGGCCCACCCATTATTTTATTTACCACTTCCATTGTGCCTCTTTCCCGCACTGCGCACTTGTCTCAGTCAGAGTTTTGGTAAGCCCACTAGCTAACCCTAGCCAAAATGCATAAAAAACAAACGTCGCTGGAGAGCTTCTTTGAAAATGGGGAAAGACCCAATGATGAGACAGCAGAAGACTCTAAGACTGCCAACAGAAAGAAAGCTGGATTTAAAAGAAAATACCAAGAGTCCTACATAATTACGGGTTCATTGCAACAGGTTATTCACATTCTCCAAGCCTGCTTTGTATAATATGTGGCAACTGGCTATCCAACAAAGCCATGAAACCTTCAACTGCTTTGCCACATGGAGACCAAGCACCCTGCATTAAAAGACAAGCCTTTGGAGTTTTTCAAAAGAAAAAAACATGAACACGAAGAACAGAAGCAATTATTGAAGGCCACCACTTCATCAAATGTGTCTGCACTGAGAGCATCATTCTTAGTGCCCAACCACATTGCTAAAGCTAAGAAGCCCTTTACCATTGGTGAAGAGCTGATCCTGCCTGCTGCTAAGGACATTTGTCGTGAACTTTTAGGAGAGGCTGCAGTTCAAAAGGTGGCATGTGTTCCTCTTGCAGCTAGCACCGTAACTAGACGAACTGATGAAACAGCAGCAGAAGATACTGAGACACAATTGTTAGAGAGGATTAATGAGTCACCGTGGTATGCAATCCACGTTGACGAGTCTACTGATGTTGACAATAAGGCAACAACGCTTGTTTTTTGTGCAATATATTTTTCAGAAGGATGTGCATGAGGATAAGTTATGCGCACTTTTGTTGCCAACCAACACCACAGCTGCAGAACTATTCAACTCTTTGGACTTATCAGGACATATCAGGAAAACTGAATTGGTCATTTTTTTAAAATTAATTTATTTACTTTTGGCTGCATTGGGTCTTTATTGCTGTGCGCGGGCTTTCTCTAGTTGTGGCGAGTGGGGGCTACTCTTCGTTGCAGTGCGTGGGCTTCTCATTGTGGTGGCTTCTCTTGCTGTGGAGAACGGGCTCTAGGCGCACAGGCTTCAGCAGTTGTGGCACACGGGCTCAGTAGTTGTGGTTCGCAGGCTCTAGATCACAGGCTCAGTAGTTGTGGTACATGGGCATGTGGGATCTTCCGGGACTAGGGCTTGAACCCGTGTCCCCTGCATTGGCAGGCGGATTCTTAACCACTGCGCCACCAGGGAAGCCCTGAATTGGTCATTTTGTATCAGTATATGCGCAGACGGAGCACCTGCCACAACTGGACAGCTTTCTGGTTTCACCACTTGGGTCAAAGAGGTCGCTTATGAATGTGAGTCTACGCACTGTGTCATCCGTAGAGAAAGGCTGGTTAGCTGAAAAATGTCAGCTGAACTTAACGTTTTGCAGGATGTGATTAAAATTATCAACCACATTAAAGTACATGCCCTTAACACATCTGTTTGTGCAGCTCTGTGAGGAGATGGACACAGAGCATACACGTCTTCTCTTATACACAGAAGTGAGATGGCTTTCTAAAGGTAGATCACTGGCCACAGTTTTTGAGTTACAAGAGCCGCTCCAGAGATTTCTTTTAGAAAAACAGTCACCACTGGCACTACATTTCAGTGATACAGAATGGGTCACAAAACTTGCTTACTTGTGTGACATATTCAACCTGCTCAGCGAACTCAATCTGTCACTTCACAGGAGAACGACAACTGTGTTCAAGTCGGCAGATAGAGTGGCTGCATTCAAAGCCAAACTGGAATTATGGGGATGACAAGTGAACACTGGGAATTTTGACATGTTTCAAACATTAGCAGAGATTTTGAAAGAGACTAAGCCAGGGCCTTCTTTCTCCCAGCTAGTGCATGATCACCTATCTCAGTTTTCAAAAGAGTCTGAGCATTACTTCCCAACCACAAAAGACCCCTGAACTGGGAAGGTATGGATCCGTGACCCATTTGTGAATAAGCCAGGTGAATCGACTTCGTCCGTGCTAGAAGAGAATTAACTGCTTGAGATCGCAAATGACGGTGGCCTTAAAAGTACGTTTGAGTCAACTTCAAATCTCCATACATTCTGGATTAAAGTCAAGGCGGGATATTCTGAGATCGCCACAAAAGCACTGAAAAGCCTGCTTCCCTTTCCAACATCCTATCCTTGTGAAGCAGGGTTTTCTGCAAGGACAGCAACCAAAACGAGATCACAGAGTAGAGTGGACATAAGCCACACACTTCAGGTGTCCCCTGTGTCCCATCACCCCCAGATGGGACCATCTAGTTGCAGGAAAACAAGCTCAGGGCTCCCACTGATTCTGCATTACCGTGAGTTGTATAATTATTTCATTATATATTACGATGTAATAATAATAGAAATAAAGTGCACAATAAATGTAATGCACTTGAATCATCCTGAAACCATCCCCCCCACCCCACCCCGGTCTGTGGAAAAATTGTCGTCCACGAAACCGGTCCCTGGTGCCAAAAAGGTTGGGGCCGCTGTCCTAGAGTAACGGAAATAAAAACAAACAAATGGGACCTAATTAAACTTAAAAGCTTTTGCACAGCAGAGGAAACCATGAACAAAACGAAAAGACAACCTACCGAATGGAATAAAAAATTTGCAAACGATGCAACCAACAAGGGGTTCATCTCCAAAATATACAAATGGCTCATACAGCACAATATCAAAAAATCAAACAACCCAATCAAAGAATGGACAGAAGATCTAAATAGACATTTCTCCAAAGACATAGAGATGGCCAAAGACACATGAAAAGATGCTCAGCATTGCTAATTATTCGAGAAATGCAAATCAAAACTAAAATGATGTATCATCTTACACTAGTCAGAATGGCCATTATCAAAAAGTCTACAAATAATAAATGCTGGAAAGGGTGTGGAGAAAAAGGAACCCTCCTACCCTGTTGGTGGGAATGTAAACTGGTGCAGCCTCTATGTAGAACAGTATGGACGTTCCTTAAAAAACTAAAAATAAAGCTACCATATGATCCTACAATCCAACTCCTGGACATATATCCAGAGAAAACCATAATTCGAAAAGATACATGCACCCCAATGTTCACTGCAGCACTATTTACAATAGCCAAGACATGGAAGCAACTTAAATGGCCATTGACAGATGAATGGATAAAGATGTGGTATATATATACAATGGAATATTACTCAGCCATAAAAAAGAATGAAATAATGCCATTTGCAGCAACATGGATGGACCTAGAGATTTTCACACTAAGTGAAGTCAGACAAAGAAAGACAAATAACCACATGATATCACTTATATGTGGAATCCAAAATATGATACAAATGAACTTATCTATGAAACAGAAACAGACACACAGACATAGAAAATGAACTTATGGTTACCAAAGGGGAAAGAAGGGGAGGAATACATGTTTGGGATTAACATATACACACTACTATATATAAAATAGATAACCAACAATGACCTACTGTATAGCACAGGGAACTATACTCAATATTTTGTAATAACCTATAAGGGAGGAAAATCTGAAGAACATATATACTTATGTATGTATAACTGAATCGCTGTGCTATACACCTGAAACTAACGAACACTGCAAATCAACTATACTTCAATAAAAATTTTTTTAAAAAACAAAGTCACATTCAAAAAATTCAAAGAAATACAAAAAAAAGAAAAAAAACTACTCATATTTTGAAATTTATGTCCAATGGTTTTATATATTCAATGTATTAATTAACTATATAAAATTAACATATTAAGTAATTTTCAAAACCATACAAGAAAGAATATTCCATCAATATTTGTATCCTCATGGGCCTTATCTCACCAAAAAGTTATTTTATTTTTAAAACAGAGAAAAGTATCATAAATGCTAAATAAAACAGATATCCACTTAAGCAATGAACTGCAAGCAACAGATTAAGATTTAAAATGAATGATACTAGTTTCTGTTCAATAACTACATTCAAATTCTTTAACAATTACTGAGGCACCAGGCACTATTTTAGGTTGTGGAGACACAATACACAACCAGACACAAGGCCTTTGCCATCATGAGGCTTTTATCACAATGTCTACAACAGATAATAATAAACAGACAATTAACAAGACACAGATTACAGTGAGTGTGATAAAGGAAATAAGAGTGACGGGGCAGGTGGGGGAATATCAGGCAAGGTCTCTCTCAAGAGGCATCAGAGCTGAGACCCGAATGAGGGGGAAGAGGCAGCTAAGCAGGCGTTAAGTGCAGAGCACTGGAGCGAGGCCCCATCACAGAAACAAGCCTGGTGCGGTAGAGGAAGCACAGCCAGTGTGACTGGAGAGCAGTGAGCCAAGGACAGTGACAGGAGATGAGGTCAAGCAGGGAGACACGTGCCAGGTCACAGCAGGCCACAGGAAGGGTGCGGACTTTCTTCTAAAGGCGATGGGCAACAGCTGAAGGGTTTAAATAAACCAGGGGAGGGAGGTGATCTAATTTACATTAAAGGATCACTCAGGCTGCCCTGGAAAGAACAGATCGCAGAGGGGCAAGAGGTGAAGCAGGAAGTTCAGTGAGAAGGCACCAGGCTAAGCGTAGATCGGATAAAACTCAGACAGAAGCAGATGAACATGGAATAGATTTTGGAATTAGAGCCCTATCACTTGCTGATAGACTGGATGAGGTGTGAGCAAGCAGAGAGAGAGAGAAAAACCAAGAATGCCTCAAAGAGCATGAATGCATTGAGATAAACGCACAGAGCCAGCACGGCACCTGCTGATTTATAATCCTAGGAGCCAGCGAGCAAGCACAGGGGGCCCTGGCATTGGTGAGGGCACCCAAGTGGAGTACAAGTTATAACAGAGTGCTCGACTCACGGTCAGCGGAACTGGGCTCAGATCTGACTACTTTCTGCTTTCTGACCTCAGGCCAGTCACCTCTTCCCATTTATAAATGGGAAGGACAACACTACCTCACTAGATTGCTGAAAGGAATAAACGTCCGGGGAAATACCTGGCAAGCAGGAGTGTCACTAAAAATCAACCCAAATACGTTATCCCTGCCAAACAATCTAGAGAGGCAGTGGGTTGATATTGCCAATAAACAACTCCTTAGCCTGATCTACAACAGCACTCATAAAAAACAGCTGCTATGACATAAGTATGATCTAGTTCTAAATTCAATCTCACGCTAAGAATTTTGGTCACTGTTATTTTCCAAATCGGCAGTGTTACAATTAAAAAAAAATTATTTTTAAACCATAAATTTGTGATCTCAAATGACTGTATAGCAACTAGTAAACTTGCTTTTGTCACGCTCTCAGAGCCCAAAGATGTCTCATTATATTATAAAATGTCTATTCCCTTTTAGGAATAAATGTAAAGTTTAGTAGTCACTGTGATGTTTTATTAAAAAATGCTGGGTGGCGTGAAATAATGCCTCACAGGATTGGCTACAGTTTTACTTTCCTCAGCACAGGATGAACTCAAACTGGCAGAACGATATGGGGAACCACCTCTGGCCAGAGAAGAGATATGGCAACAGACGGCAGGCTGAAAGTGGTATGGAAGGCCAAGGAGACCCCCAGATCTAGGCCTCAAGGGAACCAGCACTGCTCTAGCAGAAAATCTCAGCAGTCTACAGAGTGCCAGGGCTGTTTGTTTAATCTAGCTCTGCTTCAAGCACATCATATCACAGATGGCACTGAAGGTAATTAAGAGCCTAGTTTCTGGGGTCAGGTCTGAGTGATCACCATAGCTTAATGTCACTTACCAGCTTTGCCCCTTTTGGTTAGTTCCTAAACCTAAGCCCCTAAAGCTCAGGTTTCCCAATGTTGAAGATGGGATTAATGATACCTAGACCTCACTGGGCTGTTTCAATGACATGATGCATGTAAACCATTTGGTACAGGGCCTGGCACACAGTGTCAATTACTATTAATAAGTGGTTCATTCATTTTTCTTTTTCCATTTGAGGTAATACACACTCAAAGAAAAGTTGGAAAATTACAAGGAAATTATAAAGAAAAATTACCCAACGACTCCTGAAACTTTTAGGATTACAAACCTCAGATTTTAAGATTCCCCAGTAAATTGTTTTTGATAGATCCAAACTGTTTTCTAAAAGGTCTACCAATTTATAGTTCCATGAACCAAATATGACTGCACCCATTTCTGTACATTCAAAAATGGCTCACCTTTATTTTGTAGGTACTTATGCTCAGAAGCACTGAAGAACTAAAGAAAGTTCCCAACCTCAAAATGATCACTGAGACTACAGAATAAACACTGGAGACTCTCTGTCCTCCTGTCTCCAAGAGGCTACCTGGGAAGTATCCGTGTCTGCAAAGATTCAGGGAGCAGCCTCTGAGCTATGTGGGCTCTGAGCTATGTGGGCTTTCTCCTTTGCTCAGAGCAGAACCATCCCAGTTAACCCTCAACAAGTTTAGCAAATGTTTCCTAACTCCTGGGTAGATCTCCAATTAGGCAAAATAGAATGTTGGTGAAGCCTCTGAAGTAATCTTCTACAAATCCCTTTAACATAACTTCTAAATTTTCTCCCAAAGACCCCTCTGCCTTTAGGTTTTCAAGCTTTAAAAGGGCTAAACCAGGTGGAACTTCAGCGTGCACAAAATTGGTAACTTCATGCAAACGTCGGAGCACGTGTACATAAATAAGCATAAGGATGTGTACATGTGTATATTATGCATATGTATCATATAAATATAAACTGAATATCGTATATGTGATTGCTGAACCAAGTAAAACTCATAACTTCCACGCAAAATAGAATGTTGGATCTGAAAGGAATCTTGTAAATCATCTCTAATCCAACCCTCTTTTAGTCAGAAGAGGAAATAAGGCCCAAAGAATGTAAATGTCCAGCCCCCAGAGTTAGTTCCCAACGGTCATCTTCTGAGCTCAGATCTGCTTCTAAATAGTGGTTTTCTCACTGCATTCCTTCTCTACCAAGATTTGAATAAATGCCTAGTAATGGAGAAATACTCCCATGAAACCCCGTTTTACCAAGACAGGCACTAGTGCTGCTTTCGAGACAAATCACATTTTATCTGCATTTCCCATTAAGGTATACAAAGGCCTCATGGTAGTAACTCTGTATGCTGATGCAATTTCGTTTACAAAGAAGAAACTGTGGTTCACGCAAGTTAAGTAATTTGTTCATAGGCTTGGGGACAGACAGGCTCTTCATTTCCTAGTTGTGTGATTTTGGTCAAGATACCTGACTCTCTGTATCTCAGTTTAAAGATTAATAATATGGAATAACATCTGAAGTCCCAGGGTTGATGGAAGAATTATACTTAGCGAAACACCTGATCGTAGTCATATAATACTATCAATACATGCTTGGCAAACACAGGACTAGAACTCAATCTGCGTAACAGATCTTGCTTGGTCCTTTCGACAACACAATTTAGGGCATTTGAAGACAATCTAGGGTAAGGAAGAGGCGGGGATGTACCTGAATAGCCGAGTGCAGCCAGAACTACAAGCTACGCGTCGCCCAGAGCTCACGGTCACTCGGTGAAATCACTATTCCAAG
Organism: Balaenoptera acutorostrata; assembly: GCF_949987535.1. NCBI lineage: Eukaryota > Metazoa > Chordata > Mammalia > Artiodactyla > Balaenopteridae > Balaenoptera > Balaenoptera acutorostrata. The sequence continues at coordinate 11,016,059 of NC_080067.1, forward strand.
GAAGCTTTTCGTCAGTCACCGGGGAGGCAGGGAGGGACGTTCCGGAGTCTGAGCAGTTCCAGCCGCCGCCTCAGACTCACAAAGCGCGCCGCTTTTCCGCAGCGTCGCCGAGGGGCAGGGTCGACGCTACCTAGGCCGGCCGCCGCCCGCTGCGGGGTCTAGTTAAGGCCTCTCTAAGGCCCGCGAACGTTGAGGCAGGTAACAACCCCCTCAACAAAGTACCTCCAGACCGCCGCCGCCTCTAGGACTCAGCTCACAGAGTAGGGGCAAGCTCCGCCCCCGGCGCCGGAGAGCTTCCGGTGTTCCCCCACGTGACGCAGCAGCCGCGCGAGCGAACCCCACATATTATTGGTCGCTGCCGTCCGATGGGCGGGGCGGGACGCGACCTCACGGAGCAGCCACCGCCGTCCGCCCGTGTCTCCTCCCCCTAGCTCCGCCATCTCCATGGTGACCGCTACCCGGTCACCCATTTGGCCTGAAACCGTGAGTTGCGTCAATGTCTCTGAGCCGGAAGCGGTCATTTCTGCGCCGGTGCACGGCTACGACGCCCGGCTGGGCCGGCGCCCTAGAAGTTGGACTGGCCCCGGCCTGGGTCGGACGGTGGAGGTGACAGACCTCTGCTGGCCCCAGTAACGATGGCGGTGTTTCACGACGAGGTGGAGATCGAGGACTTCCAATATGACGAGGACTTGGAGACGTACTTCTATCCCTGCCCGTGTGGAGATAACTTCTGTATCACCAAGGTACCTCGGGGTCCCTCCCGGCGACTCCTCGGAGCCCCGCCCGGCGACTCCTCGGAGCAGGCGCGCTTTCGCTCTGCCGAGTTCCTGCCGCCGATCCACACGGCTCACAGTTATCCACGCCCTTTTTTATCCGTTTCTGAATTCCCCCAAAGTTGATACTCTGCGCTGTCGGCGGGCACTTAGTTCTGGCCCTTAGTCGGGCCGGAGCGGGGAGGGGAGGGTGTGGACGGCGCCATCCTCCCCAACTTAAGCTTCCACTTCCTGGGATACTCCTTTGGAGGAAGGTATGTGTTTTTGTGTTCCCGGGGGTTTTGAGGCGACTGAACCTTGACTCACCCTCCTGGGTGTTTATCCCAAGTGACGCTTCCAGGGAAGAGTGGGGCTGGCATTTCTCTTGGAAGATGCTTTTGGTCCTCACATGCCTTTGTGGGGAGGTCAGCCTCAAAGGAGCTTGCCCACAGAGGTGGGAGGGTTTGGGAGAAGGAGATCGCCAAGAGAAGACTGTGCTGACCATGCGGTGTTCGATTTTGTTATAGGAAGATTTGGAGAATGGGGAAGACGTGGCAACGTGCCCTAGCTGCTCTCTCATTATAAAAGTGATTTATGACAAAGTAAGGAGTCAAATTTTAAAAGGTGGGGGGAGGGTTGCAGGGACCTAGAGTAGTCTGCCTGTGATAGGTACGTGCAGAATGTTTTCTAATCTTGCGTTAGGTAAATGCTATGTTTTTTAAAACAAATTTTAAAAACCATTAATAAGCAGCTGTATAGTAAATTAAAATTTTAAAAGCTCAAATTGATTAACTCTTAGCTTTGGAGAAGGCAATAAAGAAAACTGTTCTGTATCTAGTGAATATTATGATTACTTATTAAATAGAGGAAGATAATTATAAAGATTATTTAATTGACAGTCTTTATTCCTCCCTTATTTAATAAGTAATTAAAATTGTTTAGAGCTCTTGGACTTATTTTGAGGGAACATTTGTATAGTATCTCTTACCTGGCTTATACATTGAACTCTGCATTATCTTGTTTGAGATGTAAGTCATAGTTGCAATTTTACAATTTTCATTTTAGTCTTTAGTTGTCCTGCTGTTTTCACCCAAGGATATTGACAATAGAAAACAAAATAAATGCCCACCTCCACCCCAACTTTTGGTCAGTACTTTGAATGGAATCTTAACATCATAAGTAAGAAGCTTAACATTCTTTTTTCTGGGTTTTGTTTTTTGTTTTTGAGATATAATTGTCATATAACAGAGCTTAACATTCTTAAGGATGAACTCTAAAATGAGTATAGGCAAGGTGGGGGAACAAGGCACTTAGCCTCATGACATAAGCAGGCTATAATTTAGACTACACTTAAGAGGTTTACTGATTTATTCTTGCATTTAAATGTGTTCTGGAACAAAAAGAAAACAGGGTAAGGGTGAGCAAGAGTGCTGGTATGAGAAGAGATTGCAATTTTAAATCGGGTGATCACGTACTGTAGGCTGTTTAGTAGCATCCCTGACCTCTACCCATTAGATGCCAGTAGCACCCTGCAGTATGTCAACCCAGAATGTCTCCACACATTGCCAAATATCCCCAGAGACAAAAGCAACGCCTCCTCCCCGCTACCCCTTGAGAACCTTGTGTTAGAGCAAGACGGCACAGGGCCATTTTAAAGAATATGGAGCATCGTGTTGGTGGTGGACCATAAACTCCAAAGAACACAGTGGGAGGGCTCCAGGTGCTGGGCAGGAGTCAGAGATCGATAGGGACGGAATACAGGCTGATCCTTATGGGGATCAGACTGCAGGAGATGAGGGGTAACCTGGGAGGCAGAGGTTTCCTGGGCTGGCTGGCGAAAGCCAGGCTAAATCATCAGTGATTGAACTTCATTTACAAAATAGCTAATTTGCAGGTTATCTATGTTGGGAAACATAAAGAGCTATCCCTTTAGTTGAAAAATGTAATTACTTTGAAGAGGGCAGGTATGTGAGTGACCAAATATTGAAGTGGAGAAGTAGTAGTGCAAATAGTAATTAATACAGAAACTTAAAAGGTGCGACGTCTGTTTTATAAATGTGATTTCTGAGAAGTGGGTGCTCTGTAGTGACGAGGGACATGTTTGTTTATAAGATAAGGTGCATTAAATATGAATTCGGGACTAAAAACTGATACACTTTTAAGATTATGATTCTGGTGCTGGCATTGACTCATTGAACAAGAATGAAGTGATAGAGCAAAGGAAAAACTTAGATTAACAGAGCTGGATTGATTCTGTAACAAAATGAGTTTACCATTGATGCATCTGTGACACAGACACTCCATGATTAATATAATTTCTTGTTCTGTCTTAGGATCAGTTTATGTGTGGAGAGACAGTCTCGGCCCCTTCCACCAACAAAGAGCTAGTTAAATGCTGAAGAAGACTTTAGAATTCCAAAGCCTGAACTTTGGGGAATGAGCCAAATTAGAAAAATCAAATGCAAAGTCACTGGCTTCTTCGTGGGGACAATCATTTTGTAGTTTGCTGTTCCATAGAGTGTGGATTCTTTCCATCGGCTGCCAAGTTCATCTCCAGTTGAAGAAGCAAGTCCAACACATGACATACCCGGATTTTGTGCCTAGAACTTTGAATTGGATGGGCTCTTAATTTTCCATCCGAACTTAAAAGAAGATAATTTCAAATCAGTGCTTTCTTTCGCTCAGTTTTGTTATTTTTATATCTTACACCTAATTACTTCATTATCTGACAACAGCTTAATCTACCTCAAAGTCATTAGGATTCTTTAATTTAAAAAAAGATTTTATTTTTTGGTTGGTTATTAAGATTATTAAAATCAGCCCTTTCTTTGTAGTTTGACATCAGGTCTGCTGTTCTAAACTGAAGGAAATCAGTTGCCTTTAGTCGGTCGGGACTGTACCTTCAGTTGGCCAGGCCAGTTTCCAAGAGCTGGCCATGAGTCAGATGTCTGTGTTCTGTTAAGCATGTCATTTCCATTATACTTCATACACTGGCTTCTGGTCCTGGTGTTAAAGAGAAAATATACTGAGCTCACAATTTTTCCAGAGTTAAAAATTAGTGAGTTAAGAAGAAGAGTCAAAAAGTGAAATGGTCAAAGAATATGGAATTTCCTTATCAGTATTCTGCATGTTCCTTGAAAATCAGGACAAGATAAAAAGAAAAACAGCCAAAGAAAGTGAAATTGGTAGCAGAAGGAGAGGAGAAAAATATGCCTACTTTTAGTAGATTAACTGCTCGAGTGGTTTTGTGAGAACAGAGCAAGTAACATTTCTGTATCTGGGTTCTTGTGTGTGTATTTGTTTTTAGATAAGGCTAACGAAATTTCACTCTAGGTAGGGGTTAATGTCAAGTCTTCATGGCTAGCGGCCCTGCTTTCAGCATTACCACCAAATGGAGTTACTAGTCCTAAAAGGTAAAGCTTCGACAGCAACTCTTGTATTTGCTGAGGAGGAACTTAAAAACGAGATGCCTGTTCCAATTAGATATGCCCCTGAGGGCACGTCTAATACGCCTCTGTAAGCTGCAGCCATGTCAGACATTCGCTCTTGCCCTGGAGAAAAAGAAACATGCAAAGATAGGCTATCGGTCTTCCTTTGCTACAGCCCTGAGAACAGCAAGAAATAGAACCAGTTGCACGGAAGTTCCAAAATTCCCTTTATACACACACCTCTGCTGTGTGTCCATAAAGTTAAACTCACCTATGTCTGGTGGGTTGCTCTGTGAATGGCTTCTGCAATTAGAGAGAAAAATAGCTTGCCAGCGTGTGAGCATTTCATTACTAACTGATAAATGTGCAGCACACTCATTGGGGGTTTAAATTAAAACAGGCCAGTGGCCTTTTTCTCCCTGCCAACAGCATGGCTATGTGAAGCCATTAGGCTGAGACACAAATCACCAAAAACTGTATGCCAGAACTGCTTGGTACATTATGTGAAGCATACGGCACATTGATGTGTTGAGAAATCTCATCGCTATTTGGGACACTGACACCCCAGAAGTAATCCACAGTTGCTTTGGAACGAGTGATGGCTCAGGTGAACAGAGCAGGGTGTGTGCTGACCGGTGGGGATGAGCTACAGAGAGAAACGAACTGTCCCTTACTCAGATCTGATGGTTTTGTAGATACCGATAACTGATGATGAATTTCAAACAAGAACAGACATCCCTGATGTCACTTCTACTGTGAGCGTAGAAGAGCAGGAAGAAAAGTTGCCCAAGTCCTAACGTCCCAGGAGAAAAGCCAACGGCACTGGCGATCGGTGATAATCTGATAACGGGAATGATTTCATTTCCAAAGCACCTGAGTTGCTAAATCTGTTAACTGCAAAAGAACACATCAGGATTTAATCCTGTGTTAAGCAGAAAGTAAAACCAGGGTCTTGCAGATATGACTCGAGTTCGGTGTGGTGTATATGCCTTGTTTAGCTTCACAGACATTTCAGAGCCCCTCTGAGGACTGAGTTGTAATCCAGGCTCTGTCTCTTGCTAGCTTTGTAATCTTTGGCAAGGCCAGTGGATTCCTCATCCGTACAATTAGGAGACTGGATCAGGGTATTTTGAAACTCAGTACTATAATTTCAGGCTTCATAGTTTGCAGGAGCCGGAATGGTAATTGAAACCTTTTTAAACTAAACACGATCTGAAGATGAATTACAGAGAAAGACACTCCATTCTTCAGTAACTCCATGTCAAAGGATTCTGCATATACTTTAGTGTACACAGTCAGAAACCTTTTTATTGGAAAGCACCCAACATTTTTGATAACTACATATTAATTTATTACCAGAATAAATTGTATTGGCATGCTAAATAAAGCCAGATTATTTACATCCATTTGTTTTCATGTAGTTTTTCTTCCCCTAAATACCAACATTATGTATTAAAAGGTTATAATGTGATTTTTATATGAGGTAGAAATCTTTAACCTGCTTTAGAACTTTGTAAGGTTTCTGTTATGGACAGTACAGTTTTTAAGTAGGAAAGAAATTGCCACTGTTTCTACAGTTTGACCGCATGGGTTTCAGTTCTGGATTTTTATTGTTATTTGGAAAAAAAATAGCTTTGAATTAAGCAGCAGAAAGGCAGATATAGTTGACTGTAAGTAATTCAGTTTATTGCTGGGAAGGAAGGCTGATATTTAAGACTGATAATCAGTTCTTACAGTGGTTTGAGAGCCCAGCTCTAGTTAGGGCACAGTTTGAATCTCAGTTCCTCCACTGTGATCTTGGACAAGTTTCTTTTAGTATCTCTATGTCCTGGTCTGTGAAATGTAGACCATAATAGTACCTTTCCCCAGGGTTGCTCTGTGGATTCATTCGTTCAGCAAGGGTCTGTGGAGTGCTTGCCGCACGGTGGGCACTAAGTGAGGAAGACAGGTAGGTTTCTGCCATCGCGGAGCTTCCTTGCAACTAGAAGAGAGGAAATAAGAGAACAGGCTGTGTTTAGGACCCAGGAGGAAACAAACCACGTGATGTGATAACAGGTGCCTTTCTAAAGAAGAGATGAAAGGCTTCTCAGGTCTGGCACCTTTTTTGTTGTTGTTGTTAAATTTATTTATTTATTTATTTATTTATTATTTTTAGCTGTGTTGGGTCTTCCTTTCTGTGCGAGGGCTTTCTCTAGTTGCAGCAAGCGGGGGCCACTCTTCATTGCGGTGTGCGGGCCTCTCACCATCGTGGCCTCTCTTGTTGCGGAGCACAGGCTCCAGACGCGCAGGCTCAGTAGTTGTGGCTCACGGGCCCAGTTGCTCCGCGGCATGTGGGATCTTCCCAGACCAGGGTTCGAACCCGTGTCCCCTGCATTGGCAGGCAGATTCTCAACCACTGCACCACCAGGGAAGCCCCTGGCACCTTTTCTGAGACCTGAAGGATGAGAATGAAGCAGCCTTGTGAAAATGATTACATTAGCTAATGACTTAAACATTTAGCACAATGCCTGTCATATGTGCAAAAACAAAAAGTTACCTACTCTAATACCGAAAGGAATTCATTGTTTTGAGCATTGACAGTATTATTAGAATAAACACGAAAAGTGCAAAGTATTGGACACCCTTTCTCCACACTTACTGAATCTCTCTGGGCTTGGGTTTTGACAAGCCCTCCAGGTGGTTCTGATGCAGCTAACGTTTGAGAAGCACTCGTTGAGCACCGGTGTTCAAACTCGGCAATGCACTAGAACCACCTGAGGAGCTTTTAAAAACCGTGCTGCCCGAGAGAGGCCGATTTATTTGGTCTAGGTGCAGCTTGAACGTCAAGATTAGTGCAGTATCCCTTGTGATTCTAATGTGCAGACCAAGCTGAGAACCACTAGACTCAGCTGGAAAAGAAAATTCGTAATCACAAAGTAAGAAGGTTCCAGTTTTTTCAATGGTCACACCTTGTTTGCACAAGATGGGCTTGTGGGCTCAGTCGGCCACTTGCTTTGTGTCCAGACATACAATCAGCCTTAACAAGTGACTGCAGAGCCCAAGCTGTGCTAATGACCTCAGTGGGAGAGCCCCAATCTGGGTAGCCCCCTAGCTGCGCTCCCTGCTTAAACAATCACATTTTCCCAGAACACACTCTGGCTGCTAATTACACACCTTACAGAAGTGACAGCTTCTGCATGTGTAAGTGATTAGGATTGCTTTAACTCCATTCCCTGCTTCCTACAAAGCAAATTGCTCATGATTACATACTACATTGGGAAACCATTTTACAAATTATTCCTTCTTAAGAGTTTAAAACAAAGGACACATGAAAGGGACTTCCCTGGTGGTGCGGTGGTTAGGAGCCCGCCTGCCAGTGCAGGGGACACAGGTTCGAGCCCTGGTCCAGGAAGATACCACGTGCCACGGATCAACTAAGCCTGTGCACCACAACTACTGAGCCTGCACTCTAGAGCCCGGGAGCCACAACTACTGAGCCCACATGCCACAACTACTGAAACCCATGTGCCTAGAGCCTGTGCTCAGCAACAAGAGAAGCCACTGCAATGAGAAGCCCGCACACCACAACCAAGAGTAGCCCCCGCTCACCACAACTAGAGAAAGCCTACACGCAGCAACGAAGACCCAACACAGCCAAAAACAAATAAACAAATAAATAAATAAGAAAATAATTTATATATTTAAAAAAAGGACACATAAAAAAGAAATCACAGTTAAAAATACTATCCCCTAGCTCACAAAATGCTTAAAATGGGGGAGGGATATCCAAGGAAGGCAGCCACCTTGGTCCTGGCAAACGAGGGGTATTTGATGGGGCAAGGGGTTCCATATGAAGTGACTCCCAAATAGAGGTGAATATCTAGTAAGGGTGGGGCATCTCGGTATGTGGCACAGAGCCCAGGCACTGCTTCAGGGGGTCAACACTTGGGACTGAGACAGGCAAGCAGGACCCAGTCACTAGGCAAAGATTTGGGGCCAGACTTCATCCTTAGAGTGGAATTGAGCTCTTTCCTGTACGTTTGGGCAAAGATTAATGCCAAGACCGAGGGTGCAGAAGAGGGGAAACAAACTCTTAATGGGCACCACCTGTGTTCTAGGCTCTTTCCATGAGGGCAGGACGGGGCACCCAGGGTCACCCCAGAGGGCATTGGGTCCCAGTCTACAATCCCAGATGGCAGAACCTGGACTATTACTGGAGCCAGCAGGTATCTGTGAACTACCAACTGGTGATGATGAGAGCGCGAACTGGCGAGGATGGGGGCTTTGGACCATTTAATGAGATTAAGTGAAATAATACATGTAAAGCAGTGAGCACAGTGTTTGCACATAGTAAGGGCTCAATAAAATATAGTTTAATCGTACTTATTTTTTGCTCTATCAGAAATGACCCAAGACTTATGGTCTGAGGAACTTGCCTGAATTTAAAGGTTAAGACAGCACGGAACTCAGCCGTGATGTGTCAGGGGTCAACCCAGAGAAGCAGAAGAGCCATGAGCGGTAGAGAACGAGGGATTTGTTTGAGGGTTAGGCTTTATGTGGTTGTGCGAGCGAGAAGGAGGCATCAAGGCTGTTATCTCTGCGTCTGGTGTTGAGACTAAAGTAGCTACGGGTCAGCCAAACTTGGTGTGAATAAAAGATAATACAAACTGGACATACATCTGTCTCTCCCCACCGCCAGCCTTGACTCAGTGGGTGATGTCTGCAGGAGGCTGGTACCCTTCCCCAGGGAGCTGCGTAAGTAGTTGGCGCAGAACAAGGCAAAGATGGCAACGGTGCGTGTGAGCACCCACTGCCCTGCTGCCCTGCTCCAACCTTCCGAGCATAAAAATATGTCTGCTGCTTTCCTTCTCGCTTCCAATTTTTTTTTTTTTTTTTTTTTGGCCGTGCAGCTTGCGGGATCTTAGTTCCCTGACCAGGGATCGAACCCGAGCCCTGGCAGTGAAAGCGCCGAGTCCTAACCACTGGACCGCCAGGGAATTCCCTCATTTCCATATCTTGCACAAAATTTCTCTGGTGGTCGATGCTCACCCAGGACCGTATAGAGAAGGGAATTCTGCGAAATGTAGTCCTATCGTCCCAGTTTAGCCGATTGCCACCATACACAATGTTGGGGAAGCCGAGGCAGGGGTGGGACACCCTTTTTGTTTTTAAACAGGTAAAGTGATAATAGCATGACGTCATTTAGATCACACTGTGGTGTTGATTTCATTATCCCCATGTTAACTGAAACATTAGATCAAGTCAGCCTCTCTTGCTGGCCAGACATCAGACAACAGTCCCATGAGATTAATTTTTGCTACACTTGCGTTGTGAGATGAGCAAGGTTTTGGCCGTGTTTTCTGTATTCAAATTTAGAGCAACGTCATTCTAGTAATAATAGGTTAATATTTCCAAAGTCTGCTCTGTATATCCACATGAAGGGATTCATTAGCTCTAATTCTAGAGAGAAATGGGACATATGTTCATACAATGTCACTCAAAGTGAGATGTAATACCCCTGGGAACCTAGACTACACCCCCTCCTTACTGATGGATCTGTTTCCTGGTTGCCAGAATTGGGGGATGATTCGTTCTGAGTGTTTTTATTGCAACAAATTCCCTGATACATTTCAGTGGTGCCCAACAGTTTGTTATCCAGACCATTTCACATCGGGTGAGAAGCTCACACTTCAAGTCTGACATAATCTGCATGGCCAGGCCTGAAAACTTGAACTTTGGACCTTGAACAGAATCTGCCAGATATAGTTTTTATATTCCTGGCAAAACACGGCCCACTCAGGACTTGTCCATCTGGCTTGGCTAAGCACTCGTCACATGATGCTGAGGTCAAGGGGAAAAAAATCCATGAAGTTAGACATAAAAAATGACTCTCTGCTTGTAGAAGTGTTAAGGTTATTAGTAGTTACCCACCAAAATGGATAAGCAGTGTCATTCAACCAATAAAGATGCTGCAAGCATTTTCTGTTTATGAGTTGGGCCTAATCTCTGTGCCAAGGGGAGATTTTAAAAAAACAGAATTATATTACAGAGAAACTTTAAGAACAGGATGGAAATGCTTCTCACCAATAAGTGACACAGATGTACGTGTTGGTAGTTAAATGATTGGAAACTTTGTTCTCTTTGCCGAACACACCCCTTACTCATCAGGAATTTTAAGCAGTTAAGTACCATCTGGATATCATGAGGCAGAAGGGGGCCTGACCTCGGCCAGATGGCTCCTGTTTTCCTCGCTTGCACACGTGTTCCTCCCCATCTGTGGGCTCAGTGGGGCAGGGCCCTGGGCAAAGTGGCCAAGGACAGTACTGGTCACCTGGGCAAGCCTTGGTCTCTCCACTGTAATACAGGGAGGGGGGGAGTTGAAGGAATGATTTCAGAGATCTCAGCTCTGTTCTGACGTGACATTGGGTGGGTGAATGACTATTTCCAGTCTCCGATGAAGTTGTCCTCTCGAGCCTGAAGGGGCCACCTTGAGGTGACAGCTGTGCTTTGGGCTGGGGAGCGGGGGCAGGAAGAGAGGAGTGGAGGAGAGCAGCCCTCGCAGGAATGACTGTGAATGACAGCGGCCAGGGTCTGTCGGGGGAGCCAGAGCCCCACTGGACACGAGTGTGGGTAGCCCAAGCCCCGCCAGCTTGCAGAAGGACATGTGCGGCCAAAACCTCCCTGTCTCACGTGTCCTCTTTCTCAGGGGGCAGCCTACTTAATGCAAATGCCACCTGCGGGACCTTCAGCCCAGGTCTGGAGCAAACTCGCCTGCTGGCTACTGGCCTCAGCATCTCAAGACACACTTAGCTAGGCCTTTGAGTTCCAGGGCTGCCCTGTCCAACATGGTAGCCACTAGCCACATGGGGCTTTTAAAATTCACATTTCAATTAAGAGGAAATAAAATTAAGAAGTCAATTCCTCAGCCATACTACCATATTTCAAGTACTCATGTACACATGCTGCTGTGGCCTGTGGCTACCATATTGGACGGTCCAAGTAAAGAACATTTCCATCATCACAGGAGGTTCTACTGGAGAGCTCTGTTCCAGAATTCGCCAGAGTGCGCGTATACTGAAGAAACATAAAACACCTCTCTGCACTTCCTCTTCTTCTTCTATTACGTTTCTTTCTTTGCTTGCATTGGAATATCTTGGCCATAGATTCTTTTTTTTTTAAATTTATTTATTTATTTATTTATTGGCTGCATTGGGTCTTCGTTGCTGTGCGCGGGCTTTCTCTAGTTGCGGCGAGCGGGGGCTACTCTTTGTTGCGGAGTGCAGGCTTCTCATTGCAGTGGCTTCTCTTGTTGTGGAGCACGGGCTCTAGGTGTGCGGGCTTCAGTAGCTGTGGCTCGCGGACTCTAGAGCGCAGGCTCAGTAGTTGTGGTGCACGGGCTTAGTTGCTCTGCGGCATGTGGGATCTTCCTGGACCAGGGCTCGAACCCGTGTCCCCTGCATTAGCAGGCAGATTCTTAATCACTGTGCCACCAGGGAAGTCCCCATAGATTCTTAGAGACATTTGATATCGAAGACCTGGGTTCAGGCCTCAGCTTCCCCACATCAAGTTTACGAGAGTTACTTAGTCTGTTTCTGTGTCAATAAAGTGAGGATAATTAACCACCTCCCTGGGTTGGGAAAATCAGATGGGATAATAAACAGGAAGTTGCTGATAAGCCCTATGCACTGTACATATTCTCACCAAGCGATGCACAAAGAGAAAAGGGAGGGGTGATAGCCATTAAAGTTCTGTCAAAAAAAGAGGTGGATTTTGGAATAATATTGGTGGTTTTTCAGAGGGGACTGTAAAGGTAAAATAATGATACTTCCTCTGAGAAGAGAGGCAACTCCTTCCCACTCCCCTCTCCTTAGTGGGTCTTTTTGAAAACATTAATAGGCCTGATAAGAAGCCCAACCTTTTGATTTTATAATGCAAGGTCAAGGGCCTTCTGACCCTTACAACCATAGACACACATTGTGCAAATGAACTCAGAGCCTCTGGAGGTGGACAGGAGACAATCACATGGTCCACCCATCTGTGTCTCAAAGGGATGAGAGACGTTTTCATTGTTCCTTCTTCTACTTCACTGCATAAATTCATGGGAAATTCTGTCCAGACTCTGAAGTCACTTTTGTGTTACCTTAATGCACGTGAGTCTGTTAGTGCTTACCAGTAATGAGTCATGTTCGCTCTCTTCTGCATTAGTACGAAGGGGACTTTGTGTTGGCAGAATTGTTTTATTTCTCCAACAGGACCAAAGGAGACTTGAGTTTCCCATGTGGAGTGGAGGTGGTGAGGGGAAAGCCCCCCTCTGGAGGTGATGGGCTCAGATTGGAGGGAAAGGCTGGGTTTCTGGCTGATTTCCCCTCCTGGGACGCCAGCATTTGAGACCCACCCAGAAGAGAGAAGGTGCTCTGGTTTCCAGGGGCCCAGTAGGGACGTAGCCCAGGAAGGGAGAGGGTTAGCTTGGTAAGTGTGTGGCAGACTCACTGATAACCCTAATCCTGTGATTTCTCCTATAAAAGTCCATGAAGTGAAATTTCGATTTTAAGTGCTATGGAGCTTTGTCTTGCATGAGATTTCAAATCACTCTAACTTCAATGGCAACTAAAAAAAAGTCCTTTCAGTTTCCTAGAAGCTGGGAAGGAGCCCCAAGCCCTACTGTGAATTAGTTGGGGAAGCATGTGGCAGATTCTGGGAGCCTGTGTGCCTTTTGCAAAAGGGTAGTTGGCGATCAAATGGGCTGCAAAGAACAGAGCATGGGGGCGAGGGGCCCGGGGGCTGTAAGAATGAAGGAGCCCAGGGGCAGACAAGGGAGGGACCAGCCCTGCCCACAAACCTGGGGCTCACATTTGGGGCCAAAAAGTAAGTCAGCTGACAATTTCAAGGAAGAATTTGGTCAAAACAAATATCTACAATACATATATTCCAGTCAATATTCCTTCAAGGATTAGTAATTTTGCTACATCACGGGACATTCGACAACTGCTTTGCACGTGTATACACTTTTGGACAACTTTCAGAATTTTCCATTATTTTCTGTTTATTTCTTATTCGTATTCTGCCAATATGCTTGGTTCCACATTGTTTATAATTACAGGGGAGAGGCTCCGGGGCCGGGTACTGAGGGCAGGAAGGACAGAAATGTTGAAAAATAGGGGCTCCACTGGTACAAATTAAATGTTCAACAATAGTTTTATTGTTTATTTTATTGTTTTGTCTCATTCTATAAGTAATGCAGCCACATTATAGGAAAATCACAAAACACAAACAAAAGAAAATAAAGAACAAGAGCTCCTATAATTCCAACTTCCCTTGCCTCATTCCATTTCTGTTCCTCCCAGGGGGATTCCTTTTTTTTCTCCTAGGAGTTGAAGGCACAATGACCCTCAGACTGGCAGCTCCTCATTCCCCCCACCCCAGACCAAGTTCAGGAGGCCTCCTGCCCTCAGTACCGGGCCCCGGAGCCTCTCCCCGGACACCTGAAGCTTGTCTGCATTTTGCTACACTCACTTTGTATTATACTTCAAAATCCTTAAATGTGATTTTTTTTTAAGTTTATTTATTTTTGGCTGCGTTGGGTCTTCATTGCTGCACGCGGGCTTTCTCTAGTTGCGGCAAGTGGGGGCTACTATTTGTTGTGGTGCGGTGGCTTCTCTTGTTGCGGAGCATGGGCTCTAGGTGCGCAGGCTTCAGTAGTTGTGGCACATGGGCTCAGTAGTTGTGGCGCACGGGCTTAGTTGCTCCGCGGCATGAGGGATCTTCCCAGACCAGGGCTCGAACCCGTGTCTCCTGCATTGGCAGGCAAATTCTTAACCACTGTGCCACTAGGGAAGTCCCCTTAAATGTAATTTTATATATGATCTTCTATCAGGTGTGTGTGTGTGTGTGTGTGTGTGTGTGTCTATGAAAGAGAGATACAGATACAGCAACTGAGGGAGGGAAGGAAAGAGAGAGAGAGAAAGAGACAGAGACAGAGAAACAGAGACAGAGACAGAGACAGAGAGAGACACAAGGTAGATCTTTGGTGTTAAAAGATCTACAGATTGAGGTCAAGGGAAGCCCTGGAAATTTGGAAGGGGCAAGGGGATGGTGAGGGCCTTCTATGTTCCCAGGGTAGAGAAAAAAGTGTATTTCAATGGGAAACTATGTTTCATCTAGAGGTTAGATCACCACCAGTTTATCTGCTTCTAGACTCTGACTGTCTCTGAGCTGTTTTAACTCTGTAGTTGAGGGCAGCTGACAGCAACGCGAGGTCGCTCTTGTCTCTAAGCATGCATGTCCTCTACTGCCCAGGAAAGCCTCAGTTGTTCGCCCTCCCACCGTGTGACAAGGCCCGTTTTGCCTCCATTTATGTACATATTCATGTCAATATTCCTCCTGTATAAGGTGTCTCTTTGGAACTGGTTATAGTCTCTACTTGTCCCTCATGAAATCAATAAAATCTTTAACATGTGTTCATTTTTATATCTGTATGAGAGTCATGATTTTACCACTTTGTTGAGAATTATTTTTGAACAGTTTTCCGAGGATTGAGGAGAGGTCAGCTGGAAAGTGAAGGGGGGAAGGGGTGAGCGACCTGTACAGCTCTGGGCACGAAAGGAAGAGGGTGTTGGGTCAAGGCACCCAGGTCATCTAAATCGCTACAGAAATGCACCTCTGTTTGGCTTACTATGTATTACTGATTTGGGCTCAGACTCTAAGAAGTCAAATATTAATGTGTAGAAGAGTAGTAAGTTCCAAGTGATTTTAGCCTGCTACAGATGCAAATGATTTCTATCCACCAAAAAATATAACTCCCAAAGGATTTATTGTCCTGTAAGAAGACATTATCTAATTTTGCAATCTATTTCAACATCTTTTATTCTTCTTCTCCTCCTCCCTCCCCCCCCCTTCTTCTTCTTGGCTTTATTTTGCTTTGTTTACTCACTTTTTTGTTTTTCTTTGTTGGAAGGCAACATTCTTTTTTTCACTAACATTATATCGATCTTCCCTATTCTTTGAACTAGCTTTACCAATCTGCTGATTCTCTCATTAATGAGTTAAATAAATCTTTGCCACATGCTTATTCTACTATGAAAGAGGGTCATAGTTTTTAACTTTCTGAAATGTATACATCGACCATCTAGTTGCCAGCTTGTGGTCTGCATGATCCTGTCCCAAGGTCGCCCCACAGAACAGAACAGTGGAATCTGCATTCTCTTATCATGCACGGAGAACCTGTCCTGTGCCTGGCACGGTGGCAGGTGCTGAAGTTAGGGGAAATGGAAGCAGACAGGCTCAAGAAATTCACACTTGTGGGCAGAGAAAAGTTGTTGGTTTGTTTCTTAAATCAGCAATTGAAATGAAATGTGATAACTGCTGGCTTAGAGGTGGCAGTGCTCTAGAGCCAGCGTGGATGGAAGGAAAGGTCAGATCCCCATTATGCGGGCCTTGCTCTTGCTCTCTTTTCCCTTTTCCACAGGGAATCGTTAAGTTCCAGCTCAGTAGTCAGCATCGTCTTCTTCCTGGCTAGGAGCGTCCTCACACCTCACAAGACTCCAGTGTCCAGGCATTAGATGCTTCTGTGTTAAATGAGAAAAACTAATTGGAACAGCTTATCCTAAAGAAAGTCTGTTGTGAAATCCATCCAAAAATCTAATAAGTAGGAGTGATATCTGTTGGTGAATGAATTGGGTTATTTGAGGTGAAGCTGAGTTACTAAAGCAATAAGCAAATCAAGAAGAGAGCAATCTGGAAGGTTGTGAGTGTGCCTTCTGGTTCCTAAAAAGCAGGATTAGTACTGAACAGAAAAAATCCAATGAACCTTGGCCCATTTGCATTTTAGCACTCATTTTGGGTACCGGTGGAGAGGACCTCGGTCATGGAAATGGAAGTTCTTTGCTCTAGTCTCAGTTTGGAAATCTTATCCCAGATTTTCTCTCTGAGCTTTAAAGAGTTGGTGTGAGGTTAAATCATAAAGCACTCGTGATTTTGCCTCTACAAGACACTTGATAATGTCTGGAGACATTTTTAGTTTTCATAATTGGGTGGTGAGCGGTGCTCCTGGCATCTGTGTAGTAGGTACAGGCCAGGGATGCTCCGGAAAGTTCTGCAATGCACATGGCAGCCCTCAAACAAAGACTTATCTGGCCTCAAATGTTAATAGTGCTGAGGTTGATAAATCCTATCTAGGTCCATCTTCTTGGTTCTGTTTGACCCAGGGAATCTGATAAATGAGAGCTTTACTAAGACTGAGTTTCCTGAGTAGGTAGCTGATCTGGGGAGGTGTGGGTAGAGGATGTTGGGGAGTGCAGATTCAGGTGATAACCTGGGTCCCTTGTGGTTACATATGGATCTGGTTGTCAGTTTTCACTGGTCTCAGTTCCCCAGTTGGTAGATGAAGAGAGTGGGAGGGCATTGCTGTGGAATTTATGGAGATAGTTGGTACCTATGTCAAAAGGCCCCTCTGAGTGGCTGGGCTATAACCGTAAGTTTTAGATGGGGTGATATATTGGTGTCTTATCAGTTTGTTGGATTTACAAAGACTCTTCCAGCTCATTTAAGTAAAGAAGAGTCACTTATTAAAAGTTTTTTTGGTTATCCACTTTAAATATAGCAGTGTGTACATGTCAGTCCCAACATGCACCTACTATATAGCACTGGGAACTCTGCTCAATATTATGAAGCAACCTAAATGGGAAAAGAATTTGAAAAAGAATAGATACCTGTATATGTATAACTGAATCACTTTGCTGTACACCTGAAACTATCACAATATTGTTAATCAACTATACCCCAATATAAAATAAAAGTTATGTTTAAATTAAAAAAAGAAAAAATGAAATGTGATAAGTCCCATAGTAGAGGTTTCAGAGTTAAAAACTAGACGCTCACAACAGCCCCTGCCTGACACCTCATCTCCCACATAATGGGTATTTAAAATCGTAGCTGGAATCTTCACGGGGGTGACTTGAGCTATCCAAGCCTGGTGATGCTTACAAGGAAATGGGAGTTTCCTCTCTGAATCATTTCACCTCATCAGGGCAGGACCAGCAGCCCAGCGGTTGTTAATTGTCCTGAAACATCCTGGCGCTATTTGCTCTTCTTTTGACGGTCCCAGTAGCTTTCGTTGCCTTTGCCTTTTTTGGATAGTGGGTTTGGGAGCGAGGGTTTGCTTCCCCTGGTTTCCCAAGCCGTTTTGTGAAGAGGAGGCGTGCTAAGTGTTCCGGCACGTTGGCCTGTGCCTGATCCAGTCCGGCCACCAGATGGCGCAGTTTCGCCTCTCAGCGCCGCAGCGCCGCGTCGGATTGAGCTCTGACGCTCCTGGATTTGAGTCCTTTGTTACATTGTGACCTTGGGAAAGCCAGTTTCCCCTTCTGCAAATGAGGAATGGTGAAAATCACCTTGCAGGGCAGCTGTGCGGATTAAATAAGATGACAAAGGCTAAGCGCCTTGAACAGTTCAGTCGCACAGTGGATGCTCTGTAATCCCGGCCCTTCTCTTTCCTCTTTCATTCATTCAGTGCACATTTATCGACCGGTGTTTCTGTGCGATGGCTCATAAAGACGCAGAGTGTCTTACACACACAACACACACAACACACACACACACACACACACACACACTACTGTAGTTACTGGAATACAAGACATACCCTCTACCTTCCAGTTCCTAGTCATCCAAAATTTTCTCTTGTTCAAATGCATTTGGGTACAAAAAGCCACATTCTGAAGAGCTAAAATAATGGTAAAAGACGTAGCAGCCCTAGAAGAGTGTTACTATGTGTTCAGAACCTACTATTCTCCACTGGGTTCCGCTGTAGAGTATTATACAAACAAGATAATATGTTGCCCCAGACAACCAACTTAAAATCCCTTTCAAAACATGTATGATGTTTTCCCCAGAGAAGGGAAAGTGATGCAGGCTCAGGACAGCCCTGGGCTTGTGGGCCAATGTGCCCTGAGTGCAGCGTTGTGAAGGGAGGTTGTTAGGGCTGTGTTGGGGGCGATTGCATGTAACACTAAGCACGTCCATTTTTGTCACAGGCACTGGGGAACCACAGCTCCCTTCTGAGTTGAGGAATGACAGGGCAACATTACCAGCCCCAAACCCTAGAAAGAGCAGTGTCTGTCTAAAGCTGGGGGCTAGATAATTTCATCCTTAATCCCACCCGAACCTCTTCTTCCACCCCTCCTCCTCTCTCTCCTGTCCTCTCCTCCTTCTATTTACTCATTCATTCATTCAGCAAAGATCTATTAACCATATATATCATATTGCAGATATGTTTTAGGCACTAGGGTTAATCAGTGAACAACAGCAACAAAGCTTCTTCCTGGAACTTACAGAAACCCATTCATGTTACAATATTTATATATGCACCTGTCTTCTATGGGCCACCTGAGCAGTTGGGGGCCACCTGCCTCCCCGTGTGAAAAAGCCAGCATCATAGCTTGTCCTCTGAGGCCCTGCTGTGCCCTTGCCCTTCCCATGGTTTGGTTGTGCAAACTTTCCTTCAATTACATGAGATGCTTTGTTATTCTCCTACGAATCTCCCCGGCCTCTGCAGGACTAAGCTTGTGTAATTTGCATTTCTGTCACCTGCCACCTAAAGGTGCCTGCTAGAAAGGCACAGCCACTGAAGAAAACTGATAAGACTTTCTTGATTGTGTTAGGATGCAGGGCCAGCCCTGTAGGCAGGATTAACCTGAAGGCCTACTTGGCATAAGCTGTGTTAGCCAGGACCAGCCACATCATAAAGGAAGGCTGTGTTCATGTGTGGTTTTGTTTGGCTTCCCCTGCAAGCAGAGCCTGAGGCAAGGATTGGGTGCAGGTGGTTGATGTGGGAGGTGAGCTTGGGAAGCAGGGGAGTGTGAGCGAGGAAGTAAGATGGAGAAGAAGGAAAGGTGAATATAAGGGCACATTCTCCCAGCTGCTGCTTGATTCTGCTTGATTCTGAGAGGTGAACAGAATGCCTCCATTCAGAAATACCTCCTGAAAGGTGGAGGCTGGAGCAATCTTCCACTGGGTCCTACCCCCTCAATGACTGAGAGTTTCCTGGGGTGCTAACTCTTAGGGATGCTCATTCCCGGTCTCTGCCTTCAGAGAAGACCCTGGGGCAGAAGACCCTTAGCGTGGGGCTAAAGGAATCAGAGCCACACGGAGCTGACCAGGAACTGGGGCTGAAGCAGAGTCAGCCTGAGGGCATGTGATGCAGGCACGGGAGGTGTCAGCAACAGAGCCTTACTGAACTTCGCAGCATATTGTAAGTTACCTAACCCAGTGGTCCCCAACCTTTTTGGCATCAAGGACCAGTTTCGTGGGAGACAGTTTTTCCATGGACCAGGGGCGGGGGATGGTTTTGGGATGATTCAAGGGCATTACATTTATTGTGCACTTTATTTTTATTATTATTACATTGTAATATATAATGAAATAATTATACAACTCACCATAATGCAGAATGAGTGGGAGCCCTGAGCTTGTTTTCACTTGCCACTCACTGATAGGGTTTTGATATGAGTCTGCAAGCAATTGATTTATTATGGTCTGTGTGCAGTCAAACCTCTCTGCTAATGATAATCTGTATTTGCAGCCATTGCCCAGCACTAGCATCACCGCCTCAGTTCCACCTCAGATCATCAGGCATTAGATTCTCATAAGGAGCGCGCAACCTAGATCCCTCGCATGCGCAGTTCACAGTAAGGTTCGCACTCCTCTGAGAATCTAATGCTGCCACTGACCTGACAGGAGGTGGAGTTCAGGCGGTAATGCGAGCGATGGGGAGCGGCTGTAAATACAGATGAAGCTTGGCTCACTCACCCACCGCTCATCTCCTGCTGTGCAGCCTGGTTCCTAACAGGCCACAGACCAGTACCTAACAGGTCATGAACCGGTACCTAACCGGACCGGTTAGGTTGGGGACCCCTGACCTAACTCCAGGCTGCAGGAGGTGTAGCTGCCCCAGATGAGATAGTCTCTGGCTTATCTCTAGAATGTAGCCTCTGTGCAGAACTCCAGTCTAAGCATGGGTCTGGCAGGAAAGAGTTGAGCTTCCAGAAATTCTGATGAGATCTTTATTTGACTTTGCACAGTTTAAGTGCCATTGGTGAGGCTAATTTGGGGATCAAGAGTCTGCACCTCATCCGGAACATGTAGCATTCTCTATGGTGTACCCCAATTATGCCGACTTCCTTAATCCTTTGATTTGCCCAATGGTGTTAGGATGCCTGACTGCACTGCCCTGACTGGTCCACCTTGGCATTGGTCAACAGAGTGGCCGTGCACAAACTCTGCTTCCAAAACTGCTCTGCAGGCTCCAAATCACATTCAAGTTCTCCTGTGATGGCTGCAGCCAGCTGCAGAGACTGCAACACGTGGAGCGCCTGTCACTCTCCTCCCTGACAACCTGGCTCCATTTAGTTTAAGGATTTTGTGGCCCAGAATGTTACCTGAGCTGTCACCGTCATGCTCTGTCACCCCAAAACGGATGGCAGGAAATGGATCGGCGAGCCCTGTCAGTTTCCTTGTTGCTGGCATCATTCCTGGGTTCAACCGTGAGCATCCTGGCTGTGAGTCACTGCGGAGGTGGAGAGCATCCACTCAAATGTCTGCAGCCACACTTAGAAAGAGCTCTTCGAGAGACAGAAGAGCCCTCTTCATCCGTGTCTATTCTCTGCCCTTGTTCTCCATGAGCTGATTGTTGCCTAGACTCACACAGCTGGGCTAATGGGGCACCTGCCACTCCTAAGAGGGCACAGAGCCTGTGTCATATGAGACCTGAGAAAGGAAACCCACCCCCAGGCTGTGGAGCCCCCTTCTTCCTCAGCACACAATTTCCCCGACACCATCAGACAAGGCTGCTCTGTGCCTGTTGTGATGGAGCGAGACAAAAACAGAGCCACACTGTCATCAGTGTGAGCTAAGACAAAGCAAGAACGCTGGGCACATTACAAATGACCAGAAAGGCCCTCTCTTGGAGAACAGGAGTGGTTGCCCGTCCACCAGTGATAACGTTAGCCCCGCTCTGTTCCTCCCATCACCTTCTATATAAAAGTGAGAGGCCCAGGGGCTTCCCTGGTGGCGCAGTGGTTAAGAATCTGCCTGCCAATGTGGCGGACACAGGTTCGAGCCCGGGTCCGGGAAGATCCCACATGCCGTGGAGCAACTAAACCCGTGCGCCACAACTGCTGAGCCTGCGCTCTAGAGCCCGTGAGTCACAACTACTGAGCCCACGTGCCTAGGGCCCATGCTCTGCAACAAGAGAAGCCACCGCAATGAGAAGCCCGCGCACCGCAACGAAGAGTAGCCCCTGCTCACCACAACTAGAGAAAGCACGCGCAGCAACGAAGACTCAATGCAGCCAAAAATAAAATAAATAAATATATTAAAAAAATAAAAATAAAAAAAAGTGAGATGCCCAATCATAAAATTGCCCCATTTTCTGATCGCATCCAGTCTAGAGCAAGACCATGCTTCCTAGCACCCTTTCCAAAATCCCCTTGCCCAAGCTCTGATCTCCAAGCCCCTTTGCACCCTCTTGCTGAGATCCCCATGGTTCCTCACCATGTGTGGTCTCCCTGGGCAATAACCCCAAGTTCCGCGGCCACAGCTGTAGTCCTGGTGGTGTTGGCTGGCTGGGAGAAGGCCAGTGCTGACCTGCTGCCCAGCGGGAGCTCCTGTGCCCCCTCATCAGCTGCAGAAGTGCTCCTGGCAGCCACTGGGTGAGGCGACTGGGGCTCTGGCCCCGCAGGGGGCATTTGATTGTCTCCTGTGGCAGGCATTTTGGTGCCCAGTGTCTTGTCCCTGGCCACCTCCAGATTTCAGCTCTAGGGCGCCTTTCCATGCGGGCTCGGACTCATCTTGCACCGTTTGATGGTCAAGCCCAGGCCTCTCTGCTTTCCTGCCTGGGGGCCTTCTCTGAAGCCTGGGAGCTGCTCTGCCCTTGCAGCCTGCAAGGTGCCCTGGAGAGAGCTGATGTCCCCAGAGGTCATGTCAACCAGGAAGGGAGAAAAATTGGTGGAAAATTGTCCCAGCCTTTGCCCTTCTGGTGGATGGTTCTGGAACATGTTCTGCAGGCATCTCAGAGTAGGAAGAACCAAGCTCACGACCCCCTTGCGTTGGCTTTTCCTCCCTCTCTGCCCCACTCTCCTGACTCCCTGACTCCTGCTCCCTGGGGTCACCCACATCCAAGGCCTTGTTCTGTCTGCTCTTAAGTTACCCCAAAGTAACACGCCTCCCTAGGACCCACCCACCCCCAGCTCCTGCCTGCAGAATTTCCTAGCCGTAATGTTGGCTGGAGTTGTTTCCCCCACCACAGCTCCAATCAAAATTCCCAAGCCCCTGGTCACAGAGTTTGGTTCAGGGGCATGCGCATTCCCCAAGCCAGTTTAACCAGAGTGACCCTCAGAGCTCTTGCTGGAGATTCTGGGACACGAACCCGGTCTCTGCCACTCGGCCTGTGGGGATGGTTCTTTACCAATGGCTGCATTTTTTCACTCCTCCCTTCATTGGGTGGTGTCTGTTTGCCCTCCTCTTGAATGTGGGCTGATCTCAGTTGCATTGAGCAAGGAGAACAGCGGAAGGGGTGCTATACAAGTTCCAAGTCTGGTCTTTAAGAGGACCAGCAGCTTCTGTGTTGGTCTGGGTGTGCTGAGCCGCTGGGTAAGAGAGCTGACATCCCTGCTGCAGGGACCACGAGAGAGGCCGAGACTCCTAGAGCCAGGCTACGTTTAGTTTCCTGAGGAACCTCCATGCTGTTCTCCATAGTGGCCGCACCAGCTTACATTCCCACCAACAGCGTAGGAGGGTTCTCTAGAAAAGGGCATTCTCGGAAGAGGGAACAGCGTGGCAAAACCAGGGACAAAAGAAAGAGTGATGTATTAGGGGACAGTGGGATGAGTGGCAGGAGGTGAGTGCAGAGGCTGAAGGCTAGGCAAGGAAGGAGCTTGTAGGCAGGCCGTGTCGGGGACCTAGAGCATTATTCTGAAAATGATGGGGAGCCATGGAGGGGATTCCATCAGGGGAACATTCTGGCGAGATCACTTGAGCTTTAGGGAAGACTGACGGTGCTTGAATGAGTGAATCCTTCAAAGGAGGTGTCAAGGCTGGAGAAACACCTGGGAATTATCCTAACATAGGTGGATTATTACATCACAAATAGGTATTTAAAGGGTCACTTGATGCTGGGCCTGTTGCCATGGCAATTTTTGACAAATAATTATTTACAAATGTAAGTCTATTTTGTGTCCCACTTGGCAAATGTATTAAAAAAAAAAAAGCATATTCATTTACTTTCCTGGAATTGTTTTTGAAATAAATAGCTCTGCCTTCCCAGAAACCTGAGGGTACATATCCAACTCCATCTGAGTCTGTGGTGACATAATATGCATTAAAGATGATGTTTTGCAATTTTCTGATTCATGGGTGACTCATCAAGGTCATCCAAGCTTAGCATTCCCAAAACACGTGGGACAGGACCTAGCTGTGTCCTTGGTACTTAATAGAGATTCAAGAAATATTTGTAGTTTTTGAATTTGGAAAGTGACCCTAAGTGTCTAGAATTCACTCTGGAAAGAGCAATATAGTCTTGGTTGCTATTAGTAAACATCATCAGAAGCTTAACTTTGTGTTTTGCTGGCCTCTGAAAGCCCAGCCATTGAAATTTTTCAGAGCACAGAAAGATTTTCACCAGATGCCATACCTCTGTGGTAATGACTGGACAAAGAAGGCGAGGATTAGGACCAAAGTGTTGAAGGATTTTGTCTTAAGCACTCGCATTATGAGAAAGCCTTGAGGAAATCCAGAGGCCCCTTGGCACTGCTGTGTAATGACTTCTCCCGCTCATGGGAAGCAGATGGAGTTAACAGGCTGAAACTGTTGTTTTATATAAAATCCCCAAACAACTTTCTATATCATATACTCCCATATGATACACAAAACAGGAAGAAATTCATTATAAATCCCGAAGGAAGTTCCCTTCTCACTTTCAGAATCCGTACTTACTTGCTGTTCATGGTTTTTTTTAGAAAGCAAATAGAAACCTGCCTCTCAGAGATGGGAATAAAGGAAGAGTTTTATGGGATGGTGCTTTGGGCCACAATGCTTTCCATAAGGTGTGTAAGAAAAGAGATCAAAACAACTTTGCCTCTCAGCATGTCTGAGCAGCCCTGGTGGTGGAGGGTGGGATCTGGATGGCAGGCACACAGTGCCTTCCCCACACCCCCAAACTGAGAAAACCGAGCTGGTTTGGGGGTGTGCTGGAAGATCCCTACCTTGGGATGGGGCAGGAGCTGATTGGATAACACCTTGGAGTTGTGAGCACAGAACTGTATAGGTCTTGGACTCAGGGTCTGGCAATTTTCATTTCATAATGATAAAGAACAGAAGCAGAGCCCAGTCTTACCTGAGAGAGGAGTCATCTCCAGCTGCAGACACTGGCCCTGCACCAGTCAACCTCCCATCTTCCCAGCCCACAGAACCCCAGTGAGGTCTGGGTGGCAGTGTGCCCAGCCCTTTCCTCCCTGTGGGGTACTTTCCGTGACCACGTGGCATGGTTCTGGCCACTGGGGCAGAGGGAAGTCCACTGATGGGAAGTGGGGGGGGGGTCTCTGGGAAAGACCTCCTTTCTCAACTGAGACAAAGATGTTAGAGGAAAGCTTCCTTGTGTAGCATCTCTTCCTTCCTAACTGGGATGCTAGGACAAGGATGTCATGTTTGGGGCTGTGATGGACATCCTGTAACCACAAAGTGATAGATACCAGAATCAAAAGCCAACAGGGATGGTGAACAGAAGGTTAAAAAGAGCCTGTTGATGAATGCTCTCTGTGAGCTATTGCAGCCAATGGGGAACCTACCTTTGAATCAGGAGTGTGAAATAACTGAAGATCTTTATTTCTTCAGCCTCTGGGAGTTGGTTATTCTTTTACTTGCACCTGAACTCATTGAACTGATGCATCTAATATTTGCAGATGCTAAAACAACTTGACCTTTGTTTTCAACCATTCCCATTTGGAAGGTCATTGTCACAAACACTGGGAGGCAATAAAATGTAGAGGTTAAAAGTAAAGGCCTTGAGACAGCAGAAGCAAGAAGAGCTACAATCCTGCAGCCTGTAGAACAAAAACCCATTCACAGAAAGATAGACAAGATGAAAAGGCAGAGGGCTGTGTACCAGATGAAGTAACAAGATAAAACCAGAGAAAAACAACTAAATGAAGTAGAGATAGGCAACCTTCCAGAAAAAGAATTCAGAATAATGATAATGAAGATGATCCAGGACCTCGGAAAAAGAATGGAGGCAAAGATCGAGAAGATGCAAGAAATGTTTAACAAAGACCTAGAAGAATTAAAGAACAAATGAACAGAGATGAACAATACAATAATTGAAATGAAAAATACACTAGAAGGAATCAATAGCAGAATAACTGAGGCAGAAGAATGGATAAGTGACCTGGAAGACAGAATGGTGGAATTCACTGCTCGGAACAGAATAAAGAAAAAAGAATGAAAAGAAATGAGGATCATACACCACGATCAAGTGGGATTTATCCCAGGAATGCAAGGATTCTTCAATATATGCAAATCAATCAATGTGATACACCACATTAACAAACTGAAGAAGAAAAACCATATGATCATCTCAATAGATGCAGAAAAAACTTTCGACAAAATTCAACACACATTTATGATAAAAAAGTCTCCAGAAAGTGGACATAGAGGGAACCTTTCTCAACATAATAAAGGCCATATATGACAAACCCACAGCAAACATCATTCTCAATGGTGAAAAACTGAAAGCATTTCCTCTAAGATCAGGAACAAAGCAAGGATGTCACTCTCACCACTATTATTCAACATAGTTTTGGAAGTCCTAGCCATGGCAATCAGAGAAGAAAAAGAAAAGGAATACAAATTGGAAAAGAAGAAGTAAAACTGTCACTGTTTGCAGATGACATGATACTATACATAGAGAATCCTAAAGATGTCACCAGAAAACTACTAGAACTAATCAATGAATTTGGTAAAGTAGCAGGATACAAAATTAATGCACAGAAATCTCTTGCATTCCTATATACTAATGATGAAAATTCTGAAAGAGAAATTAAGGAAACCCTCCCATTTACCACTGCAACAAAAAGAAAATAATACCTAGGAATAAACCTACCTAGGGAGACAAAAGACCTGTATGCAGAAAACTATAAGACACTGATGAAAGAAATTAAAGATGATACCAACAGATGGAGAGATATACCATGTTCTTGGATGGGAAGAATCAATATTGTGAAAATGACTATACTACCCAAAACAATCTACAGATTCAGTGCAATCCCTATCAAATTACCAATGGCATTTTTTACAGAGCTAGAACAAAAAAATCGTAAAATTTGTATGGAGACACAAAAGACCCCGAATAGCCAAAGCAGTCTTGACAGAAAAAAACGGAGCTGGAGGAATCAGACTCCCTGACTTCAGACTATAGTACAAAGCTACAGTAATCAAGACAATATGGTACTGGCACAAAAACAGAAACATAGGTCAATGGAACAAGATAGAAAGCCCAGAGATAAACCCATGCACGTATGGTCAACTAATCTATGACAAAGGAAGGCAAGGATATACCATGGAGAAAAGACAGTCTCTTCAATAAGTGGTGCTGGGAGAACTGGACAGCTACATGAAAAGGAATGAAATTCAAACACTCCCTAACACCACACACAAAAATAAACTCAAAATGGATTAGAGACCTAAATGTAAGACCGGATACTATAGAATTCTTAGAGGAAAACATAGGAAGAACACTCTTTGACATAAATCACAGCAAGATCTTTTTTGATCCACCTCCTAGAGTAGTGGAAATAAAAACAAAAATAAACAAATGGGACTTAATGAAACTTAAAAGTTTTTGCAGAGCAAAGGAAACTACAAACAAGACGAAAAGACAACTCTCGGAATGGGAGAAAATATTTACAAATGAATCAACGGACAAAGGATTAATCTCCAAAATATATAAACAGCTCATGCAGCTCAATATTAAAAGAACAAACAACCCAATCCAAAAATGGGCAGAAGACTTAAATAGACATTTCTCCAAAGAAGACATACAGATGGCCAAGAAGCGCATGAAAAGCTGCTCAACATCACTAATTATTAGAGAAATGCAAATCAAAACTACAATGAGATATCACCTCACACCAGTTTGAATGGGCATCATGAGAAAATCTACAAAGAACAAATGCTGGAGAGGGTGTGGAGAAAAGGGAACGCTCTTGCAGTGTTGGTGGGAATGTAAATTGATACAGCCACTATGGAGAACAGTATGGAGGTTCCTTAAAAAACTAAAAATAGAATTACCATATGACCCAGCAATCCCACTACTGGGCATATACCCAGAGAAAACCACAATTCAAAAAGACACATGCACCCCAATGTTCATTGCAGTTCTATTTACAATAGCCAGGTCATGGAAGCAACTTAAGCGCCCATCGGATGAACAGATAAAGAAGAAGTGGTACATATATACAATGGAATATTACTCAGCCATAAAAAGGAATGAAATTGGGTCATTTGTAGAGACGTGGATGTATCTAGAGACTGTCATACAGAGTGAAGTAAGCCAGAAAGAGAAAAACAAATATCGTATATTAACTTATATATGTAGAACCTAGAAAAATGGTACAGATGAACCAGTTTGCAGGGCAGATGTTGAGACACAGATGCAGAGAACAAATGTATGGACACCAAGGGGGGAAAGTGGCAGGGGGGGTGGTGTGATGAATTGGGAGATTGGGATTGACATATACACCAATATGTATAAAATGGATAACAAATAAGAACCTGCTGTATAAAAAATAATAAATAAATAAATAAATAAATAAATAAATAAATAAAAAGTTACGGCCTTGGAACCAGATGAACCTGGGTTTGTGATCTAGGTGCATCCCTTTCTTGTTGTGTGGCCTTGGGAAAATTGCTTCATCCACGTAAGCCTCACTTTCTTCAACTCTAGAATGGGATAATATAAAATGAGGATTATAATGGTACCTACTTTGTTGGCCTATTGTAAATACAACAAGAGATAATGTGAGTAAAGGGCTAGGCACAGGCTTAACACCTGTGGCAGTTATTACTATTATTTCTGATGATGGGTACATATGTTTGTTCACAGAGGTCATATTGTCTCTTGCCCAGTTAGTGTCCAAAGTTTTTTCTACTTGATTTTTCTCCCAATTCTTGAAACGTCATTCATCTGTACTCCAGCTCCTGGTTTTCTCTCCTCCGTGATAGAATCTACGGAGTCGAGCATCCAGCCCTTTGGTAAGTGGTGAGGGGGAACAAGGAAGTATGGACCATGACTCTTTTTTTTTTTTTTAATTAATTAATTTATTCATTTTTGGGTGTGTTGGGTCTTCGTTTCTGTGCGAGGGCTTTCTCTAGTTGTGGCAAGCGGGGGACACTCTTCATCGCGGTGTGCGGGCCTCTCACCATCGCAGCCTCTCCCGTTGCGGAGCACAGGCTCCAGAAGCGTAGGCTCAGCAGCTGTGGCTCACGGGCCCATTTGCTCCGCGGCATGTGGGATCCTCCCAGACCAGGGCTCGAACCCGTGTGCCCTGCATTGACAGGCAGACTCTCAACCACTGCGCCACCAGGGAAGCCCCGGACCATGACTCTTTGCTTAAAAAAGCCTATTGCTTAGTCTGGGATAGAATTCCACCATGAGCTACACAGTAAGTCCCCTACAGATGAACAAGTTCCGTTCCGAAAGTGCGTACATAAGTCCAATTTATTCGTAAGTCCAACAAAGTTAGCCTAGGCACCCAACTAACACAATTGGCTATGTAGTACTGTACTGTAATAAGTTTATAATACTTTTCACACAAATAATACATAAAAAACAAACAAACAAACACAAAAAATAAAGAAAACATCTTTTTTAAAAATTTATTTATTTATGGCTGTGTTGGGTCTTCGTTTCTGTGCGAGGGCTTTCTCCAGTTGCGGCGAGTGGGGACCACTCTTCATCGCGGTGCGCGGGCCTCTCACTATCGCGGCCTCTCTTGTTACGGAGCACAGGCTCCAGATGCGCAGGCTCAGTAATTGTGGCTCACGGGCCCAGCTGCTCTGCGGCATGTGGGATCTTCCCAGACCAGGGCTCGAACCCGTGTCCCCTGCATTAGCAGGCAGATTCTCAACCACTGTGCCACCAGGGAAGCCCGAAAACATTTTTAATCTTACAGTATAGCACCTTGAAAATTACAGTAGTGCAGTACAACAGCTGGCATACAGGGGCACATACGCATCTTTGAAATTTCGCACCTTGAATGTTGGTATGTAGGAGACTTACTGTATTGAAAAGAAATGTCGGAGAAAGGCCGTCTTAAGGCAACATATATCATGTTTCCATCTGGATCCCACCTGTTAGCCTAAGGCCAGATGGGTAGGGAGGCAATGCACGGATGTAGCCTGAGGGTTGGAGGAGGGCACTGGAGACCTGACCAGCTGGGAGGGCCATTGCTCAAACCAATCTGTGAGGAGATGTCATTGTCAGGAGCTGGAGCCTCAGGGAGACGGTAGGAGCTCCACCACCAAGCAAACCAATCACCACCTAGAGCCATGTGCAAAGGCCTCCCATGGAGAGCAGTCGAGGATATTCTCAAAGAGTCGACTGGAGAAGAAAATAGCATTCCCAACAAAGAGTAAGAATAAGGGATTCTCATCCTTCTGTTATATGAGGCATCTGACCAACGTGGAGGAACAAACCAAGATCTCGCCACTGCAGAAGACAAGAGGCCTCAGCTGTGCCTCCCAACTGTGTGGCCAGAGCGATGGAGCTGCCTGGCCCTTGCGCTTGGTGAAGGCTCGCTGGACAATGGCAAGTGGGGTCAGCGGTGTGGAGAGTAGAGACGGGGCCGGACAGCTTTGGACTGTCTGTGCATGTGGGGTGGAGGTGGTGCTCAGGCTGTTCGTCTTATCAGGAGCCAGACTTGGATATGCCAGCACTGACACACTCCAAGGGCGTGATGGGCTGGCAGCCCCGAACGTAGGTTGTAACAGGCAGGAGGCACCCCTGGGTCTGGACTTTAAACATGTTCCGTGGGCCCATGTTGGCTTAGGAGCGCAGGGAGGAAGGTTCGCTGGCCTCGTACAGCCTGGCCTCAAGCCCTGCTATTGGGAGCCCCTCTACTTGGCTTGACTCCTCCTGTTGGTGTTTTGAAGTCTGGCTGAATTGGATGCCAAGGATCGGAGTTTATATAAATACACAGAGGCTATGGCTCTTGCTCCACGCAAGAGCTTATATCTGATTGTCCTCACATCCCAACTGCAAGGGAATTGTGTCGGGGGAAGGCAGGGAGTGTGTGCATTGTGCTTTGTGAGTCTCTTCACCAGCATAACATAAAACCTCGAGTGTCAGATTTCATCTGTTACTGCAATTGAATCCCGTTGGCTTGGCTGAAATGCTGAGAGTTGCTTTGTTTATTAGCAACCCTCCCTTTCCCGTTGATGTTCTTACTGCAGCCTGTGGTCACGTAAGGAAAGCTGGTCCTGCCCAAGCTCTGTCAACAGTGAGGGCCCGTGGCATCTGGGTGTCCAAAAGAAAGGCGGCTGAGGGCTACAGTGTCAATGTTTTATATTTTCATTTACAAAAATGATTCATTTGTTTATTTCTATTTTTTTCTGAAAAGGATTGGAGTCTGCTTACAATAAGATCTAATATTTCCCCTCTTCTGTTTTCTTTGCTTTTTTGGTTATTTATACTATAAAAACACCCTATTTTTATGTTTTTCAAGCTTACTGACAATTTCTTTGGGAATATTTCTCTGTTTGTTTTTAAAGGATCTGTCATTTGTCCCCTTTTGCAGCTGGAATGAGACAAAAAACTCTAGTCCAGGTGGTGGTAAATGATGCCTGTGAGCCACATCTGCCCCACGACCTGGGGTTTTTTTAATTAATTAATTTATTTATTATTTATTTTTGGCTGCGTTGGGTCTTCGTTGCTACGTGTGGGCTTTCTCTAGTTGCCTGCCACCTGTTTTGTTTTTGTTTTTGTTTTTGTTTTTTTTAAACAGTCCCGACTTTCTTTTTCTTTCTTTTCTTTTTTTAATTAATTAATTTATTAATTTATTTATTTTTGGCTGTGTTGGGTTTTCGTTGCTGCATGCAGGCTTTCTTTAGTTGCAGCTAGCAGGGGCTGCTCTTCATTGCGGTGCGTGGGCTTCTCATTGCGGTGGCTTCTCTTGTTGTGGAGCACGGGCTCTAGGTGCACGGGCTTCAGTAGCTGTGGCATGCAGTCTCAGTAGTTGTGGTGCATGGGCTTAGTTGCTCCGCAGCCTGTGAGATCTTTCTGGACCAGGGCTTGAACCCGTGTCCCCTGCATTGGCAGGCGGATTCTTAACCACTGCACCCCCAGGGAAGCCCCTGCCACCTGTTTTTGTAAATAAAGTTTTATTGGAACACAGGCATGGGCATCTGTTTATTATTGACCTTGATTACTTTTGTGCTACAATGGCAGAGTTGTATAGTTGTGACAGAGACTGTGGGGCTGCAAAGCCAAAAATATTTACTATGTAGCCCTTTATAGAAAAAGTTTGCTGACCCCTGCTTTAGTTCACAGTCAAATATAATTTTAAAATACTATCTGACCTAAGTGAATTTATCTTGATCGGCGCTGTGTGGTGGCGTGTGGCTAGGATGGGTGTCCATTCTTTTCTATACCAATGTTGCCGTGCTTCCTGAGAGCCCAGGCTTGCTGGATCTATCTGACTGCAAAGGCTGCTTTTTGCCGGCTCTGTCCTGGACAGTGAGCTCAACCCAATTCCTTGATTCCCGTTCTCCAAAACAGGACACGGTCAGTGTGGAAGGCTTGGCTGAAAGTGTGGAGTGATGGAAATAAAGCACACAACTTTAGACTGAGGACTAGACACCTCACTCTGAAAATCCCTCTGGCAACCCCTCCTGCCCCCACTAGGAATACCTTTCTGACCATCTTGCTCTTTAGATCTTCACCATGTTGTTTTGTCTTCTCCTCCCCAATACCCACCTCATATCTAAATCCCCCTCACTTTATCCTGGAGAGCTATCAGGGTCTCCACTACTGACTTACACAGTATACCTGTACATCCTCTAATACTGGTATGTACCAGTTACTGGAAAATAACTGGAATATGAGAGGGAAATGTTGTGTGATGCAGGAGGAACCTTGCTTCCCTAGGTTTCAGGTTTCCACAAGGAGGGACATCAGCTAGTGGAACATGAGTGGCCTCTCTCTACTCCTCACTCATTCTTCCCCGGGGAGGAAGGACTTCTAATATTATTGATAAGCTTGGGATAAGGACTGACCATGTGCCCCTTCCTCAGTCTCTTTCTCTCGAGACACAGCTTCCTGGAAGCCCATACTCTGGTCTTGCTGTTTGGTGGGATAATTTCAGTTCAGGGGACTAGGGGTATTTGGTGCATGGGGTGGGACTATTGATAAATGAATGAAGAATGGAATTTGATGAACAAACTAACTCTTGTAGATGGAAGCTTCTGGTGGGCCAGGCCATGTATTCTAGGGTGGGTTTCCCTATTAGGAGATAAGGATTCGAGGGCAAGTGGTCTATCTGGAAGGTGAGCCTAGGAAGTACCAGTTGGGGTGTGTGGACGGGAATGCAGCCAATTACAGATGCACCATCAAGCCATTTACCACTTGGGTGATCAGAGCTTAATCCCACAGTAAACGCTGGGAAATGTGTAGAACATGCACCTCAGAGTTGTTCTGCTGGAGAGGTGAGGGAGCTGAGGTGCTTATACTCCAACTCCTGTCAGTCAGTGATTGACGGTTGCTCCTGGGGGTGACTTCCAAGGCATGGCTGGGCTTCCCCACATCATAAAGAAGCCTTCTTTATCTTTGAGGAAAACCCTCAGGCAAAGAAATGCTGACGCTCACTGGTGTAAGTTCTTCAGGAGCTCACTGAAGCTGTAAGACCAGAGGGAGGTGGGCGGGACCAGAACACTCTATGTCACTATTACAGACTCTGGTGTTGAAGGGTGAATTTGGCATCTCTTTCTTAGTTAATGGTGCTTTAACTTTACTGTGGGATTCAGGATTAAGAGAATCAAATTTGGGGTTTCGGCATGATTTGTTTTCTGATCATATAATCTCATGTTTGGCTGTTAGATGTGGCTATTTTCAGAGGCCACAGGTCCTGGATCATCTCCAGAGGGTTCCTATAGAGCCTCTACTTAGATGGGGCTACCTGCTTTCCAGGGCCCCAGCTGCCTCCTCGAGACAAGGGCCGTATCCCCACCACTATCAGCAGGACCTCTATTAGCCTCTCATCCTATGTCCACAGTAAATAGTATTTCTGTGCCTTCATACTGTGGGCTCTTCCAGGAGAGGAGCTGAGGCTGGAACAGCTGAAAATTTGAGCAGTTAATTGATTTGTTCAGTGCTCATAAATTCTTACATTATCTCTTACATTTCTGCTAGAGAAACTAATTTCTTAGTCTCAGTAACAAAATTATTGGTGAATGTGCTGGTTGACTCAATTAGGTCAAGTGTCCTCCCTGGAACGAATCAGGGGGTGGAATCCTGTGGAGGTAACAGGCAGGTCCCACTGAAGCCACATGGCTAGAGCTGGAGAATTGTGCTGGTCGGATAATCCATTTGTTGCTCTCCTCTCACACAACAGATATTCTCCACCCTCTGAACAGGGTTAGCATTGGTGTATCTGGACAGGTCATGACTTTAAAAACAGCTTCTCGTGCTCTCCTGGGTCTTATTTAAATAAAACATTAATCAATGCCACCCTTGGCCAATTCCCAAAGGAGAGGGGTCAGCAGTGCCTTCGTGAAGGTTGCCCAGTGAAGTAAAGTTGCCCTACCCTCTGGTCACATTTTACTGTAAAGTTAAAAGGCTTTCATAAGCCCAAGTTGCAGCAGAACTGGCCCTGCTGTCTTCATTTAGCATTTGTCAAGGGTTCTGGAATATCAGTTAACTGTGTGTTAGCTGTACGGTTTAGGAATTGTTGGGAAACTTTAATTTTCAAACATGAATCTAATCTGTTTGGGCTCAGCTTGCAAACTATCACCCTAGGAGTGAAGTAACCATGTCGACTCTGTTTTTGAGCCAAATAAAATCAGGTGAGCTGCTTTTATGTCACTATAGCATAGTGTATTGATATCATGTAGAGACTTCAGTGTTGAGAAAACATCACCATCCCAGTCCTGTGGAAAGAATTACCACACCAGCAAAGATCCTCACAATATTAAAACAATGCTAAGGACACACTTCCATATTTAAAGAGCACATTTCATGGAGGAAGAGGTTGAAACTGCAAAGAGTTTGGAGATTGGAGGGACTGTTATTAACACAGAAATAAGAGAGGATTCTAGAATCCTGGAAATATCACCTCCTTGGCTATTTGCGCTTAACATAATCACTGGAGATATGCCCAAATCAAGGTGTTTGAAGAATCAGGGCCAGACTTGTAGGTGCTTTGGGCTTTAGCCAAAGAAGTGGCATTCTGAACAGAGCTTTTAAAGAACAGCATAAACAGTGTACACAGTGTGTAGAGTTGTGCCCATCAAGGCAGCCCGTGTCAATGTCCAGATTTGGTGACTGGTCGCAGATCACTTGGTGTCCAACTGGTTTTTCATGGCCTTTCAGTGGAAAATGGAAGGGTCCTCTTGAGGTGGGCACAATAACACAAGCTCTAATGATGTCAAATTCTGGTGCAGTGACAGCACCATCTCGTGGACCTGGGGGACTTTTTGATGTTTGTGGGAGTTGGGATTCTAAGTTGGTCAGTGAGATTGATGGCATTGAGACCAAAGAGGAAATAGATCAGGGTCCCTCGAGGGATGACATCTGCTTTCATCGTGTAATAACACAAAGAGTGTTGACTCTAGATTGTTGGCTGAATACTTCTGTCTGTCCCCTCAGCGGGATACTTACTAATGATGGCGAGCTTGTTGGGGGTGCTGATGAATTCAGTCTTACAACCCAAACAATAAACTCAATCATAAAATTCAGGCAGACAAGTGAAACTCTTGGGAATCAAATCTTCTGACTGCCAAGTTTCTCTACTTTTAAATTGATCATTGTGGATAAAATCAGAGATGAGCCCATAGAGAAGAGAATTTGAATACTCTGTTACTCTATGAGGAGAAGAAGGTTGAATTATTTTAGAACTAAATGGAGGCATCTGTTTTGTTTAAATTAAGGGTCTTTAAGTACCAGCCAGAGACTGAGCTCACCGCTATTTCTGTAATAAAGTAATAAATCATGGGGATGGTTAAAGAAACACCACATTCTTGCTTTGTTCAACCAATTAAGCAATAAGCCTTCTGGGTCCTTTTGTTAATTACTGTCAAACACAACTTATACAATTGAATTCAGCCTTTTATTTAATTATATTAATTTATTCCAGCAACTTCAAATACCAACAATGCTAATAACAAAGTTCATTTTAAAAATAGAGGTCTTGTTTAATTTTTATTTTTCAACCATAATACCCTTTACAAGGTTGCCATCTGAGAATTTTTAGCTCTGTCTCAGCCTCAGGATGTTAGGGGAATTTGTGCTGAATATAGACAAGTCTGAAGCAAGAAGGGTGGCTGAATCTCTTCTCTCAATGGGGTGATAAATCTGTCTAGGTCAATGCTATCCAATAGACCTGTTTGCACTGATGGAATATTCTATTCTCTGTGCTTTGCAACACAGTGGCTATTGAGCACTAGAAATGTGGCCAGTACAACTGAGGAACTGAGTTTAAATTTTCTTTAATTTTAATGAATTTACGTTTAGATAACCACACGTGGCCAGTGGCTCCTCGCCCAGGTCTAGAGTGTATTCTGAGGAAGGAAAAACGCAGTGTTCCATTGACTTCCACAGGTGAAGAAATGCATAGTTATGATGTGTACTGTTTAGAAACCCTTACCTCCTGCTTAGTGTTTGTTATTTGAAACATACTGTATCCTGAGACAGCCCAAAGGAGATCAGCATCTTTGAGGGGAGGTTTTAAGCTGATCATGTGAAGAGGGAAATCCACCTGGAAGAGAGATGGGTACCAGGTCTTTTTTTTTTTAAATAGATCTTTATTGGAGTATAATTGCTTCACAATACTGTGTTAGTTTCTGTTGTACAGCAAGGTGAATCAGGCATATGCTGACATATATCCCCATATCCCCTCCCTCTTGAGCCTCCCTCCCACCATCCCTACCCCACCCCTCTAGGTCATCACAAAGCACCGAGCTGACCTCCCTGTGCTATGCTGCTGCTTTCCACTAGCTATCTATCTTACATTCAGTAGTGTATGTACTCATACACTTAGCCCCAGCTTCCCCCTCCCCACCTCCTGTGTCCTCAAGTCCATTCTCTATGTTTACATCATTATTCCTGCCTGGCCACTAGGTTCATCAGTACATTTTTTTTTTTTTTTTTTGGATTCCACATATGTGCGTTAGCATACGGTATTTGTTTTTCTCGTTCTGACTTACTTCACTCTGTATGACAGACTCTAGGTCCATCCACCTCACTACAAATAACTCAATTTCATTTCTCTTTATGGCTGAGTAATATTCCATTGTATATATGTGCCACATCTTCTTTATCCATTCATCTGTCGATGGACACTTAGGTTGCTTCCATGTCCTGGTTATTGTAAATAGTGCTGCAATGAACACTGTAGTACATGTCTTTTTGAATTATGGTTTTCTCAGGGTATATGCCCAGTAGTGGGGTTGCTGGGTCATATGGTAGTTCGATTTTTAGTTTTTTAAGGAACCTCCATACTGTTCTCCATAGTTGCTGTATCAATTTACATTCCCACTAACAGTGTAGGAGGGTTCCCTTTTCACCACACCCTCTCCAGCATTTACTGTTTGTAGATTTTTTGATAATGACCATTCTGACCGATGTGAGGTGATACCTCATTGTAGTTTTGATTTGTACTTCTCTAATAATTAGTGATGTTGAGCATCTTTCCTTTTTTTTTTCTCTTTACTATTTTTTGAATTTTTGAATTTTACTTATCTTTTTATACAGCAAGTTCTTATTAGTCATCAATTTTATACACATCAGTGTATACATGTCAATCCCAATCTCCCAATTCATCACACCCCCCCCCCCACTCCCACCACCACTTTCCCTCCTTGGTGTCCATATGTTTGTTCTCTACATCTGTGTCTCTATTTCTGCTCTGCAAACTGGTTCATCTGTACCATTTTTCTAGGTTCCACATATATGTGTTAATATACGATATTTGTTTTTCTATTTCTGACATACTTCACTCTGTATGACAGTCTCTAGATCCATCCACATCTCTATAAATGACCAATTTCGTTCCTTTTTATGGCTGAGTAATATTCCATTGTATACATGTACCACATCTTCTTTATCCATTCGTCTGTTGATGGGCATTGAGGTTGCTTCCATGACCTGGCTATTGTAAATAGAGCTGCAAAGTACATTGAGGTGCATGTGTCTTTCTGAATTATGGTTTTCTCTGGGTGTATGCCCAGTAGTGGGATTGCTGGGTCATATGGTAATTCTATTTTTAGTTTTTTAAGGAACCTCCATACTGTTCTCCATAGTGGTTGTATCAATTTACATTCCCACCAACAGTGCAAGAGGGTTCCCTTTTCTCCACACCCTCTCCAGCATTTGTTCTTTGTAGATTTTCTCATGATGCCCATTCGAACTGGTGTGAGGTGATACCTCATTGTAGTTTTGATATGCATTTCTCTAATAATTAGTGATGTTGAGCAGCTTTTCATGTGCTTCATGGCCATCTGTATGTCTTCTTTGGAGAAATGTCTATTTAGGTCTTCTGCCCATTTTTGGATTGGGTTTTTGTTTTTTTAATATTGAGCTTCATGAGCTGTTTATATATTTTGGAGATTAATCCTTTGTCCATTGATGCATTTGCAAATATTTTCTCCCATTCTGAGGGTTGTCTTTTCGTCTTGTTTGTAGTTTCCTTTGCTTTGCAAAAGCTTTTAAGTTTCATTAGGTCCCATTTGTTTATTTTTGTTTTTATTTCCATTACTCTAGGAGATGGATCAAAAAAGATCTTGCTGTGTTTTGTGTCAAAGAGTGTTCTTCCTATGTTTTCCTCTAAGAGTTTTATAGTGTCCAGTCTTACATTTAGGTCTCTAATCCATTTTGAGTTTATTTTTGTGTATGGTGTTAGGGAGTGTTCTAATTTCGTTCTTTTACATGTAGCTGTCCAGTTTTCCCAGCACCATTACTGAAGAGACTGTCTTTTCTCCATTGTATATCCTTGCCTTCCTTTGTCATAGATTAGTTGACCATAGGTGACTGGGTTTATCTCCGGGCTTTCTATCCTGTTCCATTGACCTATGTTTCTGTTTTTTGTGCCAGTACCATACTGTCTTGATTACTGTAGCTTTGTAGTATAGTTTGAAGTCAGGGAGACTGATTCCTCCATTCCGTTTTCCTTTCTCAAGATTGTTTTGGCTTTTTGGGGTCTTTTGTGTTTCCATATGAAGTGTAAGATTTTTTGTTCTAATTCTGTGAAGAGTGCCATTGGTAGTTTGATAGGGATTGCATTGTATCTGTAGATTGCTTTGGGTAGTATAGTCATTTTCACAATATTGATTCTTCCAATCCAAGAACATGGTGTATTTCTCCATCTGTTTATGTCATCTTTGATTCCTTTCCCCAGTGTTTTATAGTTTTCTGAGTACAAATCTTCCATCCCCTTAGGTAGGTTTATTCCTAGGTATTTTATTCTTTTTGTTGCAATGGTAAATGGGAGGGTTTCCTTAATTTCTCTTTCTGATTTTTCATTGTTAGTGTATAGGAATGCAAGAGATTTCTGTGTGTTAATTTTGTATCCTGCAACCTTATCAAATTCATTGATTAGTTCTAGTAGTTTTCTGGTGGCATCTTTAGGATTTTCTATATATAGTATCATGTCATCTGCAAGCAGTGACAGTTTTACTTCTTCTTTTCCAATTTGTGTTCCTTTTATTTCCTTTTCTTCTCTGATTGCCATGGCTAGGACTTCCAAAGCCATGTTGAATAAGAGTGGTGAGTGGACATCCTTGTCTTGTTCCTGATCTAAGTAGAAATGCTTTCAGTTTTTCACCATTGAGTATGATGTTTGCTGTGGGTTTGTCATATATGGCCTTTATTATGTTGAGGTAGGTTCCCTCTATGCCCATTTTCTGGATAGTTTTTATCATAAATCGGTGTTGAATTTTGTTGAAAGCTTTTTCTGCATCTATTGAGATGATCATATGGTTTTTCTCCTTCAATTTGTTAATATGGTGTATCACATTGATTGATTTGTGTATATTGAAGAATCCTTGCATTCCTGGGATAAATCCCACTTGATCATGGTGTATGATCCTTTTAATATGTTGTTGGATTCTGTTTGCTAGTATTTGTTCAGGATTTTTGCATCTATGTTCATCAGCGATATTGGTCTATAATTTTCTTTTTTTGTGGTATCTTTTTCTGGTTTTGGTATCAGGGTGATGGTGGCTTTGTAGAATTAATTTGGGAGTGTTTCTCCCTCTGCAATTTTTTGTATGAGTTTGAGAAGGAGCGGTTTTAGCTCTTCTCTAAATATTTAATAGAATTCGTCTGTGAAGCCATCTGGTCCTGGACTTTGGTTTGTTGGAAGATTTTTAATGACAGTTTCAATTTCATTACTAGTGATAGGTCCATTTATATTTTCTAATTCTTCCTGGTTCAGCCTTGGGAAAGTGCACCTTTCCAAGAAATTGTCCATTTCTTCGTGGTTGTCCATTTTATTAGCATATAGTTGTTTGTAGTAGTCTCTTGTAATCCTTTGTATATCTGCAGTGTCAGTTGTGATTTCTCCTTTTTCATTTCCAATTTTGTTGATTTGCATCCTCTCTGTTTTTTTCTTGATGAGGCTGGCTAAGGGTATATCAATTTTGTTTATCTTCTCAAAGAACCAGCTTTTAGATTTATTGATCTTTGCTATTGTTTTCTTCGTATTCTATTTCATTTATTTCTGCTCTGATCTTTATGATTTCTTTCCTTCTACTGACTTTGGGTTTTCTTTATTCTTCTTTCTCTAGTTGCTTTAGGTGTACAGTTAGATTGTTTATTTAAGATTTTTCTTGTTTCTTGATGTGAGGTTGAATTGCTATAAACTTCCCTCTTAGAACTGCTTTTGCTGCATCCCATAGGTTTTGGGTCGTTGTGTTTTCATTGTCATTTGTTCCTATGGTTTTTTAAATTTCTTCTTTGCTTCCTTCAGTGACCTCTTGGTTATTTAGTAGCGCACTGTTAGCCTCCATGTACTTGTGGTTTTTACAGTTTTTTCCTGTAATTGATTTCCAATCTCATAGCATTGTGGTCAGAAAAGCTGCTTGATATGATTTCAATTTTCTTAAATTTTCAGAGGCTTGATTTGTGACCCAAGATGTGATCTATCCTGAAGAAATTTCCATGTGCACTTGAAAAGAAAAAAGTGTATTCTGCCACTTTTGGGTGGAATGTTCCATAAATATCAATTAAATCTAACTGGTCTATTGTGTCATTTAAAACTTGTGTTTCCTTATTTATTTTCTCTTTGGATGATCTGTCCTTTGGTGTAAGTGAGATGTTAAAGTCCCCTACTATTATTGTGTTACTGTCGATTTCCCCTTTCATGGTTGTTAGCATTTGCCTCATGTACTGAAGTGCTCCTATGTTGGGTCCATAAACATTTATAATTGTTATATCTTATTCTTGGATTGATCCCTTGATCATTAAGTAGTGTCCTTTTTTATCTCTTGTAGCAGTCTTTATTTTAAAGTCTATTTTATCTGATACGAGTATTGCTACTCCAGCTTTCTTTTGATTTCCATTTGCATGGAATATCTTTTTCTATCCCTTCACTTTCAGTCTGTGTGTGTCCCTAGGTCTGAAGTGGGTCTCTTGTAGACAGCATATATATGGGTCTTATTTTTGTATCCATTCAGCCAGTCTGTGTCTTTTGGTTGGGACATTTAATCCATTTACATTCAAGGCTATTATCGATATGTATGTTCCCATTACCATTTTCTTAATTGTCTGGGGTATGTTTTTGTGGGTCTTTTTCTCCTCTTGTGTTTCCTGCTTAGAGAAATTTCTTTAACATTTGTTGTAAAGCTGGTTTGGTGGTGCTGAATTCTCTTAACTTTTGCTGGTCTGAAAAGCTTTTGATTTCTCCATCGAATCTGAATGAGATACCTGCCGGGTAGAGTAATGTTGGTTGTAGGTTTTTCTCTTTCATCACTTTAAGTATATCCTGCCACTCCCTTCTGGCCTGCAGAGTTTCTGCTGAAAAATCAGGTGATAACCTTATGGGGATTCCTTTGTATGTTATTTTTTGTTTTTCCCTTGCTGCTTTTAATATTATTTCTTTGAATTTAATTTTTGTTATTTTGATTAATATGTGTCTTTGTGTATTTCTCCTAGGGTTTATCCTGTATGTGACTCTCTGTGCTTCTTGGACTTGGGTGACTATTTCCTTTCCCATGTTTGGGAAGTTTTCCACTATAATCTCTTCAAATATTTTCTCAGACCCTTTGTTTTTCTCTTCTTCCTCTGGGACCCCTATTATTTGAATGTTGTTGCATTTAATGTTGTCCCAATGGTCTCTGAGATTGTCTTCAATTCTTTTCAGTCTTTTTTCTTTATTCTGCTCCTCAGCAGTTATTTCCACCATTCTGTCTTCCAGCTCACTTATTCATTCTTCTGCCTCAGTTATTCTGTTATTGATTCCTTCTAGTGTATTTTTCATTTCAGTTATTGTGTTGTTCATCTCTGTTTGTCTGTTCTTTAGTTCTTCTAGATCTTTGTTAAATATTTCTTGTATTTTCTCAATCTGTGCCTCCATTCTATTTCTGAGATTATGGATCATCTTTACCATCATTACTCTGAATTCTTTTTCAGGTAGATTGACTATTTCCTCTTCATTATTTTGGTCTTGTAGATTTTTACCTTGCTCCTTCATCTGTGACATATTTTTTTTCCCATCTCATTTTTTCTTCTTTTTTTATGAGTGGGGTTGTGTTCCTGTCTTACTGGTTGTTTGGCCTGAGGCTTCCAACACTGGAGTTTGTAGGCTGTTGGGTAGAGTTGGATCTTGGTGCTGAGATGAGGACCTCTGGGAGACCTCACTCCAATTAATGTTCCCTGGATTCTGAGGTTCTCTGTTAGTCCAGTGGTTTGGACTTGGCGCTCCCACCGCAGGAGCTTTGGCCTAACCCCCGGCTCATGAACCAAGATCCTGCAAGCTGTGTGGGGTGGTAAAAAAAAAAGAGGAGAACAATAACAAAGTAAAAAATAAAATTAGGCTAGGAAACTAACAGCTGTGTTAGCTTCCTAGTCTAAAAATAAAAATATAGATGAAACAACAACCGGAAGAGAAAACAGAACCACAATAGTAAAAAATAGGAGGAGAAAAAAAAAAAAGGTGGAAAAGGCCTTGGCTGTGGAGGGCAGAGCCTAAGCAGGGTTGAGGTTTGAGCAGTGAGTGGGGCCTATGCTTAGGACCCACAGGGCTGGAAAAGGTGGGGGTGTTTGGGGTGGGGCTTAGGCTCAGCAGAACAGAAGGGCCCAGGTGTGCCCCTGCCTCTGGTTTCAGAGGGTGGGGGACCTCACCTGGGAACCCAGCAGACTTCCTGGGCTTGAGTGGGTGGGGCAAACGCCCTCCACTCCTCTACCACTCCTCCGGTCCCAGAGGGCTCCTCCTGCCTGCCTCTCCTGATCTCCCCAGCCTCCCTCCTATGCCCCCAGGACCCACGCACCCAGAGGGGCCTTTGGAGGTTGGGGGACTGGCCTAGGAGCTCAGCAGGCTCCCTGTGCCTGAGTGGGTGGGGCAAACCCTCTCTGCTCCTTTCCTGCCCCTCTGGTCCTGGAGGGTCCCTCCCGTCTGACTCTCCTGTTCTCTCCTGGCCTTGCTCCTATGCCCCCAGGACCAACTCAGCCCAGAGGGGACCTCTGAGGGCATAGGACCCAGCCTGAGAGCCTGGCAGACTTCCCTGGCTGATTGGGCAGAGGAAATGCTGGGCCCCTGATCTGAGCCCCTGAGGGTCCCTCCAGCATGGGAAACCCTCCCCCCTCTCAGCCACCCCTCAGGGGTGCCAGTCCTGTCCAGCGTCCACTTCTCCTCCCCTCTCAGTCCCCCCATGTCCTACCGGTTCGTTTGGGGGTTCTTCCCATCTCCTTGGGTGTCAGGGTCTTCTTAATCACAGAACCACCCCCACTCAGCAACTCTTACAGCCCAACTGGGTGGGCCAAGTCACAACAAGAGAGCCATTCAGCTTTTGCTAGCATTGGCTCTGCCCTGATGGAGATGTGTTCTTCTATGACTGAATGTTCAGGTGTGGGCATATTTGAGGGTCCCAGACATTTCCTACTGGCTCATAGACAGCCCTTTCAACCCTCATGGACGTTAACACCCACCTCTAGTTCCTCTCATAAGAATTTTGGCTCAGACGCTGGC
Source organism: Balaenoptera acutorostrata (assembly GCF_949987535.1). Taxonomy (NCBI): domain Eukaryota; kingdom Metazoa; phylum Chordata; class Mammalia; order Artiodactyla; family Balaenopteridae; genus Balaenoptera; species Balaenoptera acutorostrata. The sequence continues at coordinate 11,059,652 of NC_080067.1, forward strand.
ATTTCCCTCCCAGGGAGGTTTGCCTCTTTGCAAATGTTGCTCATTCTGATCCAATCAGTGTAAACCCTGTAACAGGGCATCAGGAGAGTTTCTCAACTGTACACACTTCTGTTAGTGGGAGTGTTCAATCTAAGCTGATCCAACACCAATGATTAAAGAAAAGAATATTGCATGAGAATCTGATTGTGGTTAATCTAGATAGAGAACAGCAAGGGCAGGGTGAATGGAGACAGAAAGTTCTGAGGAAATTCTCATTAACAGGAGAACATCTTATTCCAGGCCTACTGATTCTTTTCAGCTACTAGTCTGAGCTGAAGAATTGGGTCAAAGCTCTCTCCAACCCTATTTTCTCTCAGTAGCTTACTTCCCTTTCTTCCTCTGAGCTATGCCTCAACCAATGAAAATGAAATTTGTCCTCATAAGCCTATTGCAACGTCTTTTGGATGTCAGCACTTTGCACTTTCTTCATGCTTTAATTTTCATAGCTGGTGACACAGACAATCCAAGATAAGGCCATTTGAAATAAATTGATCAACCAGAATTGTGTATCCTGAAGGTGTTGCCAGGCCTCTTTCCTTAGTCAGAGATAAAAGCAATTATTTACTGCTTTAAAATTATTTTAAAAAAACCCCAAGAATCTTATGTACCATGTAATGATCATCTACCAGTGATGAAGACATTGAGACAATGGGTCCATGTTTTTCTTTTTCTAAAACAACCAGTGGTCAATGAAGTAAGGTATGGGAAGGAAAGACTTCCCATATTCATTTGTGGAGTTTTTGTTTCTACTATCACCACTGCACAAACACAAAGGGTCTCCTTCATGATATGCACATGCTCCTGTCGTTCCCTTGAGTTGAACCTCTATGGCCACATTTCTCTTTTCCTTCTGATGGTGGCATTCATTGTTCATCCACGGTGCTGACATTGTCAAATCGCCACAGCTGGCTGGCTTTTCCATCACACTCACGTAAATACAAATCTTTATTGTTTTCCTGCAACACAGCTTCTATGCATTTTCCAGAAAGAATGTGAACAATCATTCCATTCTGAAAAGAGAGAAGAACATGAAAAAAAAAAAAAAGAAAACGAGGTAGTTCCCCACAATCAGTCAGCAAAGAAGGAAATTTCTAAGATTTGTGCTAATCATTCAGAGAATAATAAAGGTGATATGAACTGGCCTGGTAAGGAATTGGAGTATTTTGGTTACTATATAATATAATTTAGGTAACCCTAAAATTTAAACATCATACAGAGCCTTGGCGTCATTAATTCAATTATTATTATTGTGGTTGGGTAATTATGCCATTTCTTAGAGAGTTCTGGCTAGTAAAATGCCAGTGTAAAGATCATGTTCAATCCTTATACTGTATTGTTGACATTCATTGTTATCACTGTACTTGTAAATTTCTGCTTTCAAAAGGATTTAGTTTAATCTCTGCCCTCTGTTAATCCTGCAATTTAGTACTGCTGCCACCAGGTTGCAGTTCTGAGTAAGACTTTAAGGATACACTGAAGGCCTGAGTCAGCCATGTATGGAAGACCATAGCTGCTTCCTGCTCAAAATGTACCAAACTTAATACTGAATGTAGCCATCCCCTTTTCAAGAAAAAAATCAATTTCTTTATGAAAAGTTAAACAACCTTAACCAACAGTGCTGATAATGTCCATTTATTTATTTAGAGATATAATTCACATGCCCTAAATACAACTTAGCAGATTTTAGTATATTCACAAAGTATATGCAACCATCACCTCTATCTAATTGCAGAACATTTCATCACTGTAAAAAGAAATGTACTATCCATTAGCAGGCACTTCCCATTCCTCCTTCCTTCCAGCCACTGGAGATCATTAATCTAGTTTCTGTGTTTATGGATTTGTCTCTTCTTGACATTTCGTATAAATGGAATCATATAATATTTGGCCTTTTATGACTGGCTTCTTTCACTTTGCATGGTATTTTCAAGTTTCATCCATGTTGTAGCACAAAATAGTACCTAATTTCTTTCTTTCTTTCTTTCTTTCTTTGTAGTGGTAAAAATATGTAGCATAAAACTTTCTACCTTAACCATTTTTAACTGTAAAATTTAGTAATGTTAAGTATATTCACTTTGTTGTGAAACAGATCTCCAGAACTTTTTCTTCTTTCAAAACAAACTCTATACCCATTAAACAACAACTTCCCTCTCCCCACTTCCCCTCGTGTCTGGTAACCACCATTCTATTTTCTGTTTGTATGAAAATGACTTCTCTGTATATGTCATATAAGTTTAATCATACAGTATTTGTCTTTTTGTGACTGGCTTATTTCACTTAGCGTAATGCCCTCAAGCTTCATCCATGTTGAAGCAAATGACAGGATTTCCTTCTTTCTTAAGGCGGGAAAATATTCCATTGTATGTATATAGCATATTTTGTTTATTCATTCGTCAATCACTGGACCCTTGGGTTGCTTCCACCTACTGGCTATTGTGAATACTGCTTCTATGAACAGTATCTTGTTCCTTTTTATGGCTGAATGAGAATACTTTTTTAAAGCCTTACTTTTTAATGCCCGAAAGATGCTGGGTGTATCTTAGTCACTAATCTTTTACATATTATTATTATTTTTATTAATTAATTAATTTATTTATTTTTGGCTCTGTTGGGTCTTCGTTTCTGTGCGAGGGCTTTCTCCAGTTGCGGCGAGCGGGGGCCACTCTTCATCGCGGTGCGCGGGCCTCTTACTGTCGCAGCCTCTCCCGTTGCGGAGCACAAGCTCCAGACGCGCAGGCTCAGTAGTTGTGGCTCACGGGCTTAGTTGCTCCGTGGCATGTGGGATCTTCCCAGACCAGGGCTCGAACCCGTGTCCCCTGCATTGGCAGGCAGATTCTTAACCACTGCGCCACCAGGGAAGCCCTTACATATTATTTTTAAATGCTGTTTCTAAATCTATCTTATCCAGAGGACTTGCTTAGAATGATCCTTTGTGATCATTCATAAAGGGCCTTAACTTGGTTTCAGAGAATTCTTTGCACATGTGTGGGCCCCCTGAGTCCTAGGTTCACTTGTCACCAAAGCCCCAAGAGCTTTGTTCTCAACTGTTTATCGTGAGTTCAGTTTAAGTTTTACACTATACGATTTTCCTCTTTCACAGCCTGCCTTAAGAGTACCGATGCATGGAGTTCTGCTTAGTTATTTAACTCCCCCCGTTATTCCCAAGCAAAAGTTGAAGAAAAGCATGTTTAAAAGATGTGTGTATTAATCTGTTTGTTTGTATATTTGTTCCCTAACTCATTTCAGAAGGGATTTGAGGTGAAGGAAACACTATGTATGGGCAGTTATTGTTGATACTGTCATCTTCCAATCCCAATCCTATAAGCTCACTCTCCCTCAATACTTACACTCCGCCTATTTCCTAATACTTACACTCCTCCTATTTCCTCTTTATCGATGCATAACCTCTGGAAAGGATCTCAAGCTTCTCTCTGGAGTCCTGGGAATCAAAGTCTTACTAAAATGATGAAATGCTCAGAGTGGAATTTGCAAAGGAAGAAAGTACGATCTACATCCTCATCTATCTGGTTGTGGAACAGGAGGCAGGCCTTTCCATTGCCCCTAAAACCACACCACTAACGTGGTTGACTGCTTCTGTAACACGCTCCATGGTCCTACTTGTGATCTAAGCTAATAAACTTTAAAAAGAGGCTCTCTAAAAAAATAAAAAAAATAAAAAAAAAAAAAAAAAAAAAAAGAGGCTCTCTCCTCTCTCCACCATATCAAGACCAGAGCTATACAGAAACCTGGCAAATTAGTACATTTCAAGATGCTGGTGGTTAACTTTGCTGCAAGGTTGGCTTCATCTCCGCCTGAGGCCTTAGTGCCAAGTCACTAAGTTCAACAGCAGGGACACAGGCCTGTATGGTAATACTTGGCCTCTTGGAAAAGCCTGAGACACGTGCCAGCCAGCAGCACGTGAATCCTGAATCCTGCTGAATCCTTCCTAGATGGGTTACTTACCTCCTGGTAGTCCCAGTGCTGCTGATGGATGTCAGGGCCTTCCCTGGTGCAGTTCTGCAGAATCACCTGCTCTCGCCTGACATCGAAGCACAGGTGCTGGGGGCTGCCATAGTGGATCTCCTTCCTGCCCATGTGATCCAGGTGCTGGGACAGAGGCAATGGCTGTTAGCACAGCTAGAAGGAGATCCTCTCCAAAGCTGGAGGTAAAGGAAGGAGAGCTCACTGCAATAGGGCTGAGGTCTGGGGGCAATCCTCAGATTCTACTGGGGTCAGCAAGACCGTATCTCATAGTCAAGTCCACAAATATGATGCTGGACTAGCCCTGGCCTCTGAAATCTCCACATTCCATCTACTTTTGCATTCATATTTATACATTCTGGCAAGTTCCTCCATTATTCTATTTACTGTATCATAAGTGAGGCCATAAAGGATGCTGTGTGTTTTGTGAGGGTACAGTTGGAAGGGCAGATGAGGAAACTCCTGAGGCCCCGAGTTGATCTCTTTCTGGAGACATCTGTGCTGGCCCTGCAAGTAATTTTCTTGCTGTCTTTTGTATCTGCTGACTCTCGCTCATGGTTTTCATTTCCTCCTGTGTTCCATAGGACTAGATCATGCATTCCTTTGTAGAGGGGCTTTAGCTGCGGGAAGCCTGTGGGGCCAGTTTGGAAACACATCCTGATAAAACCATTTTCCATTTGTTCCTGCCAAATGCAGCCTTAACTAATTTTTACGCTAACTTTGTGGCTGGGAGACGGGGTTGGCTTCACGGGCATGTGACCTGCGTAACTGCAGGGGCCTCATGCTTAGAAGGGTTTAATGTTCTTGGTCTAATATATTTGGTTTAATGCTGATACTGTCTGGGAATTCTTTTTTTTTTTTTTAATTCTGTTAAGAGACATTATTCTTATTAATTTATTTATTTTTGGCTGTGTTGGGTCTTCGTTTCTGTGCAAGGGCTTTCTCTGGTTGCGGCAAGCGGGGGCCACTCTTCATCGCGGTGTGCGGGCCTCTCACTATCGTGGCCTCTCCTGCTGCGGAGCACAGGCTCCAGACGCGCAGGCTCAGTAGTTGTGGCTCACGGGCCTAGTTGCTCCGCGGCATGGGGGATCTTCCCAGACCAGGGCTCGAACCCGTGTCCCCCTGCATTGGCAGGCAGATTCTCAACCACTGCACCACCAGGGAAGCCCTGTCTGGGAATTCTTAATAATTGTTGAGTGATAGGTCTCACCTTCTTCATTTGCACTGAGCCCAACAAATTAGGTAGCCAGTCCCACCTGAGGATTCCGAGACAACACAGTTCCTGTAAATGTGAACCCTAAACCCACGTTGGACACAAGCTTGTGGTTAAAAATCTTCAGGGAAGAGTCATTTTCTCTGACGCAAAGACCTGTCTACAGACCTGCTTCCTTGTCATCTTCCGGTGGCAGTAGGTAGTCTTTTCTAGTCCAGGTTTTCACAGATAGGTTACTCTGTGAAGGTCAAAGCTGGCTTTGTATGGGCGTCCCATTTCCAACCCCTCATTTCTCATGGGCTGAAGATGGGCTTTCGTCACTATCTCCTGCCTGGAACCAATGCCTCTGGGTTCCTGAGGTTTGACAGAAACTGTCCCCTTCACCCTGCAGGAGAGCTTGGCCATGGCCCTATGACTCTATTTCAGTTGCCTCTGGATTCGGGGCCCCTGGAGATTTCCCTTTGTTATAAACTTAGTTACTTATGCATAAAAGAGGGTGTTTCTTCTATATGGCATATGGTGCTTTCAGCTTAGCAAGTTCACAATTTTTCTGGATACAGAAGCCCTTGCTAATCCCCACCTCCCCACCAAGAATATAAATAAATAAATAAATCCAAAAGCTAACATTCTTTTTGCGCCATTATCCCCAGTTGCAGATGAGGAAACCAAGACTCAGAGAGGTTAAGAAGCCTGCTTGATGTCACACAGCTAGAAGGTGAGCTATTTCCACCATCACAGAGCTTTCTCTCTGCCCTCCTGTGCCAGGTGTGAGTGCCTATTGGGGTGTTCTAGAACATTGGTAAAGGGCAAAATTGAAAGGGGACAAATGGATACTGAGCACTTGCTTCACCAGGTGTCCTCCAGGCCCAGGGCCTTCCCCTGGGGTCCCAGAGCCTCGCCAGTCCTGCCTGCAGGGCTGGACCCTCCAAGACTTGTTCTGCCTTTCGCCCCAGGCTCTTGGGGCCTCACCTGGCTCGTTTGATCAATATCTCCAGGAAGTTACACTTTGTTGTTTGTTTTTTAATACAGGCCTTTGGGGTAGGAAGGCTTATGCAAAGGCCCCGTCACAGGCTGAAAAGAGAGAGGTTTGGGGGGCGGGCTAGACTTTCCAGGTTGTCATCCAAGTTGTGATAAGAAGTGGACGTACCAACCTTCATCCAGCGTCATGGGGACGTCCCACGACCTGGGCAGTTATTCCTGAGATGGAAATTTGAAGAGAAGAAATACCCTAACATAGAAGGAGACCTTCCTCATATCCAAGGAACCCATATGATGCTGGAAGGACCCTCTGTCTCTAGATTCTTCCCCTGACTCAGTGTGGATTTCAGACCTGATTCAGGTCCCTTCTGGCCATATGTACCCACGAGCAGGACCTTTGGCTCAAGGAGAGACTCTCCCTGTGGTCAGTGCCTGTCAGTCACTTTCAGTGTCGCCCTTTGGGCCATAAACTTTTGTTGTCACAGGGCAACGCCGCCCTTCCTTGGTACCGAAGGGTCCAGCCACGCTGCAGAGTGAGGGCCCGGGAAATCCGTGGAGTTGGTCTCCAGTGCGCCCCAGGAGAGCTCGTGTGCTCTTTCCCTCCCATCCCCAGGGGCGTTTGCACCCTCTGCCTTCCTCCTGACCATGCAGTGGAAGCCTTTCTCCCTGTGGAAGGAGTTTCACAAACCACATTGCTCTGTGTGTGGGAAACGTTCCGAATGAGGCCACAGCTCTGAAACCCGATGACCCCATCTGTGTGTAAGGTCTCCTCTGGCAAGTGAGGCAGAGGGTCACCAGAGGCCATGAGCCTTGTCTACCCAGATCCAGCCCTCTCTCCGCTTCACACACACACACACACACACACACACACACCCCAGGCTCCTGTGATGCCCTAAAGTTCCCCCTCTGGCCCAGAAGTATTGGCCCCCATAGATCCCCATTAAATGCCTGAAAGACACAGCATATCTACTCTGGGCAGGACTCAGCATCAGAAGCCTGGAGTCTTAGGACCACAGTCACAAGTTATGGGTTTGAGGCACTGCTGAACACTGGGAACATTTTCCGGGGTCCCCTCGATTCCTCAGTGTTTCTGTACCTAGAGTGCCCGCTCGGTGAGCCACTTTCTCCATCTCTGGTTCTAGTTGGCTAATGATCTTGAGCTGCTCCAGATGTTTCAGAAAGGTGCCCTGGTGGAAATTTGCCTGCACACAGGTTTTCTTTGACCTCTGATTATAGATTTTTAATTTAAATGGGGAGCTTTTCCATTTTGTAAACAATTTAATTTGTACCATTTTTTTAGATTCCACATATAAGAGATATCTTATGATATTTGTCTTTCTCTGTCTGACTTACTTCACTTAGTATATTTATGGAACAGAAACAAACTCAGAGATAGAAAACAAACTTATGGTTACCAAAGGGGAAAAGGGGGGAGGGATAAATTAGGAGTTTGGGATTAGCAGATACAAACTACTATATATAAAATAGATAAACAACAAGGTCCTACTGTATAGCACAGGGAACTATATTCAATATCCAGTAATAAGGTATAATGGAAAAGAATCTGAGAAAGATTTTATATATGTATAACTGAATCACTGTGCTGTACACCAGAAACTAACACAACATTGTCAATCAACTGTACTTCGATAAAAAAAAAAGAAAAGAAAAAAATGGGGATCTTTTCCATAAACTCTGGATTTCCAGTGTCTTTTAAATTTGTGGATGACCTTGTAATACTGGATCCGCTTTCATACAAAACAAAAGACATTTACTGAGGCTGGGGCAGGCGCTCCTCTGTGACCACAGCCTCCGCCCAGCTCCCCGTGTTTATTTCCTTTATCCACTTAAACCCTGGAGACACACGGGAGTTGGAAGCCCCTGGGCTAGCCACTCTCCAAGCCTCAGTGTCCTCATCTGTCAGATGAAAATATTGGCTAAACAGCCTCGCCATGTCCCTCGAGCTCAGATGCTCATGTTCTCTAATGGGTTCACCTTTGGGCTTGGGGCTGGGACAGGTTGGGGAATGGGTCATCAGAGTGGGGGACCATGCACAGTCAAGGGACATGGGACCACTGAAAGGAGATGCCCCAAAGGGAAGGGAGGGCCATCCCAGCAAAGCCCCCCTTGCAGGTCTGAGAACACTGACCACCCACCTGCTGCTGCTGGCTGTCACTGCAAGGAGCTAGCATCACGGCACAGCCCAGGATGTCCCCTTCTGCCCGGCAGTCTGCACAGAAGCCAAGTCCGGTGTTGTGGAGCTGTAAGCAACGTTCACACAGAAGTGACTCCCGCCCTCTGCTGCCAAGACGCCCTCTGTCAGCCACTCCTTCGCTCTCTGCAGTGTAGCTCAAGGTCCCATGCTCAGGTCATAAAAATGATGGAGGTCAAGCTGAAGCCAGTGAGCCTAAGGACAGGCCTCCTGAAGGAGGGGGCAGCACCTGTCCTGGTGAGGGGCCCTGGGACGGGTTATGGGGCAGCCCAACCACCCCCCCGCAAGGAGGCCCTGCTGAGCTGGGACTGGGTGGCCGGGGTCATGGAAGAGCATCCGAACTTCAGTTCCTATCTTGGGAGACCACCCAGCCCCTTCTCTTCCTCTCTCTCTGCACTTTGTTTGTATCATGCCTTGCCTTTCCAGAGAACCTGGGCCTGCGTTCGGATGGGTACAGCTCGGGATAGATGTTGGCCAGAAACCAGTGGAAGGTCCGACAGCCCAGCCTCCTTTGCAGCTGCTGGCGTTCAGTGCAGTCCGGCTTCCCAGCCTGGGGAGGAGAGAGACACAGGCGGCAGGACGGAGAAAGCTGGTTTTACATCACAGTTCATGTGCTGGGAGGCACAGAGGTGTCTGGGAGCAAGCTGAAGGAGGGGGACAGCAAACCTCACTGTGAACCATGTCCCACACTAAATAGCATTTACCTGTCCCGCCATCAGAACGGCGCTGAGTGGTAGTGGACCAGGTGAAAATGCACTGTTTGCAGACATTTCATTAAATGTTTAAAGTGTTTATTTTTCTGTGCCTTTTTGGGGATGTCCTTTATGTTTATTTTTTATAATAAAAAATACTTATATTTGTTTCACATCTTGGGTAATTTTACACAACATTGTGAATCAATGTTATATTTGTTTCACATCTTTTAGGTAATTTCACAGCCTTGAGCACTTTGCCTGGGATGAAAGGGCCCTCGGAAACCCACTGCAGTGCTCACTCCCCACCCAGACTCTCCTCTGGCCACGGGATGAAGGATCACACCCCTTAGATGTGATGACAGAACCCCTACAGACATCAGGGCGTTCCAGGCCATGATGTCCCTGGGAGACGCTGGAAGAGACAGAGGACAACCCCGCCAGGTAGAGGAGCCACTTGACAGGGGCCACTCATGGAAGTACTAGCCAGAAGCTTCTATCTGCCCTTCCAGGTGGGAGGGGAGGTGGTCCTGTGCAGCCCGCACCTGGTGGCCCTGGGTGGGCACAGAAGACCCTGCCGGGCTCTCCTCTTACCTTGCTCAAGGAGAAGGCCTCTGGGCTGTGCCTGTAGAAGGTTTCTTTGAACGCGCCCAGCCAGGTCTCAACAATGCGGACCTTGTTCCGCAGGGTGGCCTCCCGGTCAAGAGGGGAGTGGGCATCCTGATTTCGGTAGACGTGCCCCACCCGAGAGCAGGGAAGGATTTCGACGGAGCCCCCACAGAGCCAGGTCTGCAGTGAAAGGAGAAGATCAACACCTCTGTACTCCTCTCCAGCAACGTGGGGAGTGAGGGGCTGGCAAAATGCACCGGAAATCATGAGCACAAAAGAGAAAGATGGTTCCGGTTCTCAGGATGGAGCAGAGTTTCCAGATCTGAGCGTTCTGGGCTGGGGAGGGACAAGGTGGGGAGAATGAGGGCGGCTGTCCTGGGTCAGAACCCGTGGTGTGAGGGGCTCACACCCCTGCCACTACCTGTGGTTCCCCACCCCCACTGAAACACGTGACCAGATTCAGCACTTAGAGGATGCTGCCATGCCGTGAGCGCCTGGATTCTCCCACGGCTGCTTCCTCGGGGAAGAGGGTATCCCTAGTGGCCGGGGGATTTCTAAAAGCTTGTGAAGTCTCCTGCTGCACAGGCACCAGAAGCCATCTGTGTGGAGGTCAAAGCAAGCTTTCCTCAAACAGAATCTTTCTACTTCTGGAAATGTCTCTACTCTCCACTCACTCCCTCCTACTCCCAAATGCCTGAAGTTCATTTGACAGGAAGCCTTTTATTCCCCATTTGGGAATAAAGAGGAAAGAGAAAACATGCCTAGGATAGGCAGTACATGAACCAAAACACACCAAGAACCCAAACCGATGGGGTTCCCAAACTGGGTGCCAAGGTACCCCAGGGTGCTGCAGCAAACTCAAAAGGCCGCGTGGGATATTTTCAACGTTCAGGAGAAACATAGTGACATCTGTGTTCTGAAAAGTGCAAGTTCAAGGCAATTCATGGTTTCAACCTTAGATCACTGCCCTTTTAATGATACATGTCTTTGTTGGGTTGGGTTTTCAGTGGTTGCTGTGATGAAAAAGCAAGCATCAGGCTAAAAATCAGCATGGAACAGGAAATGAGGGTGGCGGGTCCAATCTGATTCCAAGGTTTGAGAAACTGTCTGGCGCCCAGTGGGTGCTAAGCTGTTTGGACAAATACTTATTAAGTTGTTTGGACCAAACTACCCAATGCACAGAACTGCTTGGTATTTGCTTTGGCCAATGGGTGCTGTGAAAACTATCAAGATGCTAAGGGAATGGAGAACATACGGGAAGCTTTGCACTCAGGTGGAGATGACTGAAAACTCGCCCTTTCCTAAGGGCAGGTTTGACAGGCGAGTTCAGGAAGGAGGCTGGGGTGAAATTAAGAGAGATGAAAAAGGGGGAGAAATGAGGGTCTGACACACTACGTATAATGACTTTGTAATTTGCCCGAAGCCTTATCCCTGACTTCCAAGCTGTGACCGGACGCAGGGCTCCAAAGAACCCACCTGGGCCTCCCTTGGCCCAGGAAGTACCTTGAGAGACAGTTCGAGGTTTTCGCCACCCCTCAGTGACATGAGAGGGTCATACGCTCCAGTGTTTTGGAAGTAATGTCTGTCCATGGCCACGACCCCGCCGGGCACCACAGGGCTCCTGGAGAGAGAAGGTGAGACTATGTAGAGAAGGTTCAGAACCTGGAGCATCTGGGGAGCGGTGGGGGGATGGCAGGTAGGGGGCGCTCCAGTGGCCCAGAGAGTGGACTCAGGGCTCAGACAGATCTCAAGACTGGAGCCAAGCAAGCATGTCAGAAATCCCAGTATTTCATGAAAAGAGAGTTCTGGTTGCCTGGGCCTTTTATACCCCATCTTCTGGTACTGCTCCTTTAGGGAGAGGCCCCTCTGGCGAGATTTTGGGAAGAAGACCTTGGTTAAATAAGATGCCTTAAGGCCGGCATGGACCAAGGGAACAGGCAGTCCTCTTTCTTCCCTCACCACTGACCTCACCCTCTTGTTTGCTTCGTGACCATTCACCCCTTCCCCAATTCTAAGATGAATCCCCCAGGGACTCTGGAAGTAAATAGGTCCCCATCTGCTCTGGGGGAAATACACATGACTTAAAAACACAGAAAGCTGGAATCCCAAGTGAGGGAATGAAGATGACAAAAACATACCTCAGAAGGGTTAACTGGGGAGGAGAGAGCCAGAGGCTTTTGAACAACGATCTCTTTATTCAAAAGAGAACAAATTTTCAAAAGAAAACAAATTTTCGTTGTTGTTGTTTTTTGGGGTTTTCTTGGTTTTTAAAAAAATTTTATTTTTTAAATTTTTTTATACAGCAGGTTCTTATTAGTTATCCATTTTATACATATTAGTGTATATATGTCAATCCCAATCTCCCAATCCATCACACAACCACCTGCCTCCCCACCACTTTCCCCCCCTTGGTGTACATACGTATGTTCTCTACATCTGTGTCTCTATTTCTGTCCTGCAAACCGGTTCATCTGTACCATTTTTCTAGGTTCCACATATATGCATTAATATACGATATTTGTTTTTCTCTTTCTGACCTACTTCACTCTGTATGACAGTCTCTAGAACCATCCATGTCTCTACAAATGACCCAATTTCTTTCCTTTTTATGGCTGAGTAATACTCCACTGTATATATGTACCACACCTTCTTTATCCATTCGTCTGTCAATGGACATTTAGGTTGCTTCCATGACCTGGCTATTGTAAATAGTGCTGCAATGAACATTGGGGTGCATGACTCTTTTTGAATTATGGTTTTCTCTGGGTATATGCCAAGTAGTGGGATTGCTAGGTCATATGGTAGTTCTATTTTTCGTCTTTTAAGGAACCTCCATATGAGAACAACTTTTAATGCAGCCAAACTCTGGGTATGCCTCAAGGAGTGAATGACTCAGAGTTCAGATTTTTTTTTAATTACTAAGAAAATAGTCTTACAATAACAAAACTACTGACCTTTAGGTTATTAAAAATACTAAGTTATACCACAATACTAAAAACCAGTAGTGTAGTTATTACTTGATACAATTTCCAATTCTACCACTCACAATTTGTAAGATCTTGGATGAGAGAGATAACCTGTCTGGTCTCAATTTCCTTACCTCTAATCGGGTACAGTAATAGTGTTTCATAATAGGGTTTTGTGGGGATTAAAAGAAATGTCATGTAAAGCACATGTGCATGCCAAAATCCAAAGATCTCTGAAAATCAAGTGCTTTTTCATGATGCATCTGGCAGTAAACCATGTCCTGAACTGACATGGGTATCTGGGGATGACAGCCTGTATTTAAAACTTGTATTTAAAACACAGCAGAGGGGCCTTCCCTGGTGGTTAAGAATACACCTGCCAGTGCAGGGGACATGGGTTCGATCCCTGGTCCAGGAAGATCCCACGTGCTGTGGAGTAACTAAGCCCATGTGCCACCACTACTGAGCCTGTGCTCTAGAGCCCACGAGCCACAACTACTGAGCCCATGCACTGCAACTACTGAAGCCAGTGTGCCTAGAGCCTGTGCTCTGCAACAAGAGAAGCCACCACAATGAGAAGCCCACGCAACGCAACGAAGACCAATGCAACCAAAAATAAATAAACAAGTAAATAAATTTTTAAAAAAATGAAAAACACAGCAGATCAGAGCCGTGAAGAGCGTTGTGTCAGGAGGCTGGCCATAAGGGTTTTAACCCTGGATCTACCTCTTAACAACCTTATGGAGCTGGGCAACCTCTGGGGGTTTCATCTGTAATTTAATCTCTATATACCTCACTTTTCACATGTGTAAAATGGGATTAATAACAGTAATTAGTAACAATAACTGCTTTACAGAATTATGGTAAGGTTTGAGTTAATACGTATACTATGTTTACAGCATTAGCTAAGCACATAATACATGTTCAGTAAATATTCCTTGATACTATCATTTGCAAGTACACAAATGATGATACCCTTTCTGGAATTTTCTTAGCATCTGTATAGAGTCTGTACCAAACCTTGTCCTAATTCCTCATTTCGTGCTCTCTCAGCAGACTGACGAGGGAAGCCTTGAAGTCAGAGTATTCAGGGTGGGGAAGACATGGGTAGAAAAGTATGAATGAGCGTGAGGAGGGCCCTGGGCCCTGGATAGGGAGCCTGAGGCTTCCATGGGGCCCCAGGCAGCAGCCGGGTCTCAGGGAAGGACCGGCTGCTGAGGGCAAAGGTGGCTGGGCTCTCTCTGGTGCTGACTTTGGCCGATGGTAGGTCAAGGTGACCTACAGTGACCTTGGGCATCAGAGAGGCCCTGAGGCTTAGAAGAAGGCTCCAGAGAGGATTGATGCCTGGGGTCAAAGTGCGTTTGCCTCAGTTTGTGTAAAGTTTCTCTGAGAAGTCTGCTCTCTTCAGTAGAATCCCTTTGCTTCGGCTGGAGCAGAATAAATTGTTCCCTTAAGCGAGCACCCCTCTTAACTCCCTGTGGGCCCCTCTGTCCGGTACCCCTCATACTGTTGACCGATCTACTACCCTCCCCACACCATAAATCGAAGAGGTCTGGAAACTTCTCTTTCAATTCTTTGTGTCCACAGCCGTTAGCAGAGTGTCTGGCATGAAACAGGTGCTCAGAAGAGGCTGATGGACCAGTAAAGAGGTTAGAAAGCATTCAAAGCTCTCTGCACTTTCAGGCTGCATACCTGTGATGGAAGGAGGTGAAATCTATCTGGCTCTCCACCCCGACCCCTCATAGTTGCATCTTAATACCATGAAACTTCCCCATTGGGTATACAATCCCCAAGGTTGGTATTGGCTTGTTAGACTGAATGTATGTGCCCCTCCCAAATTCACATGGCAAAGCCCTAACTCCCAGTGTATATTGTATTTGGAGATGGGGCCTCTGAGGAAGTAATTAAGGATACATGAGGTCATAAGGGGGGAGCCTTGATCTGATAGACTCGGTGCCCTTAGAAGAGGAAGAGACCCCAGGGCCCCCTCTCTGTCATGTGGGGACACAGGGAGAGGGGGCTGTGTGCAAGTCAGGAAGAGAAGTGTCACCAAAAACCAAATTGGCCAGAAACTTGATCTTGGGCTTCTACCTTCCAGGACTGTCAGAAAATAAATTTAATGTGGGTTAAGCCACCCAACATGCAGTATTTTCTTATGACCACTGAGCTGACGGCAACATGGCCCAAGAGCCAAGAACGAAGACACCAGACTCTGAGCTTTAAAGTTTGAATGACAAAGCCGCCGCCTATGCCTAAGATGAGGGATCAGCCTCACAGAGCCAGCATTTTCTGTGTCCAAACTAGAGAAGATCCTCCACCCTGAGGAGAGAAGAGAGAGCTCGTGGGGAGACCAAGAGACAAAGATGCAGGTAGATCCCTGAGAAGAACCTCGTGTCCACCTTTACATCTTCGGGGTTAATTCCTGGAAGAGGAGGATCCTGTGCTTGTTGTTTGGGAATCAGAGAGCAGGGGGCATGTTGCCCACCTCCCATCTGGCTGCCCTGGGAGTTCAGGAACCCCCTGACCACCTTCGGTCCCGGGAGACGGGTCTAGGTGGTACCCTGGGGACCCAGGCAGAAGGTGGTGGGTGCAGTTCCATGGAGGCCCCTGGACCATCAGCACACCAGCGTGTGCTGTGCCTTGGGGGCCAGGAGAAGATGTGGGACTTCAGCAGATGCCACGTGGAAGGCGCAGGCCACAGGGGACAGCGTGCTAGCCCCGCACCAGAGATCACGACCAGTGAAAGTGCATCGTGGTGAACACCGACGCAGGACAGCTAAAGCCCGAGGTGGGGCACTCCCTCCCCACCCACCTCCCCGACACAAGCCTGGAGCTCAAAATCAACCCCAGGGGGACGGGAGGGTGGACAAGCATGGATGACAGATTTAAAGATGAGGTGACTAAGCTATCACTGAATTTGTCTAATTTGTCTGGAAGGTCTCTGCCATTAGGAAGCAGGGGTCAAGATAGAAATTGCCTAAGTCCAGTTAGTAGAAAATAAAAAGAAATATTTTTTGCGTACCTAAGCTCATGGTTTATCACATGTCAGCTATTAGAGTTGCACACCCTCGGGCAGACCCTTGGAAGTCCTGTTTGTGCCTAATGCCTTCACTTCGTGTCCCTGGCCTAGGCATTTGGAAACAACTTGGGTTATTGCTTGGCACTGGGCAGGTCAGCTGTGGCAGATTCCTTATCCCACGGGCTCTTCTTACAACGTGACATTGACATTGACCCCCCTGAGAGGTGGGTCCATGTCTCCTTCCTGTGAACCTGGGTGGGCCTGTGACTTTGGAGGAAGTGACCTTAGGTGACTTCTGAGACTTAGTTATAAAAGGGGATACATACTCTAAGACATCACAGTAAGTGAGAGAGGACACATAAAGGTTACCTATTGTACGATTCCATTGATATGAAATACCCAGAATTGATAAATCCATAGAGACAGACAGTAGATTGGGCATTGCCAGAGGCTGGGGAAAGGGGACAGCCGGAGACACTAAGTAAGGGATTTTCCTTTGGAATAATGGAAATGTTTTGGAACTAAAAAGAGGTGGTGGTTGCCCAATATTGTGAAGGTACTGAATGCTACTGAATTGTTCACTTTGAAATAGTTCATTTTATGTTATATGAATTTCACCTCAATAAATTATTTTTTTAATTGGTAGGGGGATACAGCTTGCTTTGCCTGGCTCTTTTGGATACTTGCTCTCCGAACCCAATGCCAGGGTGTAGGAAACCCCAACTAACCTGCCTGCAGTGACTTCATGGAGAGAATGGGGAAGAAGCTCCCGCTGGGTCCCAGCGACGGCCAGCATCAAACTCCAGGGGATTCCTGCCCAGAGCTGTTGAGTCATTGCCAGCCAGTCTAGTCTAGTAAAGGATAGTCCTGCTGAGGCCCCAGACGCCACAGAGCAGAGACAGCCAACGCCAATGCTCCCTTTCAGAATTCACAACCCAGAGTCCATGCTCTTAATAAAACAGCTGTTTCACACCTTTAAGTTTGGATGGTTTGTTATAAAGCAGAAGCTATCTAGAACATTGACTTAAATAGAATAGTTGTCCAAAGACCAAACACATGAGAAGCAAACCATAAAGTTGGACATATTTTGAGACTTACGGTGTCCTAGCATTCATCCGGCTGAATTCTTCCTTTTTACCAAGAAAGCACCCCAGGCAGGGAAACTCCAGTGTTACCCGGTAAGACAGAGCTGGGTTGAGGCCCCAGACAAGGTGCTTCCACTTTCCACTCCAGTATCTGGAAGCTTCGCTGGACTCCACTCATATAACAATGTAAGAATAATAACACCTATAGCTGCGTGTCTGGCACTTTCTGAATGTTTTTGATATATTAGCTCATTCAAACCTCACAACAACCCTATAAGGTAAGTACCGTGACTATCCCCAATTTACTGATTAAGTCACTTGCTAGGAAACTAGGAGAACCAGGATTAGCCCAGGCAGCCTGGTGCTGAGTCCACCCTGAGGAAGTGAAAGCAAAGCAGGCTGAGTGAAGGAGCCTCACCTGATGGGGCTGATGGGGGACAGCAGGGCCTTCCTCTCTCGCTCCGGCAAAGGCTCCCAGTGGAAATCCAGTTTCCAGTCCAATACCCCGCGCTGCAGGTCCTTGGAGGGGTAATACTGGAAAGTCTTCCAGTCAATCACGTCTAGGACTGGAGACACCACCCTGCTCCTGGAAAGAATCGTGGAATCAGATACACACCCTCCACTTGCTGGGGGACAGAAACGTAATCCAGACACATGCTGCCCAATATGGCAGACACCAGCCACCCGCGGTTACTGGGCACCTAAAATAGCATCTGTCCGAACTGAGATGTGGTGTAAGTGTAAAATATGCACTGCATTTAGAAGACTTAGTTTGGAAAAAAAAAGATGTACAAACCTCAGATTACGTATTGAAATGCTAATATTTTGGACATATTGGGTTTACTAAAATATTTTGTTAAAATTAATTTCATCTGTCTCTTTTTCTTTTGTAATGGGACTACTAGAAATGTTTAAATTATATCTGTGGCTCATGTTCTATTTCTACTGAACAGTACTCTCCTAGAAAATATATTTTTCCATAAGGAATCGGGGGCCCATTTCATTATAAAGCATGCCTGCCCCTTTCTTTAAAAACCTCCCAGGATAAAACTGAGAGACAGGGGAATAGGGACCTAGGCTCAGCTCTGCCACTAATGTGCTGTATGATCTTGAGATAGCTGTTGCACCTCTCTGGGCCTCAGCTTCCTCATTCATAAAATGGGAGGTTGAACTACTTCTCACAAAGGTCTTTCTCAGCTGTAATGCTCTAGGACTGTGGCTCTTGACTTCTTTGGGGGACTTCGATCCCTTTGAGAATCAGGGGAGAACTATGGACCCCTCCCCAGAAAAATAATCGTATGCACATATACAAAATATCGTGCACAACTGCAGAGGGTTCATGGGCCCCTGCCCTAGGGTCTAGTTCTTGTTCCTCCCTGGATCATAAAACTTCATTGGCTTGAGGAATCAGGATTGTCAAGCCCCAAAAGTTTCCTCATTGTTAAAGTGTGTGTTTGTATGAGTACGTGGTGTCTCTCAGCAAAGTCGTGAGTCTAGGTTGATTTGCTCATTTACTGTTGCTGTTGGTAATTGTATTTTATCCCAATTTTTTTGCACAGCCTGGGATTGCGTGACCTCAGAGAGGGTGATGTGGGAAATTGGTACAGGTTGGAAACTCTGCCTTTTAATTAAACAAGTAATCACTTAGGTGTACCAGGAGCTGCCCTCTACCTAGTCAGTATCTCACTCACATTTTTTTTTCCGGCCTCTCACAATAGTTTCTTCTAAAATCCGTACCATGGAATGAATCAGGCCTGAACTCAGGGGTGGCTGGAAGTTACCAGTCTAAGAAAAGGAAGATTCCTGGAAAAGAGATGCCAGCCATGCTGTTTATACTCCCATCAATTTCCATCCACCTCAGAGACAGCCAGGGCTGGCACGAGCCCAGCCCATATGGAGAGGGCCAAGGTGGTCCTGGGATTCAATGATCTGCTTTGATCTGTGGCCTCAAGTGACTGGCCTTGGCGTGAAGAGTCACGGGGTTTATATTTACAGCAAGGATCTTGATATGCTTTTCCTGCGCTTTTCACGTTGTTCCCTCTGGAAGGTAAGGGGAACTTAATCTCTCTGGCCTCCGCTATTTTGGGGCACCTCGCGTTGACCTAAGAAAAGGGAGAAGCAAGGTCAAGGAAGAAAGGAGGGCGCCCTCCCAAGTCTCCACTTACTGTGGAATGAGCTGAGCAGACGAGATGTATTTGGCTACTGGGCAAAGCATTTTGTGGAATTTCGGAATCAAGAGCCAGGGAAGCTGTGTGGCTGAATTCTAAAGAACCCCATCAAGTTTGTACCATCTTAGTAATGGAAACAGGACAAGAAAGGCAACTGCATTCAAGCGTCCACACGGTCAGTTCGTCCCAGACCTGTGAGCTGTGTCCTTCTGGATCAAAGGTGTACATCCCTCTTCATCAGAAAACGATCACCCGAAAATTCGTCACATTTCTCTTTTTACTCTGTCTGGCTGGAGGCTCAGTCATACGTAAAACTCACTTCTAATACCTGTATTATCCCCAATTTCTTTCTTTTCTTTTTAAACTTAAATTTGCCGGATTTCCCTGTATGTTTTACTTTTTTAAATAAATTTATTTATTTATTTATTTTTGGCTGCGTTGGGTCTTTGTTGCTGCGCATGGGCTTTCTCTAGTTGGGGTGAGCAGGGGCTACTCTTCGTTGCGGCGCGCGGGCTTCTCATTGCAGTGGCTTCTCTTGTTGCGGAGCACGGGCTCTAGGCGCGCAGGCTTCAGTAGTTGTGGTGCGCGGGCTTGGTAGCTGTGGCTCGGGGGCTCTAGAGCGCAGGCTCAGTAGTTGTGGCGCACGGGCTTAGTTGCCTCACGACATGTGGGATCTTCCCAGACCCGGGCTCGAACCGGTGTCCCTGCATTGGCAGGCGGGTTCTTAACCACTGCGCCACCAGGGAAGTCCCTATCCCTGATTTCTAACGCTATCTTTTCCTTTCTGAAATCTCCTTTCCCTTCTATTTTAGCCAGATACATAAGTGATTCATCATAAGCCTCTTTGAGTACATTTTGGATAGAGATGAAGAATAAAATGTCAATGAATGAAGTGAAAGATGTTTCCTTGTTTTGGTTTTCATTCCCATGGACCATAGCGGCTGCCCAACCAGGGCTGAATTAGGAAGTAACTACAGTCTAGGGACTCGAGAAAAGGTGGTTAAAAAAAAAAATCTTATATTTAGCTTTGTGTTTTGAATCTACAGATGTAGCTGGTGTTCTTGGACTTCACTTAAAACAAAATAGCAAAGCTTCCCTGTCTGACTTGGAAGGAGCTAGGAGAGGGCTCACTCCATCATCCTGTCACTTGTGAACTGAGTTTTAACTCTCAGGCAGACACGGGATCGATCCTCTCTCAAGCCTTTCTAAGCTCCAGGAGGTCAAGCGTTTGGGTTTCAATGGAGCCATCAACAAACACCAGCTAACTGAAATATGTGAGGTCAACCAAGGCACCACTGTCCAGAGAGCCAAAAGCTACCTGCAGTTGCAAACTTACCCACCAAACTTTTTACCGCAAGGAAGAATGAACCCTAGTTCATCTCACCCCTCTTTATTTTCCCCAGGCCTGGATGTTCCTCCAGCTCTGCAATGTATAAAGTCATTTTGGAAGTTCATGCAAATTCTCCGTGTTTGTGAGAAGTATCTTATACTGAGAAGCAAAAAGCTCTGAATCCCCTCTTCCCAGAGCTCTGCTGCTCAGGTGCGACCCCAAGACTGACGCTGGCCCTTCCAGGACTCTGCCTGCTGAGGGGTGTGGAGAAGGACGGAGGCTGGAGGGCTTCCTGTGGGCATCAGACAGGAGGAAGTCTGCTCCCTCTGCAGGGCTGGAGGCATCTTGCTCCCCTCGCTGCTCTTCAACACACACACAAACACGCACACGCACACACACACACACGCACACACACACACACGCAGAGGATTCCTCAGACTGCCTTCCATCATTTACGCCCTCGAACGGAGGTGCTCTGTTCCCTGCCCCACCTTGCTTCTCCCTGTGGAGCAGGCCCAGCCCCGGCTGAGAACTAGATAACCTTAAGAACTAGGTGTTCCTAAGACAGGGGCCAGACCAGTCTTCAAGTGGGAAACAGCTCTTGAGCCTCTTGACAGCCTCTGGAGCCAGGAATACCTCTAAGGGGGTGTTGCCCATTTCCCCTTGGAAATTTTCCTTTTTCTCTGGCCATGACTCTTACTCCTTGGCTTGGCTACTAGAGCTGGCAGTCAGCACAGGCAGCGGTGGGCGGGTGTTCTCCGAGTGGCTGAGGCTGTGGACTGTTTCTCCCTCTCCCACCTGCTGCTCTGCAGCCCCCGGGGGTGAGTTACCTGTCACCAGCTATTCTGGCCAGGAGGGGCTCCAGCCAGCCCGGGTGGCACTCGCAGTGGGCGTCCATGAAGACCAGCACGTCCCCGGTGGCCCTGGCGGCCCCCAGCATCCGGGCCCTGGCGGCACCCAGCCTCCTGTTGCTCCTGAGCAACTTCACCCGCTCCAGCCGGGCCACATACTCGCTGAGAGCCGACTTGAGCTGTCCTGGAATCGACAGGGCAGTGGGGTCACAGATGCCACAGCCCGTGAGATGGCGATGACCATCACTAGGATCATTGTCAACAGGTCTATCTTGGGAGCTGGGGTGAGCACAAGAGTCCCGAGCAGCACGGACATTGTGGTGGTTGCTAAGGTGTAACATGCTTCCTTAGTTTCGGTGGGTCAGGATTCTCTCCAGTAAACACCAAAAGACATGGTGTCGTAAAACTAAGAGAGGAGAGAACTCGCTCACATTCTCTAAATGCAGCAATGAGGTTGAAGCAGATACTGCTGGTGCCCTACTCAGAAGCCCTGAGATCCCTTTTACTGATTTGGTTTGCTTTGCATGTGCCCAGCTGCTGTGGGTTGGCTGCTAATGGCAATCAGCACCCTTCCCTGGAGATATGCCCTAGAGTACTGGAACCACCTCTCCTGCGAGTGGCAGGGAGTCATGCAGAATGATACCCCTCACCCCAGGTGCCAGAGTCAGTGACCCACCATTGCCGGGGTACCAAGCCCGCTCCCTTGCCTCAAGGCAAGACAGATGCCGAGGTGCAGTTTACACTGCAGAGCTCCCCCTGGGATCAGGCTGTGGCTGGACTTCATCTGACACCACATCTAAGTTCAGCTCCTTCCTCTGCCTCTCCTGCTTTCCCCACTCCCCTACAGTGTTCCCCTGAGAGCACCGCCCCCGCCAAATCACATGCACATGATTCCCCATCTCAGGCTCTGCTTCTAGGGTACCTGACCTAAGACACAGTGGTCAAGGAAGTCAAAGACAGAGGGTCCATTGCATGTGACTGCCGGTAGGTCATTGGTAGCACTGGCCAAAGCGGTCTCACTGCAGTGGCAGCGGTGACTGGGGCAACGCAGTGGGTCGAAGAGGAAATGGGAGGTAAGAAATTGAGACCAAAAGTCTGAACATCCTTTTAGGAATGACAATCTATAGAGCTGACAGGATGAGACAAACTTGTTAGGCTTTGTATTCAAGATCAGAAACACTATGTGTATGGGCATGCTGAGTGCACCCAGATAAGCAAACTAGTGGAGATGGAAAGAACAATGTATGGTCGTTCCTCAGTATCTGGGTGAGGGGATTGGTTCCAGGACCCCCCGTAGATACCAAAATCTGCAGATGCTCAAGTGCCTTATATAAAAGGACAGTGCAGTCAGCCCTTTGTATCTGAGGGTTCTGCATCTGAGGATTCAACCAGCAGAATACGTCTTTGGTATTCACAGAGAAGCAGTGCCCCTGGGGCTCTTCACTAATGAGTTATCTGCGTCTGCATCCCATCTGCAGGTCTGCTTTGGGGAACCTTCCCTGCACAGGTTCCAAACCCCAGTCTGTGCACGGGAAGCCCCCAGGGTCCAGGCCCTCCCCGGGGAACCTGGAGGAAGCCCACGGGCACCTTGCTGGCTGAGGTCGTCCACCAGGATGATCTCCTTCAGGTAGGCCCTGGGCGCTGTGTCCAGGATGCTATGCACGGTTCTCAGGAGGGTGGACCAGGCCTCGTCGTGGAAACAGAGGATGACGCTGGCTGTGGGCAGGCTGTCTCTCGGATGCTGCTGCAGACACCTGCAGGGAAGAGAAGCAGGGTGCTGAGGGGAAGAGCAGGCCCTGGCTGGGGCCTCTTCAGCCAATGGCTGTCCTCCCAACTCACCAGCTCTCTCTGGGTTTTCTCAGAATTTCCACATAAAGAGAACCCATTACACCCTGACAGAAGTGCTGTCCACTATCTCCCAGGACTCGGGTTCCAAGAGCTTCTTTACAGTGTTAACCCATGCCTCTCCCGTAGCAGTTGAGAGCTATTACCACCATTCTCAGCAGATGACTGTCCTAATCTGTAAAGTGGGAATGAATGACAATATTACCAACCTCTTAGAGCTGTTGTGAGGATTAAACGAGGTACATGGTAAGTGTCCTGTGAACATGAAAGATCATCCGTTTAGGAGCAGGGACACTATTTTCTTTATTTCTGTATTCCTATAATCTAGTACAGCATCTGACACATAATACATGTTAATCAATATTTCAATCTATGTGTGTCCTTTGCCCTAAAGTGGGTCTCTTGTAGGCAGCGTACTGTAAGTTCTTGGTTTTTATAATTCAATCTGCCACTTTTTTTTTTTCTAACTCTGTGTCTTTTGATTGGAGCATTTAATCCATTGACATTTAAGGTAATTATTCATAGATATGTATTTATTGCCAATTTTAACCTTGTTTTCCCATTGATTTTAAATTTCTTCTTTGTCCCTTTCTTTTTCTTTTTCCTTTTCTGGTTTGATGATTTTCTTTGTATTATGCTTATGTTCTTTTCTTTTTGGTTTTTGTGACTCTATTGTATATTTTTGATTTGTGTTTACCCTGTTTTTCAAGTATGTTAACTCATCTTCCTATATCTAATTGCTTTAAACTGGTAGTGATATAGACTCAAACACATTCTAGAAAAAAAAAATCTATATTTCTTTACTCTCCTCCTTCATATTTTATGATTTTATGATTTTTACATCTTCATTTTCATTCTTTTGCTGTTCATTGTGGTTATTATTGCTTTAACAGAAAATTTTTAATTTTTAAAAAATCTGTGTACTGGCTTATTTAAGTGATTTACTTTCCAACTGTGATTTTCTCTTTCCTATAGATTCTTACTTCTTTTCTATTTAGAGTAGACCTTTCAATATTTCCTTTAGGATAGGTTTAGTATTGCTGTATTCTTTTAGTTTTTGCTTGCCTGAGAAATTCTTTCTCTCTCTTTCTATTCTAAATGATAATATTGCTGGGAAGAGTATCCTAGGTTGCAGATTTTTCCCTTTGAGGACTCTGAATATATCTTGCCACTCCCTTCTGGCCTGCAACGTTTCTGTAGAGAAATCAACTGACAGCCTTATGGGGGTTCCATTGTAAGGAACTCTTTGTTTTTCTCTTGCTGCCTTTAGAATCCTCTCTTTATCCTTTTTTTAAAAAATTAATTTATTTATTTATTTATTTTGGGCTGTGTTGGGTCTTTGTTTCTGTGCGAGGGCCCTCTCTAGTTGTGGCGAGCGGGGGCCACTCTTCATCGCGGTGCGCGGGCCTCTCACTGTCGCGGCCTCTCTTGTTGCGGAGCACAAGCTCCAGACGCGCAGGCTCAGTAGTTGTGGCTCACGGGCCTAGTTGCTCCGCAGCATGTGGGATCTTCCCAGACCAGGGCTCGAACCCGTGTCCCCTGCATTGGCAGGCAGATTCTCAACCACTGCGCCACCAGGGAAGCCCCAAACTTTATCTTTTATCTTTTAACTTGTGGGGTGGTGTGGTGCGTGGTGTGGCCTCTGCCTGGAGGCTGTCAGGTCCCACTTTCCTCTCCAGGTGAATGGGATGCTCTATATTTGTTGTGCAGCGGGCGTGTTGAGAGCTCTGAGCGAATCCACAGTGGAATGAACTCTAATAACAATCTGATCCATGGGGCAGTGTGTGGCTCACACTGTCCACAAAAGGCACTTTCCTAACATGCACTTCCAGAGCGCTCCTGTCTAGGCTGCAGCTGCTGAAACCACTGGTCCCTCCTCAGAGGAGTATTTGCATTTGGACTGGGGTTGTCTCAAGGACCTCAAACTCCCAGCATCCCAAGGCCTCTGTGCTGGTGGGGCTGCACACGGAGGGATGACCAGAGGAGGCTGGCCCTGCTCGGGGGAGATGCCACCTGAAGGGTCAGCCCGAGCTGCTCACCAGCTGGACATCCCTCTGCCGGGTGCGTCCCAGCCAAAGCTGGAGCTCTCAACACTCTGGAAACCTGCCCCTGACTCTCTGGGCAAAATCCTATGTGGTGGGGGATTGATACTAGGTAAGTGCTTTAATTTAACGGTAAAACAGAAATCTTAGACAATTAAACAAAAAAGCACATGAACATCTCATAAGGTAGCTGTGAGAATTGTCTTATTGTTTCTGTATTTATACACTATTTCTTTTCATAAAGTACGTAGAGTCACTCTCAAGAAATATGTACCATAAAATAATGGTAAAAGAAAAAATAAGGCTGAAAAGTCAAGAGTAGGGAAATAGGAATAAGAGTGTGTGGACAAAGAATGTCGCCTGCCATTCCAGTAAAAAAAAAAAGAATGTTGTAGTCATCAAGCCAACAGCCAGTGCTTCCCTCACCCACAATGCACCCTGAGGGGATTCAGGATGCAGGAAAAGAGGATACTTAAGATACCTATCTAAGGAATAATTTCAATGAGCCCAGACTTTTGCATCTTCCCTTACATAGAAAAGCACTAAAATCATTAACTTGAGATATCTGTGTTTTGTAATTAGCAGTTATCTTTTGATGTTCGACTCCATGGTTTGTTTGTTTGTTTTCAGCAAAACCTCCTATATATCCTCCCCTACCTCTTTGGAGCAGTTCCTCAGAGCTATTTGAGAGCCTGTCTCCCAGGCTATGGTCCTCAGTAAGGTTCCCAAATAAAACATAGCTGGCAACTCTTAGGTTGTGCATTTTTCTTTAGCTGACAAGTAGAAAGTCAACATCTGGAGAAAGAACATGCATTCATAGGTCAAAACGGCCTTGGTATTTCTAGAGAGAATTTAAAATTTGACTCTGAGCTTCCTGGTAGCCAAAGTAAAATGGGAGGTTTATTCTGCAATAGAATTATTACCATCAGAAAAGTTACATACCAGATATTTTAGGGAAAGCAATGTTCTTTCTAGACTGTTTTTTTTTTTTTTTACAATTTATAACTTTTTCATTTGAAATCATTTAAGACTCAAAAGAAGTTGCAAAAATAGTACAGAGAGTTCCCGTGTTATTTTCACCCAGCTTTGCCAAGTGATCCACAATGATCCAAACCAGGAATTTGACATCGTTCAATACTATTAACTCAAATACAGACCTTATTTAGATTTCACTAGTTTTTACACCTAGCACTAATTTCTAAAAGAAATTCCTATGGACTTTAGAAAGAAGTCCCTCAAGAGACGACAGTGTCCTTAGAAGCATCCCTAAGATGAATAAAATAATGAACTACACTATACATGAACCTTGACAGCTTGATTTCAGGGATGGTCAAATAACACATCCAAAGTGGAACCAGTTCCCATGAAGTTTTGGGGCAATAACCGAGAGGCCCCAGCGCACGCTGCACTCTCGGCTGAGTCTTCGACCCCCTCTACCCTCCCTCTCTCCCACCCCACAGCCCCTCCTCTCACCCCAGGCCCTGGTGGAGCTTTCCTCCTGCAGCCTACCCGAGTTCGAGAAGTTCCACTCTGCCCCCAGAACTGCTCTAGATCTGCTCACAAACAAACAGGTTCAAATTTTCCTTTGTGTGTTCTCCATTTCCTGTGTGGTTGTACGTATTGGCAGATCCAGGGGTTCTAGAGATGGGGACCTCCAATGGCTGTTGAAAAGAAATCTTGCCTCAGTGGACTCACTGAGTACAGAAAAACCCCAAAACATTACTTGGGCGATTGCTCAGAGGCTGGCTGTTTTCCAAGTCAGACAGCAGAGGAGTCTGGGGACAAGGAGGGCTGCATATGGGATTCCCATGGGTGCAGATTCAGAGGGACTGAAGTTCATCACCTCAGGGCAGAACACAGCCATACCTTCCCTGGGGCCTGGCCCCTTCTCCACCCCAATCTATAGAATATGGGGACAGGAAACAACACTTCTGTGTGTGTGTCTGTGTGTCTGTGTGTCTTTGTGTGCACGCATGTGTCCTTGTAGAATGGTGGTCAAAAGAGCTTGGACTTCGGAATCAGACAAATTTTGATTTGAATCTCCCCCCTGCTGCTCCCTGAGTTTCTTTGGGTAATATACTCAATATTTATCAGCCTTAGTTTCCTCATCTGAAAAATAAGGATAATATTTACCCCTTGGGCCTGTTGTGAGAATCTAAGAATAATTCTATGCACCTGATAGACGGTGGCTCTTTTATAGCTATCTTGGAAAAAGACAGGACGTAATGAGCATGTGTCCCGTATTTATGATAGTCTTTGTAAGATGCAGCTATCTTTCAACAGTCACTCCACAGGATAGCATGAGACGCTTCTGAACGGTTTCAGAAGTTTGGAGTTCCTCCTCTGCCTGCTGGGAACGCCCACAGCACCCACTTCAAAGCTTCTGTAAGAAACAAGTGCCTGGCACAGGGTCTGGTGTGCAGCAGGAACCCCATCCCCAGAAGAGATCTGATTGCGGCTCCAGTTCCTGAAGATCTCACTCCTCAAAGTCAGGAGACGGGGGAGCTTCCTGCCGGGCTACAGAGCTGGGGACCCCGGGCAACCGACTTTCTCTCCTTGGCCTCACAGGACATTCTCTGCAGAGATGATTCAGCTGTGGACGCGGGAGCCCCGCTACTTCCTAGCTGTGCAAATGACCCTGGACAAGTAACGTGGCTTCCTGGGGCCTTGGTTTCTGCAGGCGGGTGACAGTAGCCCCCGTGTTGCAGGGCTGCTGTGAAGATGAGACGGCTTTTTCACGAAGCACTAAGAACGGTGCTGGCACGGAGCGCTGTGTAAGTATTCGCTGCCATGATCAGAGGATGTATTATCACTGCAAGATGAATCTTCTTTGCATAGGAGAGGGGGAAGGGAAGGGGACCAACCAGGGGAGCAGGGGTTTCAAAGAGAATCTCATAGGACTCCCCTCCTCTCCCTCCACTAGGGTTTTCTAGGTTTTATGCATAGAAAGAACTGTGTTCTCTCTTCCTGGTGAGAGAGGTGGGTGAAGAGATGACAGGCAAGGCTGGGATGAGCAAAATAGGCTGCGAGGACTTTGAAAGGCAAATGGGCTTCTGGAAGCTCTTCCAAGGCCAAGGGCGGTACCTCCCTGAGCCGTGGAGGCAGGTGTCCTGGCACCAGCTCCGAGAGGACCCTTCACCTGCCCCGTGGAAAGATGCTCACACGGCCTCCAAGACATAAACAGGTGGTGCTGGAACACCTCTTCAGGCAACCGCAGAACTGCCAGGAGCCGTGAACTGGAAATAGCCGTGGCGGTACTGTGGTCTTTCAGGGCCGAGCGGCGTAGGCTCCTGCGGGAAGGCCAGTGCTCTCACCGTGGTCCGAGCGCAGTGCTAAGTATCATCAACAGAGGTGTGGTGAGGCCTGGGTCTCGGGGCCAGGGAGATGCTCTTCAGAGGAACCAGGATTGATTCTTTTGTTTCTGGGGGGCGGGGTGAGCAGGCACAGGGACCTGTGGGCAGGGCAGGCTGTGTAGACCCCCGTGGAAGGAAGGGCTCTGGATACATGCCTGGGCTTCTGCGGTCCATGGTCATCAGCCCATGGGCAGCACTGGGTCTCGTAGGGATGGGCAGACGGGCCCATGTGGTAGCACAGCGTGGAGAAGGGGAGTGTGGCATGCAACACCCTGAGAGCTCAAACACCGTGACAGTTCAGGGCATCTTAGGAAGAGTCTGTATGTGTCATCAAGCTTTGGCATTGGGTTCAAATCCTGGATCTGTCCTTGTGTGACTTGGACAAGAGACATAAGCTCTCTGATAACCATCCTTCCTTTCAACAATTTCCAGATCTGCAGAACCAGTCACATCTGTAGTAATCAATTGTTCTTTTTCGAAATACTTTTGATTCCAGTAAGTCCTTTTTGAGCATGCATTTTACTTAATCTCAGTATTTTTCATCTGTAAATGGGTTTGTTGGAAGGATCAAATGAGTTAATTCATACAAAGTACTTAGACCAGTGCCTTACTCATAAGTAACAGTTCAATACATGCTAGTTATTATTATTTCTTGCAAGCCTCCCAAGGGCCTGAATACCTCTCTAGGCCTCAGTTTCTTCATCTGTAAAATGAGGATAAGAAGTAGAGTTATTTTAGAGGACTACTTAAAGATTATAAACTTCATATAAATGGAATCATATAATATGCAGCCTTTTGTGTCTGGCTTCTTTCACTTAATATAATGTTTTCAAGGTTCATCATGTTGAAGCATGTATCAGTACTTCATTCCTTTTTACTGACGAATAATGTTCCACTGTTTGAATAATGTTCCATTGTTTGAATAGACTGTATTTTATTTATCCATTCATCAGTTGATGGACATTTGAGTATTTCCATTTTTGGCTATTATGAGTAATGCTGCTGTGAACATTCATGTATAAGTTTTTGTGTGAACATATGTTTTCAATTCTCTTGGGTATAGAGCTAGGAGTGGCATTGCCGAGTCATGTGGTAAATCTATGTTTAATATTTTGAGGAACTGCCCAAGTGTTTTCCAAAGCAGCTGCACCATTCTACATTCCACCAACAACTTCTTCACATCCCTGTCAACACTTGTTATTGTCTGGGGTTTTTTTTAGCCATTCCAGTGCGGGTGAAATGGTACCTCACTGTGATTTTGATTTGCATTTCCCTACTGACTAATGATTTGAGCATCATTTCATGTGCTTTTTAGCTATTTTCTATGTATTCTTTGGAGAAATGTCTATTCTAATCCTTTGCCTGTTTTTAAGTTGGATATCTTTTTATTGTTATTGTAAGAGTTATTTATATATTCTGATACAAATCCCTAATCAGATATATGATTTGCAAATATTTTCTACCATTTCTGGGTTTGTGTCTTCACTTTCTTCAAGCACATAGTTTAAAATTTTTATGACGTCCAATTTTTAAGCCACTAAATTTTGAGGTCGTGTGTATGCAGCACTAGATAATGGATAAACAGTCCCGTTTTAAAGATGAGGAAATTAGAGCCCAGAGAACTTAAGTGACTTGCTTAAAGTTGCACAGCAAATTGCTGATGGTCAGTGTGACTCTAAACCTTGTGTTCTTGACCAGTATATATGTATCACCATCTTGGACTGAAGTGCTAACAGAATGTTCTGGATTCAGAGTCTTAAGGCTTGGGTTCTGATGTCCAGATCACAGTGACTGTGATGGGGGGGCTGGTTATTTGAAGAACATGCAATCCATTGGTTTCATCACAAGCTCTGGACTGTCTACACTGATTCAGTAAAGTCCTCAGAAAGCAATTTACTTTGATCCCACTGTCTTGGTTGCCTTAGAAATTTGCTTCTGTGGAGTTCTGCTTGACATCATGCTCTCAGCTTTGATCAGAGAACAGTACATGAAGCCATTTCAGGACACCTGCTTTGCATTACAGTCTCTGTAACACCTGTGGAGGGGAATTGTCTCCTCCAGCACTTTCTATCCCCTCCACGCAACTTTGGAGGGAAATTCCTGTCAGATAGAAGTGCCAGGAAAAGCTTTTCTTCCTCTGAGGACCTGGTGTGTTTCCTCCTCCTGAGCAACAAGGATCATGATACTTATCGTGTTTCCTTTTTCACTTTGGCTGCCAGGAAGCTCAGAGTAAGAAAGTAGGATATTTAGTCATTGGTTGCTTATTTTCATTCTAATTTTCTCTTTGATCTTGATCTTCCATCTTTCCATCCAGTCATTTAACTGATATTGACTGACAACCTACTATGTGTGAGGACTGGAAGA
Source organism: Balaenoptera acutorostrata (assembly GCF_949987535.1). Lineage (NCBI taxonomy): Eukaryota > Metazoa > Chordata > Mammalia > Artiodactyla > Balaenopteridae > Balaenoptera > Balaenoptera acutorostrata. The sequence goes on from NC_080067.1 coordinate 11,090,399, forward strand.
TGAATTAAGTAGATAAAATCCTTGAAGCAGAATCTGTGGTGCCCTGCCTATATCCCCTCGGGGATATCATATAATACAGCACAGCCTGACTTCCAATTGCCCGAGCGTTTTCTCTGACTGCCAGAGATGCTCTCCTTAAACACCAGCTGCCTGAAGAGGTGGAGAGTAACCTCCCTCCACCCCTGGGAGCTGCCCTCAGTCAGTGACTAAAATGAGTTGGTGTATTAATATCCAGCAACCCAGACCCTAAGGGTGGGGGTGGGTAACAATGAGATGCTGTCTCCCAGGTTCCCCCCAGGGCTGAGCTCTAGCTGCCTGCAGAGGTAACTGCCTGCAAACCCACTTTTCATTGGCTGCTCCACCCTCCCTGTCCCCTACCAGGCCTCCCAGGCATCACCTGCAAAACAACTCCTTGTCCTTAGGGTCTGCTTTGGGGGAACCCAAACTCAGATAGCCTCTGATATCATGGAGTTTACATCCTATTAAACAGAAAACTGAAGAATTATTCAACAACTGAAGCCAGGACCTGAGAGTGGGTGGGACACAGTCAGAGAAGGTGTGTGAGTGGGGAGAGGTGTTCCTGGCAGAGGTCACAGCCTCTGCTAAGGCCTGGAGGTGGGAAGGGGCTTGGCCTGTACCAGGAAAGGAAGGAAAGATTTTCTACAGTATACTTCCCTTTATCTTGACTAAACATGATATTAATAGCAATTTTCTATTTCATAGTATATCTTCAAGTCATTTGAGGGAATAAAGTAGGTAGGTAAACAAACAAGAGAGCAAAAGGTAAGTGGTCCACGCAGGGGCCCTGGGCAAGTCACTTCCCTCCCCTGGTGACCTGGGTTCTTTCTGTCAAGTGGGGATGTTTTTCCTGCTCTGCCTGTGCCACGGCTTTGCTGGGGGGGCGGGGGGTGGATGAGGCGGGGCAGAGAAACAGCTCTTGTACATTGTGAAGCAGTGTCCAAATGTCACCAGGTATTCATGAAGGGATCCAAGAAGAAATGCATGTTTTCATTATTAAATAATGGAGGCATTTTCTTTGTCCTTCAACCATATTCCTGGTGAATATTTTACTCTCTCAGTTTGTATACATCACACAAGTGTCCAAAAGCCCACCCTGACCTCATTTGTCCATCTTCTGAGTGGCAGCAGGTGGGGAAGGAAAGACCCAGGGCTTTGGAATCAAATCAATGTGGCTTTAAATCAGGGCTTTGGAATCAAATCAATGTGGCTTTGAATCTTGGCTCTGCTATTTATTTATATCCCTTAATTAGCCAGCACAGGGAGTCTGAGACCTTTCTCCAGCCCACGGCTGCTGCCTGGATAAAAAGGGATCATTCAGGCCCAGGAGAGCTGCTCAATGAGTGCAAACTTTATGTCTTCACACTCCAAGATCACGAGAGCCTGCGTCTGTGTTTATACACAGATGCACGCCCTCACTTCATGCAGCTCCAGGGTCCCCCGTGAACTCAGAACATACATTTGGAGGCTGATTCTGAAGAGAATGAGTCACGGCAGTGCACCAGATGGCCTGGCTGTGACACAAACCCTCTCCTGCCCTTCCCTTGCCTGGCCAGAGTAGAAAGGTTTCTGCCGGGTTTTCTAAAGCTAGTTTGGAGTGACTGACCCCCTGCTCCTACCAAATCAGCAGAGGCCCCCCACTGAGATGGGCTTCCCTGTCTCAGCCCTGAGTCCAGCGATGTAACAGCTGGTTACTTGTCTGCTTCCCTCAGTGTACCCTGAGCTCTTTGAGGGTGGGGCTGGGGCTTGCTCACCTTCTCACTTCTAATAGGCACTAAACAAATAATTATTCAATGAATGAAGGCAGACACTATTCTTGCTCTCAAGGAGGGTATAGGCTGGCTGTCTATAGACACAGGACAATAATACCAACTTCCTGCATTCTGTGAAAACCCCAGTGTTCAGCCCATTGTGTCTCTAACTGGTAGAGCTCATCTCGGGGACACCAGTTTCCAGGCCAGACCTGGGGAGGGAGCGGCTGGGGACACAGCCTGCGGATGATGCCTTAGAAGGATGGACAAAGGAGCTTACAGATGAGAGAGAAATGTGGAAGGGCTGGAGCCTGTAGGTGAGGCTGAGGCTGGCAGCCTGTCACTCGCCACAGTGGAGACAAGTCACACAGGGTGCATGCAATCCCCTTCCCTTTGTGGGAGTCCTCTGAAGTCACCCAGCCTCCTTCTGAGGGGCTCCAGGCACCCTTGGCTTTACTCTGATCCTGGCTCCTTAGCCCTGGACTAAAGATGGGTACCGACTAGGAGTCTCTGGTCTGAACACTGAAGGCTCCTGGTGCAAGAGCTCCCCCTAACAGGGACAGCTGCCCCAAGAATGGCCAGCTGCCCCAGACCGATCCTTGGTCTCAAGGTGATATTCAGACACACGGCGAGGGTCAGCAGCTGATAGCAGGTCACAGAATGGGCAGTAAGCCAACAATGAGACAGCAGAAGCCAAGAGGTAGCCCAGCGCTTCTCAGATATTAACAGGCACCCACTTCACCCAGCATCTCCATAAATGCAGATTTTGGGTCCAGGAGGTCTGGGGTGGGGCCTGAGATTCTGCATCTCTAGTGAGCAAGCTCCCGGGTGATGCTGATACAGGTGGGTGCTAGACGACAGCTTGAGTAGAGGACAAGACATCAGCAGGACATCAGCAGGGAAGTTGCAACAGGAGTGAGTGCCGGGCCTCCAGCTGCCGGAGGACGTCAGGAAGGCACAATCCCAGGAGCACTATGACCCGTGAGTCTCTCTCCTGTCCCCTTCCTGCACTGCCTGCAGTCTTCCCTGGACAGTCCCTGCTCCTTACTTCCCTGGGAAGACTCGAAGTAACCCTGCCACCTGCAGTCACATGAGTGTCTCTGTTCCTTTTCACCTCAGAGAACCTAGATCAGTAGCTCCCGGCCTGGCTGCACACAAGAATCACTTAGGGAGCGAGACCCGGTGAGTTGTATTTTGCTTGGTTGGTCTGGGGGTGGGGAGCCTGGCCGTGATGATTCACAAAACCCTCACATGCAGGCAGGGCTGTGAACCGTAGGCCTCATCAGCTTCCTCAAACTTTAACATGAACATAAACCACCTGCAGATCTTGTTAAAAGCAGAGTTTTTCAAGCAGTAGGTCTGAGCGGGCCTGAGACTCTGCATTTCTGATGCTGCAGGTCTGAGGCCCACACTCTGAGTGGCACTGCAGCAAATAACACCAGCCTTCCCTAGTCATTAAAAAAAGATAAGATGCAGGTTGATCGCTTCTGATCTAACCCCCGAGGCTGGCCCGAAGCACAAGGCAAGATCCCACTGCACTGGGCACCGTAAGTGCATTCGATCTCAAAGAGTCACACTCAGCTCTGTCTATACCACAACCCCACTATGGGGGCCGGATCCAGGGTGGAGATCCAGGGAGGCGCCGCTCCCGGCCGTGGCTACGCTGGACTCGGGGGCTTGGTGCTTGTGGGTTCCCTTCGACACCTGGCTGGCCAAGTCCCACACATACTGGGTTGTTTTCCCTCTCTTGTTGCCGGAGGGGGATGAGCTGGGCTCCAGCCCCCAGTCCCTGCCCCAGGCGACTAACCCCTCCCCAAGGGGCATGCCCACTCTCTCAGATTTACTGACGATGCCCTGTCAGCTGCCTCTCCTCTCTTTTGCAGCCCAGGTGCCAAAGCCATCCTGGGTGTCTCTCTGCCCACCAGGAACTGACCTGACCCTGTGGACTGCAACAGCCCTCCGCCTTGACACCGAAGCTCCTGCCAAAGTGGCCTCTGGGGCAGGAGGCGGGGGAGGGGGGGAGCAGAGGAGGAGATGCTCCTTCCTACCTCCCCCCACTGGCGGGGGAGGGCCTGGTGCCCCGCAGCCCTGGTTCTCAGCCCCGGCTGCACGTTGGAACTACCAGGCGACTACCCAGGCCTCACCCCAGACCAACTAAATAAGAATCCCTGAAAGTGGAACCCGCGCAGGAGTCCTTCTTATGACTTCCCAGGTAATTCCGATGTGCTGCCAAATTTGTGATGACTTAGCAGCTGGAGGGGCAGAAAATAACTCATGGGTCAGAGAAAGGACAGTGGTGTGAGGCCCACAGCTGCCCGCTCCAATCTTCCTCCCTCTTTCCAACTCACTCCTAGGTCCTATGCTAGAGAATACAATAAGGGCATCTTCTGTTTGGACTTGAACACTGTGGGGGGTGGTGCTGGAGGGGGGGAATAAGCACACACTTCATCTCATTTGATCCACAACCCTACGCAAGGGTGTTATTATCATCGCCATTTTACAGTTGGAGAAACCGAGGCTCAGAGAGGTTGAGTGATTACACAAGGTCACACAGTAAGGGGTGGTGTCCAGAATTCAACCCCAGGTCCACTGTTCTATGGACGTATGATTTAGTCACAGTTGCAGGCATATAAACCAGGGGAACACGGGCCAAACGGTAAACACAAGTTGTAAGTTGGCACAAGCAGGTAGCGTGCAGCCAGCTACAGCTGACCTGACATTTGTGTTTAAGTGTAAAACCCTGGGCCATGAAGGGGACTGTGTTCCTTTCTGCCTCTCTTCTCTATTCTCCAATCCCAGAACTACCGCTTCCATGGAAACTTCCAGAACCCTATTACCTCTCCACTCACCATCTATACCAGTGGTTCCCCAAACTGTCTAGTATCAGCTTGTAAAAATTCAGATCGCCAGGTTCCAACTCTAGCGATGGAGTCTGAAAAAATCTACATTTTTTTTTTTTTGAAAAATCTACATTTTAAACAAAAAATCTGCAGGAATCTAATATGCACATACTTTTGGGAACCAGTGATGTAGTCCCTTGCTGCTCAAAACTGTGGTCTCTGGACCATCAGTGCTGGGACCTGATAGAAATGTCGCATCTGGGGCTGCACTCCTGGCCAACTACCAACGTACTCTGCATTTTCACAAGATGCCTGGGGCGATTTGCATACGTGTTGAAATTTGAGAAACAGGCTGTATGCAATCTGGTGGGCATAAAGAGTGTCCTCAGACACAAAGGGTAGGTGCTTAAGAGATGGCTGTTCTTTTATGGGTTGTATTTGGGCCCAGTTTTAAATCTAGAAAAATGGTACAGATGAACCTATTTGCAGGGCAGGAATAGAGACGGAGAAGTAGAGAACGGACCTGTGGACACAGTGGGGGAAGGGAAGGGTGGGATGAATTGGGAGATTAGGACTGAAATATATACACTACCATGTGTAAAATAGATAGCTAGTGGGAACATGCTATAAAGCACAGGAAGCTCAGCTCGGTGCTCTGTGATGACCTAGATGGGTGTGATGGGCGGGAGGGAGGTCCAAGAGGGAAGGGATATGTGTATACATACAGCGGATTTCTGTACAGCAGAAACTAACACAACATCGTAAAGCAATTATGCTCTAATAAAAAAAATTTTTTTTAAATAAATAAATAGAGTGATGGGAGAAGGAGAGTCCTGGCACCTGGAGGGAGGGTTGTTGCCTTACTTTGCAGAGAATCCCTTGTGCATCCTGGAGCCTGCCAGGAAGGGGCGGCGCCAGTGCCTGTGTGCCTCTGGGGGAGGGGAGTCTGGGGGCTCAGGCCGGGCACACAGGCTGCAGGGACAGGCTGTGGCCAGAAGAGGGCGCCACACCCTGCCGGACAGAGCCAAGCTGTGGGCGGGGAGACCTACCGGCCCGGTTAGCCTGGGACCGAGGGGTTACTGCGATGGGAAAGTCCAGGCAAACTGAGACTAGTTGGTCACCCTGGCTGGAAGAGGCACCCACAGAAGCGGTGCACACACGCACATGCACACATACACACGTGCACATCACACGCATGACACAGTGTACCCACACATGCACACAGATGCACAACACTCACCCATGCACTTCACACCACAAGCATAACACAGACAACACACTTGCAAAAGTACACACGCACCGCTTGCACAACACATTTATAACACACGGAGCACACACCACACAATGCACACGTGCAGCACACTCACAACAAATACGCATGTATGCAGACCACACAAACACGCCAAACAAGCCGTACATCACAGCACACACACATGCACACAAGCACAGTAGGGGTGCACATCACACCACGTGCACAACATACACACATGAACCACACACACACAATACACCCATGCCCTTCACACCACTCACGCAACGCTTGGGTAAAACACACCACACACACAAGCACATCATACACATCATACATGTGCACACAGTCATGACACACACACCACAAAAACATACAACCCAAGCACCACATGACAACACACACAGGCACAATGCCATGTGCACAACATATATGATATGTGCACGTGTCACACAATCACGATGCATACACACATGAACATTGACACATCAACAACACACATGCACACATGACAAGACACCACACAGCTCGCACCCGTGCACATCACATCACAGCATACACAGGCACCAGGCACACGGGCACCACTAACACACTACACACAACACACATGCACAGCATCCATTTGACACACGCACAACACAATTCACCCACACTTGCACAATGCAGACACACAGAGTCACACACACACACTCACAGCTTTGGGAGCCAGAGACTCTTGATCGAGGCCATGTGCCTGGTTGGTAAAGCATCCTTGCTCTAGGCCAATGAAAAGATGTATCAAAACAATTGGGAAATGATATATTGATTCATTCAGCAATCGTTTCTTTACTGTGTGCTGGGACTATAGGTTCACTGCATGGCAAGGGAAGCAGGCACTGAATAAACCAATACATCAATGACCATTTAGCTTCGGTTGTCATGAGTGTTACGAATTAAGGCTGCAGAGAGCACAAAACTGTGATGAGGGGGCGGGGCCTGGATGGGTCTGGGAGTTGCCTGAAAAGAGCTGTTTCAGCCAAGACCTGAAGTCGGAGCATCAGGGCTGGGGCTATGGCGACATGGGTGAGGCCCTGAGGTACACAGTCTAAGGAGGCTTCACCCTCCAGGCGACTGCATCTGCACGCCCCTGAGGGCGAGTGTCTGAGTGGCCAGGCTCAGGGGAGCCCCAGCAGGGATCTGAGGAGTATGCGGTCCTGCTCCCAACTGCTGCTTCACTCCAATCCTCCCACCCAGAGGGCTGGAGGATGGCTTTGCTTCCCGGGAAACTCTGGGCTCTGGGAAGAGCTGTGCTTATAGGGAAGGGACCTAGTCACCCAACTACCCAGCTGCATTGCCCCTGGATGCTGGTAACCAGACCCCTCCTCTGGACCCGCCATGGTAATGGTGGGGAGGGCAGGGGGTCCAGGACGAGCCCACCGTTTCCCTGGGCACAGCCTGTATGTCATCCTACTTCCCAGCTTGCCTCCTGGGGGTGGGACCACCCCGCCAGGTCAGGCTGCATGAGTGCAGTATTCTAGATCCTGGGTCCTGGACCTGTCCCCTTAGTTTCGCCGACTAAGGAAGGGGGCGTAGAGTGGGGGGGCTCAGGCAATTTGGAGCAAATCCCTGCTTTGGCACCTGCTAGCTGTGTGACTGTGGACAAGTCACTTGGCTTCTCTGTGCCTCATTTTCATACGCATAAAATAGGCATGATAGTAGTGCTAGCACCCATCATTATAAGTTGTAAGGATTTTTGAGTCAATACATGAAAAGCTCTTTGATTAAAGTCGGGCACATGGCAAGAGCCACATAAAGGTTAGCTGAGATTGTTACCTTCATCCAAAATAAAAGTAAACCCAGCAATCATAATATTAAAATGTGCTGGAACTGGAAGTGTCTTGGAGAACACCCACTCTAGGCCCCCCTGGGTTATAGAGATAAAGCTGTTTGACCTGACAATCCACAGAGACAGAGGACTAGAACCCAGGACGGGGTGAGAAGGGACAAGGAAGAGTTCCTCCTTTTCTGTCTCTAGGACGGGGGTTTTCCCCTGGAGGGCTGGTTAAAGACAGATCGCTGGACCCCACCCAGGGCTTCTGCCTCTGCATCTCTAACACGTCCTCAGGGGATGCTGCCGCTGGGCCAGGGACCACACGTGGAGAAGCGCTGCCCTAAGGCAGTGGAAGCAGAATGCAGAAAGTCTGCATCCCTGAGTTTGCCGGTTGCCCTCCAGGAACGGGGGAAGGAGAAGCAAGGGCCTACTTACAGCGGATGCCGTACCTCCGGCAGCGCCCTCTGCAGGGGGATGCGCGCACTGAGCGCCTCCTCCAGGCTGAGCGAGGTCAGCGCCTCTTCTTCAGATGCCTCCGCGGCATCCTCCTCCTCGGCCGCCCAGTCCCTCTCTGGGGCGTCCTCGTCCGGCCTCCTGCTCAGCCGCTTGATGAGCTGGTAGCTGCCACCTCTCCTGCCCTGGCTCTGGTTCCCTCTCGCCCTGGGAGAGGCCACAGCCACCAGGAGCTGATCCTCCCGCAGCGAGATGAAGGGCGGCAGGTCCTCCAGGGGGCCGTACTCTTGGTCCTCGTCCTTGGACTCCAGCACCCACTCCTGGGATTCCCCGAAGTCCAGGCGGTACCCGGCTTCGGGGCTGTGCTCGGCGACCTGAGCTGGGGCAGCCTGGGGCAGGGCCGGCAGGGGAGGGTGCAGCGCGGCCAGCATCAACAGCAGGCATCCCAGCAGCAGGAGGAGCAGCAGGAATTGCGGTCTGCAGGGTCCACGCCTGCACCGCTTCCTTACCAGCATGTGGCTGGAACTTGCCAGACGCAACAGGTCATGTTCAAATTCACTGTGTCCTCCTGCCCCGGGTTCCTCCGAGCTGGCAGCAGAACCGGGCTTCCTGGGTCCACCTGGAAGTTTTTTGTGCCGGTCACTTAACCTGCTCCTTTTTTCCCCGGCTGACATTTGCCAGCAGCGTGTGTAAGACCGGCTTCCACTCACAGTCAGAAAGCCACGGACCCAAGTCCCAGCCCAGGTCCTCTCTGAGCGGACGTCTTTAATTGCCTTCCAAAAGCCCGTTCACAGGGACTTCAGACTGAACTGTTTGCGCCTCCCTCCACCCCCACCCTTTGATGCCCTTTTCCTCTTTGGGAAAAATAATGATTCCTTTCTGCTCAGGGGTCTAGTCCCACGTGTTTCGCTTCCCCCCCTTGCACGAATTGTCAGGCTGCTATGAGATGTCTGGGGGTAGCCGGTGGGTCCTCAGTCTGGCAAAGCTGACAGCCGTCCTCTTTTGGACCCTGCAGGTCGGGTCAGCTCAACAGATGTGAAGCCGGCAGCAGCCTAATTTCCTTTCACACATAGCTCCCCGCTCAGCCGGCCCGAGAAGGTCTGCCAGACGCGGCAGGCATGCGCCTTGCTCCTGGTCCTAATGCCCTCACTGTTCCCAGGCTTTGTGCAACCCGAGGAACACGACTCCGGGGAAAACAAACGCCGCCGTCACCGCTAGGACCAAACCCAACAGGAACATCCCAGGAGTTCTGATTTGAATCTCCTTCACAGGAAGGCTTCTTTCCCCACCCAAAGGGGCGGGAAAGAGTATTCCCTCCCAATTTCCGGAAGGCTGTACCTGGGATGGAAATGCAGGGAGCTCGCTGGCTATTTGCACACTCAGCCTCCCACAGGTGCTGCTGTAAAGCTAGGCTGGACCCTCCCTCCCTTTCTGAGGACCACCGTCCTCATCCTTCTGAAAAGGAGTGGAGCTGGGGGAGATGCTCTTGTCACAAGCCCCTCTTGCCCACAACAGCATCTGAATGCCTGCTCTGCACTGGCCTCTGAGCAGGTGGGGGGGGGGGGGGCTGGGCAGGGGGGGGGGGGAGTCGGAAGAAGAGGGGCATGCTCCTTCAGTTGTAAATGTCCTTCATTCAACCAATGAATTTTGATGAGCACTCACTAGGTGCCAAAACTATCCTGGAGACTGGGGTATAGCAACGAATGAAACAGCAAAATGTGTGCCTCGTGGAACTTACATTCTAGTGGGAAAGACAAACAAACAGACAGATAATTAAAATATACAGTGGGAGGCACTTCCCTGGTGGCGCAATGGTTAAGACGCCACACGCCCAATGCAGGGGGCCTGGGTTCGATCCCTGGTCAGGGAACTAGATCCCACATCCATGCCTCAACTAAGGAGCCTAAAAGCCACAACTAAGGAGCCTGCCTGCCGCAGCTAGGAGCCGGTGTAACCAAATAAATAAATAAATATTTTTTTAAAAAATAATAATAAAAAAATAAAATATACAGTGGGAGAGACAGTGATAAGGGCTAAGGAGAAAAATAAAGCAGGGAAGGGGGCTGGGGAAGAGGGGCTGGGGTTGACAATTGACGCTGAGTGAGGGAAGGGCTCTCAGAAACATTTGTGAAGGAGGAGGACCGGGCAGCTCAGTGGGGTGAGCATTTGGGGCAGAGAGCACAGCAAGTACAAAGGTCTTGAGGCCAAGAGCATGCCTGGCCTTTTGAGGACCCGCAGAGGGCCCGTGTGTCTGGAACAGAGTGGGCAGGGTGGGAATGGAATGAGAGAGGTAAGAGGGGGGATTACTTAGGACCTTGGGGGGCTAAGGTCTGGATTTTGGCTTTTCCTCTGAGTAAGATGAGAGCCCTTGGAGGGTTGTAAGCAGAAGACAGACACAGTCAACTCGGACGTTAACTGGTCCACTCTGGCTGCTATGCTGAGGTTAGACAGTGGGGGAGAACAGGGCAGAAGCAGGGAGACCAACTGAGGTGTTACTGCAGTGAGACATGATAAGGGCATCACTGGAGGTGGGGTAGTGCTCGGCTTCGGGACGTATTTTAAGGAAGAACCTATACGATTGGTTGGTGAATTAACGTCCAGTGTGAGAGAAAGATGAGTCAAGGATGATTACAAGTTTTTGGTCTGAGCAGTTGGAAGAATCAAGTTGCCATCAAAGGAGATGGGGGAGGCTGGGAGCATGGAGAGGGCAGTGAAAGCAGTGGTTCCATTGGGGACACGCATAGTTGGAGATGGCGTTTCAACAGCCAAGGGGAGGGGAAGGGTGGGCAGCTGGATATATGGATACATGGGGATATATGATAGCTGGAGGTCAGAGGACAGGTCTGGCCTGAAGATAAACAGCCAGACGCCAGCAGCACATAGATGATGCCTGAAGATCCTGGAGGGAGTGATGGAGACGGGAGAGAGGAGGGCAGCCAGCAAGCTCAGAGACCTCGGGCATCAGGTGGACAGGATTGATGGAGGGTGGGTAGCTGGCACCATGAGATGCCACCCTCCTGATGTCTGAAGAGGAACCAGGAGTGGGGTGGGGAGGGCGGTCACTGCAGGGTTCCTGGATGAATTGCTCATTGTTTCTGATTTGATTTTAATCTTAAATTGTGAGCATAAACATCTCATGGGAAAAAATATTTTTCCTTTGGATTCAGTTGCTGCTTCCAGCCTGTGTGTGTGTGTGTGTGTGTGTGTGTGTTCACATTTGTTTTCCCTGAAGCCACTCAGAGTCAGAGGTGAAAGAGTGGGTCCTAAACAATTGTTCTCAACAGCCCAGCGTGGCGCCCGATGGACAGCTCATAGGAATTGCCAGATTGGACTGTATTTTCCAAATCCCACATTGGGATGTCCTGGGGGAGGGAATTGTATGACTTCCAGGTTTAAGAGGTAGGTGTTCTGGGAGACGTGGTTTAGAATGTAAGGACATCTGGGGGTTAACGAGAATGATAGGATGGAGAGTTTTGATTGCAGGAAGCTTTCGGAGATCTAAGGGTGCACAGTCTCCACCCTCGGGCAGAGCGCCCTCCTCCACCCTCTCCGGTAACACTGGCCTCCAACTTGCCAGCCTCGTCCCACCTCAGGGCCTTTACCTGGCCTTCCTTCTGCTTGATGGCTCTTTCCCCAGAAGTCCAGCCACATGGCTCACTTCTCCACTTTGATGTCAACTCCAAGATCGCCTATTCAGGGAGAGCTCCCCAACCCACCTTTTCCCATCAGAACCCCTCCATCCACATGTGGCATTGTCTGTCTGCATCCCCTCTGCTTTCTCCATGTCTCCATGGCTCTTCTCAATACTCGATGAGTAAGATACTCATCCGTGTCACTTCTTGATCTGTTTCTATTCATTTTGCTCCTCATTATGGGTCATCTTTTACTGCTTCTTTGCATGCCTAGTCATTTTAAATTTGATGCCAGATGCTGTGAATTTTATCTTGCTGGATATTGGATATGTTTGTATTTCTATAAATATTGTTGAGCTTTTTTTCTGGAAGGTCAAATGGTTTGATCTTTGAGCAGTCTTTAGCTAAGGGCCAATTTTCCCCCACTTACTGAAGCAGGATCTTCTGAGTACTCGGCTGACGTCCCATGAATTACGAGTTTCCACTCTTGCTGGTGGGAGCACTAACTATTCCCCACCCTGTGTGAGCTCTGAGGATCCTTCTCTCTGCTCCTTTAGGTGGTTCTTTCTCTGGCCTTGAGTTGTTTTCCCACAGGCATGTTCTGATCAGAACTCCTGTGAAGACTTGGGATCCTTGCAAATCTCCGGAGCTCTCTGTGTGTAGCCCTCTGCTCCCCAGGCCCCTGCTTTGCATGCTCTAACCCCCTCGGCCTCCCCAGTCTCCCAGTTCTATCTCCTCAAGTCAGGGCCACACCCCGCTCCACCTGGGATCCCCTTCCTGCGCTGTAGCCTGGAAACGGTCTCCAGGCAACACACTCACAGGTCTCACCTGATTTGTTTCCCCTCTCTCAGGGATTGCTCTCCCTGTTGCCTAACGACAATTCCTGAAACTATTGTTTTATATTTCTTCCAGGGTTTTTAGTTGCCTCTGAATTACTTGAGGGGGAAAGCACTTCTGTGATGTTGTCTTCATTTGGAGTCCCCTAGTAGCGGGTTCTGGGGTATAGTTGATCCTGATGCGTTCTGGTTTTGTGAATTTGCCTACTTGCTACCATTTATTTGTAACCTCGAAATTAATACCTGTGTCACTTTCACAATCATTTGTGGACGAGTGCAGAGTGGCAAAAATGTTGACTTATGTCTTTGTGTCGGTGATTTTGCTGTTTAAAATGGCCCCCAAGCCTAGTGCTGAAGTGCTGTCTAGGGTCGTAAGCCTAGAAGGCTGTGATGAGCCTTACGGGGAAAATGCACTTGTTAGATGAGCTTCATTCTGGTGTTAAGTTCTAGTGCTGTTGGCCACGAGTTCAATGTTAATGAATCCACAATATATATGAAATATTAAATATATTAAGGTGTCTTTGAACATAAACATAAAACAAGGTTATGTATTGATTGGTTGACCAGAAGACCAGGGAGCAGTGGTTCTGTATTTGCTAATTCAGTATTCATAGCAACTTTGTAGAACATCACTCCTACGAAGTCTTGTTACTGTACAAAAAAACTGAACAAGTAGTTTATTCATGGAGGGGAGAGGGGAAGAGAGATAGGGAAGGTAAGGCAGCCTTTGAAGAGCATGTCATCAGGGCAGCTATTACTGTGGGTACCTAGAGCTTTAATATCATTGGGGTTGTTTGGAAGACACAGTAGAGCATGCCTCAGGGTGATCACAACCAAGGGAGAGGGGGTTGGGGTATTTATGCACCAACCCCCCATCAGCTGAGGTCTGCTGGGGAGGGGCACTCAGGGCCTGCTGGGGAGCAGACAGAGGCCCTGACCGCCAAAGGAAGTCCTCAGGCAAAGAGGTACAGACGCTGGTGATTGAAGTCCAGCCTGGGTTTCTACTACAGGGGGAGAGGCTCCAAGCATCTGCTGCAGATGGCATGGCCAGGGCTTGTAAACTCAGATGCCTCCAGAAGCCAGGCAGGTAATATAAGCAAAAGCACTAGGCTGAGGGGGGCTGCAGGAGCCGAGAGCTTCTCTCCCTGTCTAACAAGAACAGCTGTTCCTCAGTTATGGCCAATTTTTGCCATGCAGGAAAATAGGCCGAAACTTGCCAAATCTTCTGGTTTTTCAAGAAAAGTAGGAAATTCAGATTTTTTAAAATGTGAAATCCTAAATTTGTAAAAGCTGGCAGTGAATTTAAAAACTTTTAAATACACCGTGAAGGCCAAACAAAACATGGTGACAGGCCAACTTCAGCCCACGGACCACCAATCTGCAATCTCTCTGATAGAAGGTGCCCAAAATCCCACCTGTTGGGTATAAGCCTGGAGAAAATGGACCGTCATCTCCTGTGCACACTAAGCCTTCTGAGAGTGCCAAGAGATGCCTAGAAGTCTGCCCTGACATCCACGTGGCTAGGTGCCCCTGTGTCTGTCCAGTGAGCTCACCTCACTCTCTTGCTTCGAGGTTTATTAGAAGTCCAAGGACCACCATTCCTTGTGGCTACAGGAGTTCTCCAGCGATTTCTTGCCACTGTTTGGGCATTTTTCCTCCCATGAGAAATTAGCTGAGCCTCCTGGGCTATTCGTCTGGCATCTGCTCATCTGCACAGCCGGTCAGCCCACTCCATCACTAAGAACAGGGCTGCCTGCCCAGCCTTCCACCTGCACACAGACTAGAGATAGTCAGAGGAGCTTGCAAGTCGAGTGGTAGTGTGTGGGGAAGCAGGGCCCAGGGAACTGGCCATCATCTGGCATTTTCTGCAACACAGAGGGAGGGAGAAGCCAGTGACTGTGCTCCCAGGGAATGGCAGAGCACCTGTCAACCAGGGGTCAGGAGTCAGCCAGGGAAACAGATTCACCAAGAGACATAAATGGGAGATACATGACTTGTTACAGAGATATGATCTCACATCATCATGGGAGCTGGCAAGCGGTCTCTGCAAAGCTGTTGTCTTCACATCTGATGCTGAAGCTTGAAGTCCACAAGACAGGCAGCTACGAAGGAAAGATAGATACAAAGTGGGGGAAATCAAGAACAAGCTGGAACCCATAAGTGTGAGATGGAACCCCACACTGATGGACTAAAATCCGTGTCAATCCTTGCTGCCTCTGTGTAAGTGGTATGGGTATCCTGCAGAAGCCAGGGTCCTTTGGTGTGGAGCTAAACGCAGACCCCTGGCCCAGACATAGGAGCAGAACTGAAGGAGCATTCAGGGGAAGTTCTACCGCTTCCCGCCAATGAGCTGAGTCAGCAGATCAGCAACATTATGTAGTATGAGCTACAGAATGTCTGTTGCTTCCCTTCTGCCCTTCCAGATTTCCCAAGAATCACTCTTGTGCCCCACTGTGGAGATACTAGAACAGCTCTGTCTTCACTTCTGGGGGTGCCTGAATGTCTGACTTTTGACGTATGACCAAGATAAAGGCAATGGGATGTGTGGTATGCTGTCTGAGGTCTGAAACTATCCCGGCAAGCCTCAGGGTTGTCTTCTTTACTGGCAGTTTGCAATGGCTTCCCCAGTTTGAGAAGCCTGGTTGGATGACTTAAAGAGTCACTTGGTTGGCTCTGCCCCCTCCTTACTCACGCCCACCAATAAATCCTACTTTCCTGTCAAAGAAAAAAAAAAGCCACCTGGCTCTTTTCAGTGAGTTCTCCTAAAGCCAAGGTTCCTCACACAGATCTCGGCCGTTCAATCCAGAGATTCAGTGTGGTCCGTGTGGACAAATGTTGGGCCCCGATGCACAAATTTTGTCTCTCAGAAACTACACTGTTCCCCTGCATTCTCTTTCTCTCCCTCCACTGGATCTTTCGCCTTTAAATAAAAGTCTTAACGTAAGTATACTCTGTGGAGTCTGGAGAATCCATTCAAATATCTGAACTGGGGAAAACAATATAACCAACCCCACTGAAAATGTGTAAAAAAGAGCATTCTGGGAAATGTAGGTCAGTCTAGCTAATTGATATATTATGAGGTCATCAAAATGTCCATGGGCCTCAGTGCTCTGTGGCCACTATCTTGGTATAGGGAAGTTTGCTCTCGGTGTCAGGAACAAGCTTGGCAGACCTAGGTCTTTCCAAAGAAATCATTCCACAGATGCCTGGGGAACCAGAACAGACAGATTCTAAGAGGAAACAAAGACTTACTGATTTCTTAAGATCCTCCCTTCTTGTGGTTCTGCAGCTAAAACCTTATGTGGTTTCTTGCTAGTTTTCCAATGATAAAGGAAAGAGAATGCAGAAGGGAAGGTCTGATTCCTTTTGGGAAGGATGCTCTAGAAAGAGCCAGGAAGACATAGATGAGAAAACTAGAACTGCCAAGAGCGAGTTACAACATGGCAGATTTGGGCTCAGTCAACGGGAGGACTTTATAACATTTAGTGTAAATGTCCAATAGCTGAAGGGATTGCCTTGTGAGGAACTGAGTCCAACTTTTTGACCTGTTAGCTTTAGGCAGAGATTTAATAACATCCTTCCTTCCTCCTTCCCTCCCTCCCCCCTCCCTCCCTTCCTTTCTTCTTCCTTCTTTTCTTCCTTCCTTCTATGCGTCTGTCCATCCAGTAAATTTTCTCTGAATGAAATCAGTCAAGCAACATTTATTGAATACTTATTATATGCCAGGTGCTGTATTGGGTTCTGGAATCACAGCCCAACAGGGAAGGCAGTTGGGGTATTGACCACCTGCTGTGTGCTGGGCAGTGCTTGAGGTGCTAGAGATTAGAAGCTAGGATAGAAGGCAGTCTGAGACTGGTGTTGAGATTCTTCAATTCTAAGCCATGACTCTTAAGTGGATCCCCCAATTTGTGAGTCCCAGTCTGGTTGGTACTACAAACCATGATTCCTTGACTCACAGTGACCCACAGGGCTTCTGTTGCCACTAAGACTGTTTTGGTTTGGCTGGGTCCAGGGGGGCTGGGATGTTCTGGTCTGTGAACTTATTGTTTATTATCATTTTTCAAAGCTTCTGCCTCCCTTCTGTAGGCTGGACCAGAACCAGAGACAACAGGGTGGCTATGTGAAATAAACTCCAGCCGGCATTACTATCATCTTGAACACGCAAACAATGGGTCACATGCCTACAGCTCGTGACTTCTTGGCAGCTTGGCTGAGCCTGAGCTCTTCCATTTTTATATGCCATTTGAGATGGGAAGGCATTTGGAAATGGCTGATCTGTGAACGTTTACAGTGTAAAATCCATGCAGATAGAGAGGAGATGAATTTATGAGTAGTCCAATCTTAGCCCTCAGGGAAAGACTAGGAAATACATTTAGCCTGACATTTAAAAGATCTGATGTGATCCAGATACTGTCAGTTTAGCACCCAACTCTCCCCAAACACTGTGCAAGACCCGACAGGGGAGGGTGGCACGTGGAAGGACACGTGGGTGGAGGAAGGCCATGAGCACAACAGTTCCCAAGATGGCGGCTTGGCTTTACCCCTTGGATGTGCCTTGCACTGTGTCCCAATTTGCAAGGGTGGGACTGTCTCTAAAGGAGCCTTTTGAAAACCTTGTGCAATCTCTTTGCAAACATGGTATGATCCCTGAGAAAGAGAGTGTATACAAAGCTGGAGATGGCTCTTGACAAAGGTGGTTTGCTAATAAGCAAGAGTGGGGCAGATAGAAATGTAGGCCTTTGCTGGCTGTAGAGGGAAGGCAGGGCTGGATTCCTGACAGAGAACTCTCGTGGTCTATGGGACCTTCCATTAGGGCTTGTGTTCAGTTATGTGTTCAGAAGGCTGCTCATGCAGATGGTTGGGGGCATAGATGCCCCGGGCAACTCTGCAATACTTGGAGGATGGACGTCTTCGTGAATGTACCTTGAATATTGAGTAGACTGGAGGTAGGGCTTGGAGGAAGTCTATGAACTTTGTCTTAAGAAGTTAGAACTGAATTTTTTTAATACTTTATTTTTTTTAATTTTATTGAAATATAATTGATTTACAAAGTTGTACTAGTTTCAGATGAACCGCATAATGGTTCAGTTATACATATATCTAAATATATATATTCTTTTTTTACATTCTTTCTTATTATAAGTTATTATAAGATATTGAATATAGTTCCCTGTGCTATACAGTAGGTCCTTGTTGGTTATCTGTTTTATATATAATAGTGTGTATATTTCTATCTCAAACTCCTAATTTATCCCTCCGCCTTAGAACTGAAGGTAATGCACCTGATTCTGGGGTGGTCACAGGTGTGATGGACATTGGATCCCAGTCCAAATTCTGCAACTTATTCTCTGTGTGAACTTGGACAAGTCCCTATATATTCACGGAAGGAAAGGGCTGGCTTAAATGTTCTCCAGAGATTTTTCAGCACTATGATGGAAACTGGACATGCATTTAAAATAGAGATTGTGCCTGAGCCATTTATACAGAATCTCCCAATAGTCACGCAGCTGGAGGAAAATGAAGAAATCTTAAATATCCTACCCAGCCTCCCTGCCTTCTGAGCAAAAGCATTCTTGGAATAACCAACTTCCTGGCCTCTACAAATATAACCCCACAGGGAACCAAGTCATCAGCCACAAAGAGCTTTACTTCAGGTGTTTAAGACTACCCTGCATCCCTGATAAAAAGGCCCACGCTCTTGGCTCAAAATATTGCTGCAAGTTTTAAGTGACATTTGCATATTGATTTCAAAAGGCCCCTCAGCAACTCTGTAAATGAATTCATTAGAACAACTGACTCTGGTAGCACTCCGACCCAGCAGTGACATCACCCCTACAGAGCAGACAGTTGAGCTTATGAACCAATCAAGATAATTGTGCCCTTGATTTGGAAGGATAAGTGTGCTGTTGAAGGCATTTGTCAGCTCCTCAGCTGGGACTGTGTGGAGAGGCCAGGAGACAGTTTCAGAGAGAAGGCCACGGGGAATTCCCTGGGTTGGGTGTTTGGGCATTAATACTTATTTTTCCATGAGGTGGAGGTGGCGGTGGGGCGGAAGCACACATCCAAGATTGGAAGCCTTGCATCATAAAAGTCAGCATGATCTTCCTTGTAGAGTCTGCAGTATTTTTTGTGCTCTGCTTCTTCCTAATCATAGCAGTTACCATTTGCACTTTGTTTTTATCAATATATTAGTCTCCTTTTTTGGAAAGGATTTGTGGTGGCTTGAGTGTACACTCAATTCAATAGGACAGAATAAATAGCTAAGGACACTGGGTCAAAGGAAAAGTAAGCTTAGGGAGTAAGATGAAACCAGAAGTAAAGTTAGCACACAAAGTATGTAAGCAATTGCAAAAGTGAGCCACTCTGAGCTTCCTAGCAGCCAATGTAAGGAAGGGAACATGGTTGGTCATTAGATTCACAGTACCCAAAGAATAAGAATGTTCCAACTGGACAATCAATAGATCCTCCTGGTCATTGCCCATGAAACCTGGAGTTCAGGATTTTCATCTTTAAATGACAGGTACCTGGAGATAAAATGTCTGCATTGATCAGAAAGGACAGTGCCAAATGCTTTGATAATCTAGAAAATGTAATATAGGGCTGATGTTCTTTTTGGTTTAAAAAAAATTGCTTAAACCAGGACTTATGCATGAGTGGAGGCCCGTTCCACAGCTGCAGAAAGGTGAGCTGAAGGAGACCCCTTGCAGAGCCAAGACTGTCCTGAAAAAAACTGTTTGGGACAAAGGGGAAATTTTTTTTTTTAACATCTTTATTGGAGTATAATTGCTTTACAATGGTGTGTTAGTTTCTGCTTTATAACAAAGTGAATCAGCTATACATATACATATATCCCCATATCTCCTCCCTCTTGTGTCTCCCTCCCACCCTCCCTATCCCACCCCTCTAGGTGGTCACAAAGCACTGAGCTGATCTCCCTGTGCTATGCGGCTGCTTCCCACTAGCTATCGGTTTTACGTTTGGTAGTGTATATATGTCCATGCCACTCTCTCACTTTGTCACAGCTTACCCTTCCCCCTCCCCATGTCCTCAAGTCCATTCTCTATGTCTGCGTCTCTATTCCTGTCCTGCCCCTAGGTCCTTCAGAGCTTTTTTTTTTTTTTTTAGATTCCATATATGTGTGTTAGCATACAGTATTTGTTTCTCTCTTTCTGACTTACTTCACTCTGTATAACAGACTCTAGGTCCATCCACCTCACTACAAATAACTCAATTTCGTTTCTTTTTATGGCTGAGTAATATTCCATTGTATATATATGCCAAATCTTCTTTATGCATTCATCTGTTGATGGACACTTAGGTTGCTTCCATGTCCTGGCTATTGTAAATAGAGCTGCAGTGAACATTGTGGTACATGACTCTTTTTGAATTATAGTTTTCTCAGGGTATATGCCCAGTAGTGGGATTGCTGGGTCGTATGGTAGTTCTATTTTTAGTTTTTTAAGGAACCTCCATACTGTTCTCCATAGTGGCTGTATCAATTTACATTCCCATCAACAGTGAAAGAGGGTGCCCTACAGAGGGGAAATTAAGTGCCCAGTGTTCTAGGTCTTAGCACTGTGGGTCTTTAACCCTGGCTATGCATCAGAATAACCTTAGAGCTTTTTTTGTTTTAATTTTATTTATTTATTTATTTATTTTTGGCTGCGCTGGGTCTCCGTTGCTGCACACAGGCTTTCTCTAGTTGCGGCGAGTGGGGGCTACTCTTCATCGCGGTGCACGGGCTTCTTATTGCAGTGGCTTCTCTTGTTGCGGAGCACGGGCTCTAGGCGTACGGGCTTCAGTAGTTGTGGCTCACGGGTTTAGTCGCTCCGCAGCATGTGGAAACTTCCCGGACCAGGGCTCAAACCCATGTCCCCTGCATTGGCAGGTGGATTCTTAACCACTGAGCCACCAGGGAAGCCCCAACTTTGGAGGTCTGAACAACACTGAAGTCCAGTCCTCTGGGGGATTCTAATGTGTCCCCAGAGATGGGGACCACTGCTCGGAGCATGGGGTTGTTTTGGGTGGGAAAACCCAAAGCAGCTGCTACCAATCACTGGCCATAGCCACAGTTAGTAAGCTGTCCTTGCTGGATCTGATTGTGAGTGATGGAAAATCCTGGTGAACACGGAGGAAATATTAACGTGCAGGCAGTGAAGCTGTTGACCTGCTGCATCAGATTGTGGGAACTTAGCCAATGAGTTTTGGAGGACACCTGCCCACAGGAATACCCGAGCCCTTGCATACAGGGCCCCTGTGGGCATTTGTTGTGACTTTGATTTACAGAGGCTGATTAGCCAACTCGGTTCACCGAGGCTAACCACGTCACAGGACTTGCGTTGCTAAAACTAGGAAAGTTCCAGGCAAACTGGGATGAGTTGGTCACCCCAATGGTTTGGTCTCTTCTCAAGACAGGATCAGAGAGTGGAAAGGGTGAGTCAGGCCTGAAGCCGAGCAGGGTTTGACCCTCTGTGGATGTTTATCTGTGTCTTCCTTTCTACCTGGGCTGTCAGATGCAGGGTCCTCTCCCCCCACCTCTGTTCCCATCTCCCTGAGACATTTCTGTGTCTGTCCCGGATTCCAGCAGGGTCCCAGCCAGAGCTCTGGGTCCTCCAGGGCCTGGGAGGAAGTGGAACTTCCCCAAACTCTGAAGTTCTGCTCTGTCAGACGCTGTAGGACCATGGCTTTTCTCCAAAGTCAAGACACAGGGCTTCGAGACACACTGTCTTTTGTCCTTGAAAGCCAGTGGGCAGACCCTGGGGTACGAATGAAACAGGCCGGGACCTGGGATCTGGGGCCCTTTGCTGCAATGCTTGCACCTGGACAAACGTCTCCTTCAGCAACAAAATACAAAGAAACTCTAAGGGACTAAAAATAACTGCCCACATGCACAGTTGGGGGCAATTATGGACAACGAGATACAAAAAGACCAAAAACACAACTGCCACTTCTGAAGAGCCAGGAGCAAAAGCAGGGCACTGCGCATGCCCCCTGCACTCAGCACCACCTAAGGGGTGGGCAAACCACCTAAGTCACCCTTCTGGCCCGACCCCTGGACACACCACTACCCTCACCCCATGTAAGGAACCAGCTCGCCCCCGCCTGAGGAGTGAGCGAGCAAGGAAACCTGTTACTTGTTCTCGATCCTTCCTGCTGCAGCAGGGGCCCCAGTAAAGCCTTGCCTGAATTTCTTGTCTGGTCTCTGATCAATTTCTATTGATTAAGGAGGCCAAGAACCCTGGTCAGTAACACAAATACTTAGATGACACAGGAACCCCACAGGCAAATGGTGCCCTGCTACCAGGGCTGGTTTCAAGGGCACTCACCCAGGGGCCCTGCTCAGAAGGGTCCATGCTTGGTTTAACGCTCTGCTGTCATCATCTTGAACTCCTTAATAATTTTTGAACAAGGGTCCCTGCATTTTCACTTTACGCCAGGCCCTGCAAATTCCACGGCCAGTCCTGCCTGCCACCCAGCCCAAAGGCAACCCCTCCACCTTCGTTCCACCCAAACAGATTCACTTATGCTGCTTTTGCCAGGGCTGCCATTATGGAAAAAACTGACAATAGAATGGGAAATTTTATCCGAGGGACTCACAACCCGGCTAACTCCTGGCCTAATTCTGGAATCTCTCAATCACATTTCCGAGGGGCACAGCCCCCAAATCTGCGTTTTAGGAAAGGTACCTGGGTGATTCTGGTGCGTGGTGAAGATTGGGCTCCAGTATTTTAGAGCAGGATTTTAAGTCAAAATAAATAAGGGGGAAAAAAAAAAGGGAAGAAGCTGTGAGAGGTAAGCACTTGTTGGAGTCGCTGGCTCAGGCAGACTTTCAGGCTCCTACACTTATCCATAGTGCCCTCATTTGGCCCTGACTGTGGGGACTTTTCCCCTTTGTGTGTTTCACTGCCCGAAATAAGAAAAAAGTATCTCCGTTTCAGTTCTGTGAGCAAGTTCTTTGAGGCCTGGGCCTGTTCTCTGCTCATGTTTTAGCCTCTGCTACCTCTTGCAGCCAGGCCAGACTGCCCAGCAAGAACTCCCAGATCAGCCCTCTAGAGCCTCACACCCCTGCCTGCAACCCTCTCCGGTTTCATGGCTTCCCAGATGCCCTCCTTCTGACCAGCCTCTCCAGCTGCTACACCCCATGTTTGCTTCTGATTTTGACTGACCTTGGCCCATGGTCCTTGGCTGACTCCTTCTGGCACTCTCATGGAAGACTCCAGGGCAAACAATTACCTGCCCCCTCCTGGGCTAAGCTGTGTGTCCTTGTGAGAGTGAGAAAACGATGCCCTTAGGCAAGTCTCACATTAGTAAGAAATGTAGCAGATCTGACTGGCTTCAGGCACGGCTGGATCTACAGACTCTCTCCATCTCTTTGCTTTGATTTCCTCTATGAGTGCTCAGAGTTGTATCTTTCCATGCTAAAGGAAAGGCATGGTGACCGACACTCCTTCCCCCATCACAGGCAGCAAGAATTTGGTTGGCTCAGTCTGCCTCCTCTGGGGTCTCTCATCATCTGACGTTGACATCCAATGGTGGTGTGCTGGGAGATGTTTGTTTAACAACTGGCTCTCGCCAGGGGAGTGGGGAGGATGCCTTGACTTGTAGGATTTGCTGGTTTCTCTGATGTAAATACTATTATGGTGACATATTTCAAGCTACGGATACTATATCTGTCAACACAGAGTTGGGAAGAGATGTACAGTAGAACGTCATCATGTAGTATTGCCAGATACCATATTTGTAAGTAACCTCAGGCACATAGATAATAATAAAATGTGATAAGACAATTAGGAAGGGATGAATTTTGAGTATCCATTACTTTTTCTTTTAATATAATGCATTTAAGTACAAACTTATATCATTTAAGTTTTAATAATGAATATGCTTAACAAGCAGTCAGCAAGATTCCTGAATTTTTTTTTAATGTTTTGGCTGCTCCACATAACATGTGGGATCTTAGTTCCCTGACCAGGGATCAAACCCATGCCCCCTGCATTGGGGGCTCAGAGTCTTAACTACTGGACCACCAGGGAAGTCCCAAGATTCCTGAAATTTAACCATGGGCTCTCATGAGCTGGTACCAGTGGCTCCAACACATCACTGCTTCTAGAACTGGGCTCAGTGACAAATGGTGAACAACATTCAATGAAGAACATCTGCTAAGGACTCAGGGTGGAAGATGGGTGGCAGGCATGCCTCGGGTTTACCTTTTCTAGAATGGCAGCGATTTTATGAAAAGAATGTTTGTTTTTTTCAATTGCAAAAGAGCCTAGGATCCCCAAGTGAAATGGCACAATTTTCCCTGGGGAGGAACACGTAGATTTTGCTCCTGTTTATGATGCTTCTGCGGTGGGGTCTGACTGTATATCATCGGCGTTGCCAAAGTCAGGAAAGAAGGGAGTGGGAACCACCTGGGGGGGCATTTCTCATTTCTGTGCCAAGGTGCTAACAGCTCCGTTAATTCCGCACACCACGGAAAAGCTAACTGCTGGAATGTGGGCGTAGATTGTTTTTCAGCTTCTTTTGCTTGAGTAGAGGGAGTCTTTAAGGTCAGGATTGCACAGTTTAATATCTCATTAAGACTTTCTGCATCGGCTTTCCCGCTTCCCTCTTGTTTTCCCTGGTGGAATTTGCTAGCAGCTGAGCAGATCTGGAGGCTGGCTGGTTCTCGAAGGAACCAGGCAACAGCTGCCTCTGTGGAAGCATGACAGGTTAACGTGGCTTCCCGAGTGTCAAAAAGTCTCTTAAATAAGGAGCTGTTAGTTTTGGGTCCAGTTTGGCTCAGTGGCTGTGACTTGAAGACTTCCAGGTATTGATTCTGGAGCTGGAGAAGTCTCCCTGGGAACTAGGGCCCAGGGTGGCTTCCCCACACCCCCACCCTCTCCCCTTTTGCTACACCAGTGATTAGTGCAAGAATCTGTATACAGTAGGTGCTTGTCAAATCTTCATCCCAAATTGATCAGTTGGAGGGTGAGTCACAGTGAAGAGATAATCATTCTTAGCAACAGGTTTAATTTTCACTTCTTTATTGAGTTATAATTTACATACAGTAAAATACATACGTCTGAAGTATACAGCTCAAACCTTTTCTGCATATACATATGTAAATATCCATGTGACCACCATCCTATAAGATGTAGGTCATTTCTTTCACCCTAGAAAGTTCTCTGTGTCCTTTTCCAGTCAATGCCTCCCCCCAGAGGCATCCACTATTCTGGTCTTGTCTTAGCTTGGGCTGCCATAGTAAAATACCATAGGCTGGGTGGCTTAAACAACAGAAAGTTACTTTCCCATGGTTCTGGAGGCTGGAAGTCCAAGAGGAAGGTTCCAGTCGATTCAGATGGCTGCCTTCTCACCCTGTTCCAACATGACCTCGTCTTTGTATCTGGAGATAGTGAGACCTCTGGTATCTCTTCTTAAAAGGACACTAACCTTGCAGGATCAGGGCCCCACTCTTATGATCTCATTTAACCTTAATTACTTCTGTAGAGGCCCCATCTCCAAATACAGCCACACTGAGGGTTAAGGATTCAGCATAACAATGGGGACAGGGGTACAAGCATTCAGTCCACACAGGTTAGCATTGCTGGTTCTAGAGCTTCAAACAGATGTGATCATACGGTACATGCTCCTTTGTGTCTGGCTGCTTTCGCTCAGTGTAATGTTTTCAAGATTCATCCACGTTGTTGTATGCATCAGTGATTCTTTCCTTTTTATTGCTAAATAGTGTTCCATTGTATGAATAGACCATAATTTGTTTATCCACCCTCCTACGGATGAATGTTAGGATTGTTTCCAGGCTGCCAATAGATACTTATTCTGTGTAGGGCATTATGTTAGCTGCTAGGATATTAAAAAATGTAAACTATGTCCCTGCCCATCCAGAGCTTATGCTTGGGATCTGCGCTTGAAAAATAGCTAAGAACATACCAACCTATCAAACAAAATATGACTCTGTGACTCGCTGAACAGAGACTGACTCAGGGACTTGGAAGGAGGGAGATTTTTAAGGAATGTCAGTAAAGTCTGTTTGTAAATACATGTACCCAGAAGATGAGCCAGCTTAAAAATGTCAGCTGCCAGAGAAATGAAAGCAACTCCAAGTAAGGTCCAAGCTGGCAGGCCGTTAGGCCAGCTGCATAGGTACCTCTGGGAAGCCTCAAAATGCTTCATTGCCTGTGTTACGGGCCAAAGAGCTTCATGAAGTGGGAACAGGGTGAAAACATTCCCCTCGGAACAAAGCTGGCTCCTGCTTTGTTTTTGTGGTTTCCTCCAAGAGTGTGGGAGGGAAACGTTTGTGCTCAGAAGGACAGCTAGGCACCACGTCCATGGTCAGGAAGGGCTCTCCGTGGCCGGGGTGGATGCTCCAAGTGATGGGAAGGCAGGGTGAGCAAAAGGGTATGGGTCCTGGTCCCAGTGTGGGGTCTAGCGGGTGCACATTCAGCTTCTCTGGCCCAAAGGTGTATTTGGGTGGGTTGGCAGAGCTTTGGCAGCAGTGACGATGTCACATGGGCAGGGATGGGTGGCTGGAATTGACAGCCCCCCAAAGGGACCTGGGGGCCTGCCTGAGGTCTGTGAGCAGAGCTGCTAATATCTGTCCGTGAGTCTGAGAGATGAGGTCTTGTGTGTGTCCTCATAGACCTTTAGAAGCTCCCCCAAGTCCTCCCCCACCAAGTTTCATCTAACGCCCTGGGTCTTGCCTTTCCCTGCCCAGTCATAGAGCAGATGGAGTTAAAGTGACTTCCGAGGTCCCTAAGCATTCGGAGGTGAAAGGGTGACAGAATGAGTAATTGTGGGAGATTTCAGGAGAGTTACTCAGTGAAATCTCCCAACCATCGTTTTATGACCACGTTGGTGGTAACTACCCATTTCATGTCAATAATATCATATAATATTAGTGTTCTGCTTGCTTGGGGTTTAAACTATCTTTCTTACATTTTTTTTGATTGAGAGGACAAAAGCCATGTTAAAAAATTGGGAAGAAAACAAGAAAGCTTCCTAATAGCCCCTCCTCACAGATATTTTCACATTGGTCTTACCTTCCAGTTCATTGTTTATACACCATCTTTTCACAGGTTTGCTTAAGCATTTATTTACCTGTGGCTGCAATAGACTTGACAATGAGTACACTTCATAGCTGCATGGTATTTAGTGTTGGTGTGCCGTGATTTTCTATTGCTGGACATCTTGGTGTCCAGATTTTGCCATTATCCGCAACTGAGTAATTCCTTTTAAAGAATTTGTACCCAAAGGTGCGCTTACCACAGCCCTGAGGGAGGCCCAGGGTACCATCAGTGTTTCAAGGGCAGAAAGACGAAGAGGACTTGTGACTTCTTAGAACTGCATTTTTGTGGTTCCAAAGGGAACCAGAACCAGAGCTGTGGTGGTGGTTGGGGGGAACTGTGGAAAGTATGTTTAAAATGTTAAAAAGGCAAGAAAAAAAAACTATAAAGGCAAAAGTTTAAAAGGCAAAAGAAAGTATAATTCTCCTACAAGTATCTAATGAGTACATGTCAAAGTTTTATTTTAATTCGTTCATTAGAGAACCAGGTGTATAAGACGACCTGATATATGGTTAGTAAAAGAAAAAAAATGGGGAGTAAGATCACTAAGTTAGATACAACACTGATTATTTTTCTTCGAGGCAATAAAACTACAACCTTTAGTGTTATCTTCTCTATAAACAGAAAGTCATTTTTATCTCTACAGGAAAAAAGTCATTTACACCACTATTGGATAAAAGCCATTTGTATCTTAATGGTTTTCAACAAATTAATAGCTAATTTTAGAGACTTGCAAAATACGGAATCAAGAGTAAATAGTAAGTCAAAGTTATATCCTTTTAGAAGGTCCAATGCCACTGAGGCACGCATTCTTTTTTGCATCCTTTTTTGCTTTATTTCTGACTTTTGGAAATTGTTTTTCTTGAAGAGAGAAGTGACCTGGAGAGGGGAGTCCATGATGATATTAACTGTCCCCTCCAGCTATTTCAGAGCAGGGCAGCACTGCCAGATTTTTCTCTTGGCTTGAAGCAGCAAGGGGTACAGATGGCTGGTGAGGACAAAAAAGGAAGCTTGAATAATTAATGCCCTCCCACTGGGGATGGACATGGAGAGGAGGGCCCAGAGCCTGTGAGAGGGATGGAGTGGAGTCCTGGGATTGGACTAGAGGCCAGGCCACCCCTAACCCCAGAGATTCTTCTGGAAGGCTGCCCAGAAGGGACCTTAAAACCTCATCTGAACCTGTTCATCTTACACATTAAGTGATCCCTTCCTTATGGAGTGGAGCTCTGCCTTGGTCATTTTGAGCCATTGACAGTACTGTTCACCATTACCACTGCCACTTTCTTATCCAAAGCATCCCTTAGTCCCCTGAATCTAGAAGCCTAAGTAACCAGCAGTCCTCTGGCTTTGTTCTTTTCCCTCCAGGCCCCTGCCTGGCCCCAGCATTGCTTCCTCCTCCTGTTCCAGAGCAGAACCTATCTCTTCCCAGCAGAGCAGAGTGGGGAGCTTCTGATTAAGGAAGAGGACTCCAGCCAAGGCGGGTGGGATGGGAGAGGAGAGGGATGGATTGGGAGTTTGGGATTAGCAGGTGCAAATTATTATATAGAGAATGGATACACAACAAGGTCCTACTGTAGAGCACAGGGAACTCTAGTCAATATCTTGTGATAAACCATAATGGAAAAGAATAAGAAAAAGAATGTGTGTATATATATATGTATAACTGAATCATTTTGCTGTACAGCAGAAATTAACACAACATTGTAAATCACCTATACTTCAATAAAATTTAAAAAAAAAAAAGGAAGAGGATGACAGTTCAGGTGATGAACTCGTCCTAGTATTCCTGGGAACGTCTAGATTGGAAAACTGAATGTCCCACGGCCCAGGAACGCGCTCAGCCCGAGGCTACCTGGGACAGTTGGTCACCCTAAGTCCAGCCTCCCCTTGTGTTCTGAGCAGCTGTTGGTGCTGCTGTTGCCACACTTAGTGGCTCTTTTAACTCTTTCCCCTCCATTCTCCTAGTCTTCATCTCTTGTTATATCTCTGTTAAATACTCTCTCAATTTATGAAGCTGAGGCGATAGCTCAGGACTCGTACAAGTTTCCTGTGGACTTCAGTCTGGAACAGAAATGCATACGAGTTTTGCATTTTTGTTTTCTAGCAAGGAGTGTTAGTGGAAGCTTCCAAGAAGACAAACAGAGTGGAATGGGGTGCTTGTTTTCATGGATCAGAAATGAATCACATCGACTTTTTTCAGTAATGACACAGAGTTGTAGAGTCTTGGGAAAGAAACAACAGAAAGAAAAGGTTTTCTGGTGGAGACCTGTGAGAGGAATAAAGGCTCCTGAACAGAGAACTGGGATTAGGAGAGAAAGATGGACAGTGGTTGGACTCCTGAAGGACAATAAACTTGCCGTGCTTGTTAATGCCTGAGTGCTGTTTACAGCTGGTGCTGTTTACACCTGGTGCTGTTTCCAAACGCTCTCCGTAAGCATCCGTTCTGCTCCAGGATCCTCAGAAAGACAGGTTAATAGTTGGCTGAAGAGAAGGGAGGCAAAGGGGGATTGTGTCAGTGTGTCCACGGCTGAACTCTTCTTAGGACTGAAGGCACATAAGGGGGTATCATGCCCAGCTCTGAAAATAAAACGATATTGGCTCCAGTCTGAAACTGTCACTTTCCACTGAGATGGAATATATTACTCAGAAGAGAGAAGCACCAAATA
The DNA here is from genome assembly GCF_949987535.1 of Balaenoptera acutorostrata. NCBI lineage: Eukaryota > Metazoa > Chordata > Mammalia > Artiodactyla > Balaenopteridae > Balaenoptera > Balaenoptera acutorostrata. The sequence goes on from NC_080067.1 coordinate 11,119,717, forward strand.
TTATGCAGTCTGCCTTTGGGGAAAGAAAAAAACACCCACTTCTTATAAAAACACTTTTTTGGGATGAAGGATTTGATTTCAACTGGTGAGTCATCCCTGTGTTTTTTTGTTTTTTTTTTTAACCACTTAGCCAAAAAATGAGGTTTTTAAAAAAGCATTTCTCGAAGCAAAATCTTCCACTGCTTGGGTTTCTCTCATCTGACATGGAAGGCATCCTGAGCGCTTATATCCACAGTGCCAGAAGCTGCCCCAGTTTGCATGGAAGATATAGGACAAGATTCATAACCATCAAGTTTCAGGCTCATTAGGAAATAGCAACCTCAAGATACTATTTGTGATCTAGAAGTGAGAAATGATCAAGAAACAGAAAATAAATTTTAAAACACAAATTTCAATGAGTGTGTTTGAAAATGACACAATGAATGTCAGAAGGCAAAGGAGCTGAGGAGGGCTGTGGACATTGTAGCAGGAAGGACCATATGTCTTGGTCTAGCAAGGACAGTCCTAGTTCATGTTGGAAAAGCACCTATTTTCACTCTCAAGGATGTCTTGCTTTGGACAGTGGGTTATACGCTCGCCCCAGATGTAGTGGTTTGCAAGCATGTCTGCCGATTCTTTGACACTCTTAACCATCAAGAAGTCTGTGTCCCTTCTCCTTGGAAACGGATGGGCTTTTGTGACTGCCTGGATGAGTGGTATGTGACAGCAGAGAATCCCGTAAGAAGCCTCGCTATCCAGGAGCTGCGTGCTGAAGGCACCAGATGGAGAGACCAGAGAGCAGAGCCAGAGGTGCCTGAGAAGCCCCCTCTGCTGGGGTCTTCCCGGTCAAGGCACCAGACATATGAGTGAGGAAGGCTTCGTGATGACCCCAGCCCCCATCTAACTACAGCCACATGAGAGACCCCTAGTAAGAGCTGCACGGCTGAGCCCAGGCAACTCTAGAACCATGGGAGAAAATAACAAATGATGGTGCTCTTTTATGTCAAGAAGTTTGAGGTAGTTTGTGATGCAGCGATAGGTAAGCCAGATGCTAAGTACAGGTTGGTTAAATACCTTGAGGGCCCCCACTGAGGACTTTTACGTTGCTGACAGTTTTCCATCATGCGCCTTCACTCACTATGCCATGGCTGCCCTGGCCCCCGTTCGTTCTGTTCTCCCTAGAGCCAACGTTCCTCTTGAGCCAGGACCCACTGTCTAGAAAGCTCTCCACTCCTCCCCCACTCCTCCAGGTCCCAGCTTAAAAACCCCTGCCCGATCCCTCTAATAAAATCTTAGCTCTCTCATAGCCACTTGGGAGAGATTACATTTTCCAAAAATTGCCCGAGCCACATTTGTGATCCTACGTGCTGTTCCAAATCCTCATCTTTCCCTCATCAAGAGGTAGGGACTATTTCCCTTCCCCTTGAAGTTGTGCAGGACATTGTGACTGCATGGGTGGTACGGCATCTACCCTGCTCAGGACACACACCCTGGGAGCCCAGCCACCACATTGCAGGGAAGCCCAGGTCAGGCGGAGAGGCCACATGGTGTATTCCATCTGATAGGTCCAGCCGAGGTCCCAGCAGAGAGCCGTCATGAACTGCCAGACAGGCAAGGGGGTTTTCCTTCAAATGATTCCAGCGCCCAGCTTTTATGCCACCCCAGCCAACGCCATCTAGAGCTGGGTGAGCCATTCCTGTCCAGTGATCATCAACAGCACACTGTCTATTGACTTTCAGACTGAGTTTGGGCTGGTTGTTATGCAGCCATAGGTAACCAGAACATCACTGTATTTTTATTTCTTAAAACTGTCCCAGTCGTGATTAAACATTTTTAAATGATTTACTGAGTATCTGTTTCTCTTCCTAAACTGTTAATTCCATGAGAGCTGGAACCCTAAGTGCCTTGTCCATTGTTGTATTTCCAGCACCTGACTGTGGCTGTAGTACAACAGATGCTCTGTAATATATTTATGGAATGAATGAATGAATACAACAGCCTGAAAATACATGAGGAATGCCACCAAGGTGAAAATGAAAATCAGAACAGTTCCTGAGGATACACAAAGTTATTTTGGCGATTAGAAAAGTGCAGAAGGATACGCAGCTTATACAGGACATCTGTGGAACTTGGATGCTGTTTTGTAATTTTGCATATAACCACCATCCAATCAAATTTGTGTGTACACTAACACACACGATCTCAACAGAAGCCTTTGATAATCTTTTGACACCCTTAAAAGTTAGGTTCAGAGTAGATCCTTGGTTTGTGCAACTTCGTTAATGCATTTATCAAAGATTTAACTATAATCACATACCAAAAACAAGGATCGTCTCCCATAGGTGGGAAAGTTGTTGTCAAATTAAACTCCATAGAGGAAGAGTTGTTTGAAGATGAGTATATTCAAACCAGCAAAGTGTGAGATGTAGGGTGTTGTTGACAAGTGTTATTGCAAAACACTCAGCTATTATTTTTGAGAACACGTGGCAGACTGAGGTCCCAGAAGGGGGAAAAGCTACAAGGGTGCCCATGTTTTCAAAAGGGAAGAACTTCTCAGGAAAAGAGAAAAACAGAACAAAACACCACTTTATCCATTTGTGGTCACCAGGCAGAACTCGAGGTCCTGAGCAACCAGCTTGGCTTGAGGGAGATGGATTTGGGGCCGGGACCAACTCAGCCTCCAGTGAGAGTGACAGGCTGGGTAAACAATTGCACAGTGATGAATGACTGTATTTGGGCTTCTTGGTTGTTTGACTGCAGGTGAATAAATCAAATGCCTCTTGAAAGAACGGGGCCTGAGAAGATTTTATAAATAGCTCCTACTTCTGGGGGAGAAACTCATACAACCTTGTAAACTGGAACCACTCAAATGTTGCGTAACTTCAACTGGTCCTAATTCTGTGTATCCTGGTCAGAGCCCTCTTCCACCCTTTGGTTCAGTTTCTCCAGTGACTGTATCTGCAGTCTCCTTTGAGGTGGAAGAAAGGTGGACATCAGTTACCAAGATGGGAAAGGACTCCTCGCCCACTGCTATTAACTGCTGCCACACACACCCTTTTCTTTTTAAACCCAGTATTCTGTCTATCCCATCTGCAGTGCAGTGGACTGAATGTATGTGTCCCCCTACCCCCAACTCATAAGTTGAAATCCTAACCCCCTGTGTGATGGTACTGGGCGGTGGGGCCTTTGAAAGGTGATTAGGGTTAGTGTCCTTATATAAGGACACTAATTGCTGATTGCTCTGCGCCCTCTTTCTGCCATGTGAGGATACAACAAGGGAACAGCAGTCTACAACTCAGAAGACGGCTCTCATCAGAACCTGACCATGCTGGTCCTCTGATCTTGGACTTCGAGCCTCCAGAACTGTGAGAAATAAATTTCTGTTGTTTATCAGCCACCCCCTTTACATTTTGTTATAGCAGCCTGAGTTAAAGCACATACGAAACCTCGGGCTTCCCTGGGGGCGCAGTGGTTAGGAATCCACCTGCCAATGCAGGAGACACGGGTTTGAGCCCTGGTCCGGGAAGATCCCACATGCCGCAGAGCAACAAAGCCCGTGCGCCACAACTACTGAGCCTGCGCTCTAGAGCCTGCGAGCCACAACTACTGAGCCCGTGTGCCACAACTACTGAAGCCCGCGTGCCTAGAGCCCGTGCTCCGCAACAAGAGAAGCCAACGCAATGAGAAACCCGCACACCACAATGAAGAGTAGCCCCCGCTCACCACAACTAGAGAAAGCCCGTGCGCAGCAACGAAGACCCAACGCAGCCAAAAATAAATACATAAAATTTAAAAAAAAAAACAAAAAAACACGCACGAAAACTCTGTCTTGGGCAAATGCATCGTGTCCTCTCTTCCCTCTGTAACTTTGCCCTGAAATGCCCTACTGTTCCCCCTCCCATATATCCCATCTAACTAACTTTGACTACTCCCCTCTCTCAGGGGTCAGTTCAGGTGTTGTATTAGAGGGATGCTGGGGGCACCCACCCAGATCCCTGTGAGCTGGGCAGGTACACCCATCCACCAGCTGCTCTGAGTGTTGGCTTCTAACAGCTCAAAGCTAGAAGCCAACACTCCAGTGACTGGATGATAAGGAGTACAAAAGTCTGGTGTCTTTGGTCCAAGGAGGGACAACTCTGGTGTAATTCACACTCCCTCCAGATACCCTCCAGGACTAGAGACTAGACTCCAGCAGGAACCTAACTTCTTCCCTTGTTCCAGCTCACTTGCCTCAGTTCTTCACAGGCTTCTTCTGATCTCCCTCAATAAGTCACTTGTACAAGATTTCTCCTCCCAGACTCTGCTTTGAGGGAACCCCACCCAAGCAGACATTGTCTCTTCTGGGAAGACTTTCCCTGACCATTTTCCACCCACACTGATTTAGGGACCCCTCTTTTGTGCACCCACCTCTACCACTGAGCTCCTCACTAAGTCCTGGAATCACTGATTTACCAGTCAGTCTCCCTCCTAGGCTACTTGACAGCAGAAACCCTGACCCACTGATCTTTTCCTCCCCAGCACCCAGGGCAGTATCAATTTTGCCTATAGCTTGTGCTCAGTAAAATGTTAATGAACTGAATTCTTGGCGGCCTTTTGGAAAGAGAATGCGCTCATGAAATGAACTGAGGTAAATGGCTAAACCTTATTTTGGCCTCCCATTGTTGGAAGAGGGTTCAGAAGAAACCACAGAGATGGTTCTAGAAATAGGATATGGCCCTAGGATGTTGTTAGCACCATTGAAAATGGAATGTCATCTGGGATTTTGGTCAGAAAATAATTATCAAGCCAGCTACTTACAAGGTACAATGCAAGATTTTTTTTTTAATGTGATACATGGGCCCTATCTTCAAACAACTTAAAATCCAGTTTGGGAAAGGTTGACTATAAATATATGAAAAGGCAATCCAAGTAGAACATGAACCAACTTCCAGCCACAGTAAAGAACAGGAAGAAATAGGCTTAAACCATAGTGGGATATTGGGGAAAATATTTGAATCAACTTCCTGACAGTCAGGGCAGCAGAAGTCTCGCCAGCACGGAGAGAGACTCTGTCTTTGGCCAAAGTTGAATCAGGCTCCTCTGAGCTCTTGACTGGCCTCATCTTTGGCCCATGAGCACTGCAGACTCTTGGCACAAATGATTTTGTCCACCTTCTACACTAAGAGACTTGAACAACACTAGCACCTCAAGCCTGTGTTCCTAGGACAATGGTCCCAGTCCCCTTAAGTTCCTGCCTAAGAAATCTCAACACTGCCAAAAGGATTTCCTGTTTGTTCCCAAAACCTGACTATGTGTCCCTGACCTCCCTTTTCTTAGAAGCATTTACTTTGAAGAACTTGCGATTGTAAATCCTTTCTCTGTCCTGTTGTGATGTATCTTCCACAAGCCAGGAATGTCTTTTTCAAGGACCTGAGAGCCATCACCTGAAATGTAATCATCAAGAAGTGCAGGGCCCTGTCTCCCAGCCTCTATGGGAGGGTGGGAGCCTAACTTCAATAGCAAACACTTAACCCCACATCATATCCTTCAGTACATTTCCTTTAGCACGCCCTCATGTTTAAAGGCCTCCCGTCTTTTGTTTCAGTGGAGTTGAGCTGAGGTCTCTCCCCAGCTGCAGTAGAACAGAATAAAATCTGTCCTACCACCTTTAACTAGTGTCCAGCTTTGTTTCTCTTTGACAACACCCGAGGGAAGCTGTGACTTCAACATTAGTAGAAAGCTTTGAAGAGGAGAGCAATGAAGTTCCACTTCAGAGGGTCCTGATTTTGTCCTGCAATGAAGTGGGAGGTGGACAAAGTGACCCTTTCAAGCCCCTCTGCTGGCCAGTTTGTCAGATCATTGGGAAGATGTCCCTTAGGAACGCCATGAGTATAAGGACAGGATCAGGCAATGTATTCAGTCCCAAAATAAACAGAGAAGTCATGTCTATAGTAAACAAAAATGAGACTGGTCCTGACTCTGCTTCTCCCTTGCTGGGTGACTTTAGATAGATTACATAACCTCTCTGCACCTCAGTTTCTCCATTCTGTAAAAAGAAGGGGTTGCACTAGATGACATTTAGGCTCCATTCCTAAACATGATGTTTTGCTCCATTTCTCAGGCAAAATCAATTGATATGTTATGACTCCCAGAGCCCCCAGATTCCTGAATTTACAGGAAAGTCCCTCCTGCTAGTTGTCCTTGATGGGTACATTGAAATGCCTGTCATCTGTGTGTTAAGATGGGAGAGGGGCTGTCTACTGCCTGCCAAGAAAGCACTGTCACACCTCTTCCAGGGCCATATGTGGCCAGGATCCCCTGGGAAACCAAAAGCACACATGGTTGCCAGAGCATCTAACTTTGTGACTCAGAAATTGCCATCTGCAAAACAGCTTTTAATTGAAGCTCCAAGAGGCAGAAGCTGGCTGGAAAAACCTTGCAAGTTGATCCAATAGGATTATCTTCCCTAAAAGAGGTTTTTTTGTGTTTAATTAGTTGGAAGCCATTTTGTCACAGACGGATTTTTCGGATGTCAGTCCTTTTGGTGCCCTGCCTGCCCACCCCCTCACCCTTACACCCCCTCCCTGTGTTCAGGTCCCACAGATTCTTTAGTTAGTAGCAGCCTCTGATTTTTTTTTTTTTTCCCCCTTGAGGCTACATTGACCATCCTATGAGGAATCCAGGGTTATAGAAGGCTTTCCCCACCACTCAGGATACAGATAGTTATTTCAACCTGGGTGGAGAAGCCAAGGGTAAGCAGGTCTCAATTTTTGGTAATCCAAGTCAGTTACCCCTATACTCAGGAACCACAAACTCATGGTCGAGTTGGTCTGTACTGAGTCATCAGGCAGGCATGAGCCTGAAAGGCAACACTGACCAAAGGGAAACCCAGTCATTCCAGGGGTGGAATGTTAACCCTTTGTGCCCCAGGCTAGAGAGGACTTGCCGTGGCCAGGACCAGCTCCATCAGCTGCCGGCAAGAGGTGGGTGAAGGAACCCAGAGTCAGGGGCTTCTTCCGACCTGGGATTTGTACTGCTGCAATTCCCCTTGTGTCCTCGGGGTGTGCAATGTGAGACTCAGGTATAACAAAATGGGTAGAGTCAGGGAGTGGAGACATAATTAGAACCGTGGACAGACCTGGCTGCAGCAAGTGAAGATACTGTTCAACATGCTTTTAGGTTTGCAGTTGGGCAAAATACTCCATTTCAACCCACAGGCAGATAACAGTACCTTCATTTTAACCTTTTTATAATGGAAAATTTCAAAACATACAAAAATGGAGAGAACACTTAAAGAATCTCAGTATACCAGTTACCAAGTTTCAACAATTATTAACTCAAAGCTAATCTTGTTTCATCTATACCCCACCAACGTCCCAGCCCCACCTCACTCGCCATATTACAGCCTCACACTTTGTAACCGAGGAAAGCAAGGCTCAAGCATAAATGAAGAAGAATGAATTGGGCCAGTTATTCTCAGTGACTGGAGGGAGGGTGAGGGTGGAGGAGGTATATCACATTCTTTGGGGTGGCATGTGTGTGTTTTGGAAAAAGCAAGAAAATACTGTACTGTTATTATATAGTTTTTATTTGGAACATGAAAATATAATACCTATTGTCTTCATAACATAAATTACAGAAAGTAAAGCTGAACAAAAGTTTTCTCAAAGCAGGTGGTGGGGATGACATAAAAAATTCTCAGTCTGTGAGATCTCTGTGTTTATCAGAAAGAGGTTATGGGTTACCTCTTATGGGGTTATGGGTTACAGGTCATAAAGTACAGGATTAGAATTTGTCGAAGGTTCATTTCCCCTTTGACCTTCCAGTATTTATAATCCTAATGCCTGGGAATTGGAGGCAATGGCTACTTCCCTTTATAGCATCTAGCACAATTCTGCATAACCAAGAGGCTTCAAAAAATGCTTTGGAGAAGTGGCCTTCCCTATAGTTGTAATTAAAAATAGGAACCAATGGGAGACTGAGAGGAAATTGCTTATAAATATCTTACATATGGCATTTCCAAATTGGAAAAATTGCTTGAAAATAAGCAAGCCCTGTAGTTTTCAAACTCTGTTCCTTGGGACCTTATGGCTGCATGAGGGGTTTGGCAAGTATTGATGTGTCCCAATCAACCTTGGAAAAATTAACCCTGTATCACTTTTGTTTTTTATTTGGGTTTTGCTGTAAATTTTCATTAGATTTTTTATAAAGAGTTCTGCTGATGAAAAACAGTGGCCTTAGTCTCCTGCCACAGGGAGGAGCTGGTGGTGCAGAGAGGGGGTGTGACTTGCCCTCACACAACAGGGCAGTGGAGTTGCTGGGACCAGGGCCTGGTATCCAAGGATCTATGGGCAGTTGACATGGTTGCTGGATTGGGAGCCACAGAAAGTACCCAAAGTAAGTGGGAAAATCCTTTGGAATGGAAGCACCGCCCACTCAGGCTCTCCTGCCCCTCAATCCGATCAGTCTTAAGGACAATAGAGGAATTTTGCGGGGGATGTTTGGGAAGATTCCTGAAGAGGAAACCATTGTTCCAGGACATGACATGATTAGAATGCAGGCTGTGCGATTTTCTCTGATGTGCTATAGAACCCTTGAATCGTGGCTGTTCAAGGCTGTTCAAGCATCTTGGTTGTTTAGCCAAGTCCAACTCAGAGGTTACTAATGAGTGGTCAGGAGGCTGAACACCACCCCCAGACATGTTTGGTTTAGCCTTGTTTGAATATACATATATTTTTGATAGCGCACATATTACAAATATAAGGCATGAAAGAGGGGACATCACTACAGATCTTACAGTGTTTGAATATTTTTTAAGTCACCAACACTTTTAAATTGGGGGATTAAAAATTCTGAATTTCTGGTGTATCTTCAAAAAAAAAAAAAGAAAGATTTGGCCATGGAATGCTGGACAACACTGGCAACACATTTTTGTCTCAGTCAGCTGGAAGCTGGGGCTTTAAACTGAGCATCTTTTCTCTTGTTTGCTTTATTCCCCACTGCTCCCTACTGCCTCACACCCAGCCTGCTTCACTAGTTCATTTTACATCCTGGGCCCTGTAGTAATCTGGATTGGTGACCTAATACTCTGACAAAGGGTTTTAAACAATGATTCTCAAATATTAGCATCAGAATCCCTCCATGGTGCTTGCCTGAGGCTCTACTCCTCAGAGATCCTGATTTCAGTGTATTAATAAGGTTCAGGATTTGCATTTTAAACCAGCAGCCCAGAGAGTTCTGGTGCAAGTGGTTTTATGATCACAGTTTAAGAAAAGCTGCTCTGTAACTGAGGTCCTTAATACTGGCTACACATTTGAATCACCAGGAGGAGATTTTACAATGTATTCAGCTTTTACCTTCAAACAACGGAATCAGAGAACACTAGAGGCCTGGCCCAGATTGGTTAATATCTCTTCATTTATTTTTTAAAATTCCAAAAATACAAAAAATTTGAAAGAAGGGTTCATGGGACTCCTTTACACTTCTTACCTAAATTACCAACTATTAACATCTTGCTACACCCATACCATCTCTCTTATTACACACACACATACACACACATTCCCTTTTGGCCAAACCATTAAAAAGTAGTCTGCACACATTGACACTTTACCCTTAAATGTTTCAGCATGCCTCCCTTAAGAAAAGGGACATTCTTCTCCACAACCACACTGTATTACCAAGACTGAGATAACCACTGTTTCCTCGAGATGAGATTCAGGTCAAGTACTTCCAGCAAGAACCCCACATAGTGATTTTGTGTGATGTTCTGTACCTCCCATTATATCACATCAGGAGGCAAAAAATGCAATAGTTCACGAACTTTAGTGTGCACCTGGAAGGTTTGTTAAAACCTAGATTGCTGGGCCTGCCCCTGCACTTTGAGGTCTGTGGTGGGACCTGAACATTTGCGTTTCTCATACGTTTCCTGGTGATGCTGATGCTGCCAGCACAGGCACCGAACTCAGAGACCCACTGACCTCACAGCCAGCTACCCCGTCATTGGTGATAGGCATTAGTGCTTTAAAAGTTCCACCAGGTGATTATAAACTGCCAGCATCGAGAACCACTGCTAGCCTGGCCGGCCACTGCTCAAATATTGTCCTCGGAGCAGCATCTGCATCACCCAGGACCTTGTGAGGACTGTGGAATCTCAGGTCCCACCCAGACCTGCCAACCCAGAAGCCACATGTTAACAAAATCTGCACTGACCCATGCGCACATTGAAGTGTGAGCAGCTCTGCTCTAGAGCACCCGGAAGCTTCTTCCACGCTTCACCTGGCCGATCGTGACTTGGCACCCAGGGGTCTGTGGGAGCCCATATGGGGCACGGGCTGCTGCTTCAAGGCCACAGTCCCAACCCTGGAGGGGGCAGAAGAGAAATAGAACCTACCAGTTGACTCTGGGCCAGCTCTCCCACCCCCGCTTCAGCTTTTAAAGTCTTTTTAAGAAACTGCTCACTTCAGTCCCGTCTCTAAATTTAGTGCCTTGTCTTACCAGCTCCTCTGGTTGGGCCTCCTCCTCACGCGTGGCTTTGTTGGATCTGACTGTTTCTGAGTGGGCAGCATTTTGCTAAGCCCTGAGGGTATAAAAGTGACTGAAACAAATTCCCACCCTCAGGCATCCTGCATTCTGGTTCCTTCTTTCCCGACTGGCCACCTGCCCAGCATCGTCATGGCCCCAGCGGGGTCCCTGTGGGGTGGCCTGTTTTACCCATTGCGGGGTTGGGGTGAATGAAGGGCTCCTCTGACCTTCTTTCTCTTTCCAGTTTGGACCTGACTTTTAGAGACTGGGGCTATGTGGGGCCATCTATCAGCTATCATCAAATAGTCATTCAGCAAACATTGACACTGGGCCTTTGGTGCTGTGGAGGGGACAGATGTCGTTCCTGGCCTCTGATTACCTACAATATGTAGGAGAAGATGAGGCACTTATGGAAAAGGACATAATACCAGGAAGAATGTGTATAGAGACATTTGTGAGATTTCAGACTGGAGAGAAATCACTTCCCACTAAGGGACTAAGGAAGGCTTCGTGGAGGAGCTGACATTTGGGAAGAGGCCCACTTCATCTTCAGGGTCAGATAAAATCATCGGGTGGCTTGGTTTTGCTCTGAGACAGGCCCAGGAGTTGCTCGGATTCAGACCATGTTTACTGCCACTCCACTTTCACACCCCGGCGGCCAAGGAGAAGGTAATATATTTGCTCATAAGGCATTTTACAAGCCTGGGCAATGGGGCGTGGATTGTAAAGGGTTCTAACTAATTGTGTGCTGCCGTGGAAATCGCTTCAGCAGGTGGGAGGAGAAGAAGCAGCCAGGGAACGTGACGGCCGGGGATTGAAAACAGCCGTCAGAAGAGTCGACCCACACTGTCCGCTGCTGGCAGACAGCAGGCCTGTCAGGAGTAGGAGCAGGTGGTTGAGGCAGGGAGTCTCCGAGGCGAATGTGGGGCTGGCCAGTCATCGTCCTGGGTGAGGTTAAGTTGGGGGATGATCAGAAGGAGAGTGGTAAAGGGGTCGTCTCCCGTCTCAGAGCCCTGGGCAGGCGGGACCATGAGTCGGTTCAGGAGACCCTGCCTTTGCTGGGAGTGGTCGGGGAGGCCTTCAGGGGAGTGAAACTTACAGCCTGAGTTGGAACTCTCCTGGGAGATGAGGGGTCGTGGGAAAGTACAGAACAGCACACAGGAGGCAGGGAGGTGTGCGCGTGGTGCTGTGTCCTAGGATGATGAGACCATGGCGGGCCCTGGCCCAGGCCTGGCCCCAGACGGGCCCTCGTGGCGGGTCGCATGAATGGCCCCAGCTCTTCCCCTGGCCCTGCATCCACGCCCTCTGCTGAGACACTGTGCTGCCCTCTGACTCTGACTCAGCCGTGTGACCTACTTTGGCCAATAGATTGAGACAGAAGAGACAACCTGCAATAAAGGATCAACTCAGCAAGTCTGAGGGGTCTAAACTTTCTTTCTGCACACTCCAAAGAAAGTTTGGGCCCTGGGCTGGTTCCTGGTTCCTGGGAGGTAACTTCTAAGCCCTAAGAATATCCTGCCTGACAAGAGTGTCTTTATTTACTTGGAGGTGTTGAGCCAGGGCAGATAGTGACACTAACAATATGATTTTTTGGGGGGGGCCTTGGACTACCTAGTATCGGCTTGACCTCTGGAGGGGCTGGAGACTCAGATCAGGCACATAGCAGCGGTCAGCTGTGCCTACGTGACCAACCCCCAGTAAGAACCCTGGACACCAAGGCTCAGGGGAGCTTCCCTGGTTGGCAATATTCCACGTGTGTTGTCACACATTGTTGCTGGGAGAAATAGGCACTGTCTGTAGACCTCCACTGGGAGGGGACAGCTGGTACCCTGGACCACCCTCTATGTGTCTTGCTCAATTGCTGATTCAATCTGTATCTTTTTGCTATAGTAAATTATAACCATGAGTGTATCAGCTTTGCTGAGTTCTGGCACACCTGAGGGTTGGCTTTTGGGATCCACACACTACAGGCAGTATGTCAATTCTGAGCCAAGGCTTTGAAAGGCTTTGTAAGTGTTTCTGCTTATTCTCTTGCACTCATGCAATTGCCTTAAGAAGGACGTGCTTGGGTCTGCCCACTAGTCCAGGAGAGGAAAGAGAGACACTGAAGCAGGGCCACTTCCAACAGGTCCATCCTAGATCAGTTGACCCCCAGCTGACTGTGATGACTGAGCCAAACAGAGAACAGCAGAACCACCCAGCTGAGCCCAGCCTGGAGTCCCTGACCCATGAGAAATAATACATACTAGTTTTCAGCCACTGAGCTGTAGAGTGACATGTCCTGCAGCAATAGAACTGATAAGCCCCCAAACAACAGTGGTGGTTCCAGCTCTGCTCTAACTGATGTCAGGGCCTCTGGGGGCCTCTGCAAGCTGGTTGCCCTGAGGGACTCTTCATCCCCAACTTCCAGGTCAGGAGAGAATCACAAAGTAGCCAGCGATGTAGCTTCAGTCATGCAAACTGCAAGGGATCCGTTTTCCAAAGGAAATTATATGGAAGGCCTTCTGGGAAGGAGGGGCACAGGTGAGGGGAGATGAGATATGGTCTGAAAGTAGGGTAGGGGAGGGGGCCTCAGGGAGAAGTGCAAAAGGGGAGAAAGGAGAATAAATGGGAAGAAAAGGGCTCTATGGAGTGAGGGGAGGGGAGGAGTCTTGGGAGTATTTTTTTAGAACCTTCCATCAAGCATATATACCCTCACACTAGGCAGCGTGTACCTTCCAGAATGCTGCAGGCTGCCATCCTGGATGGCATAAAAATAAATGACTGTTGAAAAGTTTGGAGTCCTGAGTACATAGCATAGTTTGGGGAGAAAGGGCAGGGATGGAAAGATGGGTTAGAGGATTTAGGTTCTCATGAAAATATGAACAATATATGGTCAGTCCTCGTTATTTGCGGATTCTATGTTTGCAAATAGCACCTACCCGCTAAAATTTATTTGTAACCCCCAAGGCAAATACTTGCACTGCTTTCATAGTCATACTTCTATTTCCCCTAGGAGTAATGTTTCAGTATTCACTGATTCAGTGTTCCTGATGTCTTTAGAGGACATAATACCATGAATAACAAGAATCAACTGTATACTGGTCTAAAGCAATATATATACAATATATTGGTGGGCACATTGCTCTGTCCAGCCACTCTAAAAAATGACCATAATGGGGAAGTCCTTTGAATGGCATGCACAAGGCAGCTGTCCCAGATCTTAGTTTTTTGGCTGGAAAAATTGGCCAAGAAGTCAGAAGAGGCAAAATGAACATTATTTTTCCATCAAGCAGAGCCATCCGTCATCAGAGCAGTGGTTGAGCTATCCAGCCTGGAATCAGACCGACAGGAGACGTCAAGGAGAATCTTCCCCAAGCAAATCAAAGGGGAGTCCATTCAATTCAGGAAATGCCCTTTTATTACCTGGGATTATCCCTTGCTAGATACAAAGATTAGCTCTGTGCTCTTCAACCCCACAGTGGTGTAGAGAGAGACCCTCAGGTGATGCTGCCAAGTTCTTATCCATGCAAAAAATTTACAGTGATTATGTTTCTACAATAAGCATACCCACTGTTCCAGTGAAAGCTGTCAGTATGTGGAGTTGCGTGATTGTGTGATATGCTAGGATATCTCAGGGTACCACTGGCTGTGAGAGAAGAGGGAGTTCACAACAAACAAACAAAAATCCTGTGCATTTACTGGCAAGCCTTCTTATTATCTGAAAGAGCACTGAAAGAAGATGATGTTAAAGGAAAAGCAAGTAAAGAGTACAGTGACTTGATACAATCTAATTCCTTCAGGTGTCACCAAAATTTCTTATATTTGAAAATAGGGAATGGCTGAACCATGGGGTATAGAAGTATGTTTACCTTTAGCAGATATTGCCAAACAGCTTTCCAAAGTTTTGGTATCAATTCACATTCCCATCAGCATTGTAAGATAGTTCTAGTTGCTCCACATCTTCACCAACACTTGGCATTATCAGTCTGGGATCTTGAATCTTGAATGGAGGGTCTAAAGGGCAGAGAAAGCTGTCAGAGCTTGTCCGTTCCAGTTGGATCACCCTGCCAAGGTAATTTAGCAGTTCTGATGCATGGTCCCCTGCAGCACCATTTCTATGTTTAATTCTTCTGCCTTCCCAACAATTCTCCCTAATATCCTTCTATAAATTCCATGTTGACTTACCCTAACTTGAGTCAGTTTCTGATACCTGTTAACCAAAGAACCAAACTGATGCATTAGTCTGAGCTACTGGGGACTCTAAACTGGGCCCTGGCCTCCCCTGACCTGGGCAGCAAGGTACAACATCATGGACCACACATTCTAGCCAATAAAATACTTATTATCTCCAAGCCCACCAAGATGGCCCTGCTTCTTTATCTTTTCAGCGTACCTTTGCTCTGCCCAGAATTCACTTTCAAAACCTATCCTCTTGGAAAAATAGGACTAAGATTAAACATCACCTTCTCTGGGAAACACTCTCTGACCACCTCATGCAATTGCTCCCTACTCCACTGAAGAGAATTCTGGTCACACCCTGTCCAGAGCTGTCCCCTCATAAATTCATGTGTTGAAGCCCTAACTCCCCAGTAACTTGGAATGTGACCGTATTTGGAGACGGGGCCTTTAAAGAGCTGATTGAGGTTAAATGTGGTCATATGGGTGAACCCTGACCCAATCTGACAGGTGTCCTTATAAGAGATTATAACACAAAAAAAGACAGTAGGGGTGCACACACACAGACAGAAGACCCTGTGAAGAGGACACAGCAAGAAGGAGACGTCTGCAAGCCAAGAAGAGAGGCCTCAGCAGAGACGGGGCCCGCACATACCCCTCGGACCTTCACTCTAGGCCCTTCAGTTTGGAGCTGTCACCACCTCTCAGCCATGTGGGCCTCGAGCTGGAGTAAGAGCCATCAGCGACTTCAGCTCCGGACTTGGGTTTCTAGAAAACACCCAGCTCAGCTCAACCGTCTGCAGCATCTGGCTGTTCCTGGAAAGATCTGGGCTAGGGGGTTCTCAAACTTTGGCATGCATCCAAATCACCTGGCAGGCCTATGAAAGCACAGATGGCCAGGCCACCCCCTCCCCACCCCTAATTTCTCATCCCGTAGGTCTGTGGTGGGGCCTGAGAATTAACATTTCTAACAAGTTGCCAAGGGATGCTCATGCTTCCAGTACAGACATTAACCCAGGCAAAGGGAGGCAGGCATTCCAGGGAAGGATGACAGAAATACTTGAAAGAATGTTGAAGGAGATCCAGGCAGGGTGAGATAAAAGGTGATATGGATGGATGACTTGGTCAAAGAGTGCTCAGCATGTGCTGGGCAAAGCCAGACAGTGGTTACAGAAGCCACAGGGTGAGTGCGGGAGATGGATACAGATGAAGTACCAGGACCATCCTTCAGAACCCAGGTTCATTTGGACAGGGAATGGCCACCAAAGGGCAGAGAAGATCCCAGTTCATTTTCAGATCTGTAAACATTTCTGGGGATCGTACAGTTTAGGGACTAGATACTGAGCTGGAGGCAGCAGCTCTCATGGGGAGGAGTAGGATCTGAGTCCCGGCTTAGCTGTTATCAACTGTGTGCCTCAGCCATTTAACCTCTCCCTCCGGGCCTCTTTTACTTGATTTTCAACAACGCTTCAAGGTTGCTTCAAGGATCAAGTGAGGTTTGGACAAAGAAGCACCTCGTAAATTATGAAATTCTATGGAAGCACAAAGGATGTAGATACTCCTGGGGATGTAGAAATGAACAGGGCTGGTCCTTGCCCGCCGGCAGTCATGATCTCAGAGAGACAGCAGTGAGTGGTGGCCGGAAGCCAGATCTTAATTCCCTGCCCTGGAATTGAACCTGGGTAACCTGGTTGAAAACTAGGAATCCTGGCCACCGCACCCCCTGCTCTTGCCCCCAGTGAAAAATGCATTTCTCACGGAGGCAAAAACTGTAAAAACAGGTACAAAGTTTATTATTAGAGACATAGCACAACAACAAGTGGGAGAGCACACGGAGAAACAGTTTGTTTAGTCATGACAGAAGCAAGGCAGAGATGCCCACCCGGAGAGAAAGGGTGTGGGCGTCCTCCCCAATGACGAGGAGCGCTGTGAAGAGGCGTTAGGTCACTTATATAGGGCAGTTCTTCCGGGTCTTTGTTTACCTTTGGCCAATTACCTGGTTTCTTTTTCCACACCTGACATGCCTTAGGACCCTTCTCAACACGCGTGCGCAACTTTTTTCCAAGATGGATTGCAGCCCGGAGGCCTATGGGACGGCCTTGGCATCACATATTATGGGGTGGTGCCCCCTCCTTTTTGACCCACAAGGAGCCTTTCTGTGCATGTGCAATGTTTCCCTTGCCCCAAGGATGGGAAATGTATGACCTCTTGATCTCTTAACAGGGTTTAGTCCCACTCTGTCCCTGCCATAAAAATGTCCAATGTCTGGTTATTTACCCTATTTCTGTTGCTGGTTTTTATATTGAGGTGCAGATCTTGAAACATAGACAGGAGTCCGGTCATAAATATGTAGTCCTGGAGCCCATTTTTCTCTTGCTTTAGGAAATGTAAACAGGGCGCTGGTAATGAATGTCCAGCCTGGAGCCCATCTTCTTCTCACCCCAGGAAGTGTGAACAGGAGGCCAGTTGTAAATGCCCAGCCTGGAGCCCATCTATCTCTTGCCTCAGTCACACTCCAGAGCAGGAGGTCCTGTATCCAAATACCTACAAATCCCAATAGGACTTTGTTTCTCTCCATCTCCTTTGCCACCATCTAGCCTAAGTAGAATCATCACCCTTCCAGAACACTCAATAACTCCCTAGCTCTTGTCCTCTAAGCCAACTCTTTTTACAGCAACCAGAGGAATTGTTTAAAAATCTAATCAGATCATGTCCTCACAGACTTAAAATGTTCCAATAATTTCTTCTTATTGTCTTGATATCAAATTTAACTCCATAACCTACAAGACTGTGTGATCGGGGTGCAAGCCCATCTCTCCAGCCCAGCTCATGCCATGCCTCCCAAAGACACCAGCCTCCATTCCTTCCTGGAATGCAAAAGACTTCTCCCTGTCTCAGGGCCTTTGTTTGCCCTCTGTCCTCTGACAGAGGGTTCTTTTCCTCCCCTCTGTCTCTCTGTGCCTGCTCGTAATTCAGATCTCAGCAGCTGTCTTCAACAGCCCCACAGTATCAATTAGATCATCCCATTACTCTCTCTCATAGCATCCTCTTCCTTTATTTCACAACTCTTTGTAATACATATTTTTTTCATTTGTTTAGTGTATGTCTTCCCGACCAAATTAATAGGCTCTAAAAGCTGGGATTATGTCTATTTCATTCATTTCTTGTATCAGTCAGGGTGTTTGGGATGAAAGCAACAGAAATCAATCTGGCTAATCTAAGGTAAAGGAGATTTGTTGGAAGGACATCTGGAATTAATAGGCCAGAGAACAGGGCTTGGAAACAAGTAGGAACAAGACAGCTCTAAAAAGTGGGAAATTAAAATGGCAGGAAATGTTCTAGTAAAAACAGCCTGATTGTGGTGTGAGATCCCCAAATGCCAACTTGTTTTCAGTCTCCTTATTAATCTGTTTTGATTTAAAATCCAGAGTGAGAACATTTATTTGGCCTGGCTTGGACCATGGGCTCACGGCTCACGCTTGGCTTGGGGAGGGAGAGAAGCCTCATCAGATTGGATCCCAAAGAAAGAGGTCATCTCCCATCCGCAAAAAAAAAAAAAAAAAGAGTTGCTTGGTTTATGCTTCCCAAGGAAAGAATGCACGCTGGCTAGCCTCAAAGGAAGTATCTGCTAGGCCACCATAGTGATCCCTGCTGGGTATCCAGACAGGGTAGCTGCCCAATAACATATTTGTACAATGAATGAATGAAAACTTGCTTCTGGGCAAAGTTCAGAGCTTGCTCAGTGACTTAAGAGAAGAGATTGTCAATGCCAGTCTTGGTGTTTTGGAATAGAAATCTCTTGGTGCATTTAGCAATACTTGGAACCATGCATCCTGAATGGAATCAGTAAGCAACTGGGGACACTAGGAAGTTGTATAGCTTCAGCCACAGACAAACCCCAAACATTCCTGAAATGTCATACCCAGTAGTACTTTTAATTACCTCAGAAGATGGTGATTGCCTCTCTGGGTAAATTTCTTTGGCATTAACAGGAAAATTTCCCCTTCAGTTTTTAAAGACATAAAACCCATCACAACTTGGGCCACCTCATAGGAGACTGGGCAATAGCACAAGAGTCATTTGAAGGAGCTTTCTCTCCTGGTGTCTCAAGAGAACCAAAAAAACATCTGCGGCCTTCCCTTAAAGTAGATGTATTAATTGAGGAGGGAACGAGATATGCAAGAGAGGCGTGTGGAGCACTGTGTGAGGGCCTGGTCTCATCTGGCTGGTTAGTGGAACATTCTTATGCCTCATGGTTTAAAGGTTTCTTTTTCTTTTCAAGATTTGAGGGGGAAATGTTCTCAATTTCCAGGAGAACAGGAGAAATGAAGACATCTCCAGATTTCATTTTCAAGGCCCTTTGGCTACATTCCCAGATCCAAAACATTTTCTCCAAGGGTCCTCAGCCAGACATCTGGATTTCTAGATGAGTTTTGTAGCCAAGGCAATTTTAGACAGGGGATGTATTTCAATATTTTGTAGCCTTATAAACCATCCTGAAACAGTGATTTAAAACAAACAGCAATTATTTGTCATGATTTAATTTATTGTTTTTCATGACTGGTACCAGTTGAGTGGTTCTTCTTTTCCACATAGTATGTCTGAGGTCACTCATGGGCTGTATTCAACTGGGGCTATATTCAGGTGGCTGGGTCTTGGACATCGGAGATGGCCTCTCATCCCCCAGGACCTCTTACCATTCTGTAATTTAGCCCAAGCTTCTTTCTTTCTTTATTTATTTATTTATTTTTGGCTGTGTTGGGCCTTCATTGCTGTGCGCGGGCTTTCTCTAGTTGCAGCGAGCGGGGACTATTCTTCGTCACGGTGCATGGGCTTCTCATTGCGGTGGCTTCTCTTGTTGCGGAGCACAGGCTCTAGACACGTGGGCTTCAGTAGTTGTGACTCGTGGGCTCTAGAGCACAGGCTCAGTAGTTGTGATGCACAGGCTTAGTTGCTCTGTGGCATGTGGGATCTTCCTGGACCAGGGCTCGAACCCATGTCCCCTGCATTAGCAGGTGGACTCTTAACCACTGCGCCACCAGGGAAGTCCCCAAGCTTCTTTATAGCATGGCAGTTGGCTTCCAAGAAGGAGCATTTCCAGAGGACAAGCCCCAATGTGAATTCATTTATCAAGCCTCTGTTGGCATCACTTTGCTAATGTCTCAATGACCAAAGCAAGTCCCATGGTCAAGTCCAGAGTCAGTGTGGGACAGGAGTACACAAAGGTGTAAACACCAGGAGGTGTGGTTCATTGGAGGCCAGTGAAGTAACAATCCAGCCCAGGAGAGCAGGGCAGTTGTGCAGGCTGAGTCTCCCTGGTTGTCAGTGTCTAGGTAAGGATTCTATCCGGTCTATGACTCTGCAGTTCCAGAAATTCAGTGTGATTAGGGTTGCATCTAGCTGTACCTTTTTCTTTGGAATTTCCTCTCATCCACAGACCCTGCCAAAGAAAGGAATTAAACTTGTAATGTTATTTCAAGATCCTGTATCCTTGGCCACAGGTGATTGGACCAGAGTGGACTCCTGACCCAGTGGAAATCAAACCATTTGCTGGGCTGGCCCAATTAGATTGTCTCCTCTGACTCTGGAGTAGGGATGCTGAAAGATTAAGGTCTAAGTTGGTGAAGATGTTACAGAAGATCTTCTGGGTACCCTAAAATGAGCTATGTCTTCTGAAATATGTTCCAAACTCCTGAGAGGAATGAGACAGCTAGACCATAGTAAAGAATTTTTAAGGAACAGTGACAAGTAATAAGGTGTTAGAGGGTTGCAGAAAACAAAATAAACAACATAAATCATTATTAACTCATAGATATCACATGTTTCTTCTCATCTGATTTTACTCCAATGATCTGCCAGAGAAGACTATGCCCGCAGTAGCCACCAGTCCCAGGATAAGACATGTGTGGAGCAGGCCAGGAAAGGCACTCAATCTAGGTCAGACTAGCCACAGTTGACTGGCAGCCCCACAGTTGTTAGTATAAATATTTGGGGGGATGTTTGTTATGCAACATTATCATGCCAATAGCTGACTACTACAAATCTCAATGTTAAAGGTCCTGGTTGGCCAGTTCTCTGCTCCACTGATCATTCAGGGCCTCTGTCTCCTTCATCTTGTGATTCCGTCAACCCCTAGAATTTGATCCTCATCTACATGTTTAAAGCCTCGTCACAGGCCTATGCAGGATCCCACTTTCAGGAGAGGAAAAATTTATGGAGAATCACACAGGCAATATTTAAAGGCCAAAACTTAGAAGGTGAGTGCATCACTTGCATTCATCTGGCAAGAATGGAGCTACATGACCACACCTGGCTGCAAAGGCGGCTGGGAGACGTAATCTCTAGCTGAGTAGCCCTGTATCTAACAACTATGAAAGAAGAGTAAACAACTGTGTTTGAACAATTAACAATCTCCACTCATAGATGGGAAAAGTGATTTAAAAATCTGTGAAGATTTTCATGAATAGCAAGATTGTATGAGCTATTATAGTGCCATACTTTCTGAAACAAACTAGACAGTGAAACAAATTTTATGCCAACTTCTGCAAATCACAATGAGAAAATGTGATGGCCCTGTAGTGTCCAATTCATGGTCACCTTCCAGGACGGACAGAGACAAATACAGATATATATGTTCAGAGGGAGTGAACAGAATGATGAAGGTCTCAAAAGCAGGTCATAAGCAGAATGGTCGAGGACCTTGGGGACTTTCAAATTGAAAAGAATAGTTGGGAAACAAAATGGCTGCCCTCAAATGTCTTAAAGTTTGTCATGGCAAAGAGAGATAAGGTTTATACTGTAAAGTCTCCAGGAATAAACAGAAGATAAGAAGAGGAAACTGCAAAGAAACATATTTATGCTCACTCTAAGAAAAGAAGATTCTAGCAAAGAGGTCCAAAATGATTTATACCTCCGATGCATTTTGGACTAGAAGATACAAAAAAAAAAAAAATGCTAGCATTTGCTGAGTACCTATGATATGCCAGATACTACTAAGAACTTTCACATACTTTATTCCTTTCAACTCTGAAAGTCTATACATTGATAAGGCTACATCCTACATCCTTCTGAAATCTTCTAAAGAGGCCACTTGCCTCCAGTCATTAATTACATACATTAATGTGTAGTAGTTCCTGAGAGTCTTCTCTTTGTCAGACTTTGTCTCCAAATTTCTGGAGGCAATTTATTGCAGCTCTCCATACTTTTCTTCAAGCCCTCCTTTTGGGGACTCACCGACAATCCTGCAGAGAACATATATGACAAATTTGTGGAGTAGAACCCTCCTAGGAAGAAAATCCTGGGGATGTTGTATATACACCAAGTTGTGGGTTCTGTGGTAGATGAAGATATTGGCCAGGGAAGGGAAAGGAGGAATCCTATCACTCAGTAATTTTCCGATTCCCAGCAGAAACCTGAGATCTTTGAGAGGGGGGGTTATGGCCCTGAGTAGCACAGCTTTGTGGTGACCCACACGTCTACTGCATTACCGCCTCGGGGAGTCTGGAGGTTGCTGCCAAGAAGGGGGAGTGGGCTGGTTTGGAAGCGCTGTCCAATGCACAGATGTCCAGTATTTTCCTCAGACCTCTTCTGGGAACCCGTGGGGAGAGACGCCTTTCCTGATACACTGGGAGTTAACTAGAGTCCATGAGTCCTTTTTTTTTATTCCTTGTACCTCCTGAGCCAAAGTTCCCAGATCTCCCAGATGTTTCCACCTAAGTCAATCCCAATCTCTAACATTGTGTTCTTCTACCAGTGGAAATCCCAGGCAGGAGACAGAAAGTGACATGGAGGAAGAGACCCTAAAACTCCAAATCTTCTTAAAGCTTGGGAGAAACTTTAATGTTTTGTACTCACCTTTGGTAAGTGATAAGCTCTTCCTACATGTTCCCAGGAAGTTAAGAGAGAGTCAAGAGGGTATGGTAGGAACCTATCTGACACGTAAATATTACAGGTAAGCTGTGAAGAAGGTGAGCAGAGGATATTTCAAGGCCCCTGGAGTCACAAAGCAGCAGGATGGACGAGGTGCTTGGGGAACAAGGGCATCCTGTCTCTCGCACCCATGCACGCTCCACCGCCCAGCCTTCAGTCTCTGCTGTGTCTTCTAAACCCGAATGCCTCAGATTGGCCAGATTTTCAGTAGAGGTTTGCTATGTCCAGGAGTCACAGGCATCTGGTGTTCTGGTGCTGTGACCTCATGGAATAAAATGCTCACAATCCAGTTCAGCCTTTCCAGCAACAAGAGCTCCAGCCTGCTTCCTCTGATTTATTTAATGGAAAGCATACTTCACCACAGCAAGCAATATTTTTTCCCAAGACAAGAGAATATAGAGTCCAATGAGAAATGCATATTCTTTTTGACTTTCGAAGGCCCTCTCACCTTTGTCTTCAGCTACGCTGGTAGAAAGTGTTATCAACTTAGCTGAGAACGTTCTAGAATGGATGTGAAATCCCTGTGTGAAAGTAAACAGACTAGGAAATATAGTGTGATTGGCAGCAACAATAAGGGCACATTTGAAGTTCATGGTTTGTAAAATGGGGATGATAATAAAAATACTACATCAGGCTGTTGTGAAGATTAAATGAGTCAACTTAAGTAATCAGAACATTGTTTGCCATGTGGTAACACGGGGCGGTCTCAACCATTATTATTAAGAGTAGAAAGGGATAGATTTGTTAATTCAGTAGAACTTGAGCAGTAAGTGAGATTCCAGTTGTGTTATATTACTTATTATCATATGGAGGTCTAATAGTAAATATAATTAAAAGTAAATACAACAAATAGAATAAAACTAGGAGGGGGCAGAGCACATTTATCTTGAGATGAGATGACTTTGAGGCATTCAGTATCTCCTTAATGGCTGCCTTTCATTAATTTAAGCATTAGAGATCTGGGTAGCAGTCAGTCTCGTGGGATAGTGAGTGGAAAGGGGAGTGGGTGTCGCTTCTAAGATGCTGGCAATAATTCTGTTTCTTGATCTGGTGTTGGTTACATAGGTGTGTTTAGTTTGCAAAAATTTATCAAGCCCTATGCTTGTGATATGTGTACTTTTCTGTATATATATATTATACTTCAATAAAAAGTTTTAGCACATAAAACTTTAATTTAAAAATTTGTAAATGAGCATAGCGACAGAGAGATGAATGTCTGCTCTTGTCAGTAGCCTTCTTTAGAGAATGATAAAACTTACCCTTATTTGAATTTTCCTTTTTTTGGACTTAAGCTACCTTTTTTTTTTTAATAAGTTTTATTTATTTATTTTTATTTTTATTTTTATTTTTTTGGCTGTGTTGGGTCTTAGTTGCTGCACGTGGACTTTAGCTGTGGCGAGCGGAGGCTAATCTTTGTTGCTGTGCGCAGGCTTCTCATTGTGGTGGCTTCTCTTGTGGAGCACGGGCTCTAGGCGCACGGGCTTCAGTAGTTGTGGCACGCAGGCTCAGTAGTTGTGGCTCACGAGCTCTAGAGCGCAGGCTCAGTAGTTGCGGTGCACAGGCTTAGTTGCTCCGTGACATGTGGGATCTTCCTGGACCAGGGCTCGAATCCATGTCCCCTGCATTGGCAGGCAGATTCTTAACCACTGCACCACCAGGTAAGTCCTGGACTTAAGCTATCTTGAGTGAGTTTCTTCAGCCTAGGGGATAAGTTGCTGATGCCCAAGCCCCTTCTACTGGAAGCAGCCCTCCACAAGGACAGAGATGTGGGACCTCAAACTCCTCCCTGCCCTTCCCCCCATCCTGGCCATCTTCAAAAGCAGATAAATCTATTCTCTGCTGAAAGTTAAGTAAGTTAAGAAAGTTAAGTAATTGTCAACTCTAGCGTTCCATCAAGATCAAACCTCAACACTTATTAAATTCCGCTAAGAGTCTTGCATTCTTTGAGGAAAGATACCCTGAACGTCTAAATCACTAGTAACTTTCTTGTCTAACAAGTTTCTCCAAAACAGAGGCAGGGTCTAACACTTCAGACAATCGGGTCTCAACTGCCCACCGAGTCCTCTGCCTCCACAGAGGGGACACAGCTTCTCTCATCCGCCTGGGGTGCGAGAGCCTCAGCCAACACAGCCTCAGGACCCACAGTCTGAGATGCCCAGTATTCAGCCCAGACACTTTGGACAGTGGCTAAAGGTACCCTTCAGAAGTTTGGTAATTTATTCCCCCACCTCAGTCCCCTAGATGGCTTCATGAGAAAAGAGAAACCAACTCAGAGTCCAATTCCTCCCACACAACTTCAAGATGACAGACACGCAACCCATGAAGCAGAACTGGCAGAGCAATGAAGTGTTTACAGCCGCGTAGAGATCAGACCCTCAGCACGGAGCCCCAGACCTCTCCAGATGGCCCAGCAGCCCAAATCTAACCCAAACCCAGACAACTGAAGTAGTGTCTTCTCTCGACAGGCTCAGATCTATCCAACCTCATGCAATACAGTAAATAATCATCGTGAAGCCAAAGCCACAGAAACTGAACTCTGGGTGTCCGTTCCTCACGCGCCTTGTGTGACTATTTTCCCTCTGACCTTTCTTCTGGGATGGAATGAATGACTTCACTTGCTTCCAACCACAGTGACTAAGACGCAAAGATGGTGTTTGCTTGGAAATAAAATTTAGCTTCATAGCATCATCCTGCCTCTATGTAGATCATGTGTCTCTGGATCTCCTTGTATCATTGAAAATGACAGAGGGAGACCTGGAGACAGGATGCTTCTGGGAAGTCCACTTCATGTCATGGCAGAGTGAGAACTTTATTCATTAGTTCAACAAATATTTACTGAACAGCTGTTCTGTGACACAAACCACGCTATGTACTGGAAATACCATGAACAAGATAAACAAAGTCCCTTCTCTTACAGGGTTTGCATTCTAGACAGAAGGAGATAGACAACGAACCAGTACACAGATAAATTTTTAAAGATAACTTCAGGTACTGAAAAGAACCATAAATAAAAATGAAACAATGTGATGGGAGAGAGATGGGAGTGAGCGGCTCTCTGGGGAACATCATTTAAGCTCAGATTTGAATAACAAGAAGGTACATCCAAAGATCTGGGAAAGGGTATTCTAGGCAGAAGGAACAGCAAGAGCAAAGGCTTGAAGGCAGGGACCACCTTGGTATGTTCAGGAACCAAAAGAAGGTCTGTGTGGCTGGAGTGAAGGAGACAGTGATTTGTGATGAGGCCAAGCAGGTATGTAGGGACTTGATCCCGAAAGACTGTGAGCTGTGATAAGAAATAAAATCTGCCTGCCTGATGTGGCCAGATCATTGAAATGTACCGGGGAGCCCCAAAGGGAAAGAAAATAGTTTTGAGTGTGAGGGAGGGCATGTAGTAGCGTGGTTAGGGGCTCAGGCTCTGGAAACAGAATTCTCTTGGGCTATATCCCAGCTTGACCACTATGCTGCGTGAGCTTAGGCAAGTGGCTTAACCCCTCTGGGCCTCAGTTCCTTCATTTTTAAGTTGAAGATAACACTAGTTTCTATCTCAGAGATATTATTTTGTTTTGAGGATTAAAGAAGTCTATATATATAAGGAGCTTAAGACAATGCCTGGCATGTGATAGTGCTCGCATTTTAATTGTTTCAGTGTTGCTATTGTTATTGTTATTATTATTATTGTCATAGACATTGCTAATGAGAAAAGGACTTTCAATGAATTCTTCACTATATTATATTTTAAATTTAAAAATGACTCATGGAATAACATTGCCATAGATTGTATTATCTGTCATTAACTCTTCCTTCCCTTCTTTCTCCTTCCATGGCTAAGGTGGCTTAAACAACAGAAAATTATTTCCTCAAATTTCTAGAAGCTAGAACTCCAAGATCAAGGTATTGGTAGGGTTTGTTCCTTCTCAGGTCTGTGAGAGGCAGATCTGTTCCAGGCCTCTATCCTTGCCTTGTAAATAGCTGTCTTCTCCCTGTGTCTTCACATTGTCTTCCCTCTGTCTGGGCCACTGTGTGCAAATTTCCCCCTTTAATAGGACACTAGTCATTTCAGATTGGGGTCCATCTTAATGACCTCACTTTAACTTGATTACTTCTATAAAGACCCTATTTCCAAATAAGGTCACTTTATGAAGTACTGGGGGTTAGGATGTCAACATATGAATTTGAGTGGACACAATTAAACAGCTTCACTGACTGGAATACACCTCCTCATCCCACTTATTTTGGGTTTGGTCATGTGACTTGCTTTGGCAAATGGAATATGGGCTCAGAATGAAGGTACATGGAGCACATTTGTACCTCACTTAGAGTCTTGAGTACAGCCTAGCCAAGCTGATCCGCATCTGGCCTACAATCACCCTGCAAACCAACTGGCAAGAAATAAGTATTAGTTGTTATAAACCAATAGAAGTGTGGGGGTTATTTGTCACATAGCATCATCACAGTAAAAACTGACTAATACAAACATTTTCACTCAGAATGTAATAATCAACTGTTTTTGTTTTCACATCTCTATTCTTCCATTCTTGATCCTGATGCCCTACATAATTTTTTACTGTTGTTGAATCATGTGCCATTATCATTCCAGGCTCTCATTTTTTTTTTTTCTATTTAGCACATGTCAGACACTTTTCAGGCTGCTACACAGTTATCATAACAGCAAATTTCCTGTCTCCATGGCACCTCATTCATCTGTTCCTCTCTGGGGATCATCTGTGAACTCAGGCCATCTCTACCTCAGTTTGCTTAATCCTGGGCATTTCTAATGCCTCCAGATTGTTGCAGTTATAAACGCTGTCATTTTGTGCTGAACATGAAAGGGTGGTGGTGAAACCAGGCTGCCTGCAGGCCTGCCTGCTGACCACCAGGAGGCCTCCAGGATGGGCAGCTGGTCAGTGAGTCGTCCTCAGCCCCAGTGAAGTTTAGGAAACCCAACTGTGTTGGTTCTCCAGAATTAGCCAGCTGCAGGAAGACAGTGATATAAACCAAGCCTGTGCATTCCCAGCAAGAAGCTCCCACGTCCAAGAATTAGATGGCTTCTCTCCCATAACCAGGCCTCTACTTTCCCAATACTGTTGTCCTTGAAGGGCTAAATCTCTCCTAAGATTGGCAAATTTAGAATCAGAACCAGAGAGAAATGAGACATTTGAGGGCTATTTCACCCAGCCTGGGAGGGGGTCTGATGCGTGACCATGCAGGGCACCCGCGTCTCCATCCTGGGGCCTGTGCTGGGCGCTCACTGGGTCCAAACTCTGACACCTGGGTGCTTCTGCACTCTCTCCAGAGGAATCACGGGGTCTCGGTGAGGGAGATGGGCTGAATTCCCCTCGCCAAATTGCTTCTGTGTAGCTGAAGAAATGTGACTGCCACCACTTGGCATGTTATACTTGGGCTAATTTCAAGTAATCCACCTGAAGAAATATTACAAGAATATTCGGAGTTGGATGACCTGGGTTTGAGTTTTCATCCCTTTTCAGCTTCCTGGGTGACCTTGGCTGAAACACTTAACCCCTCTGAGCCTCACTTTCCCCATCTGCCCCTGCAGAGGCAGACCCTCCAAGGCCATTAAGGTGAAGATGTTTTGAGGTCTAACAGTGTTGTAAAAATGTTAGTTGTTGTTCTATTCAGGATGGCTGTCTGGGGCTCCTCTCCTTTCCACAGAGTTCTCCAGGCTCACCTGACTCCTCAAAGTTAGGCTTGTTAGAAGGCTTCGGTGTCTGTTATACCCCAAAGAGGCCTTTAAAAAGTCCCTCACAGGGCAGGGCAGTAGTAGGGGATAAAATAGCTGCGTACCGTCTACACACATCTCTGCAGTTCAGTGACCCGAAATTCCATCCTCTGCCTTCTCTCTTGAATGCTCATTAAAGAATGGCTTTAATTTGGGGACCCAGGGTGATGTTGGTGCTGTACGGGGATGCTAGGGAAATGTCAAGTGTGCAAAAGTCAGATGCACAGTGATGAGAATGGCTGATAATCATCAAGATTATCTTATCTCCTGCCGTTCATTTACCACAGTGCTCTTGTTAAAAAAAAAAAAAAAACACCAAGTAATGTTCAGTATTTTTCTACTGAATGGCATAGCAACAACGTTTCTCTGCAGTTTGTCTTTGTCTTCTTCTTCTAGGTGTATTGAACGTGGAAGCTGCAGGTGACAATTATCATCGTGTATGTGCTCATGCATGCACTAGCATGCACGTGCACGTATGGGGAGATAAAGAGAGCAAGAGACAGAGAAAGAGACAGAAGGAAAAAGAAGGTGACCAGAAGGAGAAGGGGAGGAAGACGCGTTAACTAAATGCTCAAAATGATAAGACAGAACAGAAGGGGAACAGGAAAGAAGGATAACGAGGAGGAAGGAAAGGGGCAAGAAGGAGCAAGAGGAAAGAGCAGGGAAGAAAGAAGAGATGGTATTGAGCGAGGCAGAGACACACTCTCCAGGGTGAGTTGGCTCCTCAGACTAGTTTCTTGAAATGAGCCATAGCTTCACGATGTCACCCACAGTGCTGGTCCTAAACTTGGCAGGTTCTGAAATTCAATTTTGTTAGAACACCTGGAGATGCTCACAGGCTAGCAAAGGATGGTGAAATAAGTTCCAGAGGAACATTTCATTATCAAAGGTAATACCTTTCCAGTATTTACACATCGATGCCCACTGTCCTGAGCCCCCTATTCCTGGACTCAGAGGACATAGTTAGGATCAGATTGAAACAATGCACCTCAGATTGGAACTTGAACCCACGCAGCTGGGACTCGAACCCAGCCTAGACCCTGACTGGGACTTGACCCCATGGAGTCGGGACTCAAACCCGGCCAAAACCCATGGTCTTCCAACTGAGATCACACACCTGGTTTTAGGACTTAATGAAACTCAGGTTCTTGATGCAGAAAGAATTCAGTGAGAGACAAAGTGATAGGTAAGAAGTGGATTTATATATAGAGAAATACACTCCACAGACAGAGTGTGGGCCATCTCAGAAGGTGAGAAAGGCACCAGGGTATGGGGTTGTCAGTTTTTATAGTGGTGGGTAATTTCATAGGCTAACGAGTGGGAGGAGCTATTGTAGGAAGGGGAGGGAATTTCCAGGAATTGGGCCACCACCCATGACAGGTCGGCCTTGGAACTGTCATGGTGGCTGTGGGTGTGTCATCAGCATGCTGGAATGTTACAGTGAGCGTATACTGAGGCTGAAGGTCTAGTGGAAGTCGACTTGTCCGTCATCTTGGACCCATTTTGTTCTAATCAGTTTATGTTATGTCCTCAGTCTATGTCATTCTTTCAAAGGTTGTGCCCTGCCTCCTTCCCTCCTATTTCAAGATCAGAACTCTGGCGAGTGCAGTGGGACATTCTGATGATCTCCCAGAAGGGCCCAGACTCTACGTTTTTTCTGGCCCAAATTCTCATTTCTCCCTGTGACTCCCCACGAGGTAGGTGTTATCATTATGCCAGTTTTTCAGTGAAGGGAACTGAGGCTTGTAGACTGTAAGGAAGCTGCCCCAATCACACAGACAGTGAGTATTCAGACTTGAGTATGACTGACTGTGGGGTCTGAGGAGGTAACAGGTGTGAGGATGGTTAAAACCACACCTGCCACATGGTAGACACTCAACACAGCCACCACCTCTGCTCCTGGATGCCACCACTGCACTCAGGGAGACTGGCGATTCCTCCACTGCCAACCAAATCAATTCTCTCATCTTTGCTCTTTGGATCTCTTGGTTTGGCTGTGGATGCATCTTATTAACTTAGCCTAAGTCACATATCGGAGTTTCCACGATGTTCTGAGCATTACTACAAAGTGGGCAGGAGGTGTAGCAATTCCCAGAACATCATGGAAGCTGCAATAGATGACTTGGGCTCAAGGCAGAGCTGTTGTTGAGTTGAAGCACAAAGATACAGCCAAACCAGCTGTGAAAATATCAAAATACACCCACACTAATTGGTAAGTACCACTATCTCTAGTCTCCAGGTGCTCACCACCATCCAGGAAACTCCATCTCTCCCCTCAGCACCCTGGACCCCACCTTTGATTCAGCGACCATGAGAGTTAATTTTATGTCAGCTTGACTGAGCCAAGGAGTACCAGGTAGCTGGGTAAACATTATTCCGGGTGTGTCTGTGAGGGTGTTTCTACATGGGATTAACCTTTGAATCGGTAGATTGAGTATACCAGATTATCCTCCCTACTGTGGGTGGTCCTCATCCAATCAATGGAAGACCTGAGTAGAACAAAAAGATAGGCAAGAGGGGACTTCTCTCTGACTAACTGTTTCAAGCTGGGACCTAGGTCATCTCCTGCCTTTGAACTTAGATTCAGACTGGAACTTACACCATCTGTTCTCCTGGGTCTCCAGTTTGCTGACTGTAGCTCTTGGGATCATTCAGCCTCTATAATCATGAGAGCCGATTCCTTGTATATGGGAATGTATATACATATATTCCAGTTTGAATATATATTTGGAGTTACTCATATATAGTGTTCTATTTCTCTGGAGAATCCAGACTAATACAACAGTGACAGGGTTGATGCCTGACACAGCAGGGAGTCTTTGGGACCTTCCCGCAGCCAATGTGGAGAGTCATTATGTCACTGAGTGAAACTTGCTCTGCTCACCGCATGAGAGGCCAATAAATTGGAAGACGAGGTATTGAGGCAAGGAATACGACTTTATTCAGAAAGCCGGCAGACCAAAAAGATGGCAGACTAGGGTCCCCCAAAACCCAAATTATCGGGGTCTGGATGCCAGTTTCTTTTATAGAATGAGAGGGAAGTAAAGTAAAAAGGCAGAAAATAGAGAGGGAGAGGCGGGGAGGAAGTAAAGTAAAAAAGGGCCATCAGTCTTGCAAAACACCTCCTGGAATGGCCAGCCTCAGGGAGGGTGTGTGTTCATTTGTTCTTTCTTGCAGCCATTCACAGGTGGGTAGGGTTCCCTGAGGCAGGTCATTATGTGTGATAATAAAAACAAAAGCAATGAAAAGCAAAGGCTAAAGTCAAAGAAACAGATCCAACATGGAGTCAAAACTGGCTCTTCCCTGTCACAATTGTGACTACCTCTGACTGCACCAGGTGACAGCATCCCCGGAGAGCAGGAGTGGAGGAGAGGAGGAGTCACCGTCACCATGTGACCTCCTCCTGCATCCTGCCAGGTTCGGGGAATCCTGCTCCAAGATAAGGCTGTTCCTCCTGCCAGCCCAGCGTCAGTGCCTGCTTCTCCGGCCTGAGCCAAAAGGCTTCCATAAGCCATGGCCATCTGTGAGTGAGAGCTACTGAAACCAGGGCGTGGAGAGGGGGTGAGGCGGGGTTGCTACTAGGAAAGTTATATTCCATCAGTGTTTGGCTGTGATCAATTTGTGTTTAAGATCCAGAAACCAGATCCCTGCACCAAGAGCCCATGTGAAAGGAAAGCTAAATTTTGTCTTCATTCCTCCCGGCCCCTTCACACACAGGCTCATATGGGAAGGAATTGCATGGCCTTTTCCACTCTGCATATATTTTCCAGTATAATCAGACACAGGAGAAAAACGTATTTAGTCAAATAAGGAAGTCAGTTTGTTACAGAAACTTCCATAGGAGCGAAAAGACTCAGACACATCACAGGAAAGGGGGCAAACTCCCAAGTCTGTACGGAGCTGCAGTTCCAATGTGCCTTCCTCCCCTGGGGCCCATCTCAAAGCATAAAGTGGTCAGAGGTTTCCCCAGTACCCCTGGCCATACATACCCCATCACTGGAGTGGGGTCCAGTGGTCAGGAGGAATCAGAACTTGACCCGACATGACCTCCAACCCAGCTACCCATAAGCAGACTGTCCATGATCTGTGTTCAACAGTGAAAAAATCTCAACATAGGGGCTTTAAAAAAATATATATCAGTTCCTGTCTCTTAATGCAGGTTTAGCTGCAGTCTTCAGGGCTCTGATTCTAGTTGTTCTGTGAAGGAAATGTGTGAGAGTGAACATGTGTCTGAGTATGTACTGGGATAAAAGAGAGAGGATGGATGGGAGAAAGAACACAGAAACAGAACTAAAGCCGCATTGGAGGCAGATGGAGGGAGAGGAGACTAAGACATTTTCTATCTTGGCTTAACACAGGCAGCGGATCAGAGCTGAGCTTTCAGCTCTGGAAGAGGCCTGTGCACAAGAGCCGTGAGGGGAAGCATCAGCGGTAATCGGGGAACTACAGCAACCCAGCCCCGGCACGGGGCACAGTCCTGGAGGCTCCTGGGTCGGCCATTCTCTGTCCCCTTTCACGGCCAGGCTAGACAAGGTGACCAGAGACCAGCACCTGCTTTCTAACCTTCAAAGACGTCACCTTTACCTTTCTGCAGCTTTGGCATTCATCCGGTTCTGTACTCAGGGAAGGACCCAAGAAATCCTGTTGGTGCCAAGATGTTCAGTAAACTCCAGATCTGGGGCTCTTGGCTGACATGTGGAGGCCACAGGATGCCAGAGGCCCCGGAGAGGAAGAGCAGATTCCCGAGGATCCCCAAAGGTGAAGCTCACCAACCGGGCTGACAGTGGCCCAGGCTACGCGCTGCCATGGCAATGGGAAGGGGTGGGAAATGGAGCAGAAGAAGAGTTTCCTTGGCTTAAACACTCTGTCACCTGGACTCATGATGCCTCCCTGACATGGTGAAGCGTCAAAAAGTCATTCGAGTCTCCCGAGGTTCTGTGAGCCAGCCTGACCCCTGATCCACTCAGAGGAATCTTCCAGTACCCGTGGCACTGACGTGATGTGAAGGAATTCTCTCTGCTCTGAGCAGAAAGTGGGCTGCAGCCGGTTGTATTTTCCAAAAACAGTTGCAACATCTCTCCTTGTATATATTCTTCTAGAAGAGAGGTCCACAGACTGTAGCCTGCAGACTAGCTACCTGTTTTTGTAAAGTTTTCTTGGAACAAGGTCATGCCCATTTTGTGGACGGCTGCTTTCGTATCGCTGCTATGTCAGCAGAGTCGGAGTTGCAGCAGACACTGTAGGGCAGACAAGTCTAAAATATTTACTATCTGGCCCTTTAAGAACAAGTTTGCCAAACTTTTTTCTAGAACCTTGCTATCAAGAAGTTGGGGTTGGGGCGGGGGTCGGGGGGGATGATCTATGTTCCCTCCCTTTGGACCAGGGTGGAACTCTGTGACTACCTTGACCCAACAGAGTATGGCAGAAGTGACGCTAGGTGACCTCTGAAGTCGGCTCATACAAGGTCATGTGGTTCCACCCTGCCCTGTCCAAATAACTGCTTCTTGAGCCATGCTGGATTCCAAGCTGAGATCCTTCCAAAGGGCAATTAGAGGCTAACCCGGTTACCATAGTT